>NC_138070.1:2400000-3000000 GCF_964194185.1 Rhinolophus hipposideros | reverse complement strand
GTTTTGCTTTAAGCAGTTTTATGTATTATAAAAAAATTAAGAGGAAAAAAGCAAAAACCAAAATAGCTTTTTGTATTTATCCAGACTCTTGCCATTTCTGATGCCCCTTCATTTCTTTCTGGGACTCTAAGTCTTCTGTTGTACATTTCTCTTTAGCACGTAGGACTTCTCATGGCAGTTTTTTGATAATGTAATTCTGCTGGCAATGAATTCCCTTAGTTTTGTTTTACCTGAAAATGTCTTTATTTCATCCTCATTCTCAAGAGTGTTTTTGCTCTTGATAGAATTCTGGGTTGGCTTCTTTTTTCTTTTTTTTCCCTTTCAGCACTTTAAAGATACTTCCCCACTCTCTGTTGGCTCCATAGTTGCTAGTGAGACGATGGCCTGTAATGGATATTGTTCACGTGAGGGTAACGTGTTGTTTTTCTTTGGCTGCTATGTTTGTTGTCTTTGACTACGATATGCAGAAACTTGGCCTTTTCAAGTTCATCCTGCTTTGGGTTTCTTGTGTACTTGAATTTTACATTTATGTTTTTCATCCACTTTGGGAACATTTCAGCCATTATTTATTTAAACACTTTTTTCTGTCCCCTTGCTCCTCTGCCTGTCAATTATAGGATGCCATTTAGACCATCTGCTGGTACCTAACAGTTCTCCCAGCCTGTGTTCATTTTCTTTTTCTGTTTTTCATTCTTTCCCTTTCACACTGGATAACTTCTATTGACTTGTCTTCAAGTTCTGAATCTTTCCATTGTCATCTCTATTTGGCTGTTAAGTTTATCCAGTGAAAAGTTATTTTCAGATGTTATAGTTTTCAGTTCTAGATTTTCCATTTTTAACATTTTATTATAATTTTTATTTCTCTGCTGACATTCCATTCCTTGAGAGCATATTTTCTTTTACATCATTGAGGACAGTTCTAATAGCAGCTTTAAAATTCTTTTCTGGTAATTCTCACATCTAGGTCATCTGGGAGTTGGTCTCTGTTGATTGTCTTTTGACTCTTGAATGGATTTTATTTTTTGAAATCTTCACACTTTGGGTTGTGTCTTGGCCATCCTGAGTGTCACTCTGGGTTTTATTATTGTTCTCCAGGGAACGTTGTTTCCTTTGTCTCAGCAGGCAATTAATGTGGCTGGACTCCAACTGCAAACCTCTTAGATCACAAGCCAATCTCAGTCCAGACCTTGTGTTGTTAGCTGACATACTCCGACCTGCATATATGTGGTTCAGGATTCAGCCAGAGCTGTCAGCGGATGTAATGTGGGCATTTGCTCTCCCATTTTTCCACTTCCAGGATTCCCTCGTCTGTCTTTCATGCCACAGCCACCCTGGACTAAGTCCTGTGGTTCCCCAGCCCCCACCCCCTCTCCCAACTGCATTTTTCCACGGGTGGTGCTTCCTCCAACTGCCACAGTGAGGATTGCTCCATCCCTCAGGTTCAATGCAGCAAAACGGGGGCAGTTCTTTCTTAGAGCTTTCCTCTGCGTGTGGACTTCCCATCCCAGTCTGCTTATTTCGGTTCATTCTCTATTGCGTTCAGATAGCTGTGTTGTTTGTTTTTTAACATCATATCGAGAGTTTGTGGTTATTATCTGTAAGTGAGTTAGTCCAGTAGCAGGCCACTCAGCCATTACCAGAAGGAGACGCAGCCCATTTATGTGAGATGTGATTATTGATACGGTTGGATTTAGGTCTGCTAGTTCGCTACTTGTTTTTCATTTGCTCATCTTATTTTTGTTCCTCTATTCTGTCTTTCTTGATTTTTCTTGTAATAATCAAATATATTTTAGTATTCCGTTTTCATGAATTTGTTGGGTTCTTCGCTGTATCTCTTCACATTTTTAAGTGGTTGCTATAGGGATTATCGTATGCCTCTTTAACCTTGTTACAATCAAATTGGAGTTGACATTTTATGACTCTGGGTAAAATCAGTTACTTTACAGCAGTATTGTGTCGTGCTCCCTGTCGTTTGTGCCGTTGTCATACATTTTATCCAAATATGTTACATTTTGACACTTTTGAAGATTACAGGTGTTTTGTAATGTGTCACTCAGTTTGGGTCTGCCTGCTGGTTCCTCACAAGTAGCGTCAGGTTAAGCGACTTTGGTAAGAAGCCCACAGAAACGCTGCTGTGCCCTCATTGCATCCTATTAGGTGGTACGTCATCTTGATGTGTCCCCTTCCTAGTGACCTTCACGTTGATCATGTGATTATCAATCGCGTTGATCTGCCAGGGTTTTCCACTGTGGCTCTACTGTTTTCCTCTTTGTAATTCATAAGGACTTTGTGGGGACTTACTCTGATACTAGACACATCTCATTCCTCATCAAACTTTAAATTTATTCATTTGTTAGTTGACATTCGCATGGAGCTATGAGTTGCTTCTGTTGCATGGATTTGCCCCGTGGGAGGCAGTAGTGAAAGACTGGGATTGGCGAGGGGTGGAGAAACCAGGTCATGCTTTTCTTCCTCTTCTGCTTCCTGATACGTCTTTGGCAGAGGCTGCATTTCCTCTGTACTTTCAGTTCCTGGAGGACACGTGTCCCCTCAAATGACCCTGGCGGGACCTTCGCTGCCGCTGATGGCCCAGCCCCGGGACCGTAGCCGGCACCACCTCCGCCTGCATCCCTCCAGCCTGGGGCAGCGTTGCTTCTTGCTGTTGTTAGAGTCTGGGCCGTGTGACCCTCTCCTGTCAGGGCCTCACCGTCCTAGCCTGTGTAATCGAGTCTCTGTATTAAATTCCATCTGTTTGGGTATAAAGAGTTGCTGCTGTTTGCCCAGCTGAACCCTGTTGGTAGAGAGCAGGAGAGTCATTTCAGTTTGGGACGTGTCGAGTCTGAGGTGCCAATGGACATTTAGGTGGAGAGGTGGAAAGGGCAGTTACCTCTGTGGGTCTGAAGCTCAAAACAGATATCTTTCCTGGAGGTACAAGAGTAGGCGTCTGTCTTTGGCAGTCTGATCATAATCATTGAAGCCTTGGGAAGGATGAGGTGTTTCTCAGTAAAAAGTATGAGGAGGAAAGAGGGTTTGGGACCAAGTCCTGAAGGACTGAAACATTTCGTAGTTGATAAAGGACAGCGCCAAGCCTTCCGAAGAGCTGCCAGGGAAGGAGCAGAGAAAGCAGGAGAATGTGATGTTATACACACCAAGAGCAGAGACTGTCTGAAAACGAGGAAGAGTGAACAGCATTGAATGCTGCTGAGAGCTCAGGCGAGGAAATGAAAACTGTGCTTTGCATTGTACCTATGGAGGCCATGGCGACTTTAAAAAGGAGTTTAACAGATTTCCAGGGATAAAAATCAGACTGAAGGGGCTTGGGGTGAGTGATCTGTAAGGAGTATCAGTTGGGGATGAAGGCCAGCTGTGGAAACCCCAAAGGCTGCTGATCTCACCTGGTCAGGCACAGACTTGGGGACAGGCAAGGTGCCCACAGGTAGGAACTGGTCTGGTGGACCACGGATTGTAGGCTTCCCTTGGCCTTTCCCTCATGTCTCAAGGTGGCTGCTGCAGCTGTGGTCATCGCGTCTGTGTTTCATGCAGAAGGAAGGAGAGAGGGGCAAAAAGTCAAATAATGCACCTGAGTCCACCCCTCTTTAAGGAGCCTTCAGAAGTGTCAATAATTGGGGGCAGTTCTCAGGGTCAAGACCATCCGGAGGGAGTGGGGAATTGTAGGGCTTTAACTGGGCACATGGCCAGCCCCCTTGCCCCAAATCCGGTGTCCTTGATAAGAATGGATGTTGGGTGAGCAATTAGCAGTGTCTGCCACCCATGATTTGATGCACCTGGCGTGGGCAATTGCTGTAGTCATCTTTCCCAACGAGTGGCTAGGGAGAGGGGAGGACAGACAGTAAACTGGGACCTGTGATATCAGGGTGATTCTTGCCCCTAAAGCTGGAGGGAGCCTGTACTTGTTTAAATGCTGAAGCGAAGCTCAAAGCGCTGGGGTCACGTGGGACTGGTGTCCCGGGGCCTGAAAGAACCCTTCCGTGCACCTTCATGTCCAAGACACAACTGGGCAGCTGCCTTCCTGTCACTACTCACTTTAGCGCAGCAGAGAATTTTATTTAAAAGAGACGTTAAGTCATTGTGGGCGTAGCAGAGCTGCCCCAAGTAATTAACGCGGAGTTAGTTCACTTGAAAGAAAGTTGGGTCTTTGAGCGTTTGCAGTTGTCTGCCAGGGGCTTGGCAGTAAATAGTTTTAGAGAAATTCAAAGGGTCAGCGCTGATCAGAGACGCCAGCTACACTCTGTGACCTTTTCATCCTGATTGCTGGGCCGTTGTCTGGTGCCAGTTCCATCGGATTTCCCGTAAAACTGTAGTGTGCTAGTCGTTTCTCTGTTGGTTCCCCTGAAAATAAAAATACAGTCTTTCCCTCCATTGTGTTCAGATTGACTATCACTCACTGTCATGTAGACATAGTTCCAGGAAGGAAGAAGATAATGAATTGTGTAATGGTGTAACCTGTAATCTATCATTTGAAGGTTAGATAGAATTTTTAATTGCGCTTCTTTCTGTCTCGGTGGCCTAAATCCACAAAATGTTTTGCAAGAAATTCAACACGCCCTCTTCTTTTCCTTGGAGTCTTTTAGTCAAACAGACCCCGTCTCGTTACAATTACCTGGATCCGTGTCCGCCTCTTTGATTATGAGCTTCTGCAGATGGGGACTGCTGATTTGGCACAGTCTGTGTCCCCGGCGAGGGCTGGCAGCCTGTTAGAGCTCATGAAGTGTCCCCTGAGTGGGATTAAATTTGAAATGCCGAGTAAGAAACATTGCCACTTACCTCCGGGTCCCACATCACGATTTTTCTTCAGTTATGGCAACACTGTTACACCTGCTACTTAACGCGTCCACCGGCGGCTTCCCTCTAAGGGGAGTCACAGCCTTGCCCAGGACTTGAGTCTGATTGAAGGAGCTTTCTGCCTGCCCTTGGGTGTGAGGAGTCAGGTTCACCTCTTGGAGCTGTTGTTCTGGAGGGAGAGGAGGAGGGGAAGTCAAGATGCCCGTTTTGCACGGCTTAGGACTGCAGTGGGGAATGCTGTACAGACAGTACCGGGAGGTCTGATTGGGTCACCAGTAGGAAGGCGCTGCGAAGTACACAGGCACCTTTGCCGGTGCGTCCGTGCAGCCACCTTGACTTTGGCCTAATGAGCAGGACGTGGCCGAGGAGGAGGCGAAACCTAACGTCCACGAAAGGCCGGCCACCTCTCCCACCTCATGTCCCACCGTGATGGCCCACTGTGACGTGCCACCTCATGTCCCACCATGATGTCCCACCGTGCTGCCCTTTGCTCACCATATTCCAACTATACATGCCTTCTCTTGGGTTCTAGAAACCACCCAGGTTACTCCCACCTTGAGCATTATCTTTGTTCTCTGCCTGGAGTGCTCTCCCGTGGTGACAGCGCTGGCCCCTCCTCACCTTTCCTTTCTTACCTGGAAGATCCCCTTTCAGAGAGGTCTCCCGTCACCCCTGAATGAGCTCCTGTGCCAGCCCGCTGCAGCTGGCCAGCCTGTGTGCTCCCGGGCACGCATCACTACCTGAGATAAGCCGCGCGACTTATTTGTTCACTCATTTCATGTCTGTGTCTCCAGCACTAGAATGTCAGCTCCGTGCAGGTAGGGACATGTGTCCCTGTGTCAAAACCGTGCCTGGCTTGTGGTTGGAGCTCAGTAAATGGAGCAAACACACCTCCACCTCCTGAGTACAGCAGTTGACTCGTGTGGGTTGATGCTTGTTATGGGCTGAATTGTGTCCCCCGACCCCAAATCCACATGTTGAAGTTTTAAACCCCCCATATTTCACAATATGACCATATTTACGTATAGCATCTTTAAAGAGATAACATTAGTGTGGACCCTAATCTAGTATGACTGGTGTCTTTATGAGAGACGAGGACACAGACACACTTAGAGGAACAAACCGAGTGAGGACACAAGGAGAAGGCCCCCGTTGACAAGCTGAGCCTGCTGGCGCCTTGATCTTGGACCTCCTCCCTCTGGGACTGTGAGAAAAATCAATTTCTGTTGCTTAAGCCCCCCTCCCGGCCAGTCTGTGGTACCTCAGGGCAGCCCTAGAAAATGAATTCAGTGTTCTACGATGGAAGGGAATAAAGTAGCTTTCAACGTGACTGAGCTGGTACTTGAAATGTTTCTTCCCTCCCCGAAGCCTTTCCTCACCTTCACGGTGCCTGTGATTTCCACTCTGATTCAGTTTCAGTTTGAGACTTCAAGAGCACAGAGTTTTGGTTTGGGAATGGCTTGATTTTGGGGGGGGGCACTGCCTGGCACATGGACGGTCCACAAGGCTCCTCTTGCTCTGGTTTTGGGTACGGAGGACACTGGTGGTACAGAAGGAAAGGAATTGCCGAGACCGTCTTACTCCCTGATCCTGTCCTTGGAGGCTCATCCTGCTTAGATCTGAGAGGACTTTTCCACGTACGGTCATTCTCTTAGGGTCCCTGGAGTCCAAGATGTTTCTAGCCGGGGATCCACATGAAATAGGGAGACATGTGGAAGGAGTTTCTGCCGAACCTTCCTAATGCATTCTCCTAGGCAGAGACCACCCCCCTTCCTCCTCTTTCTTTCTCACGTGTCTTCTAGTCTTTTCTCCTGCTGACAATTTTATGTGTTGGTCAACTTGTACTTCTTGGTGCTTGCTAGCTAATTGCAATTACCACATTTTGCCTTGTACAATGTGCTTTATTTTGCCCAAATTAGTGAGGGAAAAATAAGGATGAGCATTGTATATGGGTAGTACTAATTCTGTATCTATCTAAATGTTTTTAATTCTTTCATTTATGCTTATGAGTTAAAAGTGTAACTCTAGAAATCAGTAATGACATCCGTAAGCAAAATAACACCCTGGAATACGATCATTGGTTTCGTTCAATTTATGACAAACTTGCAATGATGAAGAGTTCTTGGCTTTCTACTATGCGTGAATATCGTAAATATGTCACCAGTACATAAAATTTCCTGTACCTTGTATCTGTTCTTGTGTTTTGTAATTATTTGTTACATAAAATTTCTTGTACCATAATATGTTAAAAAATAAATGTTAAAATTCCTTTATAATCCAAAAATCCAAGTACCTAAATGTAAACAGATAAAAATTTGAATTAAAAAATTAAAACAAAAGATTTTTTTGCCTGAAAGTTTGGGCCCAAAACATTGGTGCCCATTATACACCGGAGTGCTTTATACATTTTATACGTAGCAAAATACAGACGTGCTGTTAGAAACAATGGAGGGGAAAAAAAGGAGACTATTGTGGCTCGAATGAGATATGAGAAGGATTGGATATTTCCAACCCTGCGTGTAGAAATAAACTCAATTTTGGTAGCTTCATGTTGCGGAAAAATGTCGAGAGTTCAATTCATTTTGTAGCAGGCCTGGACTGCACAGCTGAAATCCGTAAGATCAGATACAATGTTTCCATCCATGAGCAGGTTCATAAAGCCCCTAATAGGATTTGCTGACCATCAGAACCGCAGACCAGGCGGCAGAGAGGTTTTATTTATTTGCCATCTGTATGTAAATCTTGCGATTATGGAAACTGTGTCAGAAATCGGACCGCAACTAGAGAGCGCACAATGTACTGTAATATTTGAGCTAAGATACAGGGAATAAAAGCCACCCCCGTGCATGTTTATGTGTATGAATAATCCAGCTCATTATTGTGTTCGGTAAGAAACTCAGTGTCAGACTCGGTGCCTGACCTGTGATCCCAGTGGATGAGCTCATTTAAATATGCAACGAACTTATTTAAATGTGCAAATATGCTCATTTAAATACGTCACATATTTAAATATTAAATATTTAGGTATTAAACCAGAGATAGGGGCTGCGTTTTCCTGGGCAAAGGCGTGCCCGTGCCTTGTCTTATTATTATTAGCTCTCCGAAGCTAGTTCCCGTCCATCCTTTAGTGACTTCCCGGGTCCCTGTATAGACCGTTTTGTGGCTAACGCACAGATATTTTTGGAGTTAATGATAGCTGGTCATGGATGAGAGGAACAACTCTTTGCTTTTTACTCTGAAAGTCAACTGACCCGAAGCAATCAACTGGGGACTCAGGAATGTGGGTGTCAGCCCTGTTACAATACAAGTGTCCTGGGCTAGGCGAGTGGTTTTATCTTTTTTATTGCAAGAGATGGTCCCAGGATACTGAACGACAATTCTGAACAGGATATTTGGTGCAAGAACACGAGGAAAGTGCATTCTTCCTGTCTTCGGGACACAAGTGACAGAGAGAAAGGAGACTGAGCGGTTGTCCATCTGAGTTCTCGTCTGGGCTCTTTAGAACTTTGCTTGAATCACGTCAGTTTTCTAAACCTCAATTTCTTAATCATAAAACCATTAGTTCAACTGAGATGGAACCAAATGCAGAGACCCTTGAAAAGGTTTAAAAGTCTAGGAAAAACATATGGTTTGACGGCGGTAATCAGATGCCAGGAAATCGCATTAAGCTCTGTCCCATTGCATCGTTCAGGGTTGACCCACTCATCAAATTATCCCAGCTCAGTCTAAATTTATGGTGCCTGGCTTTTTAAAACGCTGTTTTCTTTGCCTTCTTTCTTCTTGAAAGTCCTTTCTATCGGCGGCTTCCCTTCTTGGCTGCTCCGTGAATCGCCAGCTGTGGAGACGGAACAGATGTAGACAGGTGAGGGCAGGGGGCTGTGTGTCTGTCCCACAGCAGTGTTTTGACAACTGAAGACAACCTCGGAGTCCTTTCTTAACAGCTTGATTCCTGCTCCACATGTGTTTTCTTCTTTGATGTGCGCCGTTGGGCAAACCCAACCAAGAGTGGCCTTCTCACACTGAGGTCCAATTACTGTGCCGAATTGGGCTGCACGGCAGCCTGGCTCTAGCGGTACAGAATCGCCTCCTTGATCGGGAGCCCAGGGGTCCCTGCGGTGCAGCTGCTGGGCTGCCGCAGAATGAGGCTGCCTGTCTGGGCTGGCCGCTGTGGGCTCTGGAACCCGCGTTTCCCAGAGTTCCCGTTCTCCCACACCTACCACCACCCAACCTTTCTCCCGTACCATTTGCATTTCAGTGGGTACACATTTACTTTTTTGCAATAAATTTATCTTAAAAGAAGATTGTGTATCACGCCCTTCAGGTGGAAGATCAGTCCCTTGGTTCCCCAGTTTATTTTTCCCCCCACACTAACTATGGATAATGAGTTCATCTCCTAAACTCATCACACGTTGGGAGAATGAGTGGTCAGCACTGTCTCTTTCCTGTCAGATGTCGCTATTCCTTCCACACGTACCCATCACCAGTACTACTGTTCAATTAATATTGTTCTTTAAATGATCTCGTATTTTAACTAAAGCCAATTTACCTACCACAGAAACTTTCTATATCTTCTATAATAGAAAGCCAGTAGGACTTGCCGTAAATAGAAGGCAACGATAATAATTAGACACAAAAGCTAGTGTTGTGACATTCAGGCTAGACAGTGGAAGGCTGTAAAATGCCTTGATTTTGAGGCCCATTAGTTCTCCCAGTTAAAAGGGGAGACGTGCAAGTGAGAGAAGGTGAAAGCCATTAACACAGGCTGAGCTTTCCACCTGATGTCATCAGAAGGGCTGATATTCAGGAGAAGCCCTCTTTCTCCCCAACTTAGTACAACTTAGTATTATGTGCTCGTCACGCCACCTAAACTTTCTCATGTGCCCTCAGGAATAGGGGTGTCTGCTCTACCACATTCTGGAAACTCTGCTCTCTAGCAGTTAAATTTTTTTTTTTTTACATTTATCTTTGGGCATTTAAAAAATCGAATGAGTTGCCAGCATTTTGAAATTTGGTGAGCTGGAAGTGTGGCCCTTTATTAACCTCTGTTCCTTCTTGACAATGGGGTGGGACAAGGCTCTGTGTGACCTGTTGAGACTTGGGTACCAGGTGGAGGGGACCTGGCCCCTTGCTCTCTGCTTCCCCTCTGGGAGGAAGCCCTGCTGAGCGTCCTCGTGGCTATTTGTTCCCCATCCTGAAGAGGGACGTGGCAGCTGGAGGCTGCCCCATGGGCCCTGTCGGTGCGGGTCATTGATGCACCTTGTACTTTCCATTAGGAAGGAGCCTTTTGAGTGGCAGGGAACCAGAATGAGTTCTAGATCACGTGAGCACAGATGCTGATAAAATTTGTGTTGTATATAGACCAACTCTTAGGCGGCAGTTTCCCAGAGAAATGGCTTTATCATGGTGACGCTCTTGTACTTTATAGTAGGTTTGGCAACTAACAGAAATAATGATCTAAATGAGGTTACAAAGAATACCTGGGTCTTAATGGCATATTTTAAACTTAACCCATCAGAGGCAGAGCAGTGTCATATTAAATTTCTTTTGTGGGAGACTCATTAATAATTAATTCAACAAATGTTTGACTGTCTTCCGTTTTCAGGTACTGGTTTTCCTGGGTCTATGGTGGGGAAGGATCTCGTGAAGCGTATATTCTAGGACAGGGAGGGGTGGGGGGGGGCACAGCAGAATGCTCGATGTTTTGGTTTATGGCGCCTGGATTTCTGAATCCACAAGTACTGGAGTATGTGGTGATTCTGAATGGAGCACAGTCCAGATGGGTCCACAGTGGGAGGGAGGTCAGGTGAGTGGCCGGTAAGGAGAAGGAATGCCCGGGCCAGCAGGGTCTGGACAGGGGCCGGCACTGGGGCTGTCGATGTCTTCTGAATCGGGTAGCAGGGTGGTGAAGGGGATTTTGTAGCACAGCCCGCGAGTGAAACTCTGCCCATCACAGATGAGCAAACGAGTCGATGCCTCTTGCTTTTGCACGTCTGTTCTTTACTTGATGGCTTGTTGAGTCTTGCTTCTCTACTTACCGATTCGGTTGTTGCAGTGTAAACTGCCTGTGGAAGCAGGACACGGTGCACCAGTGAGTGAACGCGCTGGTCAAGGTGAGCAGGGACCAACAGAAGGGCAGGGGGAGGGCTTGGCAAGCCAAGCTCCAGGGAGGAGTCATCTTGGCTTTAGGACGAAGGGGACGTCGGTGGCTTTTCTTGATCTAATAGTGTCTGCAGAGATGAGAAGAGTTCACCCAGAGAATGCAGCGGTCACACCAGAGTGTAAGGCTCTGGCTGCTCTCATGTGCGGCACGCTTGGCCAGGTTTGCAGTCAGCCTCCGCTCTCTACGACCTAGAGATTCTCGGAGTTCTGTCCCTCTGGACGTGTAGTATTTACAGTGTGTCTCTGGAGGCTGTTTCTGAGCTCAGGACACAGGTAAGTACCAGTCTGAGGTGCGTGCAGGGAGATGCCCCTAACAGGATGGTTTGGAACGCCCCCCAGCTGCGTTATCCGGGGCTTTGACTATCCCAGGTGGAAATCTGCTCTCCTGATAGTACTGGCCTTTCTTGTGGTCCTGTGACCCATTGCACAGGTCTCTCTCTTGAGAGGAGGATGAAAAACATTTCGCTTCTCATTTCCGGATCTCTGCTTGTAACGTTGGAGCTCATTTCACAAGCACAGCTAGAAACACTGGACCCCAGAACGCAGGTACCCAAATGGGTTTTCCGGTTATTTGTCCCTTAAGGAACAGGTGGGTCTGTCATCTGTGTGCACAGGACAGACGTCCCCGTCCCCGGACGTCCAGGCAAGGCGGTGTCACCCGGAGGTGGGTCCCCGTGGCCTTCTCCTCACAGTTACCTCAGCAGGTGACTGACGCACTGCCCTGCCTCCTTCTCAAAGGTAGAACCCGAACTAATGAGTCATTTTATTTTTTCACAGCAGGATTCAGACAGGATTTCCTAAAGAAAGGGTGTGTATTTGCTCCCGAGTACGTGAGTACATGTGTGTGTGTTTGATAAGTGACAGGTGTGGTCCTGGGAGCCTGTGGTCCTGGACTGAGTGAGGGGAGAAGTGTGCCCTGGGGCAGATGTTGGGGTGGGGAGAGGGTACGCTCCTGGAGCTCCTGGTCTCGGGCTGCCTGCCGGTGTGTGGCTCAGTGGATGAGAAGTCACGCTGTGTACTGGGCAGAACCCCAAGGATGGAGGGTCTCGGTACCCGAGCGCTGCTTCTGGAGGATGAAGGCAGGGGTTGCTCGCGGGGCGTGCCTTGGACTGGAGTGTTAGTCACTAGTCCCTTGTGGTGTCTGCCTGCCCAGCTGCTCACCTTTCAATTACCTGTCAGGTCCCTGAGGGCTCTGGAGTTTACAACCACGAATCTGAGTAGATTGGACATGGGCAACCTTCTAGAAGGTTTACTAGCCCCAAGCCTGGCAGAGAGGTAGCAGAGACCCCCTTCCCACTGACCTGAGCGACCACGGGAGCTGCCATGACACAGTCTCAGTGGTACCGTGTGTGATGGATGATGGAAATTCTGATGGCTTCCTACTCCTCCCCCAGCTTTGTCCTCATGCACAACCCCAGAGCTTTCCCACTCTATCCCTGAAAGGGAGTAGAAAGCTCAGGAAGGATTACTTTAAGTCTTTATTTTTTTAAACCAGCCTGACCAAATGGGGCTGGTTTAAATTAATCAAAGTTAATTTGAATGTAAGAAAGTAAAGAAAGCAAGATTGCTTGAATTTGTGGTCAGAGGGTCATACCTATTGCTTGTTTTCCCCCCTTCCCTGGGGCAGTGAGGGGTGGGGGTCGGTGCAAAGTGGCATCAGATGTCCCCCTTGCCCAAAGGCTAGCAGTTAGTCTGGTGGGGACGAGCAGGCTGGTCGTGGTTAGAAGGAGGACAGAAGAGGTGATGTATTTTACTTCTTGGCGCCTGTGTATGCCAGGTCAGGCACTACGCTGTGAGAGGTAAACACATTCACCCATTTACTAGTCAAGGCTAGTATTGTCTCCATTTCACAGATTAGCAAGCTGAGGCTCAGAGAGGCTCGAAACATTAGCATTGGGTTCCACAGGTAGAAGTGGACAAACTGGCCTTTGCGCCGAGGCCCCAGGTCTGGAGAAACACACTTAAGTCCTCCATGGCGCTGCTTTTCCGGTCACTTTGCTGGAGAAAGGCACACTGGAGCAGGTCCCCCGACACGCAGCGAAAGAATGCAAAGTGTGGGCGAGGCTGGCTGCCTCCTCCAGGCAGGAGCCGTGGGGGTCCAGCCCCCGTTCTGCGTTTTCCCACTCGTGATCGTGGGCATGTGGCTCTTCCTCTGTCGCAGTTTTGCAGGTTTCCGTGAGGAACAATTAGATAATGGGTGTGAAAGCAGTTGGCAAGCTGGTAACTGAATGTGAGGGGCTGTTTCTGCTGCTACAACTGAGCGACGTGTGTGACACGCGAGATGATGGTGGGCCTGGCTCAGCCCAGGGGTCTGCAGCCCGTGCAGCGTCCCTGCCCCTCAGCCAGCCTCTGTGCCCGGGCTGCCACCTGGGCTCCAGCGGAGTTTGGCCAGACGCCTTGGTAACAAGCAGCCCCATGGAAAGCGCAGGTGGCCGCGGCAGGGTCTTCTGTCTTAGGCAGAGAAACAAAAGTGGCTTTGCCTTGGACATCACTTTGCTTTGTTCCTGTTGGACACCACCTGGTCATTTGGCTGTGGGGACCCACTCTGTTTCCTTGTTTCATTCATTTGACATGTGTGCATTAAGTAAGTACCAAGTGTGTGCAAAGCATTGTATGAAGTGTGGTGGGGGAGGGGCATGAATGAACATAAGCAAGATTCGGTCTCTGCTGTTACAGGTCTTACAATCTGGGGATTATAATGTGTATAGAAACATACACCGGTAATTATTCATATTTAGTATTAGCTGTGATGAGTGCTGGGAAAGAGAAATCGAGGTGCAATAAAAGAAAATAACAAATCTAGTCCTGTGCAGCTGGGAAGACTTCCCTGAGGAGGTGTCGGTTAAGTGGAGAGTTGAAGGATGAATAGGAGTAATCCAGATTATTGGAGGTGGGGTGGGGAGATGTGAGGGAGAAGGCTTCAGGTATAGGGAACAGTATATACAAAGGCCTGAGCCAGTCGGGGCTCTGGTCGGAAAGAGCTGGCACCCCAAAGAGAATCTGATGAAGGGTCAAGACAGCCAGGGATGGTAAAGCACCCCTAGACAAGTGACAATGGGAAGCAGTCCCCGTCCTGGCTTAGGAGGCAATGGTGGGAAGGGGAATTGCAGGAACCCAGTGAGAGCAGAAGCTGGGGACCAGGGCTTGCTCACAGGGCCTGTGTTCATAGGGAAAGGAACCTGGCCGTCGTGATAAGCAGGGAGAAGCCAGGGGTTACATACTCCAGTCTCTCTTCTCTCACCATCTGATCTCTGGCTGTACCTTCTGTTGGTTCACCCCAATTGGAAGCCAGAGGGAGGATGAAGGAGCCTCTTATGATGCTGTTCCCAGCTGTCAGCCCCCAGTGGTACTGAACAAGGAATCGAGCAAACGGACCTGCAGGAGAAACAGGAGAAACAGGAGAACCAGTGTAGCCAGGTGGGAAAAGAGTCTGGAGCTTCTGAGGAATTGAGAAAGACCAGTGGAAAAGCCCAGAGCCATGAGTCCAGAGAGGTAATTAAAATAGCAGAGAATTTAGGTAGCTCGCAGAGCAGACAAATAGTAGAGCCAGGATTGAAACCACGACACCTGGTTCGAGTCTGTGCTTTTAGCCACTAAGCTGTTAGCTTAGCCACCTCCTCCAGCAGGCACTTCCGTGATCCCTTAATCAGGGTCCAGACCATGCAGAGCTCTGTGGGGTTTGGACTTTTCCGAACAGTGAGGTAGCCTGTGAGAGGTTTCAAGCTTGGAATTTGGACAGCTCAGGGTTTTGAGCAGATCGCCCTGGTTGCTCTGTGGTTGGTAGCAGTGGTTGTAGAGTGCTTGTTACAGTGACACACATGAGGGCGATGGCGGGGACATGGAGGGAAGAGTGGGACTTAATGTGGAGGCAGTTACAGAAAGGGGGGTGTCAAGATTGACCCCAGGTTTCTGGTTTGAGTGATTTGGTGGATGGTGGATGCTATATACTGAATGCTTGCATGCTCCTCCCCACCCCAACTGATATGTCAAAACCCCAATCCCCAATGTGATGGAATTTGGATGTGGGACGTTTGGGAAGCACATACGGCATGAGGGAGGAGCCCTCACGATGAGATTGGTGCCCTTATAAGAAGAGACAAGGGAACTTTTTTTCTCCCTCTCTGCTCTCCTCGCCGTGAGGGCACACCTAGAAGGTGGCCGTCTGCAAACCAGGAAGGGAGCCCTCACCAGGAACTAAATCACTGGCGCCTTGACCTTGGACCTCCAGCCTCCAGAACTGTGAGGAATACATTTCTGTTGTTTCAGCCGCCCGGTCTGTGGTATCTTGTTATAGCAGCTTGAACAGACTATGACACTGGTCCTTTCTTGAAAAGGATAAGAGAAGTAAGGTGCTTTTGTGTTCTTTTTGGGTAAGTTTCTCTTTTGGACACGTTGAATTTTATTTTCCTTTGAAATTTCTAAGAGGTGATTTCAGGTGTTCATTTGGCTGTGCACCTGGGCCTTAGGAGAAAGTTCTGTGCTGCAGAAAATAACGTTGTGGGTCATCATATTCTAGATGGTGGATGAAGTTGTGAAAATGGATATGTGTGTGTGTGTGTGTGTGTGTGTGTGTGTGTGTTTCATGGTAGCTGTGAGTCACCCAGGTCGCTGCAAGTCTCCATGGACAGGAACCATCCACCGTGTCAGGGTGAGCCCTTCAGTGTGTCTGGGTGGGAGATGAAGAGAGGAAAAAATTAATTGTGGCTCACCACATGCTTTAAATTACTGTGATGAAATGATTTTTTACTAGGCATCGGAAAATTCATATCATCACATGTTCTACAAATAGCAGGTTTGACAGGAAATGCGATTCATTCCATAAAAGGTCAGGTTATTATTTTTGAATTACGAGTTGAATTTCTATCCCCTAGCTTTGTTTATTAATATTTATTACAGAGGTGATGGCTATGACGGAGGGAGAGGATCTCTGATTATTTCCGTCGGTTTCCTTTATTTAACATTTGCGCTCTGTACTCACCAGGACAGTTGAAATATTGGGCGTCCTCCTACTGTCCGTTCTCTTGTCCTCGGTCTACAGGGGGTAACTTTATATGCATATCTTCTGTGAACTTTTGGAGGATTTTATTCGGTCCTCTGAATGGTAGAAATAGCAAAGCCCGTTTTTGTCAGTGCACTTTCAGTTGCACATAGAAGAAACCCAACTCAAAATGGCTTAGGTGGAATTTACTGGCTCATACAACTGACAAGCACAAGGACAGCCTCAGGGCTGGCTGGGTCCCGGGGGGCTCGGAAGCCACTTCTTTCCACCTCTCGCCTCTGCTTTCTCTTGTTGGTTTCGTTCTCAGGCAGGTGGTGGACTCTTGCAACACTTATTGCTCAGTAAAGACGGAGCTGGGTTCATGCTTCCTTACAAATTCTGGGTCACATGGCTGTTTGCGAGCTAATCAACTCTGGCCAGGGGATGGGATATTCTGATTGGGTCACATGGTTCCTTCTTGGACCGATCACTCTGTCCAGGAGGACACAATGCTTTCATTGGCCACATACACACCAATCCCTGAAGCCCAGGATGGGGTCAGTTCACCCTGAACTACCTGGCTGAGCTGGGAGGCTCCTCACGGGAAATCTAGCTGCTGTAGCAGGTGAGCAGATGGCTGCTGAGCAGACGCCATTAGCCCTGCTGGTCTTCTGTGGGTGAGATGAGCAGGGTTGGGAGCTGGATGGACAACTCCCACAACAGCTTTTCGGTCTGTCCCTGAAGCATTTTCCCACCAAGGGCTGGTTCTTTGGAATGTCAGCTTTTAGGGCGGGTCTCTGAAGGGGACAGCACCTGGCCCTCCTGTCACCTTCACCAGCATAATGAACAGCAGCATATAGTCCTTCTTATACTCCATGCTCTGTTCTAAGCATTTTGTATATACCCTCTCTATGTAATCTTTGCAGTGACACTGTAAGGCTGGTCCTATTATTTGTCCCATTTACAGATAAGGAAACTGAGGCAAAGAGAGGGTAAGTGACTCATGCAGCTGGAGTCTGGGTTTTAAGCCAGAAACAGCTTCAAAGTCTGTGGCACCTTCACTCTTCTGTCTGCCTGTCCCCTAGGACGGCCCGTTCTCCTGCACACAGTAGGTGGTCAATAGCTGACATTTAATAGATACTCAGTAAAGAGACTTTAAATTAAATCTAATTCTCCTCAGTCACATTTTGAATCCCAAAGCTCTGAGACACTTTCTACTTTCCGAACCCCTTTCATTTCAAAAGCATCTCTGGTCTTAATTACTCTACGTTTATTAATCCGAGGTTTGCATAAAACAGTATTGCCTTACTAATTGAATCATGAGAAGCCATTTATTGCACCCTGAGAAAATATCAACCTCCCTGCCCCCTGCCAAGTACCGCTCAGTGTGTGTGTGTGTGTGTGTGTGTGTGTGTGTTTAATAATTTGGCTGTCAGAGAGGCAGACATCGTCATTAACTTCACCATGTGGGGCGTGACGATCAGAGGGAAGGCTGGGAATCAGACAGGAGAGAGTTTCCTGTGTTGGGGGAGCCTTTTGTCATGTCGGATGTTTAAATGTGGTGATTGTAGACTGACTTTTGTGGTGGGAGCCAACGCTCGGAGCAAAGAAGTGAAAGGGACGGGCAGATGCTGGGGTGACAATGGGCTTGACGCTGTGGCAGGTATTGGCTTCCCAAATGGGACAGGGCATCCAGAATTTGCAGGGAAGTTGCTTCCTGGTCTGTTCACTAAACCTGAAGAATAAGGTGTGCTCTACAAAGGCCGGGTCAGTTAGGGAGCGTCTGCTGCTCAGCCTGGGGTCCAGTTTGCTGAGGAAATACGTCCCAGGTATCTGTGTTGTGGGCAGGTGGTGGTGAGGGCTCTCTCTAGACAAAGAGCGAAACAAATCAGATGTCTGCAATGTTTCTCAGTGGAGGAACTATTGACATTTGGAGTGGGGCAAGACGATTCTGCGTACTACAGGGCATTTAGCATCCACAGCGCTCATCCTTTAAATGCCAGCAGTGTCCCCTGCCTCCAGTCATTAGACAACCTGAAATACCCCTGCTTATTTCCACGTGCCCTGCCGGGGGTGCTGTTGTACTGATTGGGAGCCATGTGTCCATAGGGGCCAGACAGGTAACATAAATGACCAGAGAAGATGGAATATGAGAAAAGAGGTGACACAGGTGTGGACACGAGAAGTCTCTCCATCTCCTCGTAACTCAACTCAGAGAAAAGCCATGGAACAACTCGGGAATTAGTGGCAACTGGCACTCAGCCTCGTGCCAGGGAGCAGTGGGGAGTAGTGGGAGCTGTGATAAAGAGGAGCGCACAGGCCCCTGCTGAGGGGGGCCAGTGGTCAATGGGCAGGATGGTAAGCCCGGGGTGGAGGGTTCTGTCTTTTGGTCTTTTCAGTGAAATCAGGAATCTGTATTTGTATGTGGAATTATCTGTTGCTGAAGTGTTGGCCACCACATCAGAAGTTTTAAAATGTGGTGCAACTGGGATCCATTGCTGCATAATATGACTATACACGTCAAAGCTTAAAACAAGACCCATTTATTTTCTCACAGTTTCTCTGGGTCAGGAGTCCAGGCACAGCTTAGCTGGTCTCAGGGTCTCCCCGGCTGCAATGGGGGTGTCAGTTGGGCTGTGTTCTCATCCGGAGCCCCGACTGGGGAAGAACCTGCCTCCAAGCTCACTTGTGTGGTTGGCAAAGCTGATTCCCTTGCTATTGAAGGACTAAGGGCCCTGGGTTTTTACTGGCTGTCAGCTGGAGGCTGTCCTAAGCTCCTAGAGGCCACCTTCAGCTCCCTGCCCCATGGGTTTCCCAATGCGCTGCTTCCTCCTTCAAAGACACTAGAACAGAGAGTTTCTAGAGGGAGTCTGCTCGCAAGATGGCATCTTGTAAAATGTACTGTAACCGTGGAGTGACATTCCATCACTGTTTCCATATTCTATGGGTTAGATGCAAGTCACAGGTCCTACCCACACTCAAAGAGAAGGGGTTCAACAAAGCTGTGCTCAGCAGGAGCCGGGGGTCTTAGTGGTCCACCCTAGAGTTTGTGTGCACACATGGTGTGGACCAGCACTAAACATGTAGCAATGTAAGAAATGCTCTGGGCTCTGCCCTCAGGTACCTGGTGCTACAGTGAAGCAAAACCTTTGCCATTCCCTCCTCTCACCATTGTGTTTCTTGCTTTTGTTTCTGTGTGTGTGTCTTTGTGCCTGTATGGAAGGTATAGTGTCACCCCACCCCCCAAATTCATGTCTATCGGAAGCTGTAGACTGTGACCTTATCTGGAAATGGAATCATTGCAGATGTCATTAGTTGAGATGAGGTCCTCCTGGGTTAGGGAGGGCTCTGAATCTGATGGCCGGTGTCCTCATAAGAGAGGAGAGGACACAGATACACGCAGGGGGAATGTCGTGGGAAGATGGAGAGATGTGGCTACAAGCCAAGGGTTTCCAGCAACCACCCTCAGCTGGAAGAGGCAGGAACGGATTCCCTCGGAGCCTCCAGAAGGAGCCAACCCTGCCACACCTTGACTGTAGACTTCTGGTCTCCAGAACGGGGACAGAACACATTTCTGTTGTTTCAAGCCACCCATGTGCTTGGAGGTAATTTGTTACAACAGCCCTAGGACACTGATACAGCTAGCATAGGGTAGGGGAGACACAATGGGAAGTTTTGGGGTACACTAGCTCTGTTAGATTGCCTGTGGAGGGCATTGTGATCTGAGAGGGGCCTAGTGTCTATGAAGCTGGGATTGAGGAGGAAATGAGTGTGTTGTAGGAGCCCCATTTGGTTAATGTCAGACTCATCGAGACCCGGGAAAGCAGGTCGGGGACCAGTTCGGCTTCATCGCTGAGTAGTGCTTTCTGCAGAGACCAGCTTCCTAGCCGTCCACACTCAGAGCTGCCTTGGCCAGAATGGAGAAGAAATGCCTAGAACTACAGTAGAAATAGCCTCAGAGCTCATTCTTATCTATGGTTCTCCCTTGCTTCAAGGGACCCCATCACTTTGCAAGTTGACTCTGATATCTGGTGGTCTCCCAGGAGGTAAAAACAAACAAAACAGCAAAATCACAGCGCCCATTGTGATTGAAACCCTGAAGTAATTAAAACCACTCTTTTGCTTGTAAAAATGTTAAATTTCTGATATGTCAAAGCGGTGCATATAATTTGTTTAGTATCTGACTTTCTTAGGTGGAAGATGAAATAGAGCAGCGAGCCAGGAGAGGGGACACAGCCCCACAGGACTCAGCTTGAGTTGACTTGGGAAAGTTTTCACTCGCAGAAAGATTCCTCTTCGCATGTCCCTGTTCTTGAAGCTGAAATTCATGTCATCTGAACACTCTGCTCTGATGGTCTATGCTTTTCCAGCACGCGTTGTCTTTCGGACTCAGAGACTGAAATATCTATCCTTAAGTTTTTCAGCCGCCTGGATAGGAGGGAACCCCTACCTCTCGGCAGGCCCAACACGACGGGCTCCTCTCCCAGACTCTTTTCCCTGCCCTGTAATCTCTTCCAGTTTCAATCATGCTCTGAAGCCAGCTCTCAGCAGAGCCTGACTCTGCCAGCTGTCCGGTGCCCAGTGGGAGACGCACGCATCTCTGTCTCCTGCTAACTTATCACAGAGAAAATGGTTTGCCGGGAGAATCAAAGTATAAGTCTGTTCAGTTTTCCTGAATCACACCCTGAAAGTGCTCCGGGGCCCAGGGCTGGGCTCATCTTCGAAGGCGTCTCCATCACCAGGTGTGCCCTAGCTTTACTCTCCTTGACAGAATCTGAAACGTGTCCCTAACTCTGTCCTCCAAAGAGAGTTCTGGGACCACCTGTGTCAGGAAGGCAGCTTGTTGAAGGCAGTCCTTTTGGGTCCCGCCCTAGACTAGGATTACAGTCTCTGGGGGTTGGGTCCAGGTAGTGCCGCCAGCCGCAAAGGTGATTCTCGTGTGCGTGAAAGTTGTGGAACCTCTGGTCTGTAGGGTCCCGTCCAGCACTCCCTCCCCTGCTCTGGCAGCTCTTGTCTCCTTTTGGGCTCTCAACATTGGGTGTTTCTGGGGCATCCAGAGACAGATGGCACCTTAGACAGAGACCCTCCTTTCTACCAATATTTATTAACTGCCTCCCATTTGCTAGGTTGGTTCTCAGAACCACAGATAAAGCAGGAAACAAAATGTATAAAATTTCCTGCTCTCCTGGCGCTAGACCTGGGGTCGGGGTCTGGGGGTGGGGGAGACAGATACTGGGTGACCCAGGAAAGGCTCACTGATAAGGTGACATCTGCCCAGGTTAGGGAGGGGGTCCTACGGGTTTCTGGGGAGAGCCTTCCAGGCCGAGGGAACAGCATGGCCAGAGGTTAGAGGCAGGAGGTGCAGAGACGAGCCCAGCCCTGGGCCCTGGAGCACTTTCAGGGTGTGATTCAGGAGGTGCTGATTTCAGAACTATGAGGAAGCCATATAGAAGATTAGGTATTTTCACAAATGTAAAATATGCATTTTTATGAGCATTGCCATCCAAAGCTACAGGAGTTTTTCTTTAATTCGAGATTGTTTGGCCAATTAAACTGGATCGACTGAACATGGGAACGTCACATCCCTTAGACCACAGTGAGGAAAAACAAACTGGATTGGGGCTTTCTTTTGCCTGGCTTGAGAAATGAAATAGAGACTACGACACATTTAGTTTATCTTCTGTTAAACAAAATTTAGACTCCCGCTCTGTGCCACTCAGAACAAAGAACGCAATGCCTGTTCACAATTTGGTCTCCAATTTTATATAACTGCACAATGTCGCCATTTTCATTGTACAATTGACATCACCGGTGGGAGCACAAAAAAGCCAATTTAGCGGGTGTGTTTGAGGGCTCCCCCAGGTCCCCGAGTGGCACTATACTCTGCTGTTCACACCCCTCTCTATTGAAGCACCTCTCATGCTTGTTACCGTGTTTCCCTGAAAATAAGACCTAGCCGGACCATCAGCTCTCATGCATCTTTTGGAGCAAAAATTAATATAAGACCTGGTGTTATATTTATTATATTATATTTATTATATTATATTTCCGGTATTATAGTAAAATAAGACCACGTCTTATATTAATTTTTGCTCCAAAAGACGCCTCAGAGCTGATGGTCCAGCCAGGTCTTATTTTCAGGGAAACACGGTAACTGTCAATTAACATCTCTTGAGGGGTGGCCGGTGGACCCTTGCTGGGTTCTCTTTCTCCGCGGGTTTACTGGCATTTGTTAATCCTTCAATATGACAAGATTTGCAATTTTACTTTGCAGTAGATTGGCGGGGACACTGGAGTGGAGAGTGGGGTGGAGAGC
Source organism: Rhinolophus hipposideros (assembly GCF_964194185.1). Classification (NCBI taxonomy): domain Eukaryota; kingdom Metazoa; phylum Chordata; class Mammalia; order Chiroptera; family Rhinolophidae; genus Rhinolophus; species Rhinolophus hipposideros. Next base: position 2,977,744 of record NC_138070.1, on the reverse strand, counting down.
GCTGTCCCCCAAGGGGCTGATGTCCGAAGGGTCCGTTCGTCAACGAGTAGTTTCTTATCTATGCACGTGATCTGCCAGTGTATCCTGCTCTATGAAATCCCGTCACTTCAAGAATTCAAATGACAAATATTTGTATAATGAAGACCCTGTGGGAGTGTGGTCTATGTAAGGTTTTTTTAAATGTTTTTTTTTCTTTTCTTTTCTTTTCTTTTTTTTTTGTGTGTGTGAACATCAGGAAATAGTTGTTACATAAATGAGCTGAAGATGGTCCCTGTACATAAGCCCCTATATTGTTTATTTCTTCATAGCTGACTGGGACCTGTTAGCTCAAAAGCCTGCCAGAGCCAAACTCAAAATTTTGCACGTCTAGTTGTTTTCATTCTACCCTAAATAAGCCTAGTTTTAGCTATGTAGGGCTTGCCTTCTTTGCATCCCCTGCAAAACTGCGCTGGCGTGTGTGAGCCACGGTGAGAGGGACCCGGGAGCTGTGAGATGTCCCCTCCCTCCAGCCGCACCTCATCTGGGTGCTGTCAGAGGAGGCCGCCTGCTGTGCGGCTTCCTGACAGCGTCCAGACGTGAAGCCCCGCTCTGATCCCCTCTGCCCAGACCTCCCCGACCTCCTCCCCTTCGGGGTGGTGGCCCCCCTGCCATTTCACTTGGAAGGTCTTAGGCTGCGGGGACGACCCAACATGCAAACCTGTCAAATCACTGCCCAGATAAAGCTTATTGTGTGTTACTGCCACCTGGTGGTCACATCGTTTCCTTTGATCAGCACCCCCTCCCGCTTCCCTCCCCCTAATCCCTCCAGCTCGTTCCGGTGCTGAGACCATTAATCATTTGCACATAGTTTTAGATTTGAGGTTTCTAAATAACAAGCGACAAGAATATCACTAAGCCTAAAAATATTTCCCTAAAACACACTTAATGAATATTCAAGGCATGGATTTTTCTGGGCTTAAATTGTTCTAACAAATAGAACCTAAAACTGGGAAGGATTTGGACGAAGAACTGGAGTTTGGGAACAGTTTCATTGGGCTTGGTCACGTAGACAAGGCTGCCCGCTCGCTTGGCCCACCTTCGTCTCCAGCCCCTGCCAAGGTCAAGCTGATATCATGGGGCCCAGGCTCCCAGCTGGACAAAGACATTGTGGTCAGGAAGGTCACTGCAGGGGCTGGACGTCAGCACCCAAGAGCTGGGGGCAAAGACCAACCCCCTCTTTGGGCAAAGTTGATCCTTTACTGCACATCCACCGTGTAAACAACCAGAGGAACCGAAAACCCCGCAGAGAGGTGAACGTTAGTCCTAAGTCCCGGTTTAAGTATAAAACACAGCGACTGAGGGGCACTCCGCCGACAAGTGTCCTTGTGCCCAGCAAGGTGGCAGGTACTGTGGCCTGGGAAGCCATCGGGAGGATGAGAGGGAGAAGCTGTGGTTCTCTGCCCCGTCCCCGCCACGTAGAGGCTGGTCTGGAGTCCAGATGTCTTTCTCACTGCTTTTCTACAGCAGCGGGAATGCCACCTGTCCCTGGTCCAACCAGGAACGGTATCCATCAGGACTCTAAGCCTCTTCCCGTCAGAGACAAGGTCAAAGTTTCAGATCCCTCTGTGCCCCTCAGAACGGGTGTGGCCCCGGACACCTCCAGCGGTGGTGTTGGTCTGGGGAGAAGCCCCCGTGTGTGTGCAGGTGGCTCATCTTGAGGCCTCGCTCTGAGCTGGACCGCGGGGAGCTGACATCCGGAGGTAGCGGTGCCCCTGGCTGCGACTTGTGCGAGGTCTGCCTGCTTAGCTTTACGCTGAACTAACTAGAACGTGTGTGACATGGAGAAAAGTGCACGCGCGTGAGCACAGCCTGGTGAAGTCCCACGGCCCACCACGCACTCAGCACGCAGACAGGAAACCGCAGCCCCCCGGGGACCCCTCCCAGGTACCGCTCCCAAACGTCCCATGATGCTGACTTCAGCCTCATAGACCAGTTTGCCGTTCCCGACCTTCTGTCCATGAGGTCACACGGGTGCAGGGCTTGGTCTGGCTTCTTTCACTCAGAGTTGTATTTGTAGGTTCGTCCATGTTTTGTGTGGTGCTAGACGGCTCACTCTTGTTATTCTGTACCAGATGCTGCCGGGGGACTGTCGACTTCATCTGTTCTGTTGTTGACAAGCACTGTAGGCTGTTTCCGTTTGGGGTTTCCTAGGGCAGAGCTGCCATGAACTTTCTGGTACTGTCTCTCGGTGATACACGCATTTCTGTCGGGCATCTGTCTGGGAGTGGAAGCTGTAGGATCTGCCAACACTCGGGTGTAGTGGACGTTGCCAGAGAAAGCCCCAAAGAGGCTGAACCAAATGCCACTCATCCAGCAATGACTCCAGTGACCCCCATCCGTGCCAACACTTATTATTTTCTGTCTTTTCATTGTAGCCGTTCTGATGGGTAAGTGTTGGTTTGATTTCTGTACTGTACTGGGAGATTTGTGGGAGTGGATTGTTAAAGACAATAATGATAATTAATAATGGTCATTGAAAAGGGAAGGCAGGGAGCTATGGAGTGCTTCAGCCCTTATGGGGATTGCAAACTTGTGACTTTTGCGTTCACAGTTACTCTTAGCATATGTAAAAGCCTGCTTGTCTTTATTGCAGTTTTGAAGGTACTTTTGCAGCTTGAAAATCCATTTTGAGGGGGTGGGGCGGGACCTTAAATTGCCTGGAAGGGGGCATTTGGTCTCTCAAGACTTTCCCTTTGGAAATTAACCTCCTGGAAATTACCTTCCTGGACGTTTCTGGATCCCCTTGTGTTCCAGATTGCCAGTGCAGCAGGGTGATCGGCATGGGTCTGACTTTGTTGTGGGAACCCGAGGAGATGTGGACTGCAGGGCGTCTTTGGGCAGAAGTGCTCAGGGTCACACAGGAGGTCATAGCAGTGCTAGGTGCTGGAGGAGGGTGGGGGCGGGGAACGTCACTGAGTCTGGAGACCTGATGCCAGGCAGCGTGTTTGGGTGTGGGCACTGAAGGGTGTGGATGGGAGTGGAAACAGCCATGACACTTCAGGGCAGAAAACAGATGCCCAGTTGGCCAAACCTGGAGGGTGAGCGGTGGCTGGCCACCCTGGGAAGGGCAGCAGCTGGTTGGCTACGGGGATGGGCTCTCATCTGGGCTGCAGATGAGCAGGCAAAGGTGAAGGTGTTGGGTGCTGTCTCCTGCTGTGCTGGGGCCAGTAACCCCTCCCCCAACGGAAACCCTGGGAGGCCACCCTGGTCTGTCCCCTGCTTCTGCTCAAGTGCAGTAGCTTCACTCAGGTAATACAGGCCCTGCACGCTGGCATCGCCGTGCTGGTGGCTGAAATACGGGAGCGTATTGACATGTGCTGGTTAATGGTCCCTGTCCCACGTCTGCCTCCCACTCCCCTGAGGACCAGCAAGTACAGTCTCGGTGAGCGCTGAGGGTGGCCCCCGGCCGGCGGGGCTCTGTCTCTGCTGGTAAACCCTTTGGCTGTCACCCCTGCTTGGTTATCCGCTTCTCAGTCTCCCTGGGAGCATTCGCCTGTTACAGTGGCCTCAGAAAAACCAAATACTGACGACTCGCCCTTCCTAGGGCTTGGGGTGGGGCCCAGCCCCTCCCTCAAAAATGGACTTTCGAGCTACAGAAGTACCTTCCAAAAGAGCAGGAAAGACAGGCAGGTTTTCACATATGCTGAGGAGAGGACTGTGAGCACAGAAGTCACGGGGTGGGGGGGCAAAGAAGAAAACAAAGGAGGACAGTGGGGGAGACGCTGCTCCCCGAGTCCAGTCAGACGCTGCCCAGTGACGTCCCTCATGTCAAGGGAGGGGACCTGGGCCTCGCTTGTACATCAGAATGAAAGAAATCATATGCAAAAAATGCAAGGGAGAAGCTTCAGTGGGCACCTGTAGGACAGAAGGAGAGAGAGGGCTGGTAACTAGCGCCCAGTGATGGGGGCCGACAACACGTGTGGGCCACGAAGGAAACTCGCCACGCACGGGGCAGAGCCCAAGGGAAGGGGAGCGGGTTTGGTTCCTAATCCTGGCTCTGGCATCGACCAGCTCTCTGACCGCCAGCTGGGCACTCGCTGTGGGGGGGGAGGGTCACAGTCTGTACATCTGGACATTGAGAATAATGGAAATAAGCCTGAGCCTGGGGCTGCTTGACGAGGGCTCTCCGTGAGCAGGTGTGTGTGTGTGTTTGTGAGTGTGAGTGTGTGTTGCATGTGTGTGCATGTGTGTGTGTGAGAGTGTGTGTGTGAGTGTGTGTGAGAGTGTGTGAGTGTGTGCGTGTGTGTGAGTGTGTGCGTGTGTGGTGTATGTAGGTGTGTGTGAGTGTGTGTGTGTATGTGCGTGTGTATATTTGTGAAAGAACGTGATAAGCTGCTCAAGTAGCAAGTGCCCATAGAAATGAGGAGGTGCCATCAACTCTGCTTCTCAAGTACACGAGTTCTGGAACGTTCTCTCCCGTCGCCCCATTTGGCAGCAAGATGGAATGGCTCAAAGCAGGGACAGAACAGGACGCCTCTATTCGTGGTTCGCATAAATTAATTCCTGGAACATCATGATGGCGAGAAAGAAAGCTTTGAGGAAGCAGCAGATTGGGTCACAGAATTCAGCAGGAACAATGACCGAGTCAGGACAAGAAAAGGCCGCTGAGTGTCCCCAGGGATTGGCAGCGATTTCTCAGGAAATGTCACATGCGGGAGCTGGCAGGTGAATGCCTTAGTGTCCCCGGACAGGGCTGTAAGGCAGGCCTCACAGGAAGCAGGGACATTTCTTCTGTATGTAGTTAGATACACAGCGTTTGAATTCCCTAAGCCTCCCCTGGGGGTCCCCGTGGAGGCAGCAAAGCAGGGGGCAGAGGACAAGCCTTGAGTCCAGGGCTTTCTCCCGCTGCTTGAAATGCTGCCTTTAGACGTTTCTTTCTTTGGCTGTAAAGACTTTCTGACTTTGATACATCCTTTTTTTCAGGTGTCAACCATTCCTGAGAAGGGCCATTCACCTGTTTTTTCCCCCCTTTTCTTTCATGTTTTTATTGAGGTAAATTTCATATACCATGAAATGAACTGTTTCCATATGAATAATTCAGTGGCATTTCGTACATTCACCGTGTTGTCCAAACATACCTGCATCTCGTTCCAGAGCATTTTTATTACCCCGAAAGGAGACCCATCCATGTTACTTAAGCAGTTACTCTCCACCCCCCGCCCCACTTGGCTCCTGGCAACCATCAGTCTGCTTTCTTCGCTGTGGGTTTACCTATTCTGGATATTTTATATAAATGGAATCATATGTAATGGAATCATACAAAAGGAACCATATTTTATGTAAATGGAATCATATGATAAGTGGCCTCTGGTGACCGCTTCTCTCACTTGGAATCCTGTTTCTGAGGTTCATTACATGGCAGCGTGTGTCAGCGCTACCATCCTTTCCATGGCTGAGGGGTATTCCACGGAGTGGACGGACCACATTTTCTTTGCCCATTCATCCGTTGATGGGCATCTGGAGCCTTCTACTTTTTGGCCATTATAAGTAGTGCTATGGTGAGCACTCATGTACAAATATTTGTTTGAGTCTCTGTTTGCAATAATTTTGGGTCGATATCTAGGAGTGGAATTACTGAGTCACATGGTAACTCTGTGTTTCATGTTTTGAGCTCCTGCCAAACTGTTTTCCACAGCGGCTGCACCATTTGACATTCCCGCCGGCCGTGGATGAGGGCCCTTGCGTTCTTCCTTGGGGATCTGCCTTCTGCAAACACCCTATCAGGCAGAATCTGGCCACAGCATCCCGCCTGAACGCTGTGTTTATTTTTCTCCTGCGGACAATGTGTCCCTGCTGTCTCCTTCTCACGGCGTGGTTGCCTCCTCCGCGGTCCCCTGGATGGGGCAACCCCCTCAGCCCCCTCAGCCTCTATGCTCCTTCCCACCTCGTGGAGACCCTTCCCCATCTCCACGTGAACAGCAGGCCCTGTAGAGCCCCTCCACTTCTGCCCAGACACACCGATTCACAGAAAAGTAACACACGGGGCAAAATGCTGGGCTCCTGCTTCGGGGTGATTGTAAACCGACAGGACAGTTAGTTTTCAAAGAAAAGCCACTTACTGCTACTCTTCCCTACATTCCCAGAGGGAATGCTGTAGCACCACATTTTTACTGCCTGTCTTGTCGCGGTGATTATATATCTATTTTTCCTACCCCACAGAATTAAGGCAGCAGCAGGTGTGAAAATAATGGCAGTGAGAATCAGCAGTGAAGAGCACTGGGCAGTCCAGGAAGAAATAGATCATGGCGACGATCAGACGACAGCCACCCTCACCTGTGTGGGCCATCACCCGGACACGCAGAGCAGGTAAGCGCTGAGATCCTGTAGGTGGCTCGGCAATGGTGGGCCAGGGGACGCTGCAAACGCTGAGGACAGCGTCACGTGTGTGTAAGGACAGCGAGACCTCTGCCTCTCAGGGGATGTGCTCCTCGGCGCTCGTCAGCACAGCTGAGTCACACAGCTTCCAAATGGCTCCTTTCCAGGGACAACCCGCTTTTGTTCGCTATGCTTTTTATACTCCAGTGACCTAATTAGCTTGGCAGTCGCAGAAATTACCTGAACTCACATTTGTCACAGTGCAGGGTTTGATAACCATATTTTAAGAATTTATTATTATGTCATTATTGTTATTGTTTTCAGTGAAGAGTTAAAGAACGAACGGGGGAAATAGAAATGATTTAAGAGGCCAGGGGGAAATGTACCTTTTTTATGAGCAAACTGACGGTGGCTGTAGTTACAGGGTAATTGTCTCATAGTGCTTCAGTGTAGTCATTCTGCTGATATCACACCTGGGGATTGGCCTATGGCTTCAGAATGTTAAGTTGGGTGAATTTGGTGTTGCTGGCAGGCAGCTCAGCTTCTCCAGCTCAGATACCAGCCTTGGGTTTTACGGGCTGAGCTCTCCTGGGAAGCAGAGGGACGGCATTGCTAATCACCCTGTACCAGGACGCCCAACAGGCAGAGAGAGCTCTCATCGCTGTCCCAACAGGCTGCCCTCCAGTCCCTTGGCCTCTGCGCTCATCCCCCTTTTACTGACCACCCCTTTGCTATGGGGGTGTTCCGGTGAACCAGTTACGCTGGACATGCACTCCCCCTGCTTCAGAACCACCAGTGACTCACACTTCAGTGAGACTTGAAGTCCTCAGACCTGTTACTTATCACCTTCTACTGTCATAACTTGTTCTCTTCTCTTACTCCTCTAGTATTTAAACACTCACGGTCCACAGGGTTAGACAGAGAGGGGGAGTGGATGAATGAGTGAATGAACAAGTGAATAAATGAATGAATGAGTGAATGAGTGAATAAATGAATGATGAATTAGTGAGTGAGTAGAGTCATAAATGAGTGAATGAATGAGTGAGTGAATGAATGAGTGGAGTGAGTGAATGAATGAATGAATGAGTGGAGTGAGTGAATGAATGAATGAATGAGGGAGTGGGTGGATGGGCGGGAGCACGAGAAACGGAGAGATTGGGTTGGGCTGGCCTTTTCCAATGGAGTTGTGTGCTAAGAGCTGTCTCTGCTTGGGTGTCCCCAGCCAACGTCAGCTAGAACTCTGTTCTGCCTGCCTCTGAGGACGTCTTTCCAAGGGGAAGAAGTGACTCAGGTGGAGTGGCCAAGAGCTTTGTAGGAGGAATAGTGGTCAACTGATATGGGCACCTTGCTCTCTAAACTCAACATTCGGGTCTGCACCTGCACGTGACCCAAGGTTTCTCTGGAAATCTGTATCTGCCTGCTGAGCACCCCACCTCCTCAGCGGTCAATAGATGCAGAGAGCCGACTATTTTTATATGTGCTCAGGTGCTTTCAGTTGCAAGTAATAGAATACCCGCCTAAAAGTGGCACAACAGTAGGGTTTTATCATCTCACGTGACAACACATTTAGAGGGGGGTGGTTGTGTCACCCAGGCGTGTTCTGTCTTCCCACTCTGTTGTATCCAGTTCACTGGCTGTCATCTTCCAGCTTTTTTCCTTACGGTCGCAATATGGCTGCAGCAGTTCCGGTCATTACAGACTCACCCAGTTGTATACTGAAAGGGAGGGGGGCTTCTCCTCACACATCTCTTTTTACTGGAGAAGACCTTTTTAGCAGTGTCCATGGAAGTCTTCCCTCTGGATCTGTGGGGACTGAGTCCCGGAGAGCAGTTTCCAGGCTCTCAGCCTCACGTGGAAAGGTGCTGGCTCAGGTAGTAATTGGCCATCAGCTGTAATCAGATGGCCATCCACCGTGGCTGGTTGGCCATCAGCTGTTACCGGTTAGCCATTAGCCACTAATATAACGGCGCGGCTACGCTAGTGGGGTTGGTTTGTAGGCGGAGAAGCAGATGGCGGATTGCAGCTAGCAAGTGGGGTTGGTGGGTTGGTTGGCAGAGAAGCGGACAGTGGATTGCGGCTAGCAGGTGCGGTTGGCAAGCGGATTGTGGATTGCGGATCGTGTGGATCCTACTTCCTGTGTCTTGCCCGGCCGCCAGCGAGACTGAGGTGCAGGAGGACCCTTTGTTGGGGTACTGGCGATGTTTGCCTTTGTGTCTCGACCGGCCGCCATCTAGAATATAGTGGTGAGACTCCCCTAGCTATGGCTCCGTGGGTGTTCCTTTTTGGCCTCACCATGTCCTGCGTTCTTGTGCGGGGAGCGGGAGCTGAGACCCTGCGTGACAGGATCTCATCGGTAAATGGTGGGTTCCACACCTTTGCCCAGGAAGCAAGCTAGTCTTGGAAAGTGACTATCTGGTATGATTCTCAGGCTTTGTGGTGGGAGATGGGTGCTGTCAGGGAAGAAAGGTGGGAGAAGGTGGGAGAACTAGCCAGCTGGTTGGCCACTCTTCAGAGGTGGTGTTGGTCACAGGTTGTGGCTTGATCCCTGTTTCTCACAGGGACGTGCGTGTCACTGTCCCCACCGGAAGGCTTCCTCCTGGTGTTGGGCTGCGGATCAGGGGCCTTGGTCCCACGGAGGCCGGCAGGGACTGTACCAATGAAGTACGAGCAGAGGGGCTGGGGTCCCGCACGCATATGCACAAGCTCAGGGCTGGACGGGGAGCAGGGCGTCGGGGCCCAGGTGCTCAGGCAGCATCCTTGTCAACCCGTCTCATGTCTCTCCTCTGGGCTGGCATTGTCTCCAGCAGGCTCCTCTTTCCTGGGGGCATGTGGGCCACCAGCTCCCTCAGCGGCCATCCTGCTGGCTCGGGCACTCCAGGGAGAACACCGCTTTCCCCCATCAGGTCAGCGCACGTTCTGGGGGTGCTGGTCACTGGCTCTGTTTGGCATAAGTTGGATCATGGACCCACCCGAACCAGTCTGTGTAGCCAGCCCTGGAAGTGGGGGTGGATGGACGTGCCTGAACGACATGGGCTTAGAATACAGGAGAATGTTCTAGGCTGGGGGAGGGGGAATGGATGCTGGGAGGGCAGAAACAAGAGGTGTCCAGACAGTCACTACAGTTCTGCTGACCCTCGTGTTGTGCTGGAGTCCCAATGGGACGCTGGTACTTACGCCCTCAGAAATCACAGTCAGGGTACTGCATGGTGGTGCGCGGGGTCTAAGCGTAGGAAATTAATTTTGTTGTACTATTGGACTGATCAAATGGTCATGTTTGACATTGAAGGAGACACGCAGGCTGTGGTTATCACTTTGGCTTTGTAAGAATAGATTTTGTGCTTTTTCGAAGAGATGAAAGAAGGTTCCAAGAGAAGAAAAGTGGTTACATAACCAGAGTTACATAATTACGAGCCATCTCACATTGCTGTGTCCTCTTTCTCCTTCACTTTCAGCTTCTGACCTCCCCTGGGTTGTCAGGATGGTGGGCATTGTTCTTTGTATGACAATTCATGCTTATCTCATGTCCGTCTAAAATCCATTCCATAATCTAAATAAATAATTGCTTCTTCTTACACTTTTTTGTTGAATTGTGATACCAAATGAGGTGTGAAATACAGGCTCACAGACCGTGTTTGCTGGCTAACAAAGTGAATATGTGAATATCCCTAACAAAACATCTCACAGAAAGCTGTAATCTCTGAATTGTGACAACGTTGGGTGGAATAGAGTTCTTAATAGAATATAATGTACAAACTGCCTGAAATTTTGTGATAAGAATTAAAAATGTGTTGTATGGGAAGACCCACTGCGCTCAGCTAGAAAGGCTGTAAAGGTCTTAATTTGAAATATTTTAATGAACACTCATTGTGAGGAAATGTGAGGAGTAAAGATGAGCACCGCCAGATAAAGACTGGTGATGCTAAAAAAGGAGTGAAGAGATTAGAAAAATAAGCAAATTTGAAAGTGTTCAGAACAGATAACACGGAAACAGAGGAAATGAAATCGGGACGATGGACTATTTGTATGGGAACCACGTGCAGCTGGAGAGCTAGAGACAAGGTTGGTTCTTGAAGGGTTTCTGTCTGGCTGGTGGGACCCAAACCTCAGAGAAAATAAGGTACAGCTTTATGTGTCGTCAGAAACCACAACACAGAGCTCATTTTCATCGAAAAATTGGAACAGAGGCAGAGGGAAGCTCAGTGTAGACCACGGAAGAAGGCATTTGTGCTTCTCCGTCAGGTAGAAAGACAAAACCCCTAAAATAGATATCTTTACAGACAGACACACCCCACATTATTGTAACCCAACTCAAGGTGAAATAAAGGTCTAAGGCAAATGTTTACTGGGTTGGAAAACCTGCAGTCAATGTTTCACTTTGTCTACTCTAATCCAAAAAGTATAACCCATTGAGCAGATGAAGGCATCACAGTTTTTAGTGTATGTGCTGCTGAAGCGAGCACAGGGGATCACAGTTTTAACCGACTTGACTAACTCATCACTTTTGGTGAAATTTAACAGCTGAACATTAAGCAATAAACAATGTTAATAGAAGAAAGTCACTGTGTCATATGTCACTTTATGGATTAGTGAAACATGAACTACTGTACATCTTTCACTGAACTTAAGGATTCTTAGTCTCGTTAAACAAAGAAAAAAAGAAAAACATGACACCCTCAAGGGAATATTATTCAACAATAAAAAAGCATGAAACCTTGCCATTTGAGATAACATAGATGGACCTAGAGGGTACTATAGTGAAATGAGTCAGGCAGAGAAAGACAAATACCATAGGATTTCAGTTAAATGTGGAATCTAAAAAATAAAACAAAAGAATAAACGGAACAAAATAGAAACAGACAAATAGAACAGGCTGATGCTTGCCAAAGGGGGGTCGGGGGTGCTGGGAGATGGGAATAAAAAAATGGTGGAAGTACAAAAAATATATGTATTTCTTGTGATTGAAAAAATGAAAAAGAAAAAAGAAGAGGGAAGACAGTTCAGTGACAACAGCTACCTCTACTTCTAAAAACAAGTAGTTTTCCCTGTCAGTCTCAGTTTATGTTGGTGTCTTTCATTCTGTGAAAGGATTTATTGAGAGGTAAGTGGAATGTTTTAGTATGACTTTGAGGACAATTTTGTGTGACTTTGCTATTTATCTCTTATTTTAAAAATGAAAAACCATGTATGCTTGTTATATGCCAGACACTATTATAAATCTTTCAAGAAAATAAACTTCAAAAAAAAATCAGAAATCATAGGAGCCTGTCAGGCAGTAACAATTGTTATTCCCATTGAACAGATATGTATGTTGAGGCACGGTTTAAATGAATTCCCAAGGTCTCAGAACAGGAAGTAACCAAAGCAACCTACCTTTTAGAGTCCACGCTCTAAACTACTCCCCTGACGTTTCATCAGGCATAGATGGAGGTGCCCCTCTGTGCACGCTCTGCTCTTAGCATTCTTTTCCTTCTGCATCTGTCGGCTCTCTTGTACCCACCACTGGCATGTGGAAATAGAGGCAGTAGTGGGGTGAATGGTGGCCCCGCAGGAGATGTGTCTGTGTCCTAGTCCCCAGAACTTGTGACTGTGACCTTATGTGAAAAAAGGTCTTTGCCGCTGGAATTCAGTGAAGAATCTTGAGTTGAGATCACCCTGGATTATCCGGGCAGTCCTGCAATCTGATGCCGTGGCCTTAGAAGATAGACGCACAGAGGAGAAGGCAATGCAAAGATGGAGGCAGAGACGACAGGGCTGCAGCCACAGGCCAGCGAGTGTCTGATCCACCGGGAGCGGAAAAGGCCATGGACAGACTTTCCCCAGAGCCACCGGAGGGAGCCACGCCCTGCCCACACCTTGATTTTGGAGCTGTGCCTTCCAGAAGTGCGAGAGAATAAATTGCTGTTGTTTGAAGCCATTGAACGTGTGGTGATTTGTTCCAGCAGCTCCAGGAAACCCCAAAAGGGGCTTCATGACTACTTGTTGAATGAATAAATCGAGGCTTCTCAATGCTGGATACATATCAGAATAGCCTGGGAGACTTCAACACTCCACATTCCTCAGGCCTTGCCCCTGTGGGGGCCGGGGGAGAGTCACAGGCATTGACATTTTAAAGCAAAGGGTCCAGGTGATTTTAATGGGTCGCCAGAGTTGAGAATTACTGGGTTATAGGAAGGACTTAAATATTAATGAATGTAAACACATTAAGTAGACAAAAGTATTTTATCTTGAACAGCTTTAGGATTTGAAAATAAAGGGTGAACCTCCACACTGCCTTCCATAGCGGCTGCACCAGTCTGCATTCCCACCAACAGTGTATGAGGGTTCCTTTTTCTCCACAGCCTCTCCAACACTTGTTGCTATTTGTCTTGTTGATGATAGCCATTCTGACTGGGGTGAGGTGATATCTCATTGTGGTTTTTATTTGCATTTCTCTGATGATTAGTGATGTTGAGCATTTTTTCATATGTCTATTTGCCATTTGTAAGTCCTCTTTAGAGAAATGCCTCTTTAGGTCCTCTGCCCATTTTTCAATTGGGTTGTTTGTTTTTTTGTTGTTGAGTTTCATGAGTTCCTTGTATATTTTGGATATTAGACCCTTATCGGAGGAACTATTTGCAAAAATCTTCTCCCATTCAGTCGGCAGCCTCTTTATTTTGTCGATGGTTTCTTTTGCTGTGCAGAAACTTTTAAGTTTCATATAGTCCCATTTGTTTATTTTATCTTTTACTTCCATTGCCTTTGGAGTCAAATTCATAAAATGCTCTTTGAACCCAAGGTCCATAAGTTTAGTACCTATGTTTTCTTCTATGCAGCTTATTGTGTCAGGTCTTATGCTTAAGTCTTTGATCCATTTTGAATTAATTTTGGTACATGGTGACAGATAACAGTCCAGTTTCATTTTTTTGCACGTGGCTATCCAATTCTCCCAGCACCATTTATTGAAGAGGCTGTCTTTTCTCCATTGTATGTTTTTAGCTTCTTTGTCAAAAATTATCTGTCCATATTTATGTGGTTTTATTTCTGGGTTCTCAATTCTATTCCATTGGTCTATGTGTCTGTTTTTCCGCCAATACCATGCTGTTTTGATTATTGTAGGCAGTGTGGAGGTTCCTCAAGAAATTACGAATAGAATTACCATATGACCCAGCAATCGCTCTCCTGGGTATCTACCCCAAAAATATAAAAGCATTTCTCTATAGAGACACGTGTACTCCAATGTTCATTGCAGCTTTGTTTACGGTGGCCAAGACATGGAAACAACCAAAATGTCCTTCGATAGATGAATGGATAAAGAAGTTGTGGTATATATACACAATGGAATACTATTCAGCGTTAAGGAAAGATGATATAGGAACATTTCTGACAACATGGATGGATCTTGAGAATATAATGCTAAGCGAAATAAGTCAGACAGAAAAAGCAGAGAACCCTATGATTTCACTGATATGTGGTATATAAACCAAAAACAAGACAAACAAATGAGAAACAAGAACTCATAGACACATACATATTTTAGTGGTTACCAGAGGGTAAGGGGGGTGGGGGGAGGGAGATGAGGGTAAGGGGGATCAAATATATGGTGATGGAAAGAGAACTGACTCTGGGTGGTGAACACACAATGGGATTTATTGATGATGTAATACGGAATTGTACACCTGAAATTATGTAATTTCATTAACAATTGTCACCCCAATAAATAAATTAAAAAAAAAAAAAAAAAAAAAAAAAAAAAGAAAATAAAGGGTGTAGAAACACACCTTTCCTGGATTTGTGATCGCGGTTTGCTATTGGACCCCTGGAGATCTCTAAGTACCAGCCATCACAATAGTTCAAAACCAGGATTCGATGTGTAGGAATCCATCATGGCTCGGCTGTAATTTGTGCTAGAAAGTGGCAACAGAGTTCTCCTATGGGAAATGGAGAACTCCTCCCCCACCCCAAAAGGACTCAGGACAGCCAAAGAAAAGACGATAAAAAGAAGAAAAAAAGAACTGTTTTAAAAACACTCCACCTCTTTTTCTAACCAGTGGGAGACTCTTTGTGTATTTACGGGCTGACCACTTTCAGCATAACAAAAGCTTACTTACTTCAAAAGTAATAGCTATTCAGTTGTAGAAAACTTAGAAAATACAGCTGAGGAAAACGGAGAAGATAAAAATCATCCTTGAACCTATGTGTGATTCAAAGGTAAGCCTGGGTGATACATTGATGAGTGTATTTGTTTGTATGTGTTCCCATGTATGTACACAGACATTTTTTTTGTTGTCAGTACCAGAATTTGTTTAGCTTTGAAAGCTGTTGTTTTCTTGTAACACTGTAGAATAAATATATGGCCATATCTCGTCATATCGTTGAAGATTAACCTCTTTGAAGAACCTATAAAAGTGACAGGCCCTCTTCCTCCCCAAATACAAATAGACATACATGAGTAATTTCCCCCCCAGGATTTTAGGATTCATGGAGCCTTTCAATGAACCTGTCATTTTAAGTGTAGTATTTAGAGTCAGTCATAATACTCTATTGATATGACAGAGGTGTATTCTATTCATTCACCATGTTTCATTCTTTTCCTCTTTTAAACATTGCTGCTGGCCATTGTTATCATGTTTCATCTTTTCCCCTTGTAAAGTCCCCTTTAACCATTCTTTTTTTCCTTTTTAAATGCAAAATATCTCTTGAATATTCCTGCAGGTAATCTTTAGGAGACTGTGCTAGAAGCCAATGGGTAGGTCAAAAGACACGACAATGCTTTAAGTTTTTGATGCTTTTGTGAAATTTTGCCGCTAGTTTATCCTGCCAGCTCTCTGTGTAAGAGTGCCAGTTCTCAAAAAAAAAAAAAAAAAAAAATTTAAAAAATTTAAAAAACCCCACTGATCTTTTTACTGTCTTCACAATTTTGCCTCTTATAGAATGTTGTATAGCTGGAATCACACAATATGCAGCCTTTTTAGATTGGCTTCTCTCACTGAGTCATATGCATTTCAGGCCCCTTCACATCTTTCCATGGCTTAAAAGCTCATTTCTTTTCAGCACTGAATAATATTCCATTGTCTAGATGGACCACAGTTTATTTACCAATCCCTTATTGAAGTTCATCTCGGTTGCTTCCAACCTTTGGCGATTATGAATGAATCTGCCATAACCATCCACGTGCATATTTTTTTGTGGGCCTAAGTTTTCAACTACTTTGGGTAAATACCAAAGAGGTATGATTGCTGGATCGTAGGGTGAGAGTATGTTTAGTTTTGTAAGAAACCGCCAGACTGTCTTCCAAAGTGGCTGCACCGTTGTGTGTTTCCACCAGGGATGGATGAGGGTTCCTGTGGCTTCATATCCTCACTAATATTGGGTGGTTAGCGTTTTGGATTTGAGCCATTCTGATAAGTAGGTAGTGGTATCTCGTTGTTATTTTAATTTTGTCCCTAATAGCAGGCTATGGAGCATTTTTTCATATGTGTATTTTCCGTCTGTATATCTTCTTTGGTGAGGAGTCTGTTCAGCTCTTTTGCCCATTTTTTAATTGGGTTGCTTGTTTTCTTATTGTTAGGTGTTAAGAGCTCTTTGTATAGCCTAGATACTAATCCTTTTTGCGTTCTGTGCTTTGCAGATGTCTTCCCCCAGGCTGTGGCTTGTCTTTCCGTCCTCTTCGTCTGATACCCATTTTGAGTAGTGATGCCCTGTCTGGAATAAGTTCATAGATTTCAAACTGGCTACATTTAGAAGTTTCCCCAATTTTCAAGATGGCTGTTTTGGAGCAGAAAAATCTATATATTTGTCATTGGTTTTACAAGAATGTATCTGACCTCATGCCTTTGCGTCCTGCTGACCAGGAAGGTCTCACTGGCTGAGGTCTTTTTCCTGGTAATATGTAGAATGTCCCGTGGCTACCTGGTGGGCGCTCTGACTGTGGTCTCTCCCCACTAATCTATTCTGCGACCAGCTGCCAGACTAATCTTCAAACACTGCTTTCCTCACGACCTAGTAGCTCCCTGTTGCCTGTATCAGCAGGTCTCAACAATTGGCTAGACTTTTACCGTCCCTTTTAGAAGAACGGCTGGTTGTCTCTCAAGATGGTAGAAACTGGTGCAAAAGACAGGTGCTGAGACGGCGAACCTAGCCAGTAGGTGCCGCTCTGCACAGTTATAGGATGAGAGACCACGTGCAATGAACGAGGAAAAGGATGCAGTGTGTTCTGTAAGGAGGAATCCGGAAAGGCACCTCAGAGGAGGTGACATTTGATCTGGTCCTTAATGGATGAGCAGGAGTTTAAAAGTGCTTAAAAACAAACCTTTCTGGGAAGATGGCTCACTAAACCATTCTTCACATAATGTTAACACTGTATTGAGTTAGCCTTCCTGAATGAAAAAACTGGACAGCGGCTGGATTGTCTTCGAGTATGAAGCATCTTGGAGGATGGACCAGGATGGGACCACTTTAGGTAAACTAGGAGAGGTGCCAATGTGGGCAGGGTTTTCAGGGGTCGTTTTACTGGGAGCAAATCCTAAGTGGAACACTGATTGAGCACCTACTGTGTGCCAGGTCCTATGCTACTTATTATCCTCCTTAATTATCAAAATATCCCTGTGAAGAAGGTAACATGATTAGCCCCATTTAGAGATGGGGTGAATGAGACTCCCAGAGCTATGACTGGGGGATCTAGGGTTGAGCCCAGATTTCAAGATTCTAGAACAGCGTCTGGCACATAGTAGGCACTCAACAAATATATGCCAGATAATTCTAAGCCCAAGACTGCTTTCTCAGCACCAGAGTTACCTTAAAAAAAAGAAGAGGATGGTGCCAAAGAGAAATTCTGCCAAAGGTCAACTCTTTGGCGGGGTTGTGGTGGCTTTCCCAAGTCCCCAATTTCAGCTTCATTGTTTCCGGCTCTAGGAAGTTCTGCCTTAATCACTGCCTTGCTGGTGTAATGCTCCACATGGCCTTTGTGGCATAGAAATAGACAATGAGTTTCTCTTGGAAATGCCAAGTGTCATTTAGATTCTGTCGTGCCTTTTCTTACTGAGTGCAGGTTTTATTTCTACCGTGGGGTTTAACTCTTGTCAGGCAGACACCGAGTCCAAGGAAATTGGAGGCTTTCTTTCCAAAGGTCTGCCAGCATGGTGATTTTGTATTGGAGCCCTTATGCCAAATTTCTAAGGGGTGGTTGATGAAACTAACTGAGGGTGTCTTGCAAAGTGGACACTAATGGGAATGGCTCTTTATTTGGCCTTTTGTGTTGGTGTTTGTTAGAAACCCCAGCCACTCCATTAAATCATTTTATTTTCATGTCGTTATTGTGACATATTTATTTCTTTTTTGACATGTTTATTATTGTGACATGACACTGACCAAATCGACCACTGAAACCATGGAACCTCCCCCAGTTCCAGCGCAAGCCTTTGACAAAAGCAATCAAATGAACTTACGAGTGTTTGCCTCCCTCTCTGTCCCCACCATCACTCCTCAAGTCTCCTGGAGAAAATTCCTGATGCTCTGGAAGTGTGCATTTAACACAGCCGGTCTGGATGGCATCAATTCTTGCCCTGAGCCTTTAAACCTACAAAGAAGGTATTATGCTGGTTAGCCCCCTTTCTGCGTGACAAGAAACCTCTGTGTCTTTGAAAGGGCATTTTCTTTGGCTTTACCCAGTTCCGTGGCCAGCGTGCTATCTTTCTTTCCACACGTACCGGCAGAATGCGATTCCATATTCTGTTGACCCGGAGTGGTTTGCAGCCAGCTTGATGCTGTTTGCAGGAGGGTGTGCACCTTCCTACCCGAGGTGTTCCCAGATGACCCCCTTGATGGTTTTTAATTAATAGATTTTACTTGTCAGGCAAGTTTGAAATTTACAGAGACACTGAGCAGACAGTACAGAGATTTCCCGTATCCACTCCCTACCCACTCCACCCCTAGTTCCCCACGTATTAACACCTTATATTTAGTCACATTTGTCACAGTTCATGAACCAATACTGATCCTTTATTATTAACGAAACTCCATAATACTTTATTCAGATTTCTTTAGTTGTTACCTAAAGTCCTGTTTTTTGGGTCCCACGTTACATTTAGTTGTCATGTCTCCTTAGGCTCATGTCTGCTGTATTGGTCTCTTAGACGTTCCTTGTTTTTGATGAGCTAGACAGTATGAGTGAGTAAACTAAGACAGGGACCTTCCTATACATACCATTGTAGTGTGTTTTCGACCCGTATAAATGGTACTGTGTGCTGAGACTCATTCTACAACGTGCCATTTTGGCTCCGTGTACCATTTTCTAAATTAAATCCTGTCGCTTCATGTAGCTCTTGTTCTTTTATTGCCCCGGATGAATAACAGTCCATAATGCACGGAATTCATAATTTATTTACTCATTCTTCTATTGATAGATGAATATTATTTAAACTGTTTGCTCTTATAGAGCCTACTGCACACTTTTGTATGTGCAATCTTAAATATTTGCACTAGTTTCTCAGGGATAGTGGTTTTTAAATTCAGATTGTAACCCATTCATGAGTCACGACACCTTTCCAAAAAAGAAAAAAAAAGAAGGGAAATTTAATTAGATTAGCGCAGGTCAGAAAATATCAGAATCCATAGCATATAATAAGGAAAAGGATTTCACGAAACTTCAGTGTCCCTTACATATGGTATGTGATGTTTCTGCGTTGCCATACGAAAGCTATTTCTTACTGGGGGCCAGAGAGACAAAATGTGATGCCCGAGCTCCAGGGTCTGTCCCCGCAGTGGGACTGCTGCCTTCCTGGCTTTCTGCTGCCACGTTGCTCTCCACAATAGTTTATCAATTGGCAAGTTTGTGTAGGAGGTGACAAGGTTTCTTAACCTTCTGAGTGTTCCAGGGGCTAATCCTTGTATGTCTTATTTGGGGCTGATGCTCGTCTAGCTTGATTTCATGCTCGTGGTGTTTGGTCAGAGAAACACTCATCTTAAAGACAAGCCATTTAATTTCCCGGCTGTCAGGTGGCAGGATTAGGTTATCCCTCTTTTCAAAAGAATGATTTAAGTAGGAAATAATGAATGCAAAACGCTGTAGTTAAACAGCAGCGGATAAGCTGATGGATCGGTTGTCACTTGGATCTTGCTATAAAGGGAAAGAAAATGATATTTAATCATTTTTAAAAAATAAAAACAGCGATGATGGATTTGATGCATTTGGATGCCAAGCGATTCATTAGGGCACACGATGATTTCCCAGTGAATAAAGGGAACTTGCATCTCCCCCGGGATGAAATAGTTGCAAAGCGAAGAAGCCTGTGTTTTCAAGAGCACGTCAAGTCTCTTGAATCGGCTAAATGCAAGACCACTTGCTACCCAGCATTGTATTGTCCCTTGGATCTGGGGAGCAAACATATAGGCCACGAGCCTGTTTTGTTTGACTTGCAGAGTGTTTTCTTTTTTCCCCTTCAATTTGGGCCAACATTAAAAAAAATCAGGACATTTGACTTAAAAATATACATTTCAGGCATCAGTGTAGAAACCAGAAGGTCTGCCAATCTGGAATCAGGCTGCTGTCAGATGGTCCCCAGTGCTGGAGCCGATTGAGGCTGCTCAGGTCCGAGGGGGCTCTGCTCTCTTGTTGAGCAGATTCCCCACTGTCCCCGAATGTCCCCCGAAAACTGGGTAAAAATTCTGAACCCCATCCCAATATGTGTGGTGGAGTTTCCTCACCGTCACCGAGCAGGGCTCCCACACCAGCGGGTGCCCTGCAGTTTAGCTCCGTCCTGACACTGTTTACCTGGCCAGATGTCAGATTCCACAGGCTGAGGACTCAGTCCCACGAGACTGCCCCCCACTTCAGATGCCACTCGCAAATCCAGGCTGTCCCCCGGGCTTCCGAGCGGCCTGCTGGAGGTCAGTGGTTTTCACGACACGCTCCTCGGGTTCGACTCATTTGCTAGAGCGGCTCACAGAACTCAGAGAAGCATTTTCCTCACTAGGTCGCTGGTTTGTTCTGAAAGGATACAGCTGAGGAACAGCCGGAGGAAGGGAAGCACAGGGCCAGGTGTGGGGAAGCGAGCCTCTGCCCTCACCGAGCGCGCCACTCTCCTCGAATCTCCTTGTGCGCCAACCCCGAAGCTCTCCAAACCCTGTCCTTGTGGATGTCTGTGGAGGCCTCAGAACATAAGCATGACTGATTAAAAATCAGTGGCCACTAGTGATTGAGTCAGCCTCCAGCTCCTCTCCTCTCCCGGAGGTCGGAGGTAGGGGGTCCAGGCAGGGGTATGAGATGCAGAGTTCCAACCCTCTCATCACACTGTTGGTTTCCCAGGCAACCATCACACCCTTTGGGCTTTCCCAAAGCCACCGTATTAACATAAGAAGATGCCTTTACTTTACTACTCTCATCACTTTAGGAATCCCAAGATTTTAGGAACTCTGTGCCGACCAGGAAGACCAAAGACGTGTTTCTTAGTACACTCACAGTCTCTCCCTGGGGTTGGCTGTTAGTTGGCATTTATCATTAAGTGCACAGGAGGGCTTTTCTTATAGGAGAGAACCATCTCTCGATATCACCACTTCCTAGCTGTGTGACTTCCAACAAGTTCCTTAAACTTCTTTTGCCTCTGTTTCCTCAGCTTTGAAACAGGGAAATTTTTGTATCTACCCGATAGAGTGATTGTGGGATTAAACTATTTTATCTATGAGAAATGCTGATAACAGAGTTTGGCACAGAGTGAGTGCCTTGTAAGTATTGCCTGAATTAATATGATTAGTATCCTCCTCTGTTTCAAGACAGACAGTGATGTGTTTCAAGATACACAAGAAAGCCCCTTTCTGTGGAACAAAGACTATTCCTATATGATTAATACGCAGATAACAGGTTAACGTGTTGAAAGAATCAATGTGAAACACCCATTGGAAACAAACCTTGGTACCTCTGTGATAAATACACAGAGAAGCTGTATCATGAAAAACGTAAGGAAGGTACGAGGGCTCAGATTTCCACAGCATCCTTTCTCCATGCAAATAAGCGAGTGCTGCTTCTGTGAGCCGCACACACGTGACATACCCGTGGGGCCTCACTCCTGAGCGTGTCTGCCGGCCCTTCAGGTGGCTGGGACCCCGGACACCCACCCACCACTGGGCTGTGGCAGAAGCAGCCCTGGGTGACCTGGGAAGAGTCTGGGGCCCAGGGAAAGGGGTCTTTCTGGAGGCAGGTGCGGCCTGGGCTGTAGGCAGGGCTGGGTCCGTGGCGGCCCCACACCTCTGCCAGCCTGTGAGTCAGTCAGACCACAGACTCTGCGTCTTCTGTAAAGTGGGGTTTCCTTGCAGGCCCGCAGAGGGGATTAAATGCAGTAAAATACGGAGCAGCCCAGCCTCGGTGAACCTCGTCCTTCACGCTTCTTCCCTCCATAGAAATCCGCCCTGAGGACTGGAACACAAACGCAGTGGTTTGGAAGATGTTTTCCCTCTAAAACCGATTTCCTTAACCCACCATACACAACAGGTGAATGAAAATGGACCCTTAAAGAGAATTTCCAGGTCCATTTTGCTTTCCGCCCCCCAGAAATCCTTGAGGATTCCACTTTTACCTGTTTCAAAGGGCAGCAGAAAATAAAGCGGTCGATTTGCTGGGGGCCGAGACCATGATTTATTGAGGAATGAAAAAGAGAGGAGGTTCAGAAGGCGCCCAGGAGAGGAAATTGGTGTGGAATATGCTGTTGCTGCCATTGGGAGAGCAGAGCTGGGACGTCTTACGTGGAGAGAAGGCGGTCAGCCCTCAGCAAATGATCCCCCGAAAGATAAGAGAAGGTGTTCTGGTTGGGAGCCAGGGCCAACTCCACCCACCTGGGCCCGCCTCACAGGAGGCGGCTTCTCTTAGCACCTTCAGGTCATCTCGGGTAAAACCACAGCCTGGCCTGTCAGTGCAGCTGGGTTTCGGACACACAGGAAAACCATCTTTGTATGATAACTCCAGGTACTCGTGTGAGTCGAGTGGGCCAAACGAAGATGATCTGGGGGTCAGAGGTGGCCCCTGGTCTCCACCTGTCAACTCTCAGACACTAGCCGATCCGTGTGAGTTGTGAGAAAGCAGACCGAGGGATGGGGTGGCTCTCCAGGCTCTCCTTATCCGGGGATGCGTTCCGATTTTCACGTATCACCACCACCCTGTTCCGTGCTGCTCCGCACCTTTCCTGCGTGGAGGTCACGCTGAGAACCAGCAGTCTGCCTCAGCAGCGTGTGAGGGAGCTGTGTCTGCCTCGGGGGACGCTGCCCGAGGCACTTCTATTACTTTTCTTCTCCAAGGTGGAAAGTGGGCTTCTGTCGTTTTCCTGTTACCTGTCCACAGCTGGAGACTCAGGTGTGCGATGCGGATTGTCTGACTGATGGGGAAAAGGGGCTTTTGGTGAAGTGCAGGTCTGTGGGAACGACGGCTGTAAATGAGGGGTCAGTGGCTGTAACGTTATTTCCTGCAAGGACGGATGCAGCTGACCTCTGACTCGGTAAACTTCACATGGGCGGGGGAGGAGGAGGAGCGTTGATGTGGCCCCTCTGTGATTACCTGTTAGTCCCCGAAAGACTCTTAAGTGGCATTCCCAGGATGCCTCCCTGCTGGATTCCCACTTTAAGAGAGTTGTCGGCAGCTGGGTAACAATCACCGCTGTGGACATTTTGCACTCTGTTTTCTCGGTCATGGCTCTTCCTTAAGATAGAAAGGGAGCTCACCTTAAATAGAAACATTATAATTAAGCATTTCAACCAAAGCAGAGTTGTAGCTACGGTGGTCATTTTTCATTGTCATCAGATGCCATTGGAGCTAAATAACCCATTGAAACTAAGAAAACATTGTGTTTTTTTTTTTTTTTTTAAACGTCTGTTAACAATGATAGTCTTTATTCTACTTGTTTTCTCTGGTGCCTTAGTGACAATGAAAGAGAAGGCAGCCGTGCACCGTGACATTGAGCTGAGTTGGGAAGGGCAAGGCTGGGGGACATGTAGTATTTTCCTGGTTTTCCCTTGCCATGCCATGTTGCCTTGCCATGGTGGGGAAACGTATATCTATTTGGGGTGCCCACTGGGTTGAGAGGTGTCATTTTTTTCACCATCAGTCCTCTCCTTTCTCTTAAAGTTGAGAATAAGTCTTTTCCTCATTTGCACACCAAAGACCTGAGGTCCGTAATAGGACAAAACATTCCTAATTATTGGAATGACACCTCACTTTTATACATGCCTCCGAGTGTGCATGGAATGTTTTCCTTTATTTCATTCTGTGTAATTTAAAAAGGAATGCAAGGTCATTGTGGAAAAATTGAAAAGCAGAAAGTCTAAAGAAACCACTGTTAACACTGTTTCCAGCTCCACTTTAGTGCTCTTATTCTCTGAATTTATTATGTTCTCCGTAAACAATTTTCTCTCCTGCTTTTTTTGGGGCTTAATATTTTATCACAGGCTTTTACCGTGGTAATTGCAAACTTTCTGTAAGCTTTTCCATAGCTCCTCACTATTTCTTTAATGACTGTTACATAATTTACTTAATTTCCCTAATGGGACCAGTTAGGTTGTTTTTAAATATTGTACGGTTCGAAATAATACTTGAAACTTTATCTTTTAGATTACTTCCTGAGGTACATTTCTGGAAATGATGGTACCAGTTGTTGATACTTTTAAAGGCTTATTATATGCTTTGGAAAGATGCTTCTCCAACTGTACCAGCTAATACTTGTGATGGTCAGTTTGCTGCATTCACTTGGCCAGGCGATAGTCCCTGGTTATTCAATCAAATACAAATCTAGATATTGCTGTGAGGTATATTGTAGGTGTGATGGACATTCATAATCAGTCGATTTTCACTAAAGGAGATTATCTTAGATAATCTGGTGGGCTTGATCTAATCAGTTGAAAGGGCTTTGAGTAGAACTGGCGTTTCCCAGAGGAAGAAGAAACCCCATCTGCAGACAACGTCCGCTCCCGCCTGGAAGTGTTTAGCCTGCCCTTCCTGAAGGCATGCCCTGTAGGTTTTGAACTTGCCTCGCCACGCCCATGACTTACGTAAGTCATCTCCTCGCAATAAATCCCTTAACCCGTCTCCTGTGGTTCCATTTCTCTGCTTGAACCCTGATGGATTCACTACAATAAAAAGGCTGTGAAATGCTCACCTTGTCTCATCCTTATGGTATTGACTATTATCCTATGAACACTTTTGCTTATTGGGTAAATAGAAAATGTGTTCAACTATTTTCTAAATTGCTTGTCTCCCTAGTGGAACCAAACCACTTTGGGATGTCTTGTGACCATTTATTTGTATTTCTCCTTTGGTAATTGTCTTTTCTCATCTTGGGTAGTGACACAACTCTATGTCTGTTTGTATCCCGACTCGATCATTTACCAATGACCTTGGTTGCCTCCGTTTCTTCACAGGTGAAATGGGGTAGTAATAGGACCTACCTTTGCTGGTTATAAATGTTTTGGTTCTCAGCCCCCAATTCACCCTTCAATGCCTGCTCTGAGATGCTGGGCATTTTCCCTCGGCCTCGATCATGATGTGAAGCTTCGTCAGTTGACTGCGCTGGAGGGATACGGCAGAATGAAGGGCCTTCTCATCCCCAGTGCTTCTGTTTGGTCTTCTTCCTGCAACGGCTCGGTGCAGCTGTGTGTAGGGGGGACAGGTGGTGTCACGTCACCCAGCACTGAACCCAAGCATGCAATCTGCCAACTAGCTCAGCTCTAGCCTGGCCTGGAGACACTTGGCTGGGCCTTTTCAAGTTGGACACTGCACCCCCTGCCTTGTGCAACCCTGCCAGGCAGTGGGCTCCGACGTTTGCTGTATGCCACCTGCCCTCCCTGGTCCTCCTGTACCTGGGAGACCTGACTCTATTGCTCCTGGTCTATATTCCTTCCTCCCTTTCTATTGGGTCGATTAGAGAAAGGATGGAATAATCAATAAGTGGTCTGTGTGCTGTGATATTGCATACTCATTGTTCTACCGGCTACTCTAGGGAATTCAACATGTCACTTTTATTTCTTGGAGTCTAATATTGGTACCTAGGCCATATTTCCACAGTTCCTTATAATACTTCAATCCCATTCATCATGTTCCTGAATTATATGACTTGTTGTGTAGATTACTACTCCATCCGTGTTATTTTATATAGTCAATATTTACTTATATTACCTGTGTATTTGTAGTTTCTTTGCTCTTTTTCTTTCCTACATCTCTCTTCTTCCATCTGGGATCACCTTGATGCTGCCTTCATTAGTATTTTATCTAATAGTGTTTGCTATAGGTAAATGTGATCAGTTTTGCTGGTATGAAAATGCTTTTGCTGCATCTTTGTTCTGGAAGAACACTTTCCCTGGCAGGAGACATCTCAGTTGGCACATATTTTCTCTGGGTACTTTGAATATATCATTATATTGTCTTCTGGCTTACATTATTTGTGTTGAGCAGTTACTGTCAGTCTAACTATTCTTACTTTCAAGGTAATCATTCTTTTTTGTGTGTGGCTGTTTTTCAAAAACTCAAAGATTCTTGAGGTGTTATTTGGATACAGAGAAAACACTATTTAAATGTACATTTTGATGAATTTTGACAAATGTATTCACCTGACTAATCACTTCCACTAGCAAGATACACACTGTTGCCATGACAACTACAGGTTTCTTTGTGTGTGATCCCAGTCAACCTTCCCCCACACCCTTGTTCCCAGGCAACCACTGACCACTCTCCATCTCTGCACAGTAGATGGGACTTTTCTCGGGTTTCACAGAGATGAAAAGATGTGTCTGGCATCTTTTGCTCAGCACACTCTTTGGGGATTTACCCGTGATCTTGTGGGTATCAATACCTCATTTCTCCTCCTCTCCCCAGTAGCATGCCGTTGTGTAGATACAATTTGTTATCTGTTTGTGCTGCCATGAACATTCACACGCAAATCTTTGTGTGGACGTATGTTTACATTTCATATGTGGTGAAATACCCAGGAGTGGGATCACACTGGGTCATATGGTAAGTATATGTTTAATTTTGTAAGAAGCTACCCGATTGTGTTTCACGGTGATCCGATCATTTCACACCGCCTGTAGCAGTGTCGGAGAGGTTCAGTTGCTCCTTGTTCTTATCAACATTTGCTATTGTCAGTCTTTAATTTTAGCCATTCTAGTGACTATACAGAGATGTCTTATTGCAGTTTTATTTACATTTCCCTAATAACGAAATATCTTAAGCATTTTTTCCTGTGCTTATTTGCTAGTCTTGTATCTTCTTTGTTGAAATGTCTGTTCAAATCTTTTGTCCATTTAAAAAAATCAGGTTGATTGTTTTCTAATTATTAAGTTGTAAGAGTTGTTTTCATATTCTGGATACTAGTCTCTTATTAGATACATATTTTGTAAACATTTTCTTCTACTCTGGCTCCCCTTTTCATTTTCTTACCAATGCCTTTTGAAGAACACAAGTTTTAAATTTTAATGAGGCATAGTTTATCAATTTTTAATTTTATGGTTCATGATGTTTCTGTCCTATTTTTCACCCTACCCAAAGTCACAAAGATTTTGTATTATAGTTCCATGTAGGAGTTTTATGGTTTTAGATTATATGCTTAGGTCTATAATGGGAGAGAGAGAGAGAGAGGAGAGGAGAGGAGAGGAGAGGAGAGAGAGAGAGAGAGAGAGAGAGAGAGAGAGAGAGAGAGAGAGAGAAACAGAGAGTGTGTGTGTGTGTGTGTGTGTGTGTGTGTGTGTGTGTGTGTGTGATGAGGTAAGGATCCAGGTTCCCTTCTTTCCTTTTGCTTTTTTTGATCCCTCCCTCCCTCTCTCCTTCCCTCCTCCTCTCTGTCTGTCCCTTTCTCCCTTCTTTCCTATGTTCTGTTTTTGCCAATTTCCCAGTACATTTGTTGAAAAAAGATTCTTCCCCATTGAAGTACCTTTATACCCTTGTTGAAAATCAATTGACTACATCTATATATATATTTGCAAATCTGTCTCTGGACTCTCTATTCTATGTAACTATGTCTATTTGTCTACATTATCCGAATTATTTTGAAACCAGGTTGTATTACCTCTTCAACTTTCATCTTCTGTTTCAAAATTGTTCTGCTGTTTTGAGTCTTTTGAATTTTAATATCAGTTTTGAAATCAGTTTATCAATTTCTACAGAAAAGCCTGTTGGAGTTTTGATTGAGGTTAACATTGAACCTGTAGGGTCAGCTGCTTGGGGGAGAATAACATACATTTTAATCATATTGGGTGTTATGATTCACGAGTAGGTAATAGCTGTCAATTGATTCAGGTCTTCTAAATATTTGCTCAGCAATGTTTTTGAGTTTTTAGTGTGTAGATATTGCCAGTACTTTGTTGAATTTATCCTTAAGTAGTCCCGGCTTTTTTGATGGTATTGTAAATGGTATTCTTGCTTAAAATTTTAATATCCAACTACGAATTTAGAAATGAAATTCACTTTTTATATTGATGTTATAGTCTGTGACTTTACTGATGTCACTTAGTAATTCTAAACCCTTTGGTTTTTTGTTTTTGGTGTGGATTTCTCAGAACTTTCTACATAGATGACCATTGGTTATGTTGCCTGCTAATAAAGACAGAGTACTTCGTTTCCAAGTTGGGCACCTGTTCTTTCTCTTTCTTCCCTTATCATTGAGAATGCCAGGGTAGTGTTGTACAGAGTGGTGACAATGGACCATCTTGCCTTCTTCCTGATTTTACGGAGAAAGCATTCAATCTTTCACCATTAATATAAGGTTAGCTTTAGTGTTTATTTTTATTTTGGGGGGATGTGTT
This sequence comes from Rhinolophus hipposideros, assembly GCF_964194185.1. Classification (NCBI taxonomy): domain Eukaryota; kingdom Metazoa; phylum Chordata; class Mammalia; order Chiroptera; family Rhinolophidae; genus Rhinolophus; species Rhinolophus hipposideros. The sequence goes on along the minus strand of NC_138070.1, from coordinate 2,949,643 downwards.
TATTTTATTTTATTTTTTTTTATTGGGAAAGGGGAACAGGACTTTATTGGGGAACAGTGTGTGCTTCCAGGACTTTTTTCCAAGTCAAGTTGTTGTCCTTTCAGTCTTAGTTGTGGAGGGCGCAGCTCAGCTCCAGGTCCAGTTGCCGTTGCTAGTTGCAGGGGGCACAGCCCACCATCCCTTGCGGGAGTCGAACCGGCAACCTTGTGGTTGAGAGGACGCGCTCCAACCAACTGAGCCATCTGGGAGCTCAGTGGGGATATGTTTATTTTAGATTGAGGAAGTTTTCTTCTATTTCTACTTTGCCGAAAGGATTTATTATGTCGACTTGAGTTAAATTTTCTCGGTTCATTTATTGCAGTTTTCTTAAATTTTTTTGTACTGTGGTGAAGAATATGGATTGATTTTTGAAATGTTAAGTCAGAGACAGAGAGTACACATACTTTAGAGTAAGCAAGCAACAGTGCAAATAATAGAGCAAATGGGGGTAACGTGTTAAGGGTCAAAAGCAAAGAAAAAAAGCAAGTGAAAGTAAACCTGAGTATTTTTCATACTGTTCTTAGTCTTGCAACTTGTCTGTAAATTTGAAATTATTTCCAAATAAAATGTTAAATATTACAAAACAAAGCTAAGACTTTGCCCAAGAACTCCTGTATCACATTCCCCTGTGGGTTCACTTCTGAGCTGTTGTTTCGAACATTCATGCTTTGAGAGTTCATATTGCCTTGTTTCCTCCTGTGTCTGGTTATTTTTTGTTATGTTTTCAGACATGTTCGTGGAATTGAGTCCTTAGATGGCGTCACCTTTCTGCAAAGGGGTTTATGTTTTCTTTTGCAGGTGCTGTCAAAAGCTCTCAGCCCCCAAATGCCCCTTAGATATAGACTGATTCCTTTGGAGACAGAGGACTCCAGTCCCAGGGTCATCTCCCCAGGTCCCTGTCATCGTCTGGATTCTGGCCCAGAGGTTCTTCTCTTTTTTGTTTTGGTTTTTTGATGCCGTCAGTAAATCATCTTTATATTTCAACCAGTTTTTCTCAGCAGGAGAGCTGGTTGGGATTACCCCGGTACCCATTACTGAGAGCCAGGAGTCTCCCAACTTGATGTATTTTTTTCTATTAAGATATAATTGATGTATAACTGTGTATTAGTTTCAGGTGTACAACATAATGATTCAATATTTGTATATATCACAAAACGATCACCACAATAAGCCTGGTTAACATCCTTTACTACACATAGTAACAAAAAAATATTTTCCTTGTGATGAAAACGTTTTAGATCTACTCTCTTCGCAACCTGAACTCTCTTCGCAACCTTCAGCTATGCAATATAATATTAAACATAGTTGCTATGCTGTACATTACATCCCCAGGACTTATTTTATAACTGGAAGTTTGTACCTTTTGACTCCCTTCACCCATTTCACTCACCCCCCACCCCCTGCCTCTGGCAACTACCAATTTATTCTCTGTACCCATGAGATTGTTTTGTTATTTAGGTTCCACATATAAGTGAATCATATGGTATTTGTCTTTCTGTGACTTATTTCACTTAACATAGTGCCCTTAAGGTCCACCCATATTGTCGAAAATGGCAAGATTTCTTTCTTTTTATGGCTGAATAATATTCCATTGTATGTATGCGCCACATTTTCTTTATCCATCACCCAGCGGGGGACACTTATGTTGCTTCCATGTGATGGCTATTGTGAATAATGCTGCTGTGAACGTGGGGTGCAGAGATCTTCAGCTTGATTTTTTTAAGTGCTCGAAAAGTGCCAATAGCAGGGGTGTACCATGGCCTATGCAACCATTTGTGTCACGATGGTCATTTAGTTTGTTTACAAATTTTTACTGTAGTACCAAATGGTAGGCTAATCATATTTGCACATGTCTCCCTGTGGACATGCATAAGTACTTTTCTAGAAAAGTTTCCAGGAAATGGAAATGCTAAGTCACAGGGTTTGTGTGTGTTGACTATTTTGAAGCAGCCCATTGTTTTCTAGAATGGCTGTGCTAATCAATACCGTCCCAGTGATGTGTGAGAGCTCTCTTTCCCCTGCGTCCACCTTAGTGCTCGATATTAGACAATTTTTTGAATGTAGTCAGTTTGATGAGTGACAATAATATCCCCTTATTGTTCTGATTTTCATTTCAGTGACTGTTGCAACTTCGAACATCTTTTCATATGTTTACTGGCCATATATATTTCCTTTTCTGTCAAATCCTTTTTCATATCTTTTGGCTACGAGTTGATTTTTCTTTATCGATTTATAGATGTTCCTTATGTATTTTCGATATGAATTTTTTATTTCTGTATCAAGTATTGTCTTGAGTTTGTCACTTTTCTTTACTTTTTATGGAGTCTTTTGTCTTCTATACATTTAAAATTGTATGTAGTCAAGTGCTCACTCATATTTCATAACTGCATTTTACCTCTTATACCAAAATCTTAAACCATGTCTCCTATAATTTTCCTAACAATGCTGATTCTTTTTTTTTTTGCATCTCTATGAGTTGTATAGATATGCAATCCAAAACTAGAGTTTTTTTTTCCGCTCATGTTTTCTGAGCTTTCCGACTTGCATTTTACTTTCAAATTTTGTGGGATGAATTTTAAATGAGAGTATTTAGTGACCTTTTTGTAGACTGCAAAAGGAGTTGCTTTTTCCATCACATCTCTTCTCCTTCTTTCTAGTTTTTTTTTTTCTCCCTAATGATGACAAGAAGAAGCCTCAGCATAAAATGGGGACAGTACCCTGGGTCCAGCATGAGGGAAGATGGACAGGAATCCCCCAGCTTGCTGTGTGTCTGTCCAGGGACAAACATTTCTCTCTTTGGGCCTCACTTTCCTCGACCTTAAAACGAGAGCATGTACGTTTCTATGCAGCTCTCATATTTCTGTAATACCATCATGATGAAATTTAATCTTTGAAAAGGTTCATATCAGTATTGCTTAAGACCTTTGGCCTGAAAGTAAATTATACCTTGCAAACCAGGGGCATTAAAAAAAAATACTGAAAACCTTCTCTAGTGTAGTTATTTCCCAAAGGTCATCTACAGTCTATTTAGAGACTTTCCATGAAACAACATAAAGAAGAGGTAACCAACTACTTCACATTGTATCCTTTTTATATTCTACTCTATCCTTTTCATATTGTATCCTTCTATTGTATCCTTTTCATATACCACCTATTCCCAGCGTACATGGCTTCTTAAACTGTGCCAATGTGTGGGGACAGGTGACTGTCACCAAAGCCCAGTGAGAGAATGCAGGAATTCTCAGGCTTGTGTCTGCCAAGCCCGCTTGTCTCTGTGCCATGGCCAGCCACACTGCCCTTCTGGGTCGTCCCTGGCTTGTTAATTACTGTTTGGGCAGCTTGTCCTAATCCCCTACCCTAGGAACGGGGCCAGGCCCAACAGAAGACAGCTCTTGTCCTTGCTGAATTCACTATTGTTTGGCTTCTGCACATGGCCCCGGAGAGCTGAATGGAGCTTTCAAGTAGGGCTCGTTTGAACAGAGACTTAGAGCTCTGGCTTTGACCCACCTATGCCAACGAGGCCCTGTTCTGAAGGCCAAATTTCCGTTTTCAGAAACAGGCAGTGAAGTTCTCATCACGACAAGCTCACAGTTAAGAAGCGCTGCAGCCTAACTTTGATGCGGCATCTGAAATAAAGTAATGTGTCAGATACTGGCTAGCAATTCATTGTGTCTCTTCTCCCTGGCTCAGTTTTCCATCGTGAGTCTGTTCCTGGCAGCAGTTATGCAGAAAGATGGCAACAGGAGACACCTGCATAAACCAGGTGTGTGTGTGTGTGTGTGTGTGTGTGTGTGTGTGTGGTGTTCCTGGTTATTCCCAGCAGTCCACTGGATGTGAAGGTGACAGAGTGAGCGAGCTCTCTGTTTCGAAATCAAGTGCCCTTAACTTGGCCTTTTCAGTAATTTAAGGTCTTTCATCGAGCCATTTGCAAAGACAGAGCTGTGATCGCAAGCATCTTGCTTAAAGCCTAAAAGAAAAAACATTTCTGTCATCCAGAAATCTGCTTATTTATCTCTTAGGAAAACATTTACAAATACAGTTTCAAGGAGACAGACACCATTGCATTCTGGGTGAGCATGTTAAACTTCTCAGTTTGTTTACTTTGCATTTGCATACTTTCCTGTTTCCTTTGCTGTTTTTCTCTTTCACAAGTGGATGTGGTGTCTCCTTTGATGCTTATTTTCAATCAGGACAGAACTGTGAAATCTCTCTAGGTTCCGAAGTGAAACTTGAAATGCTAGGTGCTGATACTTTTGTTCCCTCTGGGAAGCAAATACGAGAACTTTCAACGTAGAGCTTAAAGTGAGTCTACATTGAATTGTACTCATTAAAAACTTAAACTACACCTCACCATCCAAAGCCCTCCAGCAATCTGAACAGAAGGTGCTCTATGTAGTAAAAGAAGAAGTAAGCAATTTGAGTTTAACAGAATGCAACAAACAGCCATTGATGAGTCCAGGGGATTCTGGAGTGATTCCTAATTGGGATGTGGGGGCGGAAGAGGCCATCACACATTTCAGGAGTGGGGACCGCGGGGTAGAAGGAAATTGAAGGGCTGGAAGGGGAGAGAATAAGGACGTAACTGGGGAAGAGAAAAGAGAGGGGGGAGAAGAAAGTTAAGAACCAGAAGACACAGAGGTCAGTGCTATGTTGGGAGCTGAGGGGCTCAGTTCAAAGGCAGGCCAGCGTGCTGTCCCAGATGGAGCCTGGTCACCGAGGGCATTTGTGGAAACCACAGCTTGTCCTTAGCCATGAAAGTAAGTCAGATTTGAAATGCCGCTCTGCCCGGGAAGGCACAGAGGATTCTCCTATGTGGGCTGAGAGAAATTTGCAAGGATATGTCATGCCTTGAAGTTTGAATAAGAAAAAAATACTAGTGAAAGAAAGGAAGTGTGTGTGTGTGTGTGTGTGTGATTTTTTTTTTTTTGAGGGGTGCCCTTATTCTTTCTTGACTATTTTCTGAGTTTCCTGAAAAGGCCATTCGACCAGATCGCTTCCACACATAGTTCCGCTGGAATGGACTGTTCTCAACGGTTTGTGGAATTCTTTAAAACAAAGAAAAAGGGATCGGAAGGTGTGAACTCACACAGTAGGTCGGTAATCTAAGTGCGTTCCCAACCGTTGCAGCTCCGTGGAGCCACGTGGAGATTTCTGGCCTATGAGTCGTGACGGGAAGAAAGTCGCATGGACGTCATGTCAGAGCATTTGCTTACTGCTGCGGCTCTTTCCGGAACTCTTCCGCAGGTGATGGGTCCTGGAGTGAGGACCAGGGACCAGGGATCAACACAGGTTTTCTGTAAAGGGCCCGAGAGTACATGCTTTTGGCCCTGCAGGCTGTGTTCCAATAACCCCTCAGTCACGGGCTGAATTTGTCCACAGTTCGGTTGGCCCGTGGAGGAGAGCGCCCAGCCAGACTCGGAACGTGATGAATAAACTTATTATATGTTGTCAGCCACTCTCTATTGGGGGTGGCTTGTCACCTCGGTGTACTCTGGCCATTTGAATGACAGAAGGCGAAATGGGGCCTGTTTCTGGTTTGTAGAAATGAGTCAGCTTCCTGGGAACGTGACCAGGACAAGTCCCCCAGACCACGTCAAGTAAGCCTGCATCTGTTCATCACGGCTGTGCGCCCCTAACTGTGCACTTTTCTGATTCTCCTGAAACGGTTCCCAGGAAACAGTCTAAAAGTGTCTCCTTGAGAGAAGGAGCCATGAGCTGGGGGTCCTAAGAGGGCTGTGGGGACATGTGCTATAATTGGGGACGTGTCTGAGAGTTGGCATCCACAGGGCTGGGTAGGAGGGGCTTAACCCCGTCTCCACCTTCTGTTGTGAAGCCAGCAGCTCTGAGGGGAGGATGGAGGGAAAGAGTTTCATTTGTTTTAAAATCTACCTTGTTAACACTCTGTCCTCCCTGCCCCTCCTGTGTGGCGTGCGGGCTCACGATGCCTCTGCTCACACTGCATCATGTTGCCTTTACCCGTGGGCCTCTCCCCTGCTGTCACCCTGCACTCCTCCAGGGAAGGGCCTGCGTCTTGCTCGTCTTCGTGTCCTGGGTGGGGTCACACACTGCATCAGACACTCCACAAAGTCCTGTGGCCTCTCAAATTTTATGGCTGAGTTTTTGGAACATTGTTTATAATGTCTGTGGTCAAATACAGAGCGTGCCACAAAAATGTGTACACATTTTAGAAAGGAAAAACCTGTATTAAAACTATGCTGATGGTAAGCACTGTGAGCACCTCTTGTAATTGTACAAGTCAAACGTGACTTGTATTCGTCTTTCGTTATCGGTATACAAAGTCTGACAATTACGTTCGCGAACTTGCCACCCTGCGCTTACACTGGCAGCCCGGTACAAACAGCTCAGTAAGGTTTCATAACCTTGGGACATCAGGGTCTCACAGCTGTGTTCATGTCAACGTGTGGCGGTGTCTTGCTGAGTGGCGTTCATTTTGGTTGCTGTGTGTGTCTTTGTGTGCCGTTGCGAGAATATCTGAGCTCGAATTAGACCAATGAACAGACATTAAATTTCTTGTGAAACTTGGCAAAACTGGAAGTGAAATCAGGGCCATGTTAGTCCAAGTTAATAAGGATAATGCCGTGAAGAAAATGGCAGTGTACAAATGGATTAAATGTTTTTCAGAGGGGAGAGAACACGTCACTGATGAAGAGAGGTCAGGGTGGCCAGTAATGAGCACAACTGACGAAAACATTGCACAAATTCATTGATTTGTGCATCAAAACCATCGGCTGACTGTGAGAAGCATAGCCCACCAAGTAACCATTGATAGAGAAACAGTTAGGAAAATGTTAGCTGAAAATCTTGGCATCAGAAAGGTGTGTGCAAAATGGTCCCAAAGGAGCTCACTGATGAACAGAAGCAAAGGAGAGTTGAAGTTTGCTAAGACCTTTTGGAGAGGCGAGACGATGTTTTGAGCCACGTTATCGCTCATGATGAAACATGAGTGTACCAATACGACCCTGAAACAAAGCGTCAAAGTGCTCAATGGAAGTCACACAATTCTCCACGACCAAAAAAGTTCCATTAGTCCAAATCAAGAGTCAAAACGATGTCGCTAACCTTTTTTGATATCAGAGGGATTATTCATTATGAATTTGTACCAACTGGACAAACAGTTCACCAAATTTACTATTTGGAAGTGCTGAAAAGGCTGCGTGAAAAAGTTAGATGAAAATGACCTGAACTTTTCGCCAACAATTCATGGCCTCTTGCATCACGACAATGCACCAGCTCACATGGTACTGTCTGTGAGGGAGCTTTTACCCAGTAAACAAGTAACTGTATAGGAACACCCTTCCTTCTCACCTGATCTGGCCCCCAATGACTTCTGTCTTTACCCGAAGATAAAGGAAATACTGAAAGGAAGACATTTTGATGACATTCAGGACATCAAGGGTCATACTATGACAGCTCTGATGGCCATTCCAGAAAAAGTTCCCAAATTGCTTTAAAGAGTGGACTAGGTGCTGGCGTCAGTGCATAGCTTCCCAGGGGGAGTCCTTTGAAGGTGACCGTAGTGATATTCAGCAATGAGGTACGTAGAACTTTTTCTAGGATGGGTTCATGAACTTAATTGGCAGACCTCGTATATTGAGTATTGCAATTTTAGTATATGTGCTGCCGAAGCGAGCACGAGTATTGCAATTTTAATACAGTTTTTTTCTTTTTTAAAACGTGTGTACATTTTTTGGCACACTCTGTGTATGTTTTCTAACTTCTACTTAAAACCTCTGCTCTGTCAGCTGAGAATGCCTCTCAGGAGCTCTCCCCATTCCATTTCCTTTATGGCTCTCTTTTTCTCACCCTGAGGCACACAAGCCATCTGCACTTGGACTGGGGCTTCCCCTCCCCATCCTGCAGGCGGTCTGGGTGGGGACAGGTCCTTGGTCTTCTCTTCTGAAGTCTGTGCACATTTTGTGATTCAGAAGGGACTTTTAATTCTCTGGCTTGATAATAAAGCTGCAGGTGCACAAAAGACAGGAAGCTGATAGATGGAGGAGTGGCCAGGAAATGTGTCTTCAGCTCCTGTCTTCTTTTCCTGTTCTTGGGGAGTCATTAGTTCCTCCCTCCAGGCTGTCTTTTCCCTCCTGACTTGGCTCGGCTTGACCATTTTCTTTCCAACTCGTGTTTGCCTGTGTAGTTCTGCCATTTGGGTTCTAACCGGGGTGGAGGGCAAATTGGACTCCAAGCGCTCAGACCTGGAAGGGAGGCCCCTGATGTGTCCATGAATCACACAGGCGGCTCTGGCTCTCTCCGGGGCATGGGGCCGCTCAGCCAGAGGTGAGATCTGGCTGTGGCTGGGACTCAGGGACAGATTATGTGTGGGAGACAGACGGAGCAGAAGGCAGAGATGGCCCTGAAGCTTGAAGTGTGGGCATGGGCCGGGGCTGGGGCCGGAGCCGGGACCGTGTATATTTATTCTAAAGTGTGGCTCACGGCTGTGACCTTGGTGGTGTCACGGGTTGGACTTGCCCTCCCCCCACAAGTAAGTAAAACTTGGGAAAAAGATCTGGGACAGCTGTTTCAGACATTAAACAGGCAGAACAAGTCTGTGACTCTGGGAAGAACCAAGGAGGCTGCAGCCCTGGGGACCAGCAGGGGTCCTTGGTTTGGGGGGAAAAGGGAGAGGGGGGCTTGCAGGACCTGGGGAGCTGTGAGCTGGGGAGCGTCGTGGGTGCACAGCTGGGCTGGCTGTGAAGGGGAACCACCTCTTCGAGGACTAGCTACTGGATGCCCACTTACAGGGAAGGGGCTGGAAATTTTTCACAAAATCCAGTCTTGGCCATTCTTGGTAGTCTTTTCATTCTGTTTTTATTTTGTGTTTTTTTATTTTGAAAGTTTTTAAAAAGCTCTTTAAAATTCTGCTCCTTGCAGGAATTATTTTTGTCTTCATGTTTCCCCACATCTCCAGTATTTTTTCATTAAAGAAACAAAGGGAAGAGGCGTGGGTCTCTTAGTGGAAGACTCTGAATTATGAGACTGTTTACAGCAAAGGGATTTCTTAATCATTTGAGTAGTAAAGGTGATCAGGAAAGTGATCTGAGTGAGAAATGATATCCAAGTTAGACCAGAACACTCACGAGAGAAGAAGGTGACGGCCACACCTAAGAGCGAAAGCTGGGAGGATCACGACCTTCTAGGGGGATGTGGGTCCTCTGGGAATCCAGAGACAGACACGGAGCCTGTGGACCTCATAGCAGGAGAGTCCTCTCTGTCCGGTCACACACGTAGGTGCTCATTGTGGCCACGTTGATGACACGCAGGCACGAGGTGGGCCATGAAATGACATGGGGATCGGTGGGGCTGGCGGTGAAGGGGCGGGACGAGCCCCAGCCTCTGGCAGCCTCACAGGGGTGTGGGCCTGCGGCCACACCATCTCTGTTGGTTTTGCGTCAAGAGAATTCAGACATCTGGATTCGATGTGAAGTATCTCAATTTTCAAACGATACTTTCAAACCACGATGAAGGGCAGCTTGTCTTTATACCACTTTGCAAACTTTTCTCTAAGCATTGGCTACGAGTGGCCCTCTCTTGTTGTCTGCAGAAGGTACTTTTGACTGTCTGTTGTTGTTGTTGTTGTTGTTGTTAATTTTGGTCTCTGGAACCTCTAATCTCATCCTAAACCTTCCAGCCGGGGCATTTCCTTGTGGGCTCTGCTGTGACCACCTCACTTTACTTCTTTTGTACCCGCTGGTCGTCTCACCTTCCTCATGCCTCGACCCCAATGCTCTCTCTGTGCTGGTCCACTTGTTTCCAGTGAGATGTCCCTTCTTTCTGCCTTTCCGAACCTCACCCACCCTTCAAGGCTCAGCCCAATTTCACCTCTTCTGAGAAATCCACTTCAACTGGATTTTGAGTTGATTTTGCTCTTACTGTGTGCACCAGGTGGTTTGATTGAAAACACACTTCTTCCCTGGTCCCTAGCTTCATCGGTATTTTGCTTAAGATTACCTTCAAGCATCAGAAACCCAACTGGAATGGCTTAATCTGTCAAGGAAATAAATTAGCTCACCTAAGAGAAAATCCAAGGAGACATCTGACTTCAGGCACAGCTGGATCCAGGTGCTACCATAATACCATCGGGCGTCTTTCGGCTTTGTGTTGGCTTTGCTAATTTCCATTGGGATGACAAGAGGACCACCAGCAGCTCTCGCTTTCACCTTGTCAGTTATGCAATCTTCTCACAATGGATACTTCTCTTTCCCAAGGATTTCAACAAAAGTCTCAGCTTGCATTTCATTGGCCCAGCCTGAGTCCTGTGTCCATCTCTAAACCAATCACTGTGACCAATGAAATGGAATACACTGATTGGCCTGGGCAGGGTCACATGACAACCCCTGGAATTGCAGGTGATATGAGCTGCATGGAAACCACATGGACAAAAAGTATGGAATGAGTTCTTCTGGCAAAATAAAATTGATCTACTGTTAACAGAAAACAGGAAATACATGCCGGGTTGGTAAACCTCCAGCTAAATTAGAAAATGTAGTGTTTAGAATTTGACAACCAGGACTCTTCGCTAATTTGATTCTTAAATAAATATTAATTCACCTCTTCATTCAAATAAATAAATACATACGTTTATTTTTATTTGCTATGTGGGGTGTGGGGTAGTATGCTGAACAGAGAACAAGACGGTTTCTGGTGAGTCTGGCGGTGAAGCTGGAGCTTAACAATTTACGCAAATAAGGATAATTATGAGACGTGCTATGGAGAGGTATTAGGTACTTTGAGGGTGTAAAACAGAGAGGTGTGGTTTAGTCTGGGAAGTCAGAGATGGCCTTCCTGAAGAGATGACGTCAAACTGAGATGTAGATGAGAGGTAGGTGTCACAAAGGGAAAGTGCGTGGTCTGTGGGGATGGATGTTGTTTCTGTGTGTCATTGACCTGGGGGGATGCTGGCCTATCTAGCAGCACGGATTACATTTCCATAAATACTTCTTAAGTAAAGGTTTCTGTGGCCTGGCTAGCGTTGATTGCCATCGATAGAATTTGGTTGTCTTTTCTCTGGAAGAAAACTTGGCTAATCCACATTCAGCAGCCTGTGAACTTTTGGTCTATACAATTATGGTTTTCCATGATTTGTTTGTTTTCCCCTTTTTTTTTTGGTGCGTGTGTGTGTGTGTGGTTGAGCCATCCACAAAGCCTCATGCCCAAGACCTCAGGGCCCATGTTAATGAGCTGACCAGCTAAGATGAAGCATGGAGTTTGGAACCCAGAGTTTCCCTCGAGGAGCTGACCAGCCCACGTGACGCTGAAACTCTCCACTTTAGCATTGAGAGTAAGGAGTTCCAGTTGTTCCAACCTTCTTGAAGGTTGCAGGGTAAGAATTTATCTCCCAAATATTGAGTACACTAAAAGCAATTGAACGACTTCTGAGCTAAATAAAGCTTCTACTTGATATCCGGTCTACTTTACTCAAATTCCGCTTGTGAGGCAAATGGGCTTTCATCAGTGGCAGGATATTTTTCAAGTGCCATATTCATAGGCCCCTGTTAGCTGGGCACCCTTGTGGTTGGAGGGGAAATTCACCCCATCGTCCTTTTATCACAACAGGACTGGATGGTAATGGGATGTGTGCGAAATGTGCTGTTCATTTCAGAATCAGATGTCTTCTCCTTTTCCCAAGATAAACAGTCTGTTAGTTGTTTGTGGTTTTCCCCTCTTCATGCTGATAACTTCTCACATTCTTGATTTATAAAATCAATTTTATTTCTGTTGCATTTTCTCTATTTATGGTTGTGATTGCCTGGGTGGATTGTCTCTGGAAACCTATGACCAGTGCATTTGAGGAAATGAACAGGAGAAACATGCAGTCACTCCTCAGTCAGCGGAGCCCTGGAAATCTCAACTCTCTCTTGTTTAAAAGGCAGCTGTGGGTTCACAGTTCACGTCTAGCTTCTCTTTGCTGGGAGGCATAGGATCAGAGGGGTGGGGAGGGCACTTTCTTCCTTTCCTCTGTGGTCCAGGAAAGTCACTGTTAATATCCATCCATTTAGAATGTTGCCTCAATGATAATAGTTAATATTAACCTGACCCAGCTGAACTCCTGCTCAGCCAGGGCTCGTCTCTGCTGGGAGCTGGTTGTGACCGAGCCTCGGGCAGCTGTGAGAGAAGAGGTGACCGTCTGGATTCCGTGGGCTTCTCTCTGACTTGGTCCAGATGTCAAACGTCAGCTTGGGGCCAGGCCACCTTCCTCTTTCGCTTTTGGATTGGGGGAAGGGCAGGAAGTAGCCATGGCCCCCTTTTTGCTCTTCATAGTGAAAGCCAGGCCAAATGCACCGGCTTTCATTGTGTGAACTCAGATACACCCAGCAACTTAGCTGTTCACTCTAGTCGCGGTGTGCAAGTGACTCAGTTGCCCAAAAGCGTCAATTCTGGAATGGACTTCCAGACCAGACTGCAAGACTATTAGCCCAATGCCGAAATTAGCAATCCGCCTCAAGGGCACAGGGTAATTATTTACTTTGTTAAACAACGCAGACACATGGTGGCTTCATCACAGTGGTTGTGTTGTGAAAAAGCAGCATGGTGTTTTCCGCAGCGCTGTGTCTCATTCATGAGACTTCACTCGCTGTTACTGGCCGTGCCCCCCAGTGCCCTTTGGTTCGAAATGGTTTTCTAGTTTGCTGATGGCACTTATGAAAGGGGAGCATTTCCAGGTTATCTTTTGGAGGAGAAAGAGTTGTGTTTTGAAAAAGCCTTAATGTTTATCTCTTTCTGGGTTTCAAGACTTGACTGTAGAAATATGTTGTCTTTGACATTTTCGCGTGTCCCCACATCATCAGCGTTTGCTTTAATGCCCGTGTCGAGAAGCCCAGGGTCAGGGCTCTGGCCACGAGTCGGAAAGATTGAACCCACCACGTCAAGGGACCTGCATTCGAGTCCTGGTTCTGCCCCGGGGCAGTGGGGTCGTCTCGGACAAGTTATTTAGTATTCTCGGCCTCAGTTTGCTCATTTGTAAAATAAGGGGGTTCGTTCTTCTAGTCAAATGTTAGCTGAATGTCTGCTGTGTGCTAGGACTGTTGTAGGTACTAGGACTCTGGTAAGAAATAGACTTAGACAGGATCCTTAAACCTCTAGGAGTTTATATTCAAGTGGAAAAGACAGAAGTGAATAAACAAATGAGCTAGTTTAAGTGAGTGATCATTCTATGACACTAATAAAAATGTCATTGAGACAGTTGGGAGTAGTGGAGACTGCTTGAGGAAGGGACATCAGGTCAACCCTCTGTGAGAATGGTGATATTGGGAAATGGTGATATTGGAAAGCTGAATAAAGAAAAGGAGCCAGAACCTCCAATTCTGGGGGAAGAGCTTTTCAGGAAATGCAGAGGGCAAACACCCAGGCCTACAGGCATGTCCCTTGAAGTGTCATCCAGCTCTAAAATTCAGAGATGTCAGTACCAGAGGTTTCCAACTGTGTCCTGTAATTCTTCCGGAGTAGCTTGTGTCATCTCTGTGTCTGGTATTGTCACTAACCGTGACCTTACTATTTGTTGAGTGTCAAACCCCCTCCTTCCCCAGCCCTTTGCTTCATGGACTGTCTCCACCCAGTGAAATTCAATCTGGGATCACCCTGTGTCACCCCTGCCAGTTTCTCCTGTTATTGGCCAGTTGATCTGAGTGTAACAGAGGAACAAGAAAATTCTTCTGCGGAAACCTCTTGTAGATTTGTATTTCTCACTCCTCTCCCTATGATCAGACATTGCCTGAAAATAATATGCAAATTTATGCAGATATCTGCAGATAACTCACCTATCATTTTCAGCAAGGTCTCATGATAAAAAGTGCTGGCACTTGTAACTAGTGTTGATAATACTCTAATTGATGAAGTCAATTAGGAGAACAAGGCAGCAACTAATTAATGCTTTCAGCAGGTAAGACACTAACTCTTCTAATGAGCACACTATGCCTCTGTATGGGGCATCTGGTCGACCCACTATTCAGGACACCTGGTCAACCCATCTTCCAAATAATTATTTATCTTGATTATTGAGTTTTCTTGGTGCCCTCTGAGATTTTAATGCCCTAATCCTGACCCTGGTTTCAGGCTTCAGTGCCAATGGAAGGGCCCTTTCTTTCCGATGGCCAGCTTTCCATGAAAATGTGTTGGCACCGTGAAAGCTACAGTATATCTTCAGTTTACGTATTTATTCAGGCCAGTGTTTGTCGGTCTTTAAAAACTGGAGGATCTGTGTGTAGAAATACGTGGCTAGACATCAGGAAGCACTAGCCCCTCTCTTCCTGGATTCCACTTACATACTGGTCTTCTGATGTTGGGTAACTCAGTTTCTTAGGTATTTATTTGTTCATTCATTTATAGTTGCATTGCTTCATTTCGAGTGCCTACGTATGGCCTTGGGTTTCTCCGTCTGAAACCTGGCCTAGTGATATCAACTTTAATAATATGTATTCAAACCATAATAGAATCCTATCTAGACTCTGTATTCAGATCTTTGCACGGCTGTCTCTTGGGGTCATTCAGGTCTCTGCTCAAATGTCGCCTCTGAAGAGAGAACGTCCCTGCCCACAAGTCTAAAGCTGTCCTTCTCTTCCGGTCACTGTCACGCCCCGTTTTCCTTCCTCTCTAGCAATTCCATTTTGAAATCCTGTCTTTATGCATTCATTTATCATTCGTCTCTCTGTTCTGCAATGTCAGCTCCCTGGGGGCAGGGAGCTTGTTGACACTTTTATATCCCCAGTACCTAGAAACTGGTGCCTAATAGATGCTCTTTAGGTTTTGTTGAATGAATGAATGAATGAATGAATGAATGAATGAATGATTCTACCTCAGAGGGTCAATGTGAAGGTTAACTGGTTCACCAAGGTGCGTGAGAGTTTGTTCCTTCTCAAGCCCTTTACCTAAATAAAAGGTAAGCACTTGGAGACTCTTAGTACAACAGTATCTGGGGACAGGAATTTCAGTTCTCAGAATCTGGGTTCTGTCTTACAGAATGCATGGCGACTCAGCCATCCTAGCCTCGGGTGTCTCCGGGGACCGGCAGCTCTTGCAAATGATCATTTATGTTTCCATCAACTTCACCCTGTGCTTCTCACTGGGTTTTGAATCAAACCTGGCTGTGCACCCCTTTCGTGGAGGCCCATGTATTTCACTTTCACTTAAAGGTGTCTGAATGGATTATGAAAAGATTCAAACTCAAAACTGGTCTTATCATAATTTAAAAAATTTATTGGGAGAAAACTGAGCCACACAGACAGCCATGTAATGCAATTATTCTGATTTATGGTGCATATTCTCTGACTTGCTCAGTTCACGCCTTTCCTTATGTGAGAAAATTCTGAAGGGCCAGTTAGCTAAGTTAACTCTACACCTTCACCTAATTTTTCATAACAAAATCCCTTCGTTTTACCCCCAAGAACCTACTGTTTTTCTCTTCCCACTCTGGAGAAGAGAAAATGTTTTTGGTCCTGGGACTCTTCTGTTCTTCCACTTTCAGTTAATATTGATCAACTATTGAGGTCTTATGGAGGCAAAGTTTAAACATTCTCATCTGATCATTTGGATTTTTAATTTGCTTCCTTTTAAAGTGTAAAGCATTTTGCTCATTAGTTGGTTGAGTTGTTTTTTTTTCCAAAGAGGAACACCAGCTCTTTTGGTATCTATATTCTGATGAGCTGAAGTCTGGGTGAAATTTCTATCTTGGACTAGATAGGGACTGTTGCTTTGGGAAAAGTAGAAACCCAGGTATGAGCAACAAAGGAGTTTATTGGCAGGAAGCTGGAATAATTCTTGAAATGCAGAGGCCCATTGAGTGACGCGGCCCCTGAAAGCCCCAAACCAAAGGTATTTCCTTTGAGGGAGGAATTCCCAGAAACTCACTTTAGGGTTCCACCCTGAATGTTTGTCTCATCCCTCTGTCTTTCTGTCTGGGCCTTTAACCTCAATTTATAGACAGAAAGTGATTGGCTCTTTGCCAGCTCATGGACTGGCTTTTTCTGTGGGTCACGCGTTGTTCTGGTCCAATCAGTGGCCGGATGTGGGTGGGGAAGGACCACCTTGCACAAACGTAGCTGCTGGAGCCCAAACCTGTGAAGAGTGTTTCTCAGGGAAGTGGGCTATGAGCTGAGCAGATACCCCCCAAAAGTGTCCTCCCCTATCGTACCCCTCTTGCTGGGTAATAGCTGCATAACCTTCTCTTCTCTTCCTTGTGTGTGCACAGACGGCATGACGGGAACATTGCCGGGTTTGGGCCACCCCACATCCATATCTGCTTCCTGTAACGGCAGCTCCTTGACTTCCTTGTGGAGGCTTCCTTTGTCTTACCAGGAGCGCCGGGGCTGGGAGTATAAATTAAGGCATGCTACCTGCACTGACCACGGGTTGGGGCTATGACCAGTGGAGGTCACCCAGATGCTCTCTCCTGGGGCGCTGAGTCTTGAGGAGATTGTTGCAGGGTCGCACAAGACCCGAGTTTTCATTTGATCTGTGCCGCTGCGGAAGCTGTCATTTTGTCTTGCTACCCAGACTCCCAGAGCTGCTCTGGTTTCTGCTGTTTCTGAGATCTGATTTTTCAGCTTTTGCTTGAAAACAGTGAGTTACCTGGTATCCTCCAACAAATGTGACACATTTTGCTGAAGTTATTCAGAGTCAGTGTCTGTTGCTTACAACCCCAAATCCCTAACTGATTCACTGTTGAAAGTCAGGATAATGGCTCTGAAACCTTGGCAGGGGGTCCTTTGTCAGAATGGAAGGTGTCAGACTGTTTTTTAACTAAAGCTGGAAGGTCAATGTCCAGAAATTATTAATAAAAGAAGAAAAAAAGGCTTTAAAACATTTCCACTTAAATCAATATGGTTATCTCTCGCTTGTGCCATCTGATGAGTTAAGGTTCCATAAAATGCCCTTCTTTTTCAACTGTAAGTTCCTATTTTTTCCTGTTGAAAGCGGAGGGTAAAATGAGTCGCCTTCGCCTGTTTCTTCCTCTTGACAAAGTGCAACTGTCCTAGCTCCTCATTTTGCTACCCAGTGCCCTGCCCGCAGCTTTTGGGGCTGAGTTTTCTGTGCTACATTATTATTAGGGTTAGAATTATGAGCACGCTGTGACATGCTGAGTGGGGACAGATTCCCCTCACTTCTTGGTGACCTTCGTGAGTGCTAGAACCAGGTCTGATTTCCTTCTTACCTGTTCTGCCAAACCCAGCCCTCGGCATGCAGCGGGTACTCAATCGATTTTTATCGAATTGTGTTAGTGTTCTTTCACCGGGACTGTCCCTGAGGTCACACGCTAGAGTTCTTTGAAGTCCCTCTAGTTCCATCCATTGAACGAGTTAAGAGCCCTGGGTCTCTTCTCTGGGAGAGCTTTGGAATCTGGATAGTAAGCATTAGATGTGGTGAGATTAGGCAAATGGAACTGGAGGTCAAAACCCCACACAACTACCTTATGGCTTCTCGCCTCTGTCCACTCCCTCCATGTAGAACTACTCTAAGCTTCCGTCTCTCCGATTCGGAGAACCAGTGACCATCCAGACTTGCCCTTGCTGTCATCTCTCTTTTTTCCTACTAGCTTTCAGCTGAAGAATCTACTTGTCATTCAGTTTGAGTATTGGCAGGAATATTAGATTTGCCTGGGACTGGGAAGGTAATGAGTGCATGTGCGTGCGTGCGTGCGTGCGTGCGTTAGAATGGTTATGCACAGAGTAGTGGGCGTCATCATTACCCCTGGAGGAAATTTCATTCCTCCAGCTTATGATTAGCTTATGGTGCATTTGTCTGAGTCCTGAGAGCTGTCCAGTTACAAAAAGAGGTGTTTGCACAAGAAGAAGCTAGTAAAGAAACAACTAGAATGATTGCTCCGGAAGAGGGTGCAGGTGTCAAACCAGCTGTGACTCCTGTGCTTTTATAGTGTATTATTACATTGTGTCTATTGTATGCCTGGTGCTCCAGTATCGGTGTGCCATTACGCTGTGTTGTGTTGTGTTGTGTTGATCACGAGGGAAAGACTGTGCTGTTAAACTGGGATCAAACCTTGACCCTGCCATTTGCTGGCTGAGTGGCTCTGGGTAACTCAGGATGGTCTGATCCAGCATGTTTTTGAGGTTTTATTACCGTGGGGTGGTGAGTCTGCCATCAGTCCACCGCAGGTGTGAAAAATTCTGGGCCTGAAGGATCATAGGCTCTCAGTGCATTTTGGTGGTATGTTTGAAGGCTTTGAGAATTGATGGCAGAGGCCCGGCAGGCTGTGAGAATTACTCATGAAACTCCACACACGCTCGGAACATTATTTTTCCATTGAGTAATATTGTCTTCTAAATATGAAGCTCTCAGGGGCTGTAAGATTCCTCTGAGGGTATGGCCACTGTTAAATTTCAATTTCCCGGCGTCACGGGGCAGATGGGTGTAATTGCTGACTGCCCCAAGCTTTGTTTGACTGCCTTAATATGTTCATTGGAGTTAATGAGTATCTGTCTTTGTGAGGGGCCAGCGTTGATGGGTGTTGCTAGGGCTATTCTCCAGGCTGAGATTAAGGGGACTGAGTGGGAACCGCACAATTGGAAGGTCCGCAGTGGAGTAGCCTTGTCCTATTTCTCCTTATTGGATCATTGCTGTTGTTTTACAATTTGTGTTGAAACCATAGGAAGCCTGAGTGCAGTTTCCCAGGCTTCTGGCTCTCTAGTCTGCTTGAGAACAGAAAGCCTCAATCTGTTCTTGCCTTTTACTTTGAAATACTACTTAGACTAGCTTTCATGATCTTATTATTCAACAGCCTTCATAGAAGTAGGTTTATTACAATGGGAAATGCAGTAAGGTTCTTTCTTCTTTCGCTCCCATACGGAAGGCTGCTTTTGGAAATGGGAAGTTGGAACTGAAATTGCAGGTCAGTGGGTTTAGCACGAGAGTGGCCAGTCACTGAGGAATTGACTGGGATTCTTTGAGCTCTACCCTACCTCCTTGCATTAGTTAGGATAATTAAATGTATGCTGCTGTGACAAATAACCTTATCTCTTAGCAGCTTAATGTGGTCCAGCAAGGCCTGGATAGAGTTTCTGAGCTACGTCCAGTGTCTACGTCTGGGTCCAAGCAGTGGTCAGGGAACCTGACTGCTTCTGTCCTGTTCTTATGCCATCTGGAAACTACGCTTGTGGTCATGCCAGCCTTGAAGTTGCCATGGAAACCCTGGAAGATCTCATCAGGTGTTTGCAAAGCCAGGCCTGGAAGCGGCATACGTGACCTGTCCCCACATTTCATTGGTCAGTGTGCGGGCACACAGCTTCCAGGGTGCTTGGCAGACGTAGCCTTCCTGTGTGCCCGGGAGGAGGAAGTGGCGAGGCCAGCTCGGGGCTGCTTTGTTGCCCTCGTCAAGCAGTCCTCTCCCCTCAGGCTACGTCTCCATCCCTTGCTGCGCTCTCACCGATTTCTCTCTCTCTTTCTTTTTTTTTTTTTTCCAAAGCCAATATCCCATTGTTGTCTGAACTTCTGGCGATCTTACACTCATGCCCCTGGTCATCACCCTTTGACCGTATTATTATTGACGTGTTTGCTGGGTCTCAGTCTTGTCTCTTCCATTGTAAGCTGTTTCACATGGTCCCAGAGTGGTCCGCTGGGAGACGTTTTCTGTTTGTCTGGAAAGGGCTGCTCAGTGTATACTGAATGAAAGCCCTTTCTATTTTACCTCTTCTATGTATGCAAAAGTCTTAGCAAAGTAGAAATGGTAGAGGAAGTTTCTTAAAGTGACAGACAGTCGCTTTCAGAACTCTAAAATATTGTGTTTAGCAGGAAACCAAAGTTAGGATAAAAGACAAGTGAGGGCTTTAGAACCTCGACTCTGACCTTGTACGGATGTCTAGCCAAGAGCATCCGACGGGGAAAGGAACAGTTATAAAGATTATGTATCAGTTGTTGCTGAAAAACAAATTATCCTAAAATGAAGTTGTCTAAGATAACAACCATTGACTTAGCATGTAATTATCTGCGTCTGCAGTGGTGGTTGGGCTCAGCTGGGCCATTCTTTTTCTGAACTTCACTTGTCGCCGTGGCCAGCTGCTGCTGGAGAGCTTGTTGTTGGTTTAGCCACTAAGTTTCACAGAGAAACCTAACTGATCCAATTAGAAGAGAAGGAAGAAAACTCATTACGTAGAGACGATATTCTAGTCTGGAAGATCTTGGTCTTAGGAATAAGACCGAATTGAAGAAATTGGTTTTATCACATTTCGTGTATTTATATATAACAATCAGCATTTTTGTTGTTGTGGCCAGATGTTGGTCCTGAGAAACTTTTTCCTAAAACGATACATTTGCAATTACCATTTGCACATGCAACCATCCTTTAATCGTCTCTGGGGTTGTGTGCATGAGCTTTCTTATTATCCAATCTGAGCACCCACAGAGAAATTCAGAAGAGTCAGGGATGGTTGGAGCTTGACAGCTCATGAGAAATCAGGGATTCACCACCTTCATTCATGGCTGAGAAAATGGAGACTGAGAGATGTTAGGTGACCGGCCCATGGCCACATGGCCAGCACAGAGCAAAAGTGTGAGCTCTCGGTGTCCATAGTGACACCACATCAGACGCTTGCATTTCTGATGGCTGAGGCAGTGCTCCTGCTGTCTGTTAATGCTTTTCTCACTCAGTTCCATCTAAAGACGAGACAGCCGGTTTGGTTGGTCCTGGATGGAAGACAGCCGACGTATAACCCTCCCTTGGTTCTGGAGCTCTTGAAGGCAGAATCCACCTCTGAACATTTATGGACTTGGGACATTGGTTGTGTCCTAGTGCCATCAGAATGTTCCGGGGATGTCAGTGACCTGCAAGGTTATTTCAAGGACACTGTTTAAAACTGAACTCACTAGTCACAAATGTTTTTAAATGACATATTACTTAGCTATATGAATCTGTTCATTATGTTAGCGGGCAGGCTTACACCAGAGATGAACGGTGCAAAGAATGTGAAATGGTCCTCCTTTGCTCTGGTAATTAAGCAATAAATCATGATGAACTGAATTTTTCCTACGTGCCGGGCACTGTGCTGACTACGTAACACAGATGATCTGATTAAACGCTCGGGATAACCAGGCAGCCTGGGTATTAGCACCTCCATTTATAGATGAGGGACTGCGGGGGGAAGGGGTTGAACTGTGGGTACCTCAGTGACGAGGGGCTGCAAACCCACGTCTATCTAGCCCTCAAGTTCCAAGTTCAGCTCTCGTTGAGATTTGCTCAGTAGGCGCGAGGGGTTTTCAGACAGTATGCACATTCTTCGGCTACTTCCCCCTGGAGAGATCGAGCGTCATTTCACTCCCCATGAGTGTGGGCCGCACTTGGTGACTCACTTCTGAAGAATTCACCATGGTGGGAGTGAGGGGTGCTGTGGGACCTCAGAGACCAGGTCCCCACAGGCATTCGTTGTGGTTCTCTCAGACTTTGTGTTCTGGGGAAAGGCAGTGTCCTGAGTGCTTTCAGGACACTCAGGCAGCGCTCTGGAGAGGCTCATGTGATGGAGGACTGAGGCCATCGGCCAACACCTTGGAAGTGGCTCCTGCAGCCACAATCCCACTTTCAGAGGGCCGCAGCCCCGGCCGACGTCCTCACTGCGCTCTCGCAAGAGGCTCCGAGTCAGAAGCACTGAGCTCAGGGGCTGGTGAAGTTCTGGTCCTCAGGAACTGTGGCATGACAATGTCCCCTACGGCATGCCATGTGCGTGGGGCATCCCGGGTTCTCACTGGGGTTAGTGCGTTTGGGATAATGGGGCTGGAAGGACCTCACACTTTCCTTTGATGGCAGCTCATGAAGGCGTCTTGGTCTTTTAATATAAAGTCCTTCAAATTTTCATACTTCACTGTAGTTGTTTAACAGATTTCTCTGAACACGTGAAGTGCAAGGTGGTTGAGAGGCTGCTCAAGGTGCCGGATTCATTCTGATCCGTTATACGTTGTAACGACACAATAGTGTGTCCTCCTGAAATGACACGTCCTTCAGCTCTGTGGGTCCGTCACCTGTTGAACTCTGAGGGGATGCTAGCCACTTACCTCTGATTTTGACACAGAAAAGACTTGGAAAATAACCTCCCGGGATGGCAAGACAAGCTTCTAGAATGGGGCCGGGAGATGTGTCATTGTGTTTGTAAGGTAGGCGTTTTGGGAGGGGTCATACTGGCATTCGGGTTCATTTCTGGAAAGATTAGGCTGCCCGTGGAAGAAAGCATTAGACTTTAAGCAATGAGAGTTGCCTGGCACTCGGTGCTGATTTATTGCCCTGTTTGGCTCTCCCCATGTATCAGTTGAAATACGATTAAACGCCGGTGGAAGGCAGCACTGTTGAAATTACGAGGCAGGACAATGATACCACTTGTGTTCGTAAAATACTGCGTCCCACATCATGATAGGCTTCCGTGCTGTTGGTCACACCGTTGTTTTTAGATGGAAGCAGAAAGAGCTTCAATAGCTTAACCGACTACCAGAGAGAATGCTTTGGCTCAACTAGTGGGCCGTCCGTCCGTGGGCGAGCCTGCTTCTCGGCTGGGCCTAGGACCTCCCGTGATGCCATCCTCCCGCTGCCTCCCTGCTCCAAACGCCCCGTTCCCAATGGAAGCTCACACATCTCCGACAACATCTTCTCAGCCTGTGTGCAGGAAGTGTGGCTCCCAGACTCCCAGCCCCCCTTGTGGGCTGCATCAGCCCAACGACGACGACAGAGAGAACAGACGCATTGTTGCCTGCAGACTGAATGGAGTTTTCAAAAACCCCGGCTTTGCAGGCACTGAGCTGGGAGATTCAGAGCTGCTGTAGGCGCTTCTCTTTGTTTGTTTGGATGTCAGGCCAGAGTCCAGAACCTGGAGCTGTGGTCTGTCCCCCAGCACACTTGTGCCCCTCCCCAGTGCTAGTGGGAGTGTGGGGACCTACTCGTGATGCCAAAGGTCAGCTAGCCGAGCCACCATCACAGGCCACAGAGCCCCTCATTAGTGCAGCCTGGCTCAGACCCCACAACAGATGTCACCTTTCATTCTACTGTTTCAGACCAATTAGTGGTCTTTTTCCTCCGAGGGTCTGACCCAGCGCTGACTCCCATCTCACCTCATCATTGTCCAGAATCATTACCTAGAATCACACGTACAGGTGGACCCGGTTGTGAAAAAGAGATTGATGTGGGGTGAGCACTGGACACGTTCAGGCTGCAGGGACGTGAATCCTGTGAGCTCCATGTCCCCGTCCCTGGGACCCCGACATGGGCCATCGGAACCCTGTCCCGGGCCATCAGAGTTCTGCGTCCTGTAATTCAGTGTGTGAGCAGCCTTGGGAGACCACACACAACGCACACACACACACATCCAGCTTTGTACTGCTGTGTCCTATTATTTCACGCACCATTCTGGTTCATACTTGCTCCCCTGGACCACATTAGTCTCTCCTAATCAAAATATGGCAGGATAGGTTTAGGCTCAGTTCCATGTACAGAATTTCAGGAGTGAGATTCTATTCTAGCTATTGAATAGATATGATCAGCAAAGGAGAAGTGGGAGGAGTTACACACGCACAATCCTTTCTAATTGTGGTTGACTTAAAACCTAATTACGATGGAGTAATTGGCCTATAAGAAAGATTTTGAGGCAGCTGTAATGAATACAATGGGCCAAGGAGGAGATGGGATGGGATCAGCGGGTTTAATTAATTGGTGAGGGGAGAATTCCTGCTTTCTGAAGGAAGGCTCCTCACTGAGGGAAATTTACACATTTCGGGAGTATAGGAGACTGCAAATCACTTCCATTGAATTTCTGCCCAGCTGACATTTATTGAAAAGCCGCCCGGTAAATTGAAGGTTACAGGAATTCTAATCTGATTTTTGACCCAAATGGCATTCAGAATGTCAGTCTATTGGTGGGCCTGTCTTAACTCTACTCAATTCCAAGGTTAATGAGGTGAGAGATTCTGTTGGGGTTTGTTTTTGAATAACCCGGAGCGTACATCTGTCTATCTGTCTCTTGCCTTTAGTTTTTGTTCGTTTGTTTGCTCTTGTGGTGTTGGAATAACTGCGTGTGGTTTGGAGATGGCCTGAGCGTGGTAGAATCTGGTCGATAGTTTCCTTCCCGACAAAGCTGATGGTCGTGACCATTTGTGGCCCACCTTGGGCACGAGGTCCTTATTGTCCTAACTTATTATTCAGCACATTGTCACAGTCCTGCCTTCCAAGCCTTAGCCCTGGATGCAAAACGAGCACATTCTAGAGAGCTGCTCTGCAACTTCACACCCGTAGTCACCTGCCATATTGCACGCCTAGAATTTGTTACAGGGGTAGGTCTCATGTTCCATGTTCTTACCACAATGAAAGAAACCATTCGCGTCGGTGATTCCCAGGCGAGTAGTGGCCGAGGAGATGGTATCACGCGGATACGCTCATCGTTGAGAACTCTGAACTCTGGAGGAAATGCAGAAGCAGCTGCCGGAAGAGCGACCGGTGTAGGCAGACTGGGAAGCAGGAGCGGCACGGTGTGGATTTCCCATTTTACGTCTTACAGACGGATGGGAGGCTGAACCTCAGAGAATCCAGTCTTGTCCCACGTTGTTATGTGGGGCAGTGAACATGCTGTAGGCGAATTTCTACACGGGGAGAGGGTGGGAAATGAGCGAAGCGAGCCTAGACCCAGCCAGGGACGGACAGCCCTGACCTCACAGACACGGGCAGAATGTTACACACTGAGGAGGCCAGAGACTTGCGGAATTGAAGGGTAGCTCTGAGGTCCACTGCTCACTCATTCATGACACATTCCAGTGCCTCCTATGGGCCAGGCATGCAAGGTCGTGCAGGGAACGGGAGGAAAAATCCCCACCCCCACTGCATTTACAGTCACGTGGACAGCCCATAGAAAAGGCAAATCAATGAAACAGAGCAAGTCCCATGGTGTTAACTGCCATTGAGAAAAGGCAGGGGAGGGTGACAGGGTGACGAGTCTTTGAAGAAGACCTGGCTGAGAAGGCAGCCTTTCAGGCCAGCCCTGAAAGTGAGGGCTGAGAGGTACAGGTGTGGTGGGGAAGGGTGGGCCAGGTGGAGGGAGAGCTAGTGTGAGGGCCCGAGGCAGAAGCATCGGTGCCTGGTGCTGGGGGCCCAGAGAGGGGCAGCCGTAGCAAAGGTGCTGAGCAAGGTAACGGCCCTGGGGCGGGGGCCGGTTGTGTGGGACCTTACAGACCTTTGTAAGAACGTGGGCTTTTATGTGAACAAGACAAGAGTTCCTCAAGAGAGCGGAAATATGTGACTTGTGTTCTACCAGGAGTGATCTGGCTGCTTTGTAGAGAAAACGAAGCGGCAGGTGGGGGTGGGGGTGGAAGCGAGAGGTCCTGGAGAGCCAAGTGCAGTGACCCGGGCAAGAGGGGACAGGGGCTTGGACCAGTGTCGATGGAGAAGACATGGGGAGAGTGAAGGCATTTAAAAATATCTATTTCCCGAGTGGAACTTCCAGGCTTTTGGATCTGGGCCATTAAGGAACGAGAAACCTCAGGATGGACCGAGGTTTCGCCCTGAGTAACTGGACAGATGGCTGGAGCTGTCTCTATGGTGATGGGAAGGGCACAGGGTGAGGGTCATCTTGGGGAAGAGCAGAAGCTTGGTGTCACATCCGAGACCGTCCCTGCAGCTGTTGAACAGCTGGACGTAGGAATCTGGATTTGGGGAGAGAAATCCAGGCTGCAGGTGTGAACTTCTGAGTCTTGCACCTTCTAACTGCCCCCCAAGAGCAGTGACCACCCCTAGCACTTACACTCAGGCGTCTGTGGCCTTTCTATTTTGCTCCAGGTGACGGTGGGTGTCTGCTGACCCAGTATTCTCAGGCAGCTCATTTTTGCCGGGCTGGCCACAAACACGGCTCTGGTCATCTACTGATCTAATTGTTGCAGCCGTCTTATTAGAGAGTTCGGGTTAGTCGCTCCTCTGTGAGGATTTGTGTCTGTATGTCACACCAGGACTGGAATACACTGGTGCTGATGGCAGGCAGCCCTGGCCCTGGGGACCCTTTGGCCTGCAGGGAGCTGGACTTACAGCTGCCCTCTGTGGCCGGCCGCCTGGAGGAACCCGGCCAACCGTCATGCGCAGGGCACAAGCGACCATGGGGCACGAGGGACTCCGGGACCCGGCCGCTCCAGCAGCTGCTCTCCCCTGGGGGAGCCAGGTAGCTCATTAGGCAGTGGGACGCTCCCCATTTAATGAGACTCTCCCCAGTGCCGTGCAGACTCGGCCTGTGTCACTCGGCAGGAGGCAGGTTGTCGCTTACTAGAAGGAAGACACTGGACTGGTACCTTCTTTTCTACGTTGTGAGGGTTGAAGCCTGGGAATGAATTATTTATTCAGAAATTAATATTACCTTACGAAGCACAATGCAGAGGCCCAGCCCCACTCAGGTGCTCTGTGGCCATCGGCCCCTTGAGCCCCGAGGAGAGATGACAAGGTCCCTCAGCCCATCGCTGTGCACATGCCAGGGACCACGGCGATGTCCCCCACGCCATCCAGCAACGGGTTCCACGGGGCATTTTCCATACGAAGAGTTTCCCTCAAAGTTGGCAACGGGAAGAAACAGAGAGCGGACCCCCAAAATTGTATTTAGGAACTGGGCATAAGCTAGTTTCTGGGCCGTTTCCTGGAAGGGTTTTTGGGGTGTTGTCAGAAAGACAGAGGCAGAGGGAACACAAATTAATTGTAGCCATTGTCTTAGCTGTCTCCGGGCTTGTCATGGTGACGCTGATAAAATCAAATAAGCTGGAAGCAAGGCTGAGTTGTTAGTGTGAGAAATAGTCGTGGGCTTGGCAGCTGAGGAAGTGGAGGTGCCCGAGTGTGAGCTCATTATCAAGATTTATTGTTTTCAGCTCTGGGAAAATGTTGGTAAGCAAAAATAAGGTCACTCGTGCCCGTCTGCAAGGCTCCGTTAAATATTTTAAGTCAGAAAAAGAAGAAGAATACAACCTCCTTTTCCTGTTGTTGGGAAGTGGGGCAATGGGCTGGCCGACTCACTACGACCTGGGTTAAGGCGTTGGAGGGAGAGTTTCTTGGGGTATCTGTAGCAGACAAATGCGTGTGAGATTTAAACCAAAGGGGGCTAAAGCAAGCAAGAGAGAGCCGGCAATGGTAGCTTTCTATTTTCAAGGAAAATGTTTCTTGATTCGAAAAAGGTATGGAAAATATAACACACATTCATTTACCCACCCCCAACTTTGTTAACTCTTACTATTTGGCTTTATTTTCTTCAAATTAAAAACACACCTATACATCGGATATAATTGGAGCCCTTATGCGCCTCTCTTGCTGATTTCATTCTGTCTCTCCCCTCTCTAAGATAAACACGATTTTTACCACGGATGTTTTTATAGTTTTAATATCAACTGTATAAAGAATGGCTGCACATATGTTTACCCTTTTTGTAAAAGGTATTATATAATACCATACATAGCCTTTTGTAACTCGATTTTTCCTTTCGTTCTTTTTTTCCTTAAAAAATATTGAGATATAATTAACACAAAATTAACACAAAATTCATCTTTTTCAAGAGTACAGTTCAGTGGTTTTCAGTATATTCGTAAAGTTGCAGAATTGTCTCCAATATCTAATTGCAGAAATTCTGTACCAGGTGGCAGTGAATCATCATTCCCCAGTCCTAAGCAACCACTAAAAACTTTCTGTTTTGATGAATTTGCCTCTTCTGGACATTCCATAGACATGGGATCACAGAGTAAGTCCACGGTCTTCTGTGACTGGCATGTGTCACTTAGAATCCTGTTTCCAAGGTTCACCCATGTTGTAACGTGTATCAGGACTTCCTTTTTTTTATGGCCAAACAATACCACATTGTACAGAAATACTACCTTTTATTTATCAGTTCATCCATTGATGGACCGTGGGTTGTTTTGACTTTTCAGCTATCATGAATAATGCTGCTACGAACATTTATGTACTACTTCTAATGTGGACATGTGTTTGCATTTCTCTTGAATATATACCTAGAAGTGACATTTCTGGGTTATGTGGTAACACGGTTTAATTTTTTACTAAACTGTTTTCCAAGTCAGCTGGATCATTTTGCATTTTCACCAGCAATTTCTTCCCATCCTGACAACATACTATTTTGTCTGTCTTTTTTTGTATTACATCCTAATGCCATTCTAATGCTTTGAGGTGGTGTCTCATTGTGGTTACGGTTTGCACTTCCTTAATGGGTAATGCTGGTGAGCATATTTTCATGTGCTTGGCTTGGCCGTTTGTACATCTTCTTTGGGAAAAGGTCTATTCAAATTCTTCATCCAGTTTTGTTTTTTGGAAATTGTTGAGTTGTAAAAGTTTTTTTTTAATCTATTCTAGAAATTCATCTTTTATCAGATGTATGATTTGCAGATATTTTCTTCCATTCTGTGGGTTGTCTTTTTATTTTTTGATCGTTTCCTTTGAAGCACCAAAGTTTTTAAATTTGATGAAGTCCAGTTTTCTATTTTTTTTTGGGTGCTTGTGCTTTTGGTGCTATATCTGAGAAACCATTGCCTAAACCAAGGTCACAGGATTTTTTTTCCTAAGAGTTTTAGGATCTCAGCTCTTACATTTAGGTCTTTGATCCACTTTGTGTTAATTTTTGTATAGGGTTTGATGTAGGGTTCCAAAGTCATTCTTTTTCTGGGATGCCCAATTGTCCCAACACCATTTGTTGGAAAACAACTTTTCTTTGCCCCATTGAATAGTCTTGGCATCCTTGCTGGAAATGAATCATAAATATAAGAGCTTAATTCTGGACTCTCACTTCTATTCCACTGAATTATGTGTCTCTTCTCATGGCAGTATCACGTGGTCTTGAATACGGTAGCATTGTATTAAGTTTTGAAATTGGGAAATATGAATTCACCAACTTTGTTTTTCTTTTCAAAGATGTTTTTGGTATTCTGGGTCCCTTGAATTATCATGTGGATTTTAGGATCAGGTTGTTAATTTATGTACAACATGTACCTAGGATTTTGATAGGGATTTTGTCGAATCTATAGATCAATTTGGGGAGTGTTGCCATCTTAACAATATTGTCTTCTCATCCACGAACATGGAATGTCTTTCCATTTATTTAGGGTTTAAAAAATTTCTTTCAACAATGTTTTGTAGTTTTTAGTATATAAGTCTTGCACTTCTTTTGTTAAATGTATTCCTAAATATTTTATTTTTCTTGATGCATTTTTAAATGGAATTGTTTTCTTAATTTTATATTGGGATTGTTCATTGCTAGTATATAAAAATACAATTGATTTTTGTATGTTGATCTTATATCCTATAACTTTATCTTAAAGTTGTAACTTTAAGATGAGCTTTATTTTAGAGTTCCAATTACTTTTTTTGTATATGTGTATGTAGGTTCCTTAGAATTTTCTATATAAATGTCATGTCATCAGTAAATAGTTTTACCTCTTTCTTTCTAATCTGGATGACTTTTATTTCCTTTTCTTGCCTAATTGCCCTATGAGAAACTTAATAAAATATGTGCATGTCTGTATGCAGGTTTCCTAGACTCTATTCACTTCCCTTCATTTGTTTTCCGTTTCTGTTGCTTACGCTGGATAATCTCAATAGACCAATCTGCAAGTTTACTGAGTCTTTCTTCTGCCTGTTCAAATCTGCTGTTGAACCTCTCTAGTGAATGCTTCATTCCAGTTATTGTGCTTTTTGACTGTAGAATTTCTATGTGGTTCTTTTAAAATAATGTATCTCTCTTTATTGATATTCTGCTTGGTGAAACATCACTCCCAGAGTTCACTGCTGAGTCCAGAGGCTTGGCTACGGCCTAGGTCTCATGAAAATGCTCAGGCAGGAGGGTGGGCGACATCATTTGTGAGCTGGAAACACAGCTCATAAGGAGTGGACTTGGGGGTCAAAACCAAAACGTGTTTTCTCAGAGATCAGACATGTGTACCGGGACCTGGGGGGACATAATAAATGAATAAAATGGTCCAGCTGTATTACAGAGTTTTCACCCCATTACTGGCCATAACACTGCTTCCCAGATGATGTTGCCTGATGATGTTGCCATGCGGGAATGTGGGGTAGTGTTGCCTGGTCTTCCAGTTTTTCCAAAGAAGCCAGAAATACTTTCCTCCGCCCCGCCCCCGTGGACTCTCTGCATTTAAAAATATTGACAGCTCATTTAAATTTTGTAAAATGTGGTAGTGAGGGTGCTTAATAAGTATGGCTCTGGCCACGTGCAGCCCCCATTGTAACCTCTGGGTTTTCTATTTAACTTTTCTAATCAACCAGACATGCAATAAAGGAACCCCTATTCATAGACTATTCCCATTTGACATGGTCCTAGAGTTTTTTTAAAGTTCTGTGCAGCAATATGATGACGGGGAGTCAGGAAATGAAAGCAATGAGGAGAGAAGCTTTTGAGTCTGAAAGATTATAAATTTCTGCTTCCGACCGGTGGCTCTTCAATGTTTTAGACCGTTGACTGCCAACCACTGCCTCATTCATCCGCCTGAACCATTCATTCCACAGCAAGCTCAGAGAGAGTGGTCCTGCCTTAGAAAAAACATAAAAGAGGAGGTAGTGCCTGGGTTTTGTGAAAGTGAAGAAGGACATGGTGCGTTCATGCCAGATTCTGAGAACTGGCCATTACATTGTGTTGAAAAGATTGGTGTGACAGGCAGAGAGATGGACCTCTGCCCGCTGATGGGATTGATGAGTGAGGTTTACTCTATTCCTCTCTGTGGGGACTGGTGTTGGGGGGAAGCCATGGAGAGGGAAGAGTATCTGGAGGGGAAAGAGAGTGTGCTGAGGAACCCCCAGCAGTGGGGCTGTAGCTGTGGCCTGTTGTATGGGCCCATCTTTCAAAGAACAACTTGAGTCAAGCCTCCTCCAGGAAGCCCTCCCTGATCTGCCAATTTCTGTCTCCTCCCAGCACCTGTCCTTGCAGTCTCTCTGATTCCACTAAGTACACATTCTTTTGAGAGCTCGCTCAAACTATTGTTTGAGTTTCACTGATTCATTAAACAGAAATTTAATGAGTACAACTATGTCCCAGGCAGTGTTCTAAGTGGGCAAAACAGGCAGAAGTCCCTGCCTTCCTGGCACATCTGTGAGTGCATGTGTGTGTGCGCGTGCGTGAGAGAGATAGGTAGAGAGGGAGGGAGAATCAACATAATCACTCCCTTAGCATGATCGAAGAGAAAAGCTGTGGGAAGCTAAGAGCAGGATCACAGGATCCAGCAGGGAGGGGGATGGAATTTTCGGGGGGGGGGCGGTCAGAAGAGGCTTTTATTGAGCAGGTGGCATTTAAACAAAGACTTGATAGATGTTCTTTTCTATTTAGCACCTTGTGTTCATGCTGATGGTCTGGGATAAACTCTTCCCATGATTTCTTTTTAAAGCTTAAAATAGATTGACTCATTTATTCGACAAACATTTGCTGAGGGTCTGTTGGGTGTCTGCTCATCTGTCAGGTATCAGCCCACATGTCAGCTCCTTGCAAGGATGCCCTGAACAGCCTTTCGTGGTCTCCTGTTGTAATTTACATCCTATTTTAAAATTAAAAATGATTGTTTTAAAATTATGTATATATATTAATTTTTTAAACAATTTATTTAGCTTTTCAAAAAGAAATGTAATTCTACTATTTTATTTTTAGGCGAGTATGTATAATGACCAGGACCCTACCTCATTTATTTATTTACCTGAGTAACATGACCAGGAGCTCATCTATTTTGTTTAATAATAAATTCTCAGTGTCTGACACATAACAGGTGCTTAATAAAGGTCACCAGAAGAATGTGCCAGGGGCTGTAGTGACCATGGGCTTATAATAGGTTTTGGCCTTTGAAGAACCTATGTTCCTATGTCCAGCAATCATGTCCCTTGTATTTACTTAAAGGAGTTGAAAACTTAGCCCACAAAGCGATGTCCTTCGGGGGTGAGTGGATAAATAAACTGTGGTCCATTCATACAATGGAACATTAATCAGCGCTAAAAAGAAATGAGTTATCCAGACATGAAGAGTTATGGAGGAATCTGAAATGCAATATGAGTAAGTGACAAAAGCCAACCTGAAAAGGCTGCGCACTGTGCGATTCCAACTCTATGACATTCTGGAAAAGGCAGAACTATGGAGACAGCCAAAAGATCAGGGGTTGTCAGGGGCTCAGGGGGGGTGTGGTGAACAGGTGGAGCGCAGAGGGCTTTCAGGGCAGTGAAATGTCCCTGTGACACCACAGTGAGGGATACATGTCATTACACATTTGTCCAAACCCATAGAACGAAGAATGCCAAGAGCGAACCCTAATGTAAACTGTGGACTTCGGGTGATAACGATGAGTGCAGGTAGGCTCGTCGGTTATAACCAGTGTCCCACTAGGGTGCAGGAGGGTGCAAGTGGGAGGCAGTGTACGTAGGGCTGTGGGCAGCATATGGGAAATCTTTGTACCTTTCTCTCAATTTTGCTGTGAACCTAAAACTGCCCTAAAAATCGAAGTCTTTAAAAAAGAAGAAAATTATATTCTAGTAGTGGAGACAGACACGTCTTCTCGAAGCCAAGCGTGCATAAATATACTTGCCAGCCAGGCAGAAGACTATAGCAGAAAATTCAGCTGACTGGTAGCTTTTTGTCTCCCAGAATGCAAATGACACCCCCCAGAATTTTACAGGGGGTCCTATTGGGCCTGTTAAGTAGGTTCAGTGAATTAAACAAATACGTATTGAGCTCCTACAATTCTCCAGGCACTGTGCCCGCTGCTACAGTCGGAGCAGCAACAATACATGTCTGTCCTCCCGGAGTGAACAGTCTAGAGGGACGTCACAGTCGGCTGCGCTGTATTTACTGCCAGCAGCCGGCAAATCCTATTCTGGGGCATTTGCTCAATGCAATCATCCTTTAATATTTACCTTGCTTTTGGGTCATCTTTTAAAATAATGCCCAGAAAAAGGCTCATAAAGAAGAAAACAGAAGCCCTGAGACCAGACACAGCCTCTGTTGCTCCATTTCTAGAAAAAACTCGTGTAAAGGAAATCTTCAGCATCTCAGCCTGCTAGCTCAGAACCATCTAGAAGTTTGTGGGGGAGAATCTACATAAATAGCACAACCTCCTGGGGAGGAAGTTCAAGCTTTTGAACTCTGTCTCCCTCCCTCCCTCCATCCCTCCCTTCCTCTCTCTCTCCTTTCCTCCCTTCCTCTCTCCTCTCTCCCTCTCATTCCTTCTGCAATACAACCATTATTGTCATCATGAGTGACCTGCTGAGAAGTGGCTGGAGGTGGCCCTGGGCGACGAGCTGCTGGGCTGGGTCCCCTGCCCCCTCTCTCTTGCTCCTTCTTACTGACATGTGTAAGCTGTCTCAGCCCCACGTCACAGTTGAGGGAGGAGACTCAACTTCTATTAAAGGGCAGGTTTCCATGGGAAACCTGGCTTCTGGGAAGCAAGTGGTTTGGGGAGGAAGCTGTGTGCTCTAGCTTGAGGGGAGAAACTGCCAAGCAGTGTTCGTGCCTGACCTCTTCACACACACACACACACACACACACACACACACACACACACACGTGCACGCATGTACACACACACACACATGCACGGCCACACATACACACACATGCACATTTACTTCTCTACCCCCAGCGAAAGCGTCTAATGACATCTCATGGTTGAAGCACTGATGCTGACTCCTCAAAGGCCGTTGGCCATTATTAAATTGAGGGAACCATGAAACATTTTCTAAATTTGAAAGGCTTATCAAGGATAGATCAGGAGCAGGTAAAATTAATAGTTATAAACCCATTTGCGTAGAAATGGACTCATCAGCAAGCATGCCCGTTGCCTAAAAGTAAAACACCCCTTCCTCTGGTTTGAGGGA
This sequence comes from Rhinolophus hipposideros, assembly GCF_964194185.1. Taxonomy (NCBI): domain Eukaryota; kingdom Metazoa; phylum Chordata; class Mammalia; order Chiroptera; family Rhinolophidae; genus Rhinolophus; species Rhinolophus hipposideros. Next base: position 2,915,790 of record NC_138070.1, on the reverse strand, counting down.
AATGACTTAAAATACAACCTTAGGCATACAAGGGACTCCAACCTGTGGTTATTGCATTCACACCTGGGCAAGTTCCTATCAGTGGCCCAGCCCATAGCCTGGAAGGTCAGAGAGGAGACGGAAGAGCCTGCTGAGTCTGGCCTTTCCACACAGACCCTGCCCCCCTTGCCCAAAGGCTGGCCACTTCTGTACCCCAAGCCTGGAGTGCGGACTTAGCAGGATTCAACTGCTGAGAACAGAGCCGCACCCTTTCTTCTCTCCCTGGATCTTCACCCAAAGAGATATTGAAGATCTGATCTGATAGGACACAGCATCTTGTAGAAGGAGCCTCACATGGACATGTGGAGAATTCCTGTGACCGCACAGGGGACTTTAGGCTGCAATGTAGCAGATGGGGAAACTGAGTGCTTAAGTTCCTAAGATCCTGAGATGCCTTTGGAAATTCAAAATCCATCCCTTAATCGCTCCTTTCTTTGCCTTTTCACTAAAGATGCCCAGGTAGGTAGGGGTCCCCTTGTAGGGAGTTCCCTTGTGCACCCATCAGTCCTCTCGTGAAGCCAGAACCCTTATTCAACACACATGTCTTCCCCATGCAAAACAATATTGCAAATCGATGCTTGAGGATTCCCAGCTCCCATGCACCCACAGCCAGGTTAGGCTCAGCCAGCACCAGCTGGTGGTGTTTGCCCAGTGGAGTCCCTGGACTATTCCAGAACAGTGTGTCTTTGATGGTTTTGGCATCATCACAACGTATGTTCATGGTACTGAGCAATGCACGAAGCAAGTTCACATCCGTTCACTCCTTCCATCCTCCAAACTCTCCTGAAAGTGGGCAGGCAGTTACCCATTTTCCAGGTGAGGAGACTGAGGCAGGAAAGGTGTAAATGATTTTCCCAGGGTACAAAGCAAGTCAGCAGTCCTGTCTGCACTGTCCGACATGGTAACCACTAGCCACGTGCGACTACTGAGACCTTGAAATGAGGCTGGTGTGACTGAGGAATTGAGGAATTGAATTTTAAATTTGATTTATTTTCTAGTTAATTTCATTGGAGTATAAATAGGCGCGGTGGCTAGGTGTTACCGTATTGGACAGGATGGTATCTTGAGTTTCCTAAAACCTCCGCTAATCGGGAAAAAGGCTGGATTGCCAGTTCTCTATGGAGTCTGGTGTGGCTCTATTCTGAGTAGAATTCCACATGAGGAAGGTCCGCGTAACGCCATTCTGTCAGCACTGCTGCTGTACCTGAGTGTTGCCCCTGGGACCTCTTGACAGACGTACGGCATCTGTCGTGCTTCTCCAGCCGGCTCTTAGCCGCACGTGGACAGGGGAGCTGTCCAAGGTAGGAGAAGCCGCCAGGCAAGCCGCAGGCAATTCACAGGCTGAGTTGCGGGTCCCAACTCCAGACCCTACCTGGACCCCAAAAGGCAGGGAGGAGGCCTCCAAACGCATTTTGGTCCAGGCTGGCCCATCGGCAGCAAAGGAACAGGTTGGTTGACAGGGTTCAGCTGTGAATTGTCAGCCTGCTGTCACATTCCTTGGATCTGGGTAAAGCTAGATTTAGGGTGATGGAAACAGGCTAACTTTACAGGTGTCATTCTCAAGCCCTGTTCTGGATGGCTTTTTGTTTTAACTCTCTGTCTAGTAACTTCTCCTGTCCAAGCAACAGTCGTCTACTATTTACAAGTACATGTCAATGACAAGAGGCTTTTGTATATACCAATATTGACAATAACACGTGCCTTTTTCACTTATCTGTGCCTCATCCACTTTCTTCCCTCTCCTCCAAACGTGCATACAAAGTCCTCACTCCTTGGAGTAAGGCAGTGGGGTTTTCTTACATCACATTTCATCTCATTTCAGGCTGATGAAATGAAGAAACACCTATTACACTTGATTCTGTCATTCGTAGTTTATGTAGTGGACCACGCAGTTTATGGAATCCTTTCCCTTCCTCGGTCTCGTGGCGTCCATGAGGTCCTCACTATTCTCCCCCAACCCTAAAGCGTAGAGAGGTTGAACCGCTGGTCCATAGACACACAGCTACATAGAAGCAGAAATAGCCAGAACCCGGGATATGCCTCACGTCTGGAATGATGATGAAGTTAGATGAAGGTTTGGGGGTACCTGCCGTGTGTGGTGCTTGGATGGTGTGTGGTTAGAGGGAGCCGTGTGGACCGAGGGGAAAATCTGTGTGACCTGTTCATTCAAAGAAGACCAGCCCGCTTTCCACCGGGCCCTGGAGATGGATTGCTGGCCTGTTCTGAGGGCCAGGCCATTGCTGAGCAGCCTGTGAATTAGCCTCTGTCCACACTGCCGTGTGACTTGTGGAGCTTGGCAATCATTCTTTGGGTTGACAAAGAAGAATGCGGCCATTTATTGCATTTTTGACATTCTGCTGAGTCTCAAGTTTTAAATGACACTTTAACATGTATTTTGTTCTGTTTTTTTTTTTTTTTTTTCCAGAGCAAATGGTTCCTTCTATGAGGTCTTGCAAGTGGAAGTTGGAGTTGACAATAGCAGTGGTCTGGCCGGGGCCCAGCAAATTACGTGGCAAGTGGAGTACCCGGCTGAGGACTCCATGAGCGAGCTGGTCGTGTCAGAGATCTTTGTCAGCCAGACAAGCTTTGTGGGCATCGTCCCTCTTGCAATGGTGAGAAATCCGGACTTCTGAAAAACTGCCCCAGAGAAGTTTTCTTTGAGTACTTTTCGTAGTCAACAAACATGTAGCATTTTATAACCTGTTATTTCCCGTGCACCCCGATGCATGATGTTTAAACAAGGAAATGCACTTATGCATTTGATTGCCCACTTCCCATAATGCCTCCGTGGCAACTATTTAGGGTCTGCTGTGACAGCCCTTTTCCTCTGTGGATATTGACCAACCGCTTCCTGGCAAGCCCCTGTTATTTATTGTCCTAATCCGCGTCCATGCCAGGACCAAGTGCTTCCCTGAATGGAGACGGTTTCTCTGAACAGTATTGGGGGTACACGGTGGGGACATTGGCTCTGTGCTGAGTGACCAGCCCTCAGCCAACCGGCTTTGTCCTGAGGGTTCCCAGGTAGCTTGGGGATTGGCTGACTTTAAAGTGCAGATGGATCTGAAAGAGCCTTGTTGAGAACTGACCAGCTGACCCGGGATAGGGTCCCAGAGTCCATCAAACCGCCTTGCGTTTCTGTTTCGTTGGCCTGGCGGGGACCAGACTTCTCTGAGCGCGAGAAGCTCCATTCACGACCTCCTCAGGGGCCACATCTGAGAATAGGCTCATGGACAAGGTTCCAGAACCTAGAAAGGTTGGTGCTGGTGGGTCATAGCAATGATAAACCGCAGGGAGTGGCACATTCCTAGTCCCCTTTCCTCACTGGCAATGTTTGAGTAGATTCTGCACTGTTGTGACGTTCCTGTCTGGGACCCTCCCCGATGGCCCAGGGCAGAACTGGGGGCAGAAGAAGCTGGAGAAACCTGCCCACGAATGAGAGCCTGGCAGAGCAGGGATGTGACTGAGACAGAGGCCGGCTCTGACAGTCTCTCTGCCACGGCCAGCACTTCCGTGCGGCTCACCTAGTGTCCCCGTTTCTTAATGACAGGTGCCTAGGCACAGCTCGGGGCGGGAGTCCAGTGGGGTGCTTGCGGATGCAGGGCTGTGGCCGTACCCCTGGCCTGGGATTTGTTGTCCCTCACTCACCCCCGTTTCTCTCCCCCCCATACTGTCTGAGCGTCTTGCTTCTCTGGGGAGGCTGGTCCATGTGTGTTGTGCACGCTGCGTGCCTCTGACTATTAGTGTCTCCCCGGCTGGCTGGTCTTTACTTAGGGATGCTTTCTTGCCTTTGGTTCTGATTCCCATTGGCTGGAAAGTGCAGGGTTGGATGGTGAATGGTACCGTGTATGACGCTCTTGGATGCTGTGCATAGTGCCTCTGAAACGGCTCCAAGGGACCTGAGCTGCTAGTCAGGTTTGCAGTGGAACCGCAGTTGGTAGTTTATTTAATCCGTCGTTTCAGCTGCTTTCCAAATCCGTAACTGGCGGAGCGTGACCTTTAGGGGGCATTGTGCCCACTGCGCTTAGAGTGGAAGGGCCTTCTATGAGCTTCTTTGTCCTCCCCTCCCTTCTCAGCGCCCAGCACCCCTGGACAACTTCTGTATGACGTGAGGCTGCTACGTTACATGTCCCAAGAAAGCACAAACAAGAAATGGGTCCTGTGATCCTGGCATTCAACTCAGCTTGTGATTTAGAACTTGGCTGCCAAGCCGTGTGGTCCTGGGCAGGGTGACATGCTGCTGACACCTCTTGGGTAGCAAACCACCCTCTACTTCGGGAAGGTGAATATGCAGCTTTGGGGCAATGCCCAACAGGACTGGAGAGAGCCCCCCGCATGGAAACTGATGCAATAGTCCAGGCAGAGGGCTCACAAAGGGACATGGCAGTGGTGACATACCCGCCTGTCTACCCACCCACCCCCCACCCGGCCGCATCTTTGGCTGGGACTCAGAGGGGCAGCCCTTGTCCTGGGAGCCTCCAGCCCTGGCCAGCTTGGAGCAGCATGTCACCCCCACGAAGGTCCTGCAGGTGTCCTGTGGGCCCTTCGGCATCTGGCCCAGCTTTGGGACGTCTTAAGTAGTGGCAGTCTGCTTCTCATCCTTTGCCTTGAGTTTAAACCTTGAAAAAGAAAATATAAGTAACTAGTGTTTGAATCTTTCCTCCCAGAACATTACCGGTGTGGCCTAAGTGGTCGTCGACTGCCCTGCCACCCCCACCCCCAATTACTTCTGGTTTGTCATTTTATTTTATTCATCCAGAAATTTACCTTTCTAGGAGTCCACATTCGTTCACATCCACGCGGCTGCAGAAACACTTGGTACTGTGGCGTATGTGGCTGTGTTTTCAAACAAAGGGCCTTGCTCTGTGTATGCATTCTGTACGGTCAATTGTGTCTCGGAGGCCTTTTCATGCCCACGTGAAAAGAGCTGCCTCATCCATTTTTAAAAAAACCGCTTCGTAGTGTTCTGCAGTGGGTAGTCCATAGTTTCTTTTTAAACCTACTGATGAATATTTAGGTGTTTCTCTCTCTCTCTCTCTCTCTCTCTCTCTCTCTCTCTCTCTCTCTCCCCCCCACCACCCCCCTCACTACCATGCATTCTGCAAAGCACCCTCTAGTCTGGGGTAGAAAGCGGGCTTTATGTCAAGTACCAGTGGCAGCAGGTGGGACCACTGCCATGTTGAGGTGACCGTGGGGAGAGGGATCAGTCAGTAGTCTGTTTTGGGTGCTATTTTAGTTTCCTGGGGTTGGCATGCAAATTACCACCAACCGATGGCTTTAAACCACAGGAATTTATCCTCTCACGGTTCTGGAGGCCGGAAGTCCGACACCAAGGTGTTGGCAGGGCCGCGCTCCCCCTGAAGGTTCTAGGGTTCTAGGTGGTTCCTTCCTCTTCCGGCTTCTGGGGGCTCCTGGCATTCCTTCACTCATGGCCATGTCACTCCAATCTGTGCCTCTGTCACCAGAGCGGTGTGTGTGTGTGTCCTCTCCTTATGAGGACACCAGTCATTGGATTCAGAGCCCATCCTCATCCAATATGACCTTTGTTAGCTAATTGCACGTGCAAAGGCCATATTCACCAATCAGGTCCCATTCTGAGGTTCTGGTGAACATGAATTTTGGGGGGAAACTATTCAACCCATTACAGGTACAGGAAGCGGGACTGGTGGCACACGTGCCACGGACCTGCCAGCTGGATCTGGAAGGGGTTCTGGAAGAAGCCCAGCTACACTTTCAGCATGCCCAGGGTCGCTGACATTCTGGGTCATGACTCTAACGGGTTACTAGCTCTTCGGCCATTAACTCAGCTCCAAAATACTGACGTTCAGTGGTGGTGACGAGACCCCCTTTGCAGGACCTAAAGAGATCCCAGTGTCTCTGAAAGGGGTTCTTGCTGAATCCTGACTTTGCAGGTGCTTCCAGAAGGCCTGTGTCTCTTCTTCCACCCAAACAAGTGTCAGCACAGTGACCTGTTGGTGGCCACACACACTTGGCAGAGGGTGTGCAGAATAAGCTTGATGCCAGTTTTTTCAGGTTCTCTCATATACGAGAAAGAGCAAGAGCCCCAAACAGCCGTTTCCTTGGTCACATTCCCACCATTTCACCCCATTGATCCAAGTTGCTCGCAGCTATTGGGGCGGTTGGAAATTGTCCAGGAGAATGTGTGTCCAGCGGGTACACTGTTCAATGAGCAGAAGTAAGCACCGTTGTTGGATGAGATTAAAGCCATGCACTTGTGTGCCGCGGAATGACATATCTAACGTGCTGGGTGTAGCCGACCACGGACTGCTGAGCAGTGGTGCCCCCGCACGTTGGGCCGGGAGTATATTCACTCAGCTGTCACCACCGTAACCACACTGAGATGTTATGTCATTTCCCAACTTATACTGAAAAAATAGCAGTATAAAAAGGATTGCTCTTGGAGAATGAACTGGAGTCAGCTGAGTGGAAAAAGAGAAGGAAAAAAAAACCATTAAGATGACTGGTTCAGTTGACCTGCATCTACTCGGGGAAACCTTTGCTGATGTATGATTTCTGAAGATAAAGGGGGAAAATAGACCCAGTAAGCAAGTTCATGAAAGAAACTGGTGGCTGTCAGTCAGAGCAACAGAGTGATAGAATCCTGGGGGTTTCTGTTGCAAGAATGTGACGTGACAAATTTTCAGGCTGTCAATACCACTAATATGACCTCGCTCGCAGAAACGTCTGTTGTGGGGTCCGTCCGTCCGACTCCTGCTTGGGAACTGTTGTCTTTTGTTGGGTAATGAGCCCTGAAGGACAAAATTGAGAGCGATTATGTGAAGGGTTTTATGCTTCTGTTTCACACACCCTTAAAGTGGTGAAATCATGGGGAGGCCGTATTCTGAGAAAATCATCTTCTTGTTGAACACAAAGCTCTCCTTTCGTGTGACGGGGACCTGGGTCGTGGATGTGCGTGTTGTCTGAGCGCCGAGACGTGTGTTTTACTTAAGAACAGTCAAGCTGCCCGGTGCAAGTTGGACCTGCAAGTCGGACCTGCCGTCTCCTGAAGCTTTGTGATCTCCCACCATCTGCCCTTGGACCCTCAGTCGTCCAGTCTGTACAAGGGGTAGCAGCTTCTACCAGGATAACCTTGTCAAGGTCTTCCCAGGATGAAATGAGGCGAGATACCAGGGTCTGTCACTGACCACGCGTGTGATCAATGCCAGTGGCTTCTTCTTACCGGTGTGCAGCGAGCTTACAAGCGAGACGCTTGAGAGGAGAGGTGACAGTGAGTGTTTCATGACGGCTGGGGTGGCCACTGAGCAGCCGGAGTAGACGCAGCCCGTAAAGACCTGCGTGGCCCTGGCCTCCCCCGTGCACCCCGCTGCCCACCAGCCCCGCCAGGGGACCGCGAGGACATGTCACCGCGCCCCCTCCTTCGCTCAGCTTAGGGCACAGCCCGGCACCCCTTTCCCTGGCTCATTTGCAGACGCCAAGATGGCCTTTCTGATCGGCTTTCACCGGACTTCCTTTTCCGAGGACACGGGCTCAGGGCGACAGTCCCCGGGGTGCCCGCTAGATGGCGCTCCCAGACTGGCTGTGGCCGCCCTCCCCCGAGGGCTCCCCACACACCTGCCCCGCCACCCTGTCCCCGGTGAGCGGGCCGTTCTTCTAACACTTTGCACTTGGGACTCCGGGTTTCCCCGAGTGTGAGAAGTGGGGGCTCCCTCCTGCAGCCCCGCCCAGCGCTCAGCACAGCACCTGGCACCGGGCACCGGGCACCTGGCACCGGGCACCTGGCACCGGGCACCTGGCACCGGGCACCGGGCACCTGGCACCGGGCACCTGGCACCGGGCCCCGGGCACCTGGCACCGGGCACCTGGCACCGGGCACCGGGCACCTGGCACCTGGCACCGGGCACCGGGCACCTGGCAGCTTGCACGGGGATGGCTCCTGAGGCCCGCGGGACGCCTGCGAGGGGCTTTGTTTGTTTGTTTGTTTGTTTTTCGTTTTTCAGCACTAAATCCCCCTGTTTTACTTATACTTAAGAGAAGGGAAAGAACGTAATATGAAATTTCTGAACTTCAAAAAACATTAATCACTACAAAAGATATTGATTTTTAAAATACTTTTCCATGATTAGGGCAAAAAATTTTATTGTGAAAACCAGTCAAAGGTTGGAGCCATTCTTTTATTTTTATTATTACTGCTATTCCCTCATTACCACAACTGCTGCTGCGTTCAGTCTTTTAGATGTCAGTACTTTATTTCAGTATAGCACCTTTTAAATTTGTTAATGACTTAATTATAAAATACATTTCAGCTTTACTGCAGTATAATTGACAAATGGAAAATGCATATTTTGGGTGTACAATGTGCTTTTTTAAAAAATAGACATACACATTGTGAAATGATTACTACAATCAAAGAAGTTAACACATCCTTCCCCTCACGGAGGTACCAGTTTGTGCATGTGTGGGGTGATGAGAACACTTACTATCTCCCTGGTAGCAGATTTCAGGTGTACGGTATAACACGGTCAACTATACGAGCAGTCGCCATGCTCACCTCAGCTCTCCCTCATCCTGCATAACTGGAACCCTGTGCCCTCGACCTGCAGCTCCCCACCCCCCGCCCCCAGCCCCTGGCAACCACCGCTCTGCTCTCTGCTTCTGCAACTTTGACTATTTGACTTATAAGTGAGATCGTGCAGAATTTGCCTTTCTGTGTCTGGCTTATTTCACTGAACATCATGCCCTCCCGTTCATCCATGTTGTCACAAATGGCAGGGTTTCCTTCTTATGTGCCACATTTTCTGTATCCATTCATCCACTGACTGGTGTTTAGGGGCGCCCATGTCTGGGCTGGTGTGAATAACGCCGCAGTGAACACGGGGGGGGGGGGGCAGCTGTCTCTTGGAGCTCGCACAGCATCTAAGCCATCCACTATGGGAGCCACTAAGTCCATGTGGCTATTTGAATTAAAATGAATTAACATTTAATGCCACTTGAATTCAGTTCCTCAGTGGCACTAGCCACATGTCCAGTCCTCAAGGGCTACATGTGGTCAGTGGTGACCTCTTAGCCCAGACACAGAATATTCTGTCACTGAAGGAACTGCTGTCGGACAATGGTGATTGAGTCTCTTCTTTGACAGATAAATCAACAGCACCTTTGGACTTCTTGCCACTTGCCTCTGCTTAAATGTTTATTACTAGTGTTACGCATAGTTTTACAACGGTGAATTTCATTACACTTGTATTCAATTGTAGAATTTCATGGCTTCACTTGAATATTAATCCGTTCTTCAGATTCTTCATTAAGCATTTCTGTTTCCTTCATCCAGCCCACTGTTCCAGGAAGGGCCCAACTGGTATCTTTTGTCAGGCAAGACCCTTTTTTGTTGAGGGCGTCCTACTTGTTTATTCCTTTAGTCTCACGAGGTCTCCTGGGGAGAAATGAGATTAACCAAGTGGAAATCCCCAGGGACTTGGCAAACTGTGGAGTGCTGTTCAGATGTAAGAGGTAGGTGGTCAGTCACTCCTTCCACACACCTGATGGGGGGCCTGAGTGCCAGGCACCAGGGGAAGCCAGGATGGACGGGGGGGGGGGGGGGGGGGGGGGGACTCGGTTCTCGGCATCGGTGACGTCAGTAAGGGCTTTCCACCCAGAAACAGATTTCTCTGAGGTTTTGGTGAAATTTCTTTAATGTAGGAGGACGTATTCTAGCTCATAATTAAAGTCCAAGCTGAACACTGAGTCCTAGGATGCCGTGACTGCCTTATTTATTTAGACTCAGCTGGAGAAGCTGCAGGTTCTTTTCTGAGAAAAGGAGCAAGGTAGGCATTTAGAGAAGACCAAGGGAAGGAGTGCTGTGGCCCTTCTTATTTTATTGATCATGTCTAAACAAGTTTTCTCAGGGTACTTGCAGGAGACCTTTCCAGTGAATGAAAGAATAATTTTCTTTATGCTTTGAGAGTATTACACGTACCTAAAAGTAATAAAACACCGTTTCCTTCTCTCCTTCTTCTTGATAATTTAGGCTGGTGGTTCTTACTCTTTAGCTTCAGAGTCTTGAGGGGGATAGTTTAAAATGTGGATTCTTGGGCTCCCTGGCTAGATGCTGAGCCACTCTGATTTAATTTATCATTAAATGGCCTTTCTGCGCACACTTTTTACATGTAAGACTTACAGCCTTACACTGTCCAGGGTCCCAACCTCATTTTCCTGCTCTGTGGCTCTGGGAAGTACCTTGTAGGCAGATTAGGGGCTGGGTGGGGCTAGAGACCAAGTACAGGGCTTTGGATTCCACATTGCATTTCCTTTGTGCTCAGCACCGCAGCTTTTCTAGCACAGAATGAAACCTCTTCCATTTCTCCCCTACCAGCGATGAGGAAATTGAGTCAGGCAAACAATTTCATTTTTGCAAAGTATTTGTTCTCACTGTAGAACATTAAACACAGACACTTATAAAGAAGAAAAGGAAAATCATCTTTCCTTCTGTTGCCTAGAGACATGCTCTGACACCTCTGTGTCCAGTTTCTGTTTTCTGTATCTGTCTTGTTTTTAACAAGATGACGCTCATATCTTACTTCTTAACCTTTTGCTTTTTTCATTTTATTGTTGTATTGGCTTGCTGTGTCATGAAGTGCCCTAGAATTCAGCGGCGGAAAACAGCCGTCGTATATGGTCACTCGTGCACGGGCTGGGCAGCTGGTGTGCTGGTCTAGGGCCTTCCTCTGGGCGGTCAGTCGGGTGCCTCTGGGCCACCTGTCTGTCATCCTCCTAGGACGAAGAGCCCAGCCTGGGCACATTCTTTTCACAGCCACAGTGGGACAAGCAGACATGCGTACAGTGTTTTACACCTTGGCCGAGAACTGGGACGCTGCTTCCTTCTCCAACTTGTACTAGACGACACACGGTTTCTTTTTCTGTCTCTCGCCAAAGCCTCCTACGTGCAAAGAAGAAATAACCTCTCAATTTCTCCTGAATTCCTCTCAGTAATAGCTCCTGTCACTTTGCATTATGTATGAATACTCAAGCTCATTTAAAACTCTGTCTGATAAAATAACCTGTGTAATTTCTTCACCAGTGACTATGAGGGAAAAAATAATGATTACATTATTAGATCATGGCACTAGATTTGGCGCTGGCTCTAAGCTCCCGATGACAGTGTTCCCTGGCGTTCGCGTCCCACAGAAATGGAAACGAGGGTGAGAACGCAGCCTGGGCTGACCCAGGCGACTGGGTCCCTGGAGGTTTGCCGTTCTCTGGGGGTAACGAGGGACGGGGTGTTTTCTCAGCAGAGACGGTAGGAGGGGACCCGTGGGCCGAGGTTTGGTGAGCGCAGCAGTGGCAGTGCCTTTGCCGGTTCCACTTTGAAGCACTTCGTGTTGTCAGCGTGTTTTAGCTCTTAGAATCCAGACAAGACGGTGTAGCTGGGCCTCGGGGAGTTCTGGTGTGACATGGTCCCATTGATGGAAAACCTAAAGGCCCCCACACATCCCCAAACCCACGCATCCCACCCTGGCCCTTCCCCAGGCTCGCAGAGGCCCGCGCACACGCGGCTCCCTCCTTCGTCTCAGCGCCCTTTCCTGAGAAGGTCACTGTTTATTTCCCTGTAAGATTCACTGCCTGGTTTTCTGGACAGAAGTTTAATCTCATGACATGGATCAACTTCTAGATCAGGGGCTTCATGGCTTTATTTTATTATCCAATCGATTTCATTTTATTTTACAATTTTGTTTGAAACTTCTGTCGTTTTAAAGTCTGAAGTGTGTGAGTAGAGGAAGCCGTTCTGGACCTCGCGTGGGGAGGACGGCGCACTGTGGGCAGGGGAGGGGAGGGGCGGGGCAGGCTCTGCTGCCGCCGAGCAGCCACGTCCGAGCTGGAATAGGAGGCGTGGCCCTGGGCAGACGTAACCAGCTGACACCGTGGGCAGGCCAGGCGCCCTCACTGCGCCCCAGTGTCCCCGTGTGACGGGCATGGTCCTGCCTTCCCTGTTTACCTCGGGGAAGTTGTGACTCCCTGGATGTAAAAGTGGGGCGAGTGGCATGGGGTGCTGCGCAAGTGAAGTCACAGTGGCTCTCAGGGAGGGAGGACAGTGTCAGCTGTCACTGGAAGACGGTGGGTTAGAGCCCGTTGAGCACACGGCCGCGGTGGCTCTGGGCTCTGCCACGCACAGGGGTGTGGGCTGGCCTCTAATTGAGACGACACCCCACGTGACTACTCCTCTCTGAATTAGGCAGTGACTGGACGTGGCCCGGCACTTACGCAATTGTGTTCGAGTCCTCCTGCCAATCTGATAAGAGGCGGGAGCATGTGGTTGGCGTCATTCGTGAGAAGCCAGTGACAATGACTTGGGGACAGCCGCTCCTCAGATCGATGCCAGCTCGTCCACCACAGCGTGAGGCAGCCCGGCCCGAGTCACAGACACACGGCCGGGAGCAGGGCGCGTCTGCAAAGGGCTTTGCTTCCGCCAGGAGACTGCTGCGCGCGACTTGCAGAAAGCCCAATCTGATTGGACCAGCTGGGGTCATGTGCCGGTCCTTCCACCAATCACTGGGGTCTGAGGAATGCCAAATGCAGATTGGCTGTAGGCCACGGTCCCAGCATATGTTTCTGGAGCTGGAGGTCAGCCCAGCTGCAGCCTGAAGAGCAAGGTCTGAGAGGGGTCAGAGGTCAAATTCCCCAGAGTGGAAGAGATTAGAGCAGATTTGGGGCCGGGTCTTATATGACCGTAGATGTCTGGGCGTGGCCAGTGTCTCTTTTCCTGAAATAATAAGTCACTCTCCCCTCTCTGTCTCTTTGGGGTCTTGATGACTTCAAAACTAATTTCCAAAATGCACCATGACATATGGACATGGAAATTCAGTGAACTCTGGGCATCAGTGAACATTACACTACCTCAATTACTGGGTTCAGTAACTGTCTGCTTCAGTCGTGCTTCTCCTGCCTTCTTCCCAATACCATGTTTCCCCCAAAATAAGACCGGGTCTTATACTAATTTTTGCTCCAAAAGATGCATTAGAGCAGGGGTGTCCAAACTGTGGCCCGCAATCCCTTGTTACTTGGCCTGCAGCAAATTCCAAAAATATATTTAGTTTACTTAAATAAACCAGGTGAGGCCATACGTACTTCACCTCGAGTGAGTGGCCCAGCCGTTTGTGTATTTTACCGCATGTGGCCCTTGGTGAAAACATTGAAAAAGGTTTGGACAGCCCTGCATTAGGGCTTATGTTCAGGGGACGTCCTCCTGAAAAATCATGCTCGGGCTTATTTTCCGGTTAGGTCTTATTTTTGGGGAAACAAGGTATGAAAAACAACTCCTAATTGGAGTACCAAGTAAAGGCACAGATGTTTTTCTTTGGATAGGAATAAGATGAGCTCAAGTCAATGATCCGAAGCTGCTGGTCTGGGGACCCCCTTCTACTGTCAAAAGAAGTTTAGAGGAGCTTATGTGCGGTGGCAGCAAACCTGAAGGAAATTGCTCCCATGTAGCCATAAATATTCTCATTGTCCCTCTGTCGAGGAGGCGGGCAGAGCCACCAGGCACCCCACCACCCACCCTGTTTCGTAACCCTACCTGTGCAGGTGTCATAAACTGGTTGTCTCAGACCTTCGATCTGTTTCAAACACATTTTAGAGAAGGTGTGCCACTGACACCATGGAGAGGAGGGAGGCGCTTCTGGAGAACTAGCTCCTCTCTCTCGCACATGGCCAAGCACCATTTTCTGGGTCGATTTCTTTGAAAGCAAAAGCGAAGCTTTATTCCCGTCCAGGGTCTGTGGAGTACTGACGCGGTGATTCCCACTTGCACGTGAGGAGGTCCAGGCAGTGGATAATTGCTCGTTTTGCAATTTGAGTGTATTATGAAAATGGAGAAATCACCCCCCGGGTTTCCTCAAAGTAGTGAGGGATTTGTTTGTTCAAGAATGAGAAAGATCGTGCTTTTCTATCAACACAGGTGAGTGCCAGAGGTTCTGGTGTTTTCTTACTGATAAAGGCCAGGGCTGGTCACTTCATGCCTGACTTGGTGCAGTCCTGGAGAACAAGGCCGGTAGTGGGTGGAATAGTGGCTCCCAAGGAGACCCGTCCAAGCTCTGGCCCTGGTAACCGAAGCTGACCTTGCTTGGAAATTGGCCCTTTGCATATGTAATTAGGTCAAGGGTCTCCAGAAAAGGGTCATCCTGGATGGAGGGTGGGTCCTAAGTCCAATGCCTACTGTCTTTCTGAAGAAAAGGAGAGGGGGATTGAAACACACAGACAGAGCAGAAGGCCGTGTGAAGGCACAGTCAGATGTTGGAGCCATGCAGCCATGGGCCGTGGAATGCCTGGGCCACCAGGAGCTGGCGGAGGCAAGAAAGCATCCTCCCCAGGACGTTTGGAGGGAATGTGGCCTGTGATACCTAGTTTTCAGACGTCTGACCACTAGGCCTGTGAAAGAATAAATTTCTGCTGTTGTGAGGCTCCCATTTGTGGTCATTCTTTGTGGCAGCCCTGGAAAACTGTGCTTAAAGATTCTAGCAAAGAAAGGAGGCACTTGGATTTGATGTAATACAGCTTTGAAGACAAAAGTAGCTTTGCAGCCAGCATTTCATCAATTCGAATCCTGAAACACCATTCACAAATGCCGGAGGCAACACAGCTCAGTTCTTCTGAATGACGATGCTGTTATAAATGGCTCGTTTTATATATTAACGTGAATACTTGTGTATATTAGGGGAAAGACGGTGAATAATTTATCCGATGGGAACAATGACTTCTGTCCTGGTGTCACACCTGTCCTCCTCGCAGGTTCAGTGTGGAAAAAACTGGAGACTCGGATGTACGTTTCAGAGGCAGGCTTCTTGCTACCTTCTTTCACCTTGTCCTCAGACAGAAATTCTAGAAGACGTTGAGTGAAAAACATGTAGTTTGTGATCAGGTTGGCCTAGGAGGACAGGCAGCCTTGTTTTCTTTATGGACAGACTTTTCCTGAGGTTCTTCATTAGACCAACTCTTCCGAGGTGAGTTTTCATTCTTGAGGGGAACATGCTAGGCGCAGGGTTAGGGGAGACTATTGGGTTTGTCTTTCCGAGGACCTGACTTCTTGTACTCCTCCCACCCCCTCACCCGCCGCCCCCCAGGAATCTGTGCTTCTTAGTACACTGTGGAGACCACGTGAGTTCTCGCGCATACGGGTATTTATTCACTTGTTCCAGTGCTCTTTGTGTCACCAGGCTTGTGCTCAACTCTGGGTGTTCAGCAGTATGCACAAAAGGACATTCAAGAGCCAGCCATGGGGAACTATGACACCAAAAGGCGGCATCTCTAAAGTCATGTGGGGACATATGTGAGGAAGTGGTCAGTTCTGACGGGGGCAAAGGTCATCTGAAGGCTTCACGCAGGAGGGAACACTTCAGCAGAGTCCTGAAGGCTGAGTGGAGGTTGGCCATGAAAAAAAATGAGGTGGGAGTAATGGAACCCGTCACCTTTACTGAACACCTACCGTGGGCCAGGCAAGGCTAAGACTTTCTTGTTCTCTTTCTCACTGCCTCTGTCTCTGTCTTTCTTCCTGCCGCGCATAGTCTGCCTTTATTTCACTGACTCCCCCGCTCTCTGTCTTTCTCGGTTTGCCCCCCTCCATTTGCCGGTGTCCCTCTGCCATTTTCTCAGGTTGCCTTGCCCAGTCTGTCTTTCTCTAGAATTCTCCTGGTCTCGCTCACTCTCTGTCTCTTTCCTTCTCTCTCTTTTGGATCACGAGGTCTTCCTCTCCCCTTTCTCCCCTCCACCTCCCTCTTCCGCTCCTTGTCCCTTTCTCTCTCTCCTCTCCATCCACCCATATGTGCGGTCTGACAGGGACGGGGGGTCAGCGGGAGCCCCCAGCCCGGGCTCTCATCGTCGTCGTGGTCACCCAGGCACCAGCCAGTTCACGGTAACCACATAGGTTACTAAAAGTGATGACTTTATTATTGCCGGCTTAGGCCCCACTGGTGCTACGCTTTTCCTCAGGAACGCGTCTCTCACCAGTGCCGTCAGGCCTGGTTTAACTTCTAATTGAACAGATGTCATTTGCTTGCAGGGCCTTGTCAACCGGAAGTTGTGTTAAATTTTAATTTAGCTCAAGCTGGATGAGAAGGTTGTTTTGTTTGTTTGTTTCCCCAGATGACAAAGAAACACTATTTTACCGTTATAATTAAGGAAGTGCTAATAGTTAAAGTAGAGGAAACCCTCAGAGGACGCACAGGGAATTATTATTCAGTGTTGGAGCTGGACTGTGTGAGTAAACAGGATCCACCTGAGTTCGTGGACACAGGGGCGGGAACGTCCGGGAGCCAGACCAGACTTCCACTCGCATGCATTCTGTGAGTGTCTCACATTCTCTCTCTCTCTCTCTCCCTCAATGTTCTTTCTCTCTGCTGCATCATACTATGTCTCTGCCTGTCTAGCCCTTTTTAAAACTGTCTTTTCTTTGTCTTCTCTCTCGTTCTGTCTGTTTTTCTCTGCTGTACTTAAGCCTGCGTATCCTCTTTGTTAGTCTCTCCTTTAGCTGTCCGACTCTGTCCTTCACTGTTGGATGACCTCAGCTGCATTTGAGGCCTTCCTCTACGCAGGCAGTGCAGGAGGGAATGGGAAACAAACAAACAAACACGGTCCTTGGTCTCCCGGAGTTCGTTTCGGGTCCCATGGCCCTAATTGGTTTGTTCCCCACTCTCTGTAGAACCTGGATCAGTGCAGAGAGGGGTAGCGACTCACCCACTTGTATGCTCTTGGCAGAGGAAATGAACTGGATGGTAAGGTCCACTGGAGAACCCCTTTCCTTGTATAGGACCCCCCTGATCGTGTCCATTACGAAGCATTTACCCGCTCACCCCCAGTGACCAGGTGAATGAGCTTACCTGTGCACTGGCGATGGCCGATCGAAGCTTCGCCAAGCTCTTGCCCCTTGCCGCAAAGCTACCACCAGGGGACATCGGGACGGCACTTTCAGAGACACGTTTTACTGACTCTCTGAGGTAACTTTCCTGTCTGAGGTAACTTTCTTCAGTGACATTCAGGGCGTCATAAAGAGCTGAGTTTTGAAACAATTTACTGCTTTATGGATAACAAATGATCAGAATCCAAAAATAGCCACCAAGAGGGGGCATTGGGCTGATTTCAGAGGTACATGATACACACTGTGGGATTGCAAACCATTAATGCGGTTGGAGCCGGTATCCTCGCTTATCTCCGAGGGAAGTTGACGTCTGTCTTGCGGCATTGGCAAGCAGCAGTCGAGGTGTCTGGGAGCTAAGTAGGGTCAGAGTTGGATTCAGAGGCTGACAGCCATGCCAGGCCCTCAGGGCTGGGTCCCAGGACCCCACAGGTTGGGACTGGGGCTGGAATGGAGCAGTCCTGAAGGCTGCCTGCTCATGGCTGGGGGCTTTGGGGCTACTCGGTCATTTCACTAAAACTTAACCTTCATGCTTGTAACACATTTTGTAGAATTTTTATTTTAATTAATTAATTAATTAATTAATTAATTAATGTTTACAGCTTTTAACATCAAAGCCTCCACAAATCTCTCTTAAAGCTTCTAGTTAGGCAAAGACATGGGCTGTTGGCTGCATTTCACAGGTGAGGAACTCAGAGGAGGCTCCCGCGGCAGCCAAGGCCGGGGGCTTCTCTGTCTCAGTGCTTCTGGTCACCTCCTGGTGGGTTGTTAGCAGAAGTGTGATTCTGGCCAAGTCATGGAATTCTGGTCAGCTCCCTCATCTATAAAATGAGGATGAACATAGTCATCTTTCAATAGAGACACTTGAGATGAAACGAGATAGTGATAAGACCAGTTGGGGGAAACCCTTCAGAAGTGATGGTACAGCCTTTTTCAGGACATACAGTGTCTATTTGTCCCATTACTAGTGACGTTATCTTTGATCATGTGGATTAGGTGATGTATGCTGGGTTTGGGTACCAGAAAGTTACTGTTTTTCTCTTTGAAATTAATAAGACTCTTGCACAGAGATACATTGACATTATACAAATATCCTGTTTCTTGTCATACTTTTAGCCAATACTAGCATTCATAATGATTGTTGCCTGAAACAATTACAGTAATAAATGATGGTTGCCAGATGGCGGTATGCTAATTTCATCTATTCATTGTAAGTCGACCCAAAGGATGAAGTTTCCTTTCTCCCCTGTTTGCTTGTTTATGTCAGTGTGGACTCCGAGCTCATTATAGGTGTCACATACACTATATGTATAGTAGATTCTGTGTGTGCTGCATGGTACTAGCCACACTGTAGATCGTACCATGTTGCCCCGAAAATAAGACCCCCAAAATAGAGCCGGACCATCAGCTCTAATGCGTCTTTTGGAGCAAAAACTAATATGAGACCCGGTCTTATTTTACTATAAGACTGCATCTTATATTCATTTTTGCTCCAAAAGATGCATTAGAGTTGATGGTCCGGCTAGGTCTTCTTTTCGGGGAAACACGGTGTTCATCAGTTGATGGACATATAAGTTGTTTCTACTTTGGCTATTATCAATAATAATGCTGTACAAGTTTGTATCAAGTTTTTATGTGGGTGTATGTTTTCTCTTGAACACACACACACACACACACACACACACACACAACTAGTGCAATCACTGGGTCACGTGGTAAGCAATTGCTTTTAACAAATACCCCTAGGGAAAAAGTTTTTCCTAGAGGGTGAGCTTGGAGTCAGGTCAAGTACTGCCAGCCTTGCACGTGGGACCTTCCAGGGAACTGCCAGCCAAGTCCACTAATGGCAATTCCTTGGGAATGAGGTTTTGAAAGATCTCCCGCCCTGCCTGTCCTCTCCAGTGCTTCTCGGACTGCTGGTTTTTACTGTGAATGTGGACTGTTATTTTTCAAAGCTGCTGCAGTGCAGGAGAGCAGGACATGAGAGTAAGTCAAGTTAAAATACCACAGAGTTCTCTGTTTTTACCAAGAGTCAGCCATTTTTCTTGAGTAAATGCTCTCCTGCCTGCACCAGGCTTTGTTTTATTTCCAGATTTCTGAAAAAGTTGAGTTTGACTTTTTTCTCATGGCTTTTATGGAGAAGAGAATTTTTGGATGTTCTTACTGTGTCATTTTCACTGCGGCCATTCCTGCATATACATGAATGGAAACTCATCTTCAGAAAGGCACATAAATATGCTTTCAAGACATAAAACAGGGATGGTACAAATAGGAGCACAATAAAGAGACTTCCATTTTGATAGATGGTGAAGTGTTAGCCGTCTCTGGCACTGGGGAATGATTAAAATGCAATATTTAACACTGCAAATTGCTTTCTTAGTGTGCCAGAGGCAGGTAGAAATTGCTTCGGGAGTTTTTGTGAGGTTGTTGGTGGACACTGGAAGCCGTGGTGGTAAAAACCCAGCCACACGTGGAAACACAGTTGCAAAAGCCTCAGCCACATGTGGAAAAACAGTTGCAAAGTTATTTGAAATAGAAGCACAAGTTTGGATCAGTTTTGATGTGTTGTTATAGAAAATGAAGTCACCCACCTTGAAACTCATTTTGGGAAAATTATTCTCGTGTCTTCTTTGAAGGCTGTGAGCTTCCATAGGGTAGAAATTGATTTTCACTTTCATCTTTTCTCTTTTCCTAGAACCTAGCATGTTGCCAACTCTCCTGCATATTAGTCAAGGCTTTCAGTGGCAAGCAACAAAAACAAAAACAATTAAAAGTGGCTTCAGTTTATTTTATATATCCTAATTTCCTAAGATAACAGACACAGATGTAGCTGGATTCAGGAGCCCAGACATCTTTCCCAGGAATCGGCCTTTCTCCTGTCTGTGCTTCTGGTCTCCTTTGTGTGTGTGTGTGGTGGGGGACTTCACTTGTGTCCTTTGTGGTCATGGAGCTGGAAAACCTGGGTGGCCACATTTGGTTCATTTGCTCACCTGTGAAGCCTGATTTGGTGGCCTGGGGTCAGCGCAGTCCCAGCCACATTTATTGATGGCAGAGTGGGACGATACCCAAAGGATCAATGAAATTGGTTATTTTTTATAAAGGCAGGATGGGTGAGTGTTCCATATCCATGGATACTCATCCAGCAAAATTAACATCGGCCCGTCACTCGGAAAACCCACGGTGATGTATTTCAAGTGCATCAGGAGTTGACCTTGGCCCCCTGGGCTGGACCACGAGGCAGTCTCTGTTCTTGGGATGCACGGTGGCCCCTCCGACCCCCACACCATTATTTAGTGAGCTTCCATCCTGGCTTCCATGGTGCCTCTTGCTTCCTGTCCTAGCCGTATGCCTGAAATGTACTTGTACAGACACTTCACCTTCCTGGGGAGAATGGAACACTCAGGAACATGGACTATACTTCTGTTCTTTCAGTTTTTCTCTCCTGGAGAATCTATCCAGAGGAAAGGATATATGTTTTTTAAAACATACCTTATTTTCATCTTTTTTAGATTGGGTTCGCATTGTTTTCAAATATTCGTTACAAAGTTGATGATTTCTATTGACATGTACCTATTATTATGAATGTTTGCAGGTTTACTATCAATGAAAAACAAATCTATAAACTGGGACTAATACTAGTGTTTACCTTGGGAGGCTTGCTGAGAAAAACCACTAATTACATGTAAAGTACTTAGAACACTCATAATAATAACAATAATAATACTATTATTGTTGTTGGCTGGCTATTGCTTCCTGGTTTTCAAGTTTGGGGTGCAGGGCGAGGGGCTGGTTTAGGAATTTAGTGTAGGACCCACTCAGTGCTTGAGCTGAGACCCAGGACTCCAGCTGTGAAGGCAGCACTTGAGGTAAGTATCATTTTGGTCAGTTCTGGTGGAGCCAGTTGTTGAGTGTTTGGTGGAGCCCGGGCTGAGCTGCATTGCCCGGTCGTCCAGCCTTCTTCTCTCTTCTTCTCTAGTAGACTCTTCAGTCAGGGGTGGAAGGAGCATCTCCTCCAGTCTCCAGCAGTTCTTTACCTCTCATTCTCTTAGCAAGGGTTTTAGAGCTTCCACTGTGATAGCTGTGTTATTGAGCTCTCGTAGCTCACTGCGCCCACTTCTGTTCTAAGCTTTGTGGATACATCGATCTGTTAAATCTTCATGAGGTCACTGTACAGTAAACACTTTTATGAGCCCTCTATACCAGACCAGGGCGAAGTAACCTTGTGGCAGACGCTGGTAGGGGACTATAAAAACTCCACTGTTTACAACCCCTGCTCCACGGCCAGGCCACCATAGAAGCTACTTTTGCAGGTGGGCTGGCCAGGTGACGAGCTTTGGACTTCCCGATGAAAAGGAGCTGGTGCCCTGGGGGTGCTCCTTCCCCCTCAGCCTCGGCCCTGCTTAGATGGAGGGTGGGGGTGGCTGGCCAGCTGGGTGCCATCTTGCTACCTTGAGGGTGTGGCCAGGAGAGCTGCAGAGATGGAGCTCTGACCTCACTGAGTCACGGGGCCAGAGATGGCAGCCCCGGTCCTCCAGAATTCTGGTTATGTGAGAAGCACACGAACCACGCTGGCGACTTCACTGCACTCAGGTTTCCGGTAACTGCAGAATTGCACGATGTTCACTGAAACAGAGGCCACGGCAGTGCCAACCCAACGGTTGTAGCCATCCAAGTGAGAGGAAGGGGTGGGAGTGGGGATGGCGGAATGCACAGATTGGAGATAAATCGTGAAGGCAGACTCAGAGAACTCTGAGGGATCACCAGAGGCGGAGAGAAACCAAGACGAAGTCAGCGTTTAATGATAGCTGGGCTGGGAGGGGACGCTCGGGACACTTGGGGACGTGGGGAGGGCGCTGGTGGTCAGTTTAGGAGGACAAAGGCCATTTTCTGTGACAGTTCTCATCTGTTGTTTGTGCTGTTGTCTTTCTTAATTGGGAACTAAAATGAAGGCTGTGTTCAGCATGCTAAAAAGCTCTGAAAATAGGCAGTCACCTACCCCATGGAGCTTGAGCCAAGACTGGGCCGCTATGAAAAGAACTGGTGTGCTGTGCTGTGCGTGAGAGGTGCCTGTGGGACAGACAGTGTTTTCCATTGCAGAATAAGCACTGAGGTAGGAGGTAGCTTGCTCACCCCCCCACCCCCCCGTGCCACTGCTCCCTGGGTAAGCCTGCTTGCTGACATGCCCTCTTCTCCCCCGTGTAGGACACGGAGATTCTGAACACGGCCGTTCTCACTGGAAAGGCTGTTTCGGTTCCCATCAAGGTTGTGGGTGTCCAAGAAGATGGTTCTGTGGTGGACGTGTCGGAGTCTGTGGAATGCAGGTCTGCGGATGAAGACGTCGTTAAGGTACCGCACCTCCCAGGCGTCCAGCCTCTGGCGGCCCGAACGGGCTGGCCCTGACCGAGCAGCATCCCAGGCTCCAAAGGGCTGGCGTCAGGATGCCCACACGAGGGAGGGGGTGACTGAAAGCACAGACCCTCCGGGGGCAGGACGAGCCTGAGCAGGGGGTGCTGCCTCCTGCCCCAGGATGGGGACCCCAGCCTTCACCTTGAGCAGAGATGATTTCCTTCCCTTCCTTTTTCTTATGGGACACTATTTCCTTACTTTTATCAATCTGCAAGCCATCTTCTCAATTGTTGCCAACTTCCTGTGCCAAAGAATATTACCTACTCAATGTTTTGTTTAAATGCCTCTCTTCTTCAAACTTAAATACTGATTTATGTTCTTATGAGACAGTGCAGCCCCTGAGCTCGATGTCCTAGTTTTTTGTTAACATGCATTAGAATTAATGACCACTAAGTTTAAAAACATGTGTCCTTGTGCCACCCAACTTGACTGTTCCCAGTGGGATACAGCTCACAGTTTGGGAAATCTGGCCATGGCACGTTTCTGCTAGTTCTCCCTTCTAAATAGCTGGATTTATGACCCAGATTCAGCCAGGAACCAGCCCGTGGTTTTTTTCATGTTCTTTGCAGGGGTCTGTTTGAATCACGAAGTGTAGCGTCTGTCTATTTTTTGTGGCAGACTGGTTGGCAGTTTCCTTTTGCAGCAGAGACCTCTGGGAGACAGGACTTAAATCTTTAGAGCCATCTTTTTCCTTTCAGTTGCTAAGAGAGCCCCCAGGTTCTATCTAGTCATTCATTTAGATAAATACAGTCATCTGAGAGCTCTGTCGGTCCTCACATTCCACTGGCTCTGATTTAGAGGTTAAAGGAAACTTGGTCTCAGCCCTTGTGTTTCATAGCAGAGCGGGTTGGGTTTTCCCTGTGGAGGGAAGATCTGAGAGGGGTGGATTTATCCTTCTTGTGACCTGTCTGTGCTTCAAGCCAGAGGTCCGTTTGATAAAGCAACATTGATGTGTTTGTGAGGCCTAATTAAAACACCAAAATCAATCCTTAGGAAACCCAGATTGGGCTCCGGCTGATTGCCGGGCGTGGAGTGCTAACTCCTCTTGAGACAGAATGTGGACCAGCTCCAAAGTCCACCCAGCCTCGCCTTGCACTCCATGGGCAGCTTTGATTAAACAAATCGAACCCCTTCCATTCTCCGTTTAGAAAGCTCTGAGCCCAGTCACACAAGGTCCTGTGCACAGAGTGAGAACGACTGACACCGCCCTGACGCATGTGTTTTCTGTCCCCGGGCCATTCCAGAAGGGAGACACTGGTGGTGGCACCGGGAGACGGTGTCTGTGTGATTATGTCGTCAGGGGCGCTCACCGATGGTGCCCTCTGCAGTTCCCTAAGGCTGCTGTGGGTCCCCACTCTCCTGTCCTGGAGACCCACCTCTACCCTACAGAGGCAAGTCCAAGTTCAGGGGTCCCCTTATTGCCTTGTACCTGGCTTTCTCCTCTTCATAGAAATGTACTAAAAAATATCCTCTGCCCAGCCAGATGAATTGCTTCAGAAGACAGTTTTTTCTTTGTCACTTTTGTGGCCTCATGAAGAGGAGGCTCTCTCCTAGCACATGATGGCCTGATCTTCCGAAGAACGAGCCAGAGTGTGCATA
Organism: Rhinolophus hipposideros; assembly: GCF_964194185.1. Lineage (NCBI taxonomy): Eukaryota > Metazoa > Chordata > Mammalia > Chiroptera > Rhinolophidae > Rhinolophus > Rhinolophus hipposideros. The sequence goes on along the minus strand of NC_138070.1, from coordinate 2,891,873 downwards.
TGACCAAGCCCAGAGCTGCTGTGAGCCTTTCTAGGGGAGCCCAGGCTCTGTCGCCAATCCTCGGGCCTGGGTCCATTGAGGGGATTTGTTAATTGGCTGCACCGCATTTGTCATGGCTTTAGTGTCTATATTTGTCATCAGTTTTGCTGCGACGCTAAGATGCACAGTGTTGCCCCAGAGCTGGGTACTGGCCTCACCTGTGTGTCACCCGGAGCCGTTCCCAAACACGTGGCACAGGCATTAGCACTGCAGGGAGAGACCCCCTTAATCTGTGGAGTTGTCATTCAGGCACTTTTTCACCTTGCAGAAAACACTATGTGATTCCCCAGGGAGAATCTTGCAGGCTTCGTCAAGGATCTTCGTGCATTGGGAATTCTGAGATTTAGGTAACAGAGGAAGTATGGCTTTAGGAAGATGTGAATCGTGGTGACATACAAACGAACTGGCTTCTTTTAATTTTGACTTGGGATTTTCTGACTTTCGGGGGAAAGCACCAGAGAACATCAATGATTGTAAAAGGCTGGAACCTTGGCTTAATCTGAAAGGGTTGGGAGGGATCCACATCAGGTTTTAAGTTGACAGCCACTTCTCTGTTAAAAAAACACACACAAGTAGAGGATATATCTTAACAGTTGTGTGTGTGTGTGTGTGTGTGTGTGTAATTTATTGCCATCCTGTACAAAGTGGCAAATTCACATAGAAATCTGGATTTGCAGCTTATGAAAATCACAAGGTCAAGTGGCCCTGGGCCCACGTTGCTTCCTGTGACCCCCCCACCCCGATGTCACTAGAGGCCACCCCTGAGCACAAGGCTTGTGACCCTGGTCACCACAGTCTCCCTCATTCCCTCTCGTCTCCCACACTCAGGCTGAGGGACATTTGCATTTCTCATCACACTTGTGCTGCTGGTTTTCTGATAGCAGATTTCAGAGAAAAGAGATATTTTTTGTATCCTGGTCTATATGAAAAATAAGCTCCAGATGACACAGATCTCACTCTGTCACTCTGGTGGAGAATTCTGTGTCTTTCTAGGCCATTAGAGGAACACAGGAAATTGGATCGTGTCCTGTCAAAAGATGTCCGGGGGCCTGAGGGCCCTTGAAATCAAATCACAGGAGAAATGATTAAAGGGAGTGTGAGTGTTTGGCCTGGAGATGAAAAGGAAAGGTTCAGGGGCAGGTCAAGAGGGAGACATGACAGCTCTTTTGAAGTCTTTCAAGGACCATCCTGAGGAAGATAGAGTAGATTTGTGCTTTTTAGATTCCAACTGTGGAAGTTAAAAGAGAAGCAACCTCACTCGGTACCCTGGAAAGAAAAGGAATGCAGAGGTTAGGACCCCATTGGTTACCTTTCAGACCGAAGACGTGGACTCAAATCCTGGCTCCACCTTCCTCCTCGGTGACCTTGGCCAATGACTTACCATCTCTGAGCCCAGGGTCCTTATCTGTCAAATGAGATAACGGTGACAAAGTGGACCTTTCGTACACATTTGTTCTAAATTCAGCGTGGGAGGCGGCACTTACACCAATCAAAGTAATCTTCGGAAACCCTCTGGAGAATACCTGTGTTCAAAAAGTTCAAAGGACAGTTGATGTTAAAAAAAAAAATTCTCCTTCTTGCATTTGAGCTGTGGCCAAATTTCCGGGGGCATTATAGGGCAAGATTTAGTTTTAAAGGGAATGTTGTGTGTGTGTGGGGGGGGTGGGGAAATCTAGGTAAGTTAGGTTTGAGGGGAGTTGAAGATCAGATACATTCCCTCTTTCTTCTTCCTTTTTATGTCTTCTAATGGAGGTGTTGTCGGATGGGAGTCTAAAGTTATTCATGTGCATATAATTGAATTATTGTTTGTTAAATCTGTGTCTGATCAAAACCCCAACATAGTGCTTGAAATGATTAAATGAGTGTATATCTAAAGGGAGTCACACGGTCCTTGATCTGTATGTAACGTATCAATACATATTACATCTCTATCTGTGTATCTACGTCGGTATATTTACTTATCAGCTTCCATATTCAGATCTGTACTTTAATCTCTACTTGACTGTAAGGTCTATCTACAGTGTTGATGATTTTGTCGTGTTAACGCTCTGTCCCCAGCCCTAAGCCGCATCTTAGGAAGACAGTGGGGGCTCAATAAATATTTGTTGCCTATCTTGCTAGTAACAAATGAATGGGCACATGAATGCTGGGGCTCCCCAGAGATGCAACCAGCAGCTGGGTTGCCTTGTCTGGCTCGGAACATTTCCAGCGACTTTCCTGTTGTTGGAAATGTTGATGGCGGGGTGGGAGGTGCTCCGTCGTCAGAGAGACCTGGTCCTGTGATCCAAGCCTTCTTCTGTTCGCATGGGGAGGCTTGTATACCACAAACACTTAGTAAGCATGTACATGTGGAGGGCGATGTATGAAGAGCTTTGGGCGCTGTAGAAGTGGAACACGTGTGAATTCTAACGCTTGGAGCTTCCAGTGCAACTAATGAGTTTTATTAGGTAACATTTACGGAAAACTTACTAAGCGACAGGTACGATTATAATAAGGACATTAGAAATAGTGACCGGTTTCCTCCTCACAACAAATCTTTAAGGTAGATAACACTACTATTCTAAGTTTATATGTAAGGAAGGGGCGTATAGATGGGTGAAATAACTCACTCCAGCAGCGAATGTGGGCTCAGGGGTCCAGAGCCTCTGGTTGCACCTTTGGATTGTTGTTCTCTGAGGTTTTGTAGGGCCTGGAGGAGGGGCATCTTATGAGCTTGTAGCAAAGGATCATTCCCGTAGCTTTCCCATCAGGGAGTGGTTGACAATGGACTTTTCCGGAATTTGCAGAAGACTTACATTTTTAGGCTCTTCACCTGCAAGCCAGGGGTATCAGTTTCCTCTTGCTGCTATAACAAATAACCATGAACTTAGTCATTTAATGCAACACACATTCATTGCCTTATAGGACAGGGGAGGTCAGGAGACCAACGTGGGTGGGTGGGGCCGTGTTCCTTCTGGAAACTCTAGGAGAGACCCTGTTTCTTTGCCTTTTCCACGTGGAGGGACTCCATGCATGTTGACATGTTTGTCCTTGAGGGCAGGTTCCATGTCTGACTTATGTCCCTGTCCCCAGGGCCCCCTGGCATGAGCAGTACCAACGAAAGCACACAGGCTGCTCTGCCAGACTCTGTCTTGCTCGTTTCGGGTACATGACGGCATTGAATCCACACAACACCCATGAGGTTGGTGCAAGTGTCACCCCCTTTTACAGCTCAGGAAACTGAGGCACAGAGAAGGTTGAGTGGCTGCACTCGGTGGGTTTTGAATCAACACCAGTCCACCGAGTGTCCAAATTCATTGTACCAAAAAGTGGACAAGCCGTTCCTTCCTATTTTTTCTCTTGTTTAATGACATGTTTCTGGAAATTTCGATTTTTATGTGAGATTTTTCACTTTACATGTTGCCAAGTCACCCCATGGAAAGCTCTGCACACACGTTTGGCCCAGGGCTGCCAGTCTGCCCTGGGCCCTGTGTTGTGCCTGTAGGTGACATGGGGTTGACATTGTGAGGACCCCACAGGGGAGCAGAGGACGTGGGGTCACAGATGTCTCTGCACTGACCTGCGTGAAAGCATCCTGTCTGCTGTGGGCTCCACAGGCCTCCAGGGACGCTCTCAGACTGCTCCCAACTTTATTAGGAAGGAGATGTAGGAGATCCAGAGAGGTGTGAGGCCCTTTCTTTCCCTCTGAGCCATGCTCGCAAACATTCCTACAGAGAAACTTATTGTACCTGTGGGCATGCCTTTCCTTCCCTTCGCCCGTCGCCAGGAGCCGGAGCCAGGAGTGAGAAGAAGGTGTCAGGCAGAGTGGCTGTTACCCCGCATTCTGTCCTCCTTTACGCCGGTGGTTTGGACTTTTATTGTTCCCTTCTCGTTGGAGATGTGACATACGCTTCCTGTTGGCCGGAACGTAGCTATCGCTGCATTGTCAACCTTTTGTTCCTGTCACCATCACTGTGATTTCGAGATGAATTAGATCTTTTGTTCATTTCTGCTTTTGCATCTCTAATTAAGAAGGAACGTTCTGGGATTGTTTCCACATAATGTGGAGAAATCTTGGAACGAGCCAGAGCAAACCAGCCAGCCTCCCGGCTTCCCTCACTCAGTAAACACCGCCCTGCGCTCCCTCCTCCTCCCGGCAGCCCTTCGTCTGCCCTTCCCGTGCAGGCCCCGCTCAGGTCCAAGGCCGGGGTGTGGGGATGTTTCTCGGGATCAGGCAGGGCCGGCCATGGCCCCGTGCCTGTGTCTCCTGGAAACACGAGTACTTGGTGACGAGTAGTGGGAAGGGGACCCTCGCTGATGTTTGGGTTCCTGGTTCCCAGAGCAAACTCTGGCAGCTCCGACGGGCAGAACGTAGCAGCTTCATATCCAAATTCACTGGTTTCCCGAAGCAACTCACATCATTTGAACAACCTGCAGAAGTGAAGTGGAGCACCTACGCGTGAGCACCGGCGCACGCAGATGTTGTGTTCAGGCTGCCCTCACACACTACGCTCCCCCCCCTTCACAGCTCCTAAGGTGTAAGTGACGTACAGCAAATCGCACAGATTTAAGGAGGACAGATGTCATGTGCCAAGGTATGCACCACCGACATCCAGATAATAAACGTATGCTTAACCCCCGAACTTTCCTCAGGCCCCCTTGGAATCCCGTCTCCTGTCCCTTGCCACTCACCCCCAGGCAAACACTTCTCTCTCTGTCACTGAAGATTAATTTTCATTTTCTGGAGTTCTGTATACATGGAATCATAGAAAGTGTGTTTTCGTCTAGCTTCTTGCGCCCAGCATAATTAACTTTACCAGTAATTCGTAGTTTTTATTGATGCGTAGTGTTCCATTGTATGGACATACCGCAGTTCATCCATCTGTTGATGGACATTCGAGTTGTTCCTAATTTGGGGCCATTACAACTATTGCTGGTTTGAACATTCACATAGGTTTTTGCCTGGATATGGGATTTCATTTCTTTAGGAGTAGAAAAGTTGAATCGTATGGTAAGTGTGTGTTTAACTTTTTAAGAAACTGCTAAACTGTTTTACATTTATGTTATATTATTTATATTATGTTATGTGACATTGTGTTATATTAATTACATTACATTGTATTTAAGAATGTATAATGGACAGATTTTGACAGTTCTAGTATCTACATGTCAAAACTTGGTGTGATCAGTCTTTTTAATTTCAGCCATTATATTAGGTACGTACAAGTATGCCATTTGGGTTTTTTTTTTTTGAGATAAAGATGACCTTTATTATTATTTTTTTAAATTTATTGGGGTGACAATTGTCAGTAAAATTACATAGACTTCAGGCGTACAATTCTGTATTACATCATCTCTAAATCCCATTGTGTGTTCACCACCCAGAGTCAGTTCTCCTTCCATCACCATATATTTGATCCCCCTTACCCTCATCTCCCTCCCCCGACTCCTCTTACCCTCTGGCCATTTGGTTTTAACTTGCATTCCCCTAAACATTAATGATTTTGAGCATCATTTCACATGATATTTCACATCTACAGACCTTTGGTGAAATGGCTGTTCAGATATTTTGTCTATTTTTAAAATTTGATTGTTTGCTTTTAGTTATTGAGTTTTAACAGTTCTTTTGGTTACAAGTGCTGTATCAGTTTAGTGATTGAAAAATACTTTCTTCCAGCCTGTGGTATGTCCTTTCATGACCTGTAGGGTTTTTTGAAGAGCGAATGTTTTTAATTTTGATGAAATCCAACATATCAATTTTTTTCTTATACAGATTATATTTTTACTGTTGTACATCAGAGATCATTGCCCAGTTCATATTTACAAAAACTTTCTCATACATTTTCTTCTAAAAGTTTTATAGTTTTAGCTCTTACATTTTGGTCTAGGGTCCATTTTGGGTTATTTTTTTGTGTATTGTATGAGGTAAGTGTGTACATTCATCTGTTTTGCACATGGCTATCCAGTTAACCCAGCACAGTTTGTTGAAAACACTATTCTTTCCCCACTGAATTGTCTTAGCTTCTTTTTCAAAAATCAGTTGACCATAAATGTGAGGTTTTAATTATACTTCCTCAGTTCTAGTCCAATGACCTCTACGTCTCTCCCCATTACAGTTCATAGGGCAGGGTCACCAGCCTATTCTTGAGTCTCATCTTCCCGTGTTTTGACCACCAGTTTTGCAGTGAGTTTTGTAATTTGGTGTGTGACTCTTCAAACTTTGTTATACTTTTTCATGATTGTTTTGACTCTTCTGGGTCCCTTGACTTTCCACGTACGTTTTACAATCAGCTTGTCAATTTCTGCCAAAATGGCAATGGAATTTGGGAATTTTTATAGGTATCATGTTGAATCTGTAGATTTATTTGGGGAGTACTCCGTCTTACCAATGTTAAGTCTTCCGATCATGACGCTGGGATGTGTTTGCCCTTATACGGTCTTCTTTAATTCCTTTCAATAATGATTTAAGTTTGGCAGTTCTTTTGTTAACTTTATCCCTGAATATCTTGTTCTTTGTGGTGCTATTTCAGATGGAGTTGGTTACTTAATTTCATTTTCAGATTGTTCACTGCTAGTGTATAGACAGACCATTGGTTTTTGCTTAGTGACCTTGTGCCCTCTAACTTTGCTGGACTTGTTTATTAGTTGTAACAGTTGTGTGTTTGTTTCTTAGTGGATTCCCTAGGATTTGTTATATATGAGATGGTGTCGTCTGCAGAGAGCAATTATGTACTTCTTCTTTTCCAGTCTGGATGTCTCATTTCCTTTTCTTGCTGAGTTGCCCTGGCTAGAATCTCCAGTAAAATGTTGAGTAGAAGTAGCGAAAAGGGACATCTTTGTCTCATCTGATCCTAGAGGGAAGGCATTCACTTTTTGTCCGTTAAGCATAATGTCAGCAGTGTTTTCTCGATCTGCCTTTTACCATGTTGCAGAATTTCCCTTCTATTCCTCATTTGTTGAATATTTAGCATGAAAGGATGGTGGGTTTTGTCAAATGCTTTTTGTGTGTGTTTACTGAGGTGGTCATGCAGTTTTTGCCCTTTCTTCTGTTGATATGGTGTTATAAGGCTATTTCTATAGAAAAATAGTTTTGAAATGTTTTGAAACTTTCCATGGTTGACAGATTGGGAGATATAGCATTCTGAGTCTCCTCTTTTTGGTTTTCATTTGTATGTTGAAACCTACGTTTGTAAATTCATGCTACTTGTTCCTCAGATGAGATCCAAAGATGATGGAGAAGGGGACATCAGCTTTTCCCACCTTTACTCTGTGATCATCTGTAAATTGACTTATTTTAAGCATATCCTTGTTACCAGAGAACAGACCCTTCTCGGCGTGATGTCCAGGTTCTTGGTATCCCAAACAAAGAACTGAGTGGGTCACCAAAAGGCAGTGGTGAAAGAGCAGTTTATTAGAAGCAAAAGTACACTCCAAAGGGATAGGAGCGGGTCCGAGCAATGGCACGGCTCAACAGGTGCTGACTGGTGAGGAGCTGGAGTTTTTAATCTTCTTTTCTCCAGAGTGGGCTGCTCCTCTCTAGGGGCGGGACCACTGGATTGGCACCTGTGATTGACAAGAAGTTATCACCTCATCCTTTTAAACTGTGCGTGCTCCTTCCCAGAATCCAGTCTGTTATAAGGATATTAATGAACTTGCGGGCATATGTATGATATTATAATGGTGATGCAATGAGGCTAAGGTGAGATGAAGGTCGTTGTGGCCTTTACTGCGCAGGTGTGAGTGACTGGTGTAACCTAGTCAGGTATTTTGTGTCCTTTAGCTTTCTTCATAGTAGTTGATGGTTATAGTAAGGGAAAGGTCTGGGCGGAGAAGGGAGGTCTTCTGGGTGGTCACTCTCCATAAGTCATGTTGGACATGCAGGAATGTTACCTGACATGTTCGGGCATCTCGGAGACCCAATTCCTGTCTCTAGCTGCCGACCTTATTTCCCTCTGAGAGGCATGATCCCCATAAAATCTCTATTGGAAGTTGAGGGACAGGAGGTCTCTTATTCGGTATCTGCTTCCTGCTTAATATGGTCATTGTCCCTGCCTATTGGGGGCTCACGGAACTCTCGCCCTTTCTGATCTTAGATGAAGGGAAGGGGTCTTGGGAGCCATCTCGAAGACCGTGTTGACCTCTTGGACGGGATGTACTGGAAGTCTTGCTGGGGTATCATTTTTATTCCATCGGCCCCTAGATGAGAAGAGATAGATTTTGGTTAAACAGAGTTAAAAGTGTTGGCCCGAGAAGCAGGACCCAAAGCCATGACGCAAGGTGGCTGTGTGATGGAAAGGCTGTTTAGCTTCATGGAGCCTGTGGCCTTTCTCTCTGGTTTAACCAGTCATTCAGGTGGTGTGTTTACCCAGGAGCTGGGTCCAGAACAGCCTCGAGCAGGGGGCAGGGGATTTCCTATGATTCAGGCTAGGAACAATCTTCTGTTTAAGATAAAAAAGCTGATTTAAGAGGTGATTAAGATAAGGAACTAGGGAGTTCAGAAACTAGGGAAAAGGAGACTTAAAATTCCTATAGTGTGTGTGTGTGGCTCTCCCATGTCATCCTGAGATTATCTTCCAATGATAACATGTTCTCTTTTCCTCTTAAGCATTTAGATGTCTAGAGAGAAATTCACTCGTGTTGGGAGCTATTGGACATACATACCACAATGAAGACGGGCATTGATGAGAGAAGCCTTTTGAGATTCTCACATGTTCCCCCCAGATTTGCAGGGAATTTAGCTTATGCAATATATTAGTGCTTTATTAAAGGCTGACATGGTCTTTCAGACAGTAATGCTGTCTTTTGCAGCGTGTGGAAATATAAATTCTGTCTCAGCTGGAAACAGTGGAGAAAGATTTCTTGGAGAGTGGACACAGTGGAATACACAGTCAGTTGTCTGCTAAACAAATGGGCTCTTATCTCTTGCATTCCATTTTCAGGAGGGATGGGCTTCCAGCAGGAAAAGGCCATTTCTAGTCATTAGTCCTTCTTTATTGATTACATCTTCTGAACTGCTCTTGGATTAATTTTTCCATTGAAACATTTAAGGTTTAACTTGAAACACTAAAAGAAAACCTCAGATTTCAAAGTGCTTCTTTTGACTTGTCTGCCTCCCTGCAGTGTTGTTCTTCCTCCCTGTAGCCCCCTCTCTGAAACGTGGTATTTTTCGTTTGTTTTTTTGACCACTTCTAAAGCCCAGTTTAACAAGCTCTTTTTAAAAATTCAAGGCCTCAGCCCCAAGCGATTGCCCTAACAAAGTCATCTTTTAAACGCTCTGGACAACTGAGCACTTCCGATCATCAAAGGTTTTAGCCATACCAGTCCCCACGGTATATGTTCCGAAGAGCAGAGAGATAAATACATCAACAAGTTCCTGACATCCTTTGTTTTGAACGTTCAGTAAATATTTGGCTCACGCACTGACTTCTTTTCCAACGAACACAGTTGTGTGAGAGCAGGAGCCAGCCCTGGGCTGAGACCGGCTGTGTGTCCAAAGGCCACTGCTGGGGCGGTGGGTCTCCTTGTGCCTTTCTTGGCAGCCTCCTTGGGTGACAGGAACAGTCCTGAGACTCTTGCAGGATTTCCCAGCTCTGAAGGGGTTTTGCTCAAGCACCTGGGGCAAAAGAATTCTGGTTTCATCAATGTGATATAAATAACGCAGGTAAGTAAAACACATGATAGGACAGGACTTCCTAGCTTGTGCCTGTGCAGACATCACTAGTCAATCCCTGCACCCCGTTCCTGCTGGAGCCCAGATTCTTTCTCAAGACAGAGCTCCCCTGAGCAGTCACTGTGATTTGTGGTGGCAAATGAGACAGACCTGTTTTCTATTGCTGGTAGATTCTGGGGAAACTAGGAAAAGTTTTAGTAAGGATTGAAGAGTATGATGCTAATGAGGGCTTGATATGGACCTCAAAGTTTGATATATTGTAGGGAAAACACCTGCAAAACAGAACACGTCCATGTGGTTGCTCTGGTATCGTACCCTACAGATCAGGACGGCCTTAGGCCAGAGGTTGTGAAATGACTGGCCTTGCGGCGGGAACAGACTCCCAGATACGCTGTGGTTGCAAAGTGCCATGGCAGAGGGTGAAGGTACGGTATCGGGTGCATTGCTGAAACCTACTACACGAAGCAGGGAATGTCAGATACCATAGTGTTCCATGAATTGTAAAATGTTACATATGTTTAAGTTTCATCTTTAAAGATGGACACTGCTTCCTCCACCCCTCCCATCCACCCCCCAGGCAGTCAGAGAAGAAGGTCATAAATATGTCAGAGACTTCTTCACCCATCTTCACCTTTGGGCCAGGGAACTTTCCCTGATTATACTTTTTAATTCTGAAAAAGGATTCCTTCTAAATAGCCAACAGTTTGCAATAAATTAATTTGCACTTCCATACATGTTGGTTCCCCACCCCCACCATGTCCTGTTTTGGTAACCGGATCACAAACCCTTGTAGACAGAGCTGTCTTATTTTCTTTTTTACCTTCTTGTTGCACAACAGGTATTTTGGCCAGGGGGTATTGGCGTATTATGATACGGTATTATATCAGTGACTCACTCAGGAAATGCTGATTTTTATCTGATTGCTTTTAGTCTTAAGCTCCAAGTGGCAACTAATGTCTTCTCTGGCTCCAGTCTCCCCACTCAGAGTGGGTATTTGGTGAGTTTGGCACTAATATGAGGCTAATGGGTTGTTAGATTCAAGCTGGAAACTCTCAGAAAACTTGTGTTTGCACAGAAGAGCTGGACATATGGTCAGCACTTACAAAACACTCGCTGTCTGACCGCTCTGCCAATAGAAGCCAATTCAGAATAGATCCTGTGAAGTACTGGGTGGCAGCTGTATTTATTTACTTTCACTGTTCCAGTCAGTGATGCTGTTATTATAAAATGTGTGAATTTTGAGCACCTAGCATGTATCAGGCATTAGCTAAAGGAGGGTTTTTGTGGAATATCTCATTTAATACTCAGAGCCGGTGTTGTCACCCATTGTCCCATCTCCCTGCTCCCCTTTACCTCGTTGCAAATGTGGTTTGTATTGCCCTCCCCCACACCCCACGCTCAGTTGAGCCCATGTCCTTCAGGCATTGCCCCCTTCTGCTGCACTGGAGTCCCTTTGTCAGGCTCCCCAGGGTCTTCTGCATGGCCAATCCCAATAGCCAGCTTTCAGTCTACGCCTTAATTGATTTCATTCATGTAACAAACAATTACATTTGTTACATGAATGAAGTCATCTGATTCTCAGTCACATTCTCTTCTAAGCACCTTCATCGCTTACCTTCTGAGATCGCGTTCTCTCCTGTGGCTTTCCTTTTCAACACACTGGTCCCATGTCTTCATCGTCCTTTACGGGGCCCTTTTATTCATGACCTCTAAGTGTTGGCACGCTCAAGCTTCATGTGAGATATCATTCGTCTCGTGGCTTTCAGTGCTGTAAGTGCTAGCACAATCCAAATACTTCCTCAGCTTGAACTGAAGTCCATCACCTCTCTGCCTGTGCCCCGACTTCACATTTTCATGTGAATGCCTGATAAGCATTTCAAATGAATATTTTCAAAACTGAACTTTGGATGCCCTTTCTCTTCCCCAAATCTGCCGCTCCTTCCCTTACCTCAGGATGGTCAGGCCTTTCTTCTGGTTTCTTAGGCCAAAGACCCAGAAGTCACCCACGATTTCTCCCTCTCTCCCAGATCCAAATCCATTCCAGTAGCAAATCCTGTCTGGGGCTACCTTCAGGATACCCCCTGAATCTGACCACCTCTCATTACCCCATCAGCCCCCCTCCCCATCGGAACCACCGTCATGTCTCTGCTGATGGGCTTATCTGGCTCCTAAAAGGTTTCCCCTGCTTCCATACCTGCCAGGCTGTTCTGTTAATATTTTCCCATCGTGCCATTTCCTTGCTCCCAGCTCCCCATAGCTCCTCATACTTACTGTATTTTGCTGGGTATAATGTGCACTTTTTTTGTCCAAATTTGTGAGGGAAAAATAAGGATGTGCATTACTCCTGGGTAGTACTAATTTTAATTCTTTTATTTCTACTTATGAGTTAAAAGTGTAACTCTAGAAATCAATCACGATATCCATATGCAAAACAATACCCTGGAATTCCATAATCGGTTTTGTTGAACTTATAACGAACTTGCAACAACGAAGAGTTCTTGGCCTTCTAGGAGGCATAAATATCCTAAATTTGTTTCTGGTACATAACGTTTCTTGTACCTTGTATCTGTTCTTGTGTTTTGTAATTATTTGTTACATAAAATTTCTCGTACCATAATATGTTAAAAAAATAAATTCTAAAATTCCTTTGTAACACAAAAAACAAGTACCTAAATGTAAACAAATAAAAATTTGAATTAAAAAATTAAAATGAAAGATTTTTTCCCCCTGAAAGGTTGGGCCAAAAACACAGGTGCACATACTACGGCAGAATGTGGTACTTAGTGGAGTAAAATCCAACACCTTCGCCACCTTGTTGCTCACTCGCCCTCTTTTGGCCCCTGAATAGGGCAAGAACATGGCTGTCTCGGGGTTTTTGCACTTTCTGTTTCCTCTGATTTCGGGCATCTGCATGTCCTCATGGCTCACTTTCTCACTTCATTCTGGTCTCTACTCAAATGTCACCTCTCTAGAGAGGCCTTCCCTTTCCCTTTAACATAACACCCTCTGTCTCCACTGTCTGTCCTCCTATCTTGCTCTATTTTTCTTTCAAGCCCATCTTGCCCCTGATGTCACACTGTATATCTACACATTTGCTTGTCTGCCTCCCCCATTAGGCGGTCAGTTCCATAAGAGTAGGGGCCAGGTTGCTCATCGCTCCATCCTCAGCACCTAGGACAGCTCCTGGGTCTTAGTTGACATGAACTAAATACTTGTTGTTATACATGAATGAATGGTTTATTCTTATTTTACAGATGGAGGAATTCGAGGCACAGAAAAGCTATATAATGTGAAAAATACACTGGGACCCTGAGCTTGGTTCTAAATCTAAAAGATAGAATGGGTGAATGTCAGAACTGGAAAGTTTAGGTACCCGCAGGGTCACAGAGGCCGCCTCTGAGCCCGAATGTTGGGGAGTGACTGATTCAGATGTCATGTGGGGAAGAGTTTGGATGAGGACCCAGGTCTCGGGCAGCACCGAGCTGCTAGGCCCAGCCCCCTCTTCCTCGACCTGAGGACTAACTATCGAACGAGTTGCCAGCTGACTCATGCCTAATGTTTAACGACACAAAGCACATCTGTGGCTGCCCTGTTCCCTGGAGGGCAGAGGACGTTGGACTGCTTGGTTCCGACAGGAGGGCAAAGAAACTGGAAAACAAAACTGAGCCTGACACACAGTAACCCTCCAGCACCCTGTTAGTGCTTTGATGCCCAGGGTTACCCAGGCAGTGTCGCTGTGATGATTTCAGCCCATCTTCCCATTAGTGGTCTTGGTGGACTCTGCTTAAAGGCTCCTAAAGACACCTGTGACACTGTGAAGTGGAACTGACGAGGAGCTGTGTCTGACTGGGGACGCGGGGAGAGGTTTAGCACCCCCTTCGTTCTTCTATAAAAATTTTATTATTTTTTTTTAAAATTTATTTTTCAATTACAGTTGACAATCAATATTATACTATCAATTCTAGGTGTACAGCATAGTGGTTAGACATTTATATAACGTATGCAGTGATCCCTCTGGTAAGTCTAGGACCCACCTGGCACCATACATTGTAATTACAATATTACTGACCATATTCCCTGTGCTGTACTTTACATCCCCATGACTATTTTGTAACTGCCAATTTGTACTTCTTAATCCATTCCCCCCTTCCCACATCCCCTAACCTCCTCTCCTTTGGCAGCCACCAGTTTGTTCTCTGTATCTATTCTGTTTTGATTGTTCATTTATTTTGGTTCTTAGTTTCTACATATAAACGAGATTATATGGTATTTGTCTTTCTCTGTCTGAGTTATTTCACTTAGCATAATGTTCCCTAGGTCTATCCACGTTGTTGTAAATAGCAAGATTTCATTATTTTTTATGGCCGAGTAATATTCCATTATATATACAGAGGGTGCCAAAAATATGTATACACATTTTAAGAAAGGAAAAAAAACACTATTAAAATTGTAATACTCAATATGTACCAATAACAAAAGATGAATACAAGTCACATTTGACTTCTGCAATTACAAGAGGTGCTCAAAGTAGTTACCAAAGCGTCCAGACACTTCGGATGACGGCGAACTACTGCTTGAGAAACATTGACCAGAGTGTCCACTTGTACACATTTTTTTGGCACCCCTGGTAGGTATCACATCTTCTTTATCCATTCATGTTTCGATGGACCCTCAGGTTGTTTCTTTTCTCCTTGGTCTTTGATTTCACGCCACAACGAATGAGGCTCATCTCTTTCTTCTCCTCCTGGGAGCAAATTCACATTGGTGCCATTTTGGGGGATTGATGATAATTTGTCTCAAACATGAAGGTTTGCTCTTTGAGTCTGGAAGTTGGCACTGTTGACCTTGTTCTTGGACTGTTTGCCTAGTTATGCCAAGGAGGCAGTTGGGTGTGTGTACCTGACACTTGGAAGGGAGGCCTGGGCTGCAGGTACAAATTCAGGTGAGGAAGAGAAAGTCACAAATAAGTTCTCATTTGTGGTTTGCAAAATAGGCCTCCTGGTGGCACTTGGGTGGAGTGGGGGTGGCCTGCCTGCAACCCACATGGCACCCCTAAATATAGTATGTGACCTTGAGCCAGTTTCATCCCATCACTGACTGGCCTCAGGTTCATCTATAAAGTGAGATCACAGACCCCTTGCAGTTTTGTGATTCTGTGGTGAATGATTTTACCTGTGTAAAATCTTCTGCACATGAAGTGACCTTGGGTCCCCCCACCAATAATTGACATTTTCCTGATGGCCCAGGAGAGAAAGTCATGAACATTTTACTTGCTTATCTAGAAGATGTGAAGTGAAATGGGGCTTAAATTGTCTAATATGTAACCTGCTAATGCATGCACATTAAAAGGGTACCCCCACCTGCTGAGTCAAAGACCATAACAAAATGCTACATCCTTGCTTCTGTTCTGCAAAATTATGGTTTAATGGTGCAAAAATAATTATATCCACATTTTAATGCATTTTGTGCGTATTTTCCTATGAGGGTTTTAATCTATGTGAAGCTCCCTTGGTTTTTCAGAAAAGATCCCCTTTATGGCTTTAATAAGGTTTTTTTTTTTTTTTTAGTAACATAGCTACCTTTTATGCTGCTTGAAATATGGTGCCAGAATGAAATATGTCACACCTGAGGTTTGATTAGTGGCGGTTTGAGTACATAAAAATGGTAAGGTAAAGAAAAAACCCACAGAAAAAGGCAACAAAGGTTATGTGACTCCGTTAAATTATGTTGATGGTTTTGTCAGTATTTCATAATACTAAACGGTTTTCCTGGAGTCTGTGTATCTGTATTTGTCACTAATTAGTGCCTACAAATAGCCTGTTGTTGAAGTCACGCTCCTCTGGTTGTCTTGGTGGCTCCTACGTCGGAGCCCCTGCGGCTCGTGGACCGTCATTGTTGGCTTTCCTTTGTGCTTTTCCTGCTGACGTGTCTCAGGATTCCACGCCCTCCCCGCAGGTGTCCAACCACTGTGACTCCGTGTTTGTGAACGGGAAGGAGATGAAGAGCAAAGTAGACACGATCGTGAACTTCACCCACCAGCACTTCACCTCGCAGTTAACCGTCACCGTCTGGGCGCCCAGGCTGCCCCTGCAGATTGAGATCTCAGACACGGAGCTGAGCCAGGTCAAAGGATGGCGGGTCCCCGTGGCCCCCAACAGGAGGTGAGAAGCCGGGCGGGGGCGGGTGGCTCGTGGGTCTGTGGCTCCTGGGGCCCGGTCTCGGTGGGAGGCAAACGGCAGCCAACAGAGACACTCCCTGTGACATAATCAGAAGGATTGGATAATAAAATGGGAATAACTTTTCCTTATGCCATTCGATGTTTTTCATGCGATGTCCCTTTGCCCTCTAAAATCATTTCACTTACCAGCAAGGATATTCACCCCTCACTTTGAGAAACTCAAATTGCTGCATTACGGTGCTGGTGAAAATGTTTCCTGTGACTTATTACGTGGCCCTCAGACACTTCAGGTGGAACGACATGTGTGAAGCTTGTTCCATATCTGCTCATCACCAGCTGTCTTGGCCACTTAGTAGCCGATCTGGTGCTTGGTTTCTTCACGGGAAATAGGAAGTTGTCGCTGGGAAGATGAATGGAGTTACTGTAAACAGGGAGGGGACACTAACAGTCGGGGACAGTGGCCTGGGCTTGGGCCCGCCTCTCGATAACCACTTGTGTGCCTGCGTCCTCTCTGTGCCTTGATTTACTCACCGGTAAGCTCAGGACAATAAAAAGCCCTCACCCCTTGGCGTTCGGTGGAGGTTAAATACGTCGAATGTGTGGCTGGCGTGTCACACGTGGCTGACCTGTGTCAGCTCGCATCGTGACCTGGGCACATCAAGTAGGACCTGGCACAGTGGGTGTGACTCAGTGCCTGTGGGTGTTAGCCCCTTTCTCTCCTGACACAAATTCCCACCCACTGGAGGTCACAGGCTAGTCAGCAGCCACCAAACAAGGTCCTCTCACAAAAGGAAACAGGGCAGCTTGGTCTCCAGGGGAAGATTCTGGACTAGCAGAGCCAGAGAGGAAGGGCTTCCCTCCGGTGTTGTCACACCTGGACTTACTCGAGCCTCCTGCACACCTGGGGGAAGGTCCGGAGCAGTCATGCTTATTTCCACTTCAAAGGTGAGGGGACTGGGCCCACATGGGGTGAAGCACTAATCTGGTGTCCAGCAGGGAGGAGAGCAAGCAGCCCCCAAACAGCCCTTCCCGCCACGAGACCGAGGTTTAGCGTCACCTCCACGTGGGGATATATTTGGGGTTGCAGATTTCCAGAGCGCAGGAGGGGCTGAGCCTCCTGAGGGTCTGGGCGAGCAAGGCCGGCCTGCACTGGCCTTCCATGTTCCCAGCGGGTGGCAGCCTGAGTGGCCCCCAGTGACCACCACAGACGCCTGTGGGATGAAAGAAGGAAGCCACAGTGAGTGAACGGCTGGCAGCAGACGCCAAGGGAGGAAGCAGCCCATGTTGCTCTGGGCGTCACGGAGATTGTGGAACGCGCGCTCCGTGAGGCTTCTTAACCACGGTGACGTGTACGGTGGTGTGTTTGTGTCCCAGGCCCACCCGAGACAGCGACGACGAGGAGGATGAGGACAGGAAGGGGAGGGGCTGCTCCCTGCAGTACCAGCACGCCACGGTGCGTGTCCTTGCCCAGTTTGTGGCCGAGGCGCCCGACGTGGGGCAGCTGAGCTACATGCTGGGCCCCGACTGGCAGCTGGACATCACTGACCTTGTGACGGATTTCATGAAGGTGGAAGAGCCGAAAATCGCCCAGTTACAGGATGGCAGGACCCTGGTGGGGCGGGAGCCCGGAATAACCACCGTGCAGGTAAGGCCGCTGCCCTGTGTGTACTGACGAGCTCCAGGGAGATGGTGCCTGTGGGGGACGGGGGGGGGGGACGGGGGGGTGTGCCTGTGACACTCTGGGAAGCCGCACTGGAGTGCTCACTGGTTTGAAGAATAGACACTCGACTTAATTGTTACACTTTAGAGAGATTTCCGGAAAATTACCAAATTTCTTTTACCAGTTCAAGCGAAATGAAACACCGTAGAAGCGGCGTTTCCCGAGTATGAGAACTGATTTTTATGTATCACTGATACAAAAAGGGTAGAACCTGTGGAAGCTAGTTTGAGTTTCCTAACCTGGAGGGATGGCCCTTTAGCTGTATTATACCTTGAACAGTGGACGAGATGTTTTTGAAAACAAAATATTTACACTAAAAAACATATATTTACACTAAAAAAAAAATCCACAGTTAAGTGTGCCCTCTATTATTATAGTAATAGGAAAACAGTTGTCAAGCCAATTTGGACAGGGTGATTATGCAGAAATGGTGCAGCATATTGGGGAATAAAAATGTTAAATGTTACCGCTCATAGTTAACTAAGTCCTACTTTAGGTGTTGCCACAGTTAATTTTTGACAAAGCTGGATTAAACGTTTTCTTTTGTATTACTTTTCTATTTGCAGTAACAGATCACTGCAAATGTAGCAGCTTAAAGCATCAGTAACTTAGTAACTCGGGTCTTAGGTCAGGAGCCCAGGTGAGCTGGATTCTGGTCCAGTCCTGGGATCTGTGCTCAGTCTCACAAGGCTGAAATCAAGGTGTGGCCGGGCTGGCCGCGTGCGGGGACTGCGGGGGAGGTAGAATGCACTTCCGCCTGGGGTGGGATTGACCGTCAGCACAGGGCGCCTCCGCTCCCAGGGCCACCTGCCTGCCTTCGCCCGTGGCCGCCTCCATCATCAGGAATGCCTGAATCACGTGCTTCTCACACTTTGAATCTCTCTGACTTCCCCTTCTGCCACCGTCTGGGGAAAGCTCTGCTTTTAAGGGCTCATGTGACTCCCCTGGACCCACCTGGAGAGTCCAGGCTACTCTCCCATGCTAAGGCCAGCAGTGCCATATGACATACTCATGAGAGTGGTTTCTCATCATACTCACAGGTTTGAGAGGTCAGGCAGGACATCTTCGGGGGACAGGGCTAGAAATTCTGCCTACAGGATAGCCCTCCACATTTGTTTGTCTCCCCAGTTCCAAACTAGATGGGGAGTTAGGAGGACTGGCCCCTTTGGACAGTAACATTCCTTTTCCCACTTTGCTTGGCTGGTTCACCCAGTGATGACACAGTGGCCCACACGACGTCATCATTGTACCATAACGGACCTCCAGCTGCCCCCAGGGAGGCAGACGAGCAGGAGAACACGACTGAGCACCACTCACTGCAACTTTTATCACAATTCTGCCGTGTTCACACCTGCATATTAACTGTTGGAAACATGTTCCTCTGGGGTGCTTAGTACCAAGGCGGGCAATTTTCAGTTGTTGCCTTTAAATTAAATCAAGCTCTTCTTGGAAAACACACTGCTATTATCAGGGTATGAGTCAAAGGAAAGAAAATGGACCTAGATGATATTCGTACGTCTCCTTCAACTGGCAAGTGTAATTGGACAATAGATAGTACTTATCCACGTAAGTTCCGTTAAGTGCCTTCATTTAGCAGAATGTGTAGGTGGAAACACCAGCTAAAGAGTTTAAAATGGTGTGTGCAGCAGAGACTGGAGCTCTCTCGCTTCCTCTGAAGGTCCTCTCGCCGCTCTCTGACTCCATCCTGGCTGAGAAGACGGTGATCGTCCTGGATGATCGTGTCACCATCGCAGACCTGGGCGTGCAGCTGGTGGCGGGTTTGTCCCTTTCCCTGCAGCCTCACAGGGCGGACAGAAGAGCCATCGTCTCAACAGTGGCGGCCCAGGATGTCCTTCAAGCCCCACAGCAGGTAAGATGCCAGAGTGCTTTGTCCTGGGTCCACTGAGACCCCTTCTCTGTCTCTCACATCCCGCAAAGGAGGCCAGCAGAGCACTCATAGCTGGGACTGGGGATTCCCGAAGCTTCTTCCTGCTTCCAATCCAGAGTCTGTCTTGTCTCTGAGAAACGTGCTCCGTGGCTTAGATACGTTTCCCTCATCCACGCTTCTATACATCGGCCACGTGCCCGTGTGCCATGTGCTGTACAGCAGCTGTCCCTGGGTGAGGCAGTGTCTGCTGCCAGACCCTGTCCAAAGGATCACGTGTTTCACTTTTGCCAAAGCAGACGGCTTTTGGTACGTGGAAACTGCCCTGGCGGTACTTGAAGAAGGCACGGCAAAGAGGCACCAGATGGCGACTGTTTATAGCAATGATTGTCTCCTCTGAAACGCTCCTCCATCTTTCAACTTCCACATGTTTTCAAAAGATACCAGGGCACGGTGGCTTCCAAGTGTGTCTCGTGGGGCATCTTTCCCCGAGCACTTCCGGCCAGGGCGTCTCTTGCTTCCTCATTGGCTTCCCAATAAAGAATGTCCCACGTGATATTATCTGGAGCACTAGACTGATGAGTTGCACCTGGATTTGATTCAGATAAATTGCCTGATCTTTCAAAATGTTTTCAGAAAGGTCAACGTCAAATTTGGTTGTATGGCATGGAGTAAATTAATTTACACTTGAAGGCATTCACTTGATGTATATTAGTTGTTCCTGACATCAGTAGGCTGAGAGCCAATGTTGGACGCCTGTGCAGGGCATGCCGGGGGCTGTTCACAGTGATGAAACGTTGATGTTTTCTTTTTCTCAGTTTGTATATTTAAGTAACATTACATAGGAAATTGTATTTACGTTTGCAAATTTGTAGGAACCCGATTCTAATTTACCGCTTTGGTTTCATTTCTCGTAGGAAGCAATAATCAGTTCTTGGATTTTGTTCAGTGATGGTTCGGTGACACCCTTAGACATTTATGATCCCAAGGATTTTTCTATTTCTGTCTCATCATTGGACGAAATGGTGGTATCTGTCCAGGCGAATCTTCAACCCAAATGGCCGGTTGTGGTTGCAGAGGGTGAAGGGCAAGGGCCCTTGATTAAATTAGAAATGATGATTAGTGAACCTTGTCAGAAGACCAAGAGGAAGAGTGTTCTTGCCATGGGTAAAGGAAATGTCAAGGTCAAGTTTGAACCAAGCACTGATGGACACCGAGCAGGCACCAATGACATTGAGGGCATCAGTCGGGAATACAAAGGCCACCTTGGTAATTCCATAGAGCGTGAAGGAAACCAACAGAGAGCGGTTCAGGAATGGTTCCAACATGGCGCCTCTGTTGGCCAAGTGGAAAGTACCAATAAAAGCACAACCCCACAGTCTCCCATGGAGAGAAAGGAGAAGAAGTTAGTCAAGAGCGGTGGTCCAGACACCTTCACAAACTTCCCCACTCCAGGGAAGTTACCGGAAACCAATAATCCCAGCGACCTTACGGTGACCTCCAGGGGGTTAACCGACTTGGAGATCGGCATGTACGCTCTGCTCTGTGTCTTCTGCCTGGCCATTCTGGTCTTCTTAATCAACTGTGTGGCATTTGCTTGGAAATACAGACACAAAAGATTGGCTGTGAGTGAGCAAGGCAACATCCCCCATTCCCATGACTGGGTCTGGCTTGGGAATGAAGTGGAACTTCTGGAGAACCCCGTGGATATCACGCTCCCGTCTGAGGAGTGCACAACCATGATGGACAGGGGGCTGCAGTTTGAGGAGAGGAACTTCCTTCTGAATGGCAGTTCCCAGAAGACTTTTCACAGTCAACTGCTCAGACCTTCTGACTATGTCTATGAAAAAGAAATAAAAAATGAACCTATCACTCCATCGGGCCCAAAGAGGAAGAGAGTCAAGTTCACTTCCTACACCACCATCCTCCCCGAGGATGGCGGCCCGTACACCAACTCCATCCTGTTCGACAGCGATGACAACATCAAGTGGGTCTGCCAAGATATGGGGCTGGGGGATTCCCAGGACTTTAGAGACTATATGGAAAGACTGCAAGACCAGATGTAAACTCCTTTCTTATGTTTGTATTCACCTTTATGCCTTCTGTTTTTGCAATGGTGGAGCAGCGAGTTTGATCGGCAAATAGGGGATGGTGTAACAAAGCCTGATTTGTGGAGGTCTGGTGGGGTCCCTTTCTAAGTAGGTATCAGAGGTCCGGAGAGCTAGAGCAGCTGGGCTGGAAGCTGGCAAATGTCCCTAAAACAGCCACATGTAGGTCCCGGAGAAATTCTCAGACAACAGTTTCACCTGCTGCCTGGGACTAGCTGAGTTCAAACACAGTAAACCTGACCCCACAGACATAGTTAGTCAAATTGTGACCAACGGCTGGCCGTGCGGCTTCAGAAAAGACTTGATGTTGAGTTTTCTATTTCTAGACCCTTTAAAGCACAGTGGACCTTTCTTGCCCTTGGCCTGAGGTTGGACATACGTGAAAGATGCTGAGTGTAGCCCCCTTCTTTGTGATGCTCATTAATTTTATATGCATTTGCTCCTGCACCTGGTTCCTTTGACCTCTGCAAGTTCTTTTGGAAACATGAAGAAAAGAAAGGTCCTTCTTTTCTCCGAGATTTGTTTGAGTCACATGGGTTGTAGTCACGCCATGTTACTTCCTGTTCGATGTACATGAGGTTTCCTGGTTCTTGTTTCTCTGGGTGTCTGTGCAGGTCAGGCTTTCCCCAGTTCCCCACACTTCATTACTTAGGGGCAGCATCTAAGAAGCTTATTCACTTGTCTTTCCTCCTTTTTGTTGTCGACCTTTCTTGTGTCAGATGGGGACCCGGGATTTTACTGAAAATATTATTATACTGTGAGGGAGGGCCATCTCTGTACAGTTTTCTACATAAGCTTAAAAACTGTGGAGAAAAGTTGTGACCCACAAACATTTATTTGATCTTCTCTGTGTTGAAGAGTCTTGGGGAACTCTTGGAGTGCATTTCTGGGGCAAAAGACCTCGAAATAGCTGTATATCTACAAGCGCTCTGTGGTCAACATAATTTATTATCTGAACTGACATCTAAATGTAAAATTGATATGCACAGAAAGGAAATTGCTTCCGCTTAAATGTGCCATTGTAGCAGAACAAAACCTTTTTAAAAAGCAGAATGACGTTTTAATTTAGCAATATGTAGTAATCCATCCATCCCTAAAATGATTCTTCCCCCACCCAAATATCCTCAGTCATGACTCTGGCAGAGAGAAAACCCATACAGGGTGTGCACTGATGGAGAAAAACAATTGGGTTCCCCCCTAAATTCATAAAAGTAAACGACTGTTTCAGAGCTCAAGAAGCAGTTATGATGAAAAACCATAGCCATTGGAAACTTGAAGTGGCAAGAGAAAGAGAGAGAGAGAGAGAGAGAGAGAGAGAGAGAGAGAGCATGATTCCTGCATAATTTTTAAATAAAAGATGTTTTTCAAAGAACAATGTGAATGGTCTCCAGCAAAACAAGCATTTGAGAGTAGGAAACCATGACAACGTTTTTATTAAGATGGGATAGCTGGAAAAATGGACCCTGGACTAATATGCCTCATTACAAGCTTTCTCAAGCCATTTGCAGCTCTTAGAAACAGAATTTTAAGGGCCCAGAGGACCTACTGGAGGTTATTGGAGGCATTTCCTTGACACCAAATGACTGACAACTGAGCTGTTCAAAAGAGAGGTGATGGCTCGTTCCCTTGTAGGTTTCTGTGCGTGGGAACGAGACAGCTCAGCCTCCCCCGTCCATGACACGGAAGTCACAAGGTTCCTGCCTGTGTCTCTCGCCCCTGCTTCTGCAGGGCACACCTGACCAGTGATGCAGGTGTGGCTGGTGTTCCCTTGAGCTCGTGTTTAAAATGAAGCTGGTGCAGTTCCAAAATGCTTTCAGTCTGATGGCTGAGTGAAGCCAGCAGCCCCAGGCGTGAGCTTCCAAAGGCGTTTGCAAAGGGAAGGCGAGCCACCCAGGTGCCAAAAGAAGCTGCCAGCGCTGCTCAAAAGGCTCGGCGGGAGGCAGCTCAAAGCCACTGCATAGGGCCAGAGAGAGATTCGTTCCAGAAGGAACATTCCAGAAATAGTGGGAATTTCGTTTCTGACACTGAGGAACCTCCACTGATACAGGGGTGAGTCTTTGTCACACACAGCAGGTGGCCTTCCCCTGGTTGGGTGAGACTTTGGGTGGGGTAGAGTTTGGGAGGGGACAAAGGACATTACCATTGTCACATCATCAAGGAACATCCAAACTAGCCCACGTCCCATGACCGGAGTGCTTGATGTGGCCCAGGGAGCAAACGGGGGGGGGGGGGGCACTGGAGGGTGCCACGGGGTCCTCGGCAGAACTGAAGCTGACCGCTGTACTGAAGTGGCCTCCTGGGGACAAGCTAGAGTCACCTGAGGGGGACGGGCTCTGTACGCTCACATTCGTTGGCTTGTGTTGAAACTCAGTGCAAAATAAACGTCAAGTGCAAGGTTGTGGAGCAGACGGTTCCCTTTATCATGCAGTCTACGTGTATATGCACACTACATGTATGTACCCGTACGTGCGTGCATGTGTGGACAGAGAAGAGCCAGAGAACATGGCTTAGTGGGTATCCACAGTGACCGTCAGCTGGTGTGGACACAGTTCAGCTTCACAGAATTTCCTTGAAGTTCTTTTTGCTCGAAACATTTCCTGCTGACTAGAAACCATGGGTCGCGTCTGCTTGTTTTCCAGCTGTCCTTTAAAACAGATAGGAGCCACACCCTAAATATTTAAACAAAAGCGGGGAGCATGACATCACTTGTTAAGCCTTGAAATCCAGGTTTTTGGGGGCCATGCATTTGCCTGGATTTTCCAGGTGTTTATGGCTGAGGAACCCAAACGACTGGTGTCCATAACCTGCAAGAAACACCACTGACAGAGCCCCTCCCCCTCCCCCAAGGACAGGACGCTCACTCTCCTCCCAGGACAGAGGCCAGCATGCCGCTCAGGGGACACTGGCCGTGAGCATCGTGGGTCGTATGGGGTGGGCCGTTCAGGTGCTGGGCAGCGGGGTAGGCGTGTGACAGCGCTGTTTCCAGGACCCAGACATGCTGCTTTCCTGTCCGGCCATGGAGATCAAAGAGCAGCTGGCACAAGAAAGAACTGGAGTTTAATAAGCACACACAGCGTGGCGTTGGAGAGAAAGCCAGAAGAAAAGACTTGAAGTTTTCCCCAGAAACTTCCCCCGGAAGAACGTCCTCCCGGCAAACCTCAGACGCTCCAATGAGCCCTCGACCCTGTAGCCGTTTTGTCAGGCACACTTGCCTGCTGGGGTAGGTTCCCAGGCAGATAATCCTCAAGCTCTGGGCCGAGGGGTTCTGTCTGTAAACACGACGCAGGGAAAACATGGGTTAACGTCGGTGCCCCCACCACTTCTGTAGGCGTATTTTGTACCTCGCTGATTTTTAAGTTTGGGGAAGACTGGCTTGGTGTGTTTTGATCCACATTCTCGCTCCACACGTGCAGAAAGGCATCTTCCCAGGGCTGGGATATGGGACCCACGGGACAGGCTCTGTCCGAGCAGAACCCTGAATCCAGGGTCAGTGGCCGCAGAGCGTGGTCCCGTGTGGTTCCTCTATGTCATTGGCACCTCGTGTTTTCTACTCTCGTCATCTCAGAAATGGTCTCCATTGTGATCTCTGTCGGGGACACGATAGATGGTTTTGAAACCCAGCCGCCATCCCCTCCATCAAAATTATACGTGTGTGATGTAACACACATCGCCTGCTATGTAAGAGAGAGTACGGGTGGTGGAAAAGTGATGCTCACATGTGGAGAGCAGATATTTTTGTATGTAATATAGGCAATCTACTCAAACACTGAGGGGTGTACTGGAATAAATACATTTTAAAATAAAAGCATGCGAACCTGTAGCTTTTAAATGTACAGACATCTCACTCGCTATCTAACCCAATGATGGGAAGACACTGGGACCTAATGTCACGAGATGCACTGAGTTGGGAATGTGGCCTACAAAGGGCCTGGCTCACCTTGGGATTGTTGGTGGGATCTGCCGGAACGTTTTGATTTTACTCTGCATTACTTTTGGATTTTTTTTCTTTTACTTTTTTTTTCCTGGAAATATTTCACAAATAAAGTGACTTCATTTTCCAGCATAATGGTATATTCTAACCACAGGGTAACGCGTCATTTTGACATGGAAATAAACATTTAAACCTTCTTCAATGGTTTCATTATTTTACCCACATATTCCCTTGTTAATTTCTGCATCAGTATGATTTGACTCTATTTATCTATCTTTCTGTAGCCAGAGATTTTAATACCTATTAATACCTTACTACAACAATCAATGGAAATCCAAAGGAAACGCTTCTCAAAAGTTGCAAACCTGTACCTTTGACAAATGTCTCACTGGGTGAGACACTAGCAGGTGGAGGACACGTGCTCCTTAGCAGGTGGAGGACACGTGGTCCCTAGCAAATGGAGGACACGTGCTCCTTAGCAGGTGGAGGACGCGTGCTCCCTAATGGGTCAGAGGGAGGGCTCGTGTTTCTCACGCCCCTGTCCAGTGCTGGCACGGACACCGTGGGCCTGAGCTCTTTCCCTCCTGGTCTGCACTTGTCGGCAGCTCACTCATATGTCTGTGTTTGGGGCAGGGGTCCAGGGCCTGGGATGCTGAGGGCACAGAAAAGGCAATGCTCCAGAGACATGAGAAAACACGGGCCGGTCGGGATTCTTCTTGCAAGGCTGTGTGGACGTCTCAGCTGAAAGGCGGCGGGTGCACAGCCCAGGGTCACAGGCACCCCACCCCGTCAGCGTGTGTGCATGTCTGGACACTGCCGGCCTCATCTTTGGCATTTTAGCAAATGCCACCCCTTGTTCTCAGGATGACAAGGGGTGTCTCTGGCAAAACTTGACCTGTCATGATAAATGTCCTGCACCAGCCTGGGCTTGCACCGGGCCCTACACACATCCCTGGAGGAACTGGGTAGGGACACAGGAATTGGCCTCGTGATATCGAACCTGGGGACTGGCAGCGCCCATGAGCCCGGGTGTGGTCCCAGGTGTGCAACCCACCCCCATCAGCAGGACTGTCACACTGGGGGTGACAGTTTCCCAGGCACGCCTCCCCCTCTCCTCCCGTGGGACAGAGGATGGCAGACTCACGGACACCGCTGGCTCCCCCAATCTCAGAGTGTTTACATGCAGCTTAGTAAAGTGTGTCCCCAAGAGAGAAGCTCAAAGAAAGCTCGGAGCGAGGTTTGTAACCGGATGGACATTTTAGATGTAGGTTTGTGTGTGTGAAAAACACAAACACTGCCTTTCCAATATGTCGGTATTGAAATCCTCAGTGCCTAGTAGTTTCTTTATGGTTTTACACGATTTAGATCTCTCATGGAGGTTTTTTGGTGGTTTGATATTAGAAATTTTAATAAATACAAAAAATACAGAAACATTCTAACATGGTTACAGGGTTTATAGGTGTTTGTACAGCTCAGGATGAGCAGGACTCTGTCACCTCCCAGATGGGGAATAGCTTTTCATGTCCCGTGGGGAAGTCCCGTCCTGCGTCACCAGCTCCAAACTGGGCAATGGTCACAGTTCACGAGATGCTTTTATAATTTCTTTGGCTTTAAGTATTGCTGTCAGTCGTTCTGATGAAAATCTTTCATTTTATCGTAAGGATTTAGATGCTGTAGGAGCTCAGAGGACAGGTGACCTTATCCCATGCCCAATGGGATAAAGCACTTTACAGAGAGATAGATGTTCCTTTGGAATTTGGGGTCCACGTGACACTGATGTTTCTCCCTGTTTGAAAATATCGCTTCTCTTGGAGGGCTCAAGTCACTTCTGACCCCACATTTCTTTCGTTCCTACCTTCGGCCAACGAACATACACAGCTTTCTGTTTTCCATTATGAGGTTGGAGCTGAAGTAATCTGCTGCTTTATTGTTACCTCCTTCAGAGGCTGCGACTTCCTGAGAGAACAGCCCTGCGGGCACTGCCCTTGTGACGTAGTGTCTTCACTTATAGGTGTGTCCTTCGGGAGTGTGCCTTTCCCCTCGTCATTCCCTGTAGGATCCCCGCCTTACCCATCAGCATTCCCACGGTACAAACATGCTCCGTTCCCAAAAATGTTTTGGGTTGACAAGGGTTCCACGCTGGGCACTGATAAGCACGTCCTTCCAGCCCTCAGCGCTTCACTGACCTCTTCTGCTTGGTGCGTTGGTTCCAGGGGGCACCTGCGTGCATTGCCATCATCACCCTGGTACACGGACATCCCAGATGGAGGGGCACTTAGCACAGCCCTGCGGGAGAGCGATCCTTTTCTGCAGTCGTCCGGCGCTGTGAGCCTTCCCTGGGACGTCCAGCAGAGGCAGTGATTTCGATTTCAGTGTGGGTGCTGAGAACGAGCCCGGTGACAGTGGGGGCTTGAGGCACAGCCTACATGTCATTGCAGGTTTAAGCAAACGCCTAAACTACGGGAGGCAGGAGCTGAGAGTGGAGAACGAAATAGTAAAGAATTGGTCAAAGCGAGGAAGAAAGAAGTGGCTGTGAGACCCTGAGCACGCTGCTCACACTCACTCCTGAGCAGTTCTCTCTCTCTCTCACCCCTTCTCTCTGCCCGCTCCATCTCTCAGAAATATTATCTTCTGTGTTGACTTGACTTTGAGATCAGCTTTCCCTATGTGGTAGCACATAAGGACCGAAGCTGATGGAGACTTCATTCTGCCTGCTCAGACCCCATGAACACTCGTGTACCTGGAAAGAGAGCTCTGAATGAGGAGGCTTCCTTGCCCGGGAGTTGCTGGCTGCCCCTCCGTGACCAGGAAGTGGCGAATTGGATGGAAGAGGCACAAAACCAGAAAAACCCCGGGGCGTGGAGATGCTGCTGAGCTCTGGACAGAGCTCCACGGAGGCGGCGCGTGTTTACATGGCTCGATAAGCTGTTCTTCAATCCAGTTGGAGTCTAGTTTCCTCTTAATTGCAATGGAGAGATTTCCAACTGGCAGGGAGGAGCAGCATGGTTTTGTGTATGGCCCAGAGGCACTTGGAGAGGTTTTAAGAGTACATCTATTTGTGATGGAGAAGAATTAAGAAGGATAAGCCAACCTTACAGTTCTTTTCATGAGCAGGGCGATTAATTTCTTGCCTAATGTCCCTATTTTTCGATCCACTGGTGAGAACACCCACAGATGCCTCTTCATTCTGAAGACCAGTTTCAACAGCATCTACTAGTGCACTTGGTCCTCAACTGGTGGTTGGTGGTGTGGTGAAGATGGGCAATGCACCAGCCACACCTTCGAGAATAAAATAAAGCAGGGTCACGGTTGTGGTACAAGCGGGGGACACAGACAAAGCCCTGTGTGTGGGGCAGCTGCAGAGTTTGCAGGACCCTGTTCAAAAGTCAGGAGAAGAAAGGATAAAAGGCCCAAGATGATAAATTATAAAGGTTTTTCTCGTGGACTCCCTCTCAACTTGTGGTTGTTTTGTTTTGTTTTGTTTTGCTACTTCATATTTTAAGTAAATAAAATTTTTTAAACATTGAAATGAATTTTGCCATTAATCTTTATACTGTGCTAGGCCAGTTTTAAATGTAAATATCAGCGCATGCAACTTGTATGCAGAATCACTGAAATTTGAACAATCTGTATTTTAGAGCTTTTAAGTGCATATGCATTTTGTTCTTGCCCAAACGGTGGAAATGTTATACCAAACTGACTCCACTGTTTTTATTTCACGTCTTGATATACACACATTCGAACAACCTCTACCTTCAGCTTGCTGATGAATTAGGGAAGGTGGGATAGAAAAGCAATTCTAGGTTGTTCTATCTTTCCCTTTTCTTCTATGTCACAATTTCTGCACAAGCTTCCAATCATTGACTTAATTTAATCCTTGCTGGTAAGTTCGATCCTATTTACTTCCCCATTTTGCAGTTGAGAAAGTTGAGGCTAAGACATGAAAACAAACTGACAGAGCTGGGATTTGAGCCCAGGAATCAAACCCGTAAACCCTGTCTGCATGGTATCATCGTCCAGTGTTAGGAAAATCCATATGTTGCTAAGTGTCTCAGAGAGTGGAGGTTAAATGTTGCAGAGTGTCACTTTACCATTTCACCACAACAGTCCTGGGTGGAAATTTGATGGTGCCGAGAAGGTCTTGAAGGATGGGGAGAAGAGGCCCTTGTAGCTGACTTATTGGGCACCTCCATCAACTGAAGGCCAAGGAGAAATGAAAACCAACAACTAGAGTCAAACTGATACCTGTCAGAAAGCATAGCTCACTTTGACAATTTCCCTGACAGACTGCTTTGGAGAACACCCCTGTTTTGTAAAGTGAGGCCCACATCTGTGTTTTGCATCCTGGTTTTGTCTATAAAAAACGAATGTCTGTTCTACCTTCCCCCAGCTGTCCCCCTTGTCACATTGCTGGGCACCTTCTCTGAGGCAGCTACCGGTGGCCCATGCCTGATACTTGTCCTAAGATGTGAGACATCAGCTGGACCAGAAACAATAAGTGGAGAAACAAACAAAAAACAACAATAAAAAAGGACCACATTAGCTTTAACAAAATGACAATTCTGTTTTCCTCTGAAAAAAAGGAAGTCCGCAATAAATTACCCAGTAATTTTTGAAGTAGAAAAACACAGTCATTACCCCAGAATATCAGGGTACAAGCATTTGTAGGAAATTTGCAGTCTCATTAATTCTATATACGGCATGTTTGGCCTCAAAATGGAGTGAATCACAAAGTGAATTGAATTACAAAGTGAATTTTACTGCCTCACTACCGTATTAAATGTATTTTATCTGCAGTTGATTATGTAATGTTTAATTTTACCTGTAACACATATTTTATCTGCCTTAGGGTGATTCACTTTCCATGTAAGGAAGGAACATGCTGCAGTGGTCCCATCCTTGTTGCTACAACACAGTTTTTAATCTCAGTGGGCTCACCAACACCCCTGCACTCTCACACACATGTGCACGAGGTTGACTCTGTCTTGCCTGAAGGTGCAAAACCAAATTGTCACTATCTTCCTGGTAATGATAATTCCTTATGGCACCTTTGCTTTTCAATGAGATGGAAAGGACTCTTCCCTACACATTTTCGTTTCTGCCTCAATGGTTCCTATTGTGCCTTCCACCTAGGAATGATAAGGTGATGGTGGTGATGATGGTGGTGATGGTGATGATGATGATGATGGTGATGATGATGGTGGTGATGATGGTGATGGTGGTGATGGTGATGGTGGTGATGATGGTGATGATGATGATGATGGTGGTGATGGTGATGGTGGTGATGATGGTGATGATGATGATGATGGTGGTGATGGTGATGGTGGTGGTGATGGTGGTGATGATGGTGATGGTGATGGTGATGATGGTGATGGTGGTGATGGTGATGATGATAATGATGGTAATGGTGATGGTGGTGATGATGGTGGTGATGGTGATGATGATGATGATGGTGATGGTGATGGTGGTGATGATGGTGATGGTGATGGTGATGATGATGATGGTGATGGTCATGATGGTGGTGATGATGGTGATGATTGATGGTAGCTGCTGAGGTGGGTTGGATTATTTGCTTCCTCTCATTAAGCAGTGTATACATTCCGCTCTGTTGTCTTTCAACTTGGTCATGTGGCCCTCTTTAACCAAAATGATGAGAGTGAAAACGACAGACGGCTTATTCCAAAAAGGCTGATTAATTTGGAGGCATGGTGGACTCCTATTTGCACCCCTTGAGTGCCCTACACCTTGAACACAGCAGACCCTAGACTCTCCTTCAGCTTGTGTCCTGGAATGAGAAGCGTGTGGAGCTAAGCCAAGCATTGGAGGGCACAGCCAACCTTCAGGAGACCTATAGCCACTTGTAAGTGAGCAAGAAACACATATGATTAGGGCCACTGAGACCTGGCGTTATTTGGCGCCAGAGTCAAAGCTGCCTGATAGGGCTGATACTATTCACTGAGGCCCTGCTGTGGATTGCGCCCTGCTCTAAACACTCGACAAGGGTTATGCTGCTCTATCCTCACAAAAGCTCTTTGGAATAGAAGCTAATATTATCCTTGTTTTATAAATAGGAGACCTGAAGCACAGAGAAGCCATGTATTGGTGCAAGGCCACCAGCCAGCTAGCATGTGAAGGCACCGGAATTTGCACCTGGGCAGGACAGAGCAGATGGGACAGAGCACACCATCCCGACCTCAGTGTCGGCGAGCACGTGGGACACACGTCCCTTCAAAGTTGCTGAAGAGGAAACACGTTCAGAGAACGTGACATCGCCAGCTGTACACAATGGTGCAGCTGCAGGTCTCCCTACCGCCTTCCACAGAAGGAGCTCGGCCATACTCGTTCAATGGGCACATAGAGATGGGAGCCAATGTGCCCGGGCTCCCGGCTCAGTTCTCCTTCTGTTCCAAATGGTAGACGGCCAGCAGTACGAGCCCGAGCCCAGCGCTATCTGTGCACAGAAAACACCACTGGCAGTTTGTGCTTAGGGTGCTACAACTGGTACCAAGAAGCACAGGTGATCACGATTGCTCTCCCGCCAACGTCACCACCTATCAGGCATGTGTCAGACACGAGCAATTGGCAATGTTTTCTTTTCTTTCTTTCTTTTTTTTTTTTTTTTTTGCAACCCTGACAACGCACCGCGAATGGGTTTATGATGCTCTTGTATGTATAGATGAGGAAACGGAAGGTCACAGAGGGAGCGTCCCTGGTCTAAGGCCACACAGTGGTGCAGCCAGCGTGGGCGATGACTCAGCCTTGATAGTAGAGGCCAGAGGGCAAGGCCTGCCAGCTGCTCCCTTCGTTGTCATCACCATGACATCCTACTTATGGGGACTTCCCTGCAAGCAGCTCTGAGCTTGGATGAGGGGAAGCTGGGTCACGCTTTGCTTGGCCTCCGTGGCTGTTACAGTATTTATATACTTTCGAGCAAATGACTCAACTTGAAAACTTAAGTATTGCATTAAAATAATCACATTCTCTGGCTTCTCTTGAAAACATGGGAATAGAATCCCAACTCTCCAGAAACAGGTTTGGATAGAGAACGGGGAGGCCAGGTTACCAGCTGGCATGTGTGCTAGGTCCGTGGAGTGGATATTTGTTCCCCTGTCTTTCTTCCAATGAATATTGATTGAGAATCTACTGTGTGACAGTCACTGTTCTAGGCCTTAGGAATGTGATGGTAAATAGGACTTGTATTTTGTGGGCAGGATATAGGTAATAAACAAATCAATAGGTAATATAAATTAGTCAGGTGAAGTAAAGGGCGATGGAGGGCAGCACGTCAGGGACGAGCACAGAGGGTGCCTGGCAGCGGAGCTGGACCTGGCAAGGGAGCAGTGAGCAAAGACCCACGGATGAGTTGACATCGGCGAGTGGACCTAAGGGAAGTGAGTGGTGGACCACGGGCTACCTGGGGGAAGGGAGGGCTCCAGAGAGAGGAACAGCAATTGCAAAGGCCCTGAGAAGGAAGCAGTCAGACGTGTTCGAGGTACAGCCACACAACCAGTCATGGCCATGACGTCATGCCCATCCTGCAAGGCCTGGTAGCCATGGAGGCTTGGACCCGGCCAGACAGGGGCAGGTGACAGAAGCAGCGCTTTTGCCTGCCCACCAAGGATTCCCCTTTCTTACAGTCACTTCTGCTCCCAGCCCAGTGGGCTCAGGCTTAGTCCGACAGTCCCATCCAAGCTGAGGGGGTGGAGACCTACAGTCCTATGGTGTTTGGGGTCAAGGTGTAACCTGGAGAATTTGGACTAACAGCTGCCGTCATCCTCCTTATGTTACAATGTGAGCACAAGTGCATTTACTGACAAGAGTGCACAACCAAAACGCCTCTGAGGACTAATGCACCAATTCTAGCCTGAGGATATTGCAGTCAGGTAGCAGTCTCCAGCGTTCCTGCTGTGATGCGTATTGAACTTTGGGGAATTCTGAAGTGACTTTTATTGTATTGAGTGACTCAGCTGCAGAAAGGATGAAGCCGTACAACCACACAGAGATCAAAAATGCCTCACGAGCAGTGGCCGTGACAGGGCCACCTTGTCCGGCTGCCCTGCCGTTCTGTGTTGTGTATTTCTCCAACACTGAGTAGTCTTTGACGCAGGAAGCCATTAGGTCGTCGCTGTCCCTGGAACTGGATGCTCAGATCCAGAAGTCACGCCAACAGCTACTTCTGTCACACCAAAACAGGATGGACGGATTCTTTACACATGCAAATATATTCTGGGTGCTGGTTCACATTCATAATTGTTAGATGTTAGAAGATAATGAAACTAATATTTTAAATACCATGCCCTGTGCAAATGACAGTTAAGCTTTCGGGAGGATCAGGAATGAGCGCATTGTTTCCTTCTGCTGGGTAAATATTCATCAGGCTGCGATGACGCCCTGTAATTCCCCAGGGTTTGCGGGAGGTTTGGATTTTCGTTGCCACCTGTTTTAGCTCCTTGTATTCTTGAGGCGGACGGGGAGAAACCTTCACCACACCAGCTGTCCCTCTGTGCCAGGTAAGTGGCTGGAGCAGCTGAGAATGACTCTGCTTAGCTCAGGGTTAAAGTCCAATTCTAGACCCGGAAAATTGAGTTAAGGGCCAGATCTAATCACCAGCAAATGATGGAACACGGTGCAGGCTGATGAGCCTTGCAAAGCCCTTACTTGGTTTAAGGGAAGGGGCACATTTCTCTCCACCAGCAGTCTGCCCACAGAGCTGCGTGTGGGTTCTCACGTGTGCGTCGCGTGTGCGTGTGTGCGCCACGTATTCCGTGGGCCACCTGCGGGTGCAGGGTCTGTTCCAACCCTGTGACATGGGCACGGCTATTACCTCCATCTTAGGGGTGGAGGGAACTGAGGTTCAGAGCGGTGACTTCCTTACCTAAGGTCGCGCAGTGAAGAGAAGCGCTGAGATTCTAAATCAGGGACACCTGCAAAGGTCTCTCCATCCTTCCCAAAGCAAAAGGCACCTTGGGCATTAGTAAGAGGTGGGCTCTTCCCGGGTACCGCCCACCAACCCCAGGGCCCAGGAGCTCCACCTGCCCACGAAGCCCACCTCTGAATCTCCCAGTTCGGCTTCCGCGGTCCCCGGTATAGCGCGCCCTGCCCGCCCCTTGGAGGCTGGAAACCAGCGCCCATCTCCGTGGGCGCGGGGCGGCCGTGGGGGCAAGTGCGCCCTCTAGCGCCGGCGGGCGGGAGTGCACCGCGTGGCGCGGGTCCTGCAGGCGGGGCGCCCCCGGGCCCGCGGGTCAGGTCGCCAACACCGGCCACCCGCACAGCGCGGACTTCCCGTCAGCATTTGCCCCTTTCCTCACCCTCTCCATTCCTTTTCCTGTTCAGCCCTTCCCTGCCACCTCTAATAATCTAATAAAATCAGAGGTCCTTCTTGCCAAAAAATGCACAAGTGCATAGAATTCAGCTGGAAATGCCAAATTTCAGTGGATCACAGGCCTTTGGGCAGCTCATCCACAAGAGCCCTGGCCACGTGGGGGCTCAGCAGGGCCTCTCTGATATAAAGAGAGGGCCAGGCCATTTCAATTTCCCCCAGATTACTTTATAGGAAGGAAGGAGGGAAGCAGGGAAGGAAAGAAGGAAGGAAGGAAAGAAGAAAAGCAAGGAAGGAAGGAAGGAAAGAAAGAAAGAAGGAAGGAAGGAAAAGGAAGCCAAGGAAGACGGAAAGCCGACATGGAGTTTCCAAGTAGGTGGTATATTTTCAATGCTCACATTTGACCACGCAAATGCTTTTAAGTTGCGAAAGGTATAATAAGGCATTCACAAGATCCTTCCAGGGTCTGGGAACGCATTCCCAGTGTGGTGCAGGAAATGCGGTCGGAAGTTTTCAGTGAGCTGACCAGGTCTGTTTAGCTCTGTCCTGTTGTCACTGTGGCTGTAACCCCAGATGTGCAGGTTCCTTTGGTCGTAACGTTAAAAGGCCCGAGCTGATTGTCGTTAAGAATCTATGTATGTACCATGCATGCTGCCCCTTTCCCACCAGGAAGACGGGCAGGTTTGGCTTGTGTGGGGGTGGGGGTGGGGAGGGGGCGCTGAACGCTTCCCTTACTTACACCAACTCTGAAAGAAGGCTGCCTGGCAGGGCCACATGGGACGGGGCTGGACTGGAGGGCAGCTCACCTACACCAGGCAGGGTGGGGCCAGCTGGGTTCCCTGGGCTCCCTGCCCACTGGCAATTTGAATAATTCCTGGGCTTTCCAGCTGGGGGTGGGGGGCTGTCTCAAGTTGTTTGGTGCTGGCCCCAGGGCACTTAGGGAGGGGCCTCGTGGCTGTGACTCAATCAGCTGCTCAGGGTGGAGACTGGACTCTCCTGCAACCCAGACCACAACCCTAGGTCAAGATAATATTAAAGAAAACCAAGCAAACAAACTATAGTACGCAGTCCAGTGAGAAACACCTGCCCCATCTTCCAGGCCAGATTCCCCAGGAGGTGTGTCCTGTAGGACCAGCTGAGCTGGTGAGCAGATTACTTCCTGTTTCCCACTGGAGGAGACTGACGCACAGAAGGTTAGGGTAACGGTGGAAAGACACAAAGAAAGCTGGACCGGCCCTAGACGGAACTGTCCTTTCTCCCCACTTCTCTGGCAGCGCGGCTGGCGAGCCCGTCGGTTTTGTTAGCGCTCTCCGTGCAGTACTGAAGACCAGGCGTGTTCTCCGTGTTATTCTGACATAATCACTATTGGGAACATCTGGTGTTCCAGTGGCGCTGTGTGCATAGCCTGGCTGGAGTGGTTTCTGTTACTTCCACTCATAAATCATGGATGAATGGACGCAGAGCAGGAGGAATGGGGGAGGCGGTGCTGTCCTGGGGGGGCGCTGGCTGGGTGTCAGGGCAGCCCCCTTTCTCTCTGAGCCTTGTGTCCCCACCTACGAGAGGAGGGGCTTTGTCCCAATGAGGGGCTGCCAACCCAGTGGCTCAGGAGCTGGATATGTGTTTCTGAACCATGCACATCCCCCTTTCTTTCTCATGGACATTTCTAAGTCACCAAGGATCAGAGAGGGGAACGAATGAAGATTCACTGTCCCGTGACCCAGCTTCTGCAATTGTGAACACGCGCCTAGTTTTATTTCGACTGTTTCTGCCCTCTGCTCTCCCTCCAAGATTATATCAGTGCCAACTGCAGACATCATACAATTTCACTTGTAAACACTTGAGCGTACATTTCTAAAAGGCCGGGACTCATTTTTAACATTGTCGTAATACCGTTTATTAACTGCTCCGAGTTTTACAATACCCTCAAATATCCAGTCAGTGTTCAAGCTTCCCCAGTGGTGGCATATCTTCCCCTCCCCCTTCTCCTGCCGTTTTTTTTCCTTTGTTTAACACTTTGCAATCCTGCCAGCAATGCACAGGACACCTCTTCTCCACAGTCTGGATTTCGTCGTCTACATGTAAAAGTAAAAATACACACCAGTCCATATTTAATGGATGTGAACCTTTTTGTCAAGTTCACCTATGGGTGTAATCACGTGATTTTCCTCCTTAGCTCTTTTAGTCTGATGGCGCACGTCTGTGCATGTTCTAATATTGGACCCCCCATGCACGTCTGGCATGGGTGCCACCAGCCACACCGTCATTTCCTAGCATGCTGTCGGATTCTCTTTGTTAATATTAAGTTTACTACTGTTACACCATACCATTGAATTGGTCTCGTTTCCTGGTTTTTGTTTTTGTGGGTTTTCTTTCTTTTTCTTTTTTTTTTTGTATATTTGTCAGCTTTTGGAATTGATGTTGTCTTTGCTTCATAGAAAATAATTGGAAAGTTTTCCTCTTTCCCCTTGGTCTATAATGGTTTCAGTAGCTTTGAGGTTATTTGGTCTTTTAAGGTTTGGCAAAATTATTCTCTGTGTTATAAAATCAGTGAATTGCACTTGCTCAAAGAGATTTCTCATGAAATCTCAGTGTTCTGGTTTTCATGGAACTCAAAGCATCGGAAGGGCAGTGATGTTTGTTGCACGTCTGTGAGGAGCAGAGACGAGCTGGCTGGCGCTGCGCTCCTGCTGCTCTGAAGCCATCCCCACGACCCTCTGGTCTGATCTGCTTCACCCTTTGTGATGTTCCCCGGTGCTGCCACGGAGGCCACCATCTGTGGCACTGTCCGTCTCCTGGCTGCCGGCACCCTGCTGCTGGCCTGGCTGGAGGAAGCGTCCGGCCTCTCGGCTGGTCTCACTGTGTATTCAGGACAGTAACCGCTGGGGGACGCTTGGAGCTGCCTGGCTTCACAACGAGATAGGACAGTGAGTAGAGAGTGTCTGGGCTGGTCAGGGAACATCCCTGAGGCGAGAAGGGGCCAGCCGCGTGCAGAGCAGAGGCTCAGGAGGGCCCGGGCTCCATGACTGAGGGACGTGGGAGCCTGGAGTGGCTCCCCCTCCAGGGGAGGGGAGGGCTGCTGATCGCTGAGATTGCGTTCATGGTCTAACTTGACTGAGGGATATTCCACCAGTTAACAGGGAGCAGCAACGTCATGGGATCTGATGGACTTTTCATCAGGGACAGGGAAATGCCCAATTCACCAATTTAAAAGGGCCGGAGGAGACGAAGTGACATTGTATTTCGGTCCCATGCTTCCTCACGTTGTAAATTCAGTGTACCGGGTGCCTGTGATATGGGGAGGAGAGAGGAGTTGTGCCACGGACAACGTCACGGTTAAAAATCATCACCAGCGTTTCCTCCTCTGTCCCACTGTCCCCGGTGTCCCGTCCTGGGGGTGGGGCTGCAGCACTGAGGAGCTGGGCAGTCTTCCCACATGTGCCCTTACGACCCAGGGTCGTGACCACAGAGGAGAACCTGCGGAGGCTGGGGATCCGACTTGCGGGGCAAGGTGCTTCTTACCCGGTGAGGCGCCCACCTCATGCCCTTTGCTCACTGGGGCAGGTAGGACAGGTGTCCTCACCCTAATTGGACAGGTGGGGAAACCCAGCAGGTGTAGCGGCTAGGACAGCTCTGTCAGCTGGCAGGATTTCTGGGGCAGGACGCCACCCCCTGACCCGGGGACCTGCTGCTCACTCATCACAAAGGGTTACCTGGGGTCAGGGGAGCGAGGCTGGGATACTGTGGGGCCAAGAGCACCGGCTGATTCAGCATCGCTCCTGTGTGGTTCGTGAGACGCCTCCGCTGGAGCAAGGGCTGGGTGGTTTTCAGGTATGCCACTGAAAGGAAACCTCA
This sequence comes from Rhinolophus hipposideros, assembly GCF_964194185.1. NCBI lineage: Eukaryota > Metazoa > Chordata > Mammalia > Chiroptera > Rhinolophidae > Rhinolophus > Rhinolophus hipposideros. The sequence goes on along the minus strand of NC_138070.1, from coordinate 2,853,192 downwards.
GCCTCTCTCTCCACCAGCATCTTCCTATGTGCAGCTCTGAAAGCTTCTGCAAAACCCATCAACCTCAGGCCCAGCAGGGAGGAGGGGGAGGCTCGCAGGTTGGGAGGGGGGCCTGTGATAGTGTGTCTGGCCCTGAAGCCACAGTGTCACCCTGCAGTCGAGCTCTAATAAATTTCCACCCATCAGCATTTCAGATGTCCCATTTCATGCCCACTTAGCACTCCATCACAAGCTGGAGGAGGGAACGCCCATGGAGTTCATTATCACAAGCGCTCTTAGAGAGTTTGGGAGTAAGTTCGGAATTCATTAACATTGCATTTGGGTAATGTGCACATTTTATTTTATTGTTGAGCGTCTCCCAGATAAGCAACAGGGCTCCCTCCTCCAGAAAGCCTGGTGGCAGTGGGCCTGCTGCTGGTCCGTGGGAGATAGAAGTGAGAGTGTTGTTTGTAACTCTGTGTTGCTGGAGGAAACACACACACTAGGGTAGGGGGTGGGGCGGAATCTCATATCTTCAGCTGAGAAATGGCCTGGGGTCGGCCACGCATGGTTTTCCAACCACTCTGACACTGCTCACTGCTGTGAAACAATACACGTGGCTAAAATCCGACCCAGTTAATCTCCCTAAATGATATCCTCTCAGTCTTCCATAGAATCATTGTTTAACGCGATGTCTATTTGAGTCGGGCAGAGAAACCAAGGCCACTGCATTCTGGTGGGGCATCGCCCACCCAGGAGGCAGTGGGGGGGAGACTCAGCTGAGGGGCAGGGTCTCACTAAGAAATGTCTGGAGCTCAGTGTCAGCCTGGTTTCTAAGAAAGGGGGGGCATTTCTGAACCGAAAAGCAACTATGCATGTTTACAGTCGGCTAATGGGGCTTGGAGCTTCTGTGGGGTTACTAGGCAGACACAGTGGGGTTTCACTTGACTATCTTCCTTGGAAACTTCTGGCAGATGGTGGTGGTGTGTGTGTGTGGGGGGGAGTTGTGCCTCTCACGCGGGACAGAGAAGACCAGCCATGTTCCGAGACCCCCTTAATTAAATCCCACACACTGTGGTTTGGCTGTCCTTTTCATGGAAACGATCCATCCCAGACCCAGGTCACAGTTTGAACTGTGAGTAGGAACCTCATAGGTGTGTCCACTGTGAGTGTGTCACCAAAACGCACCCCAGCACCCACCCACCCCGGCGCATGGAGGCAGGGCACAGCACTGGGAAAGAACCGGCCGTCATGCTCTAGTTAAATCCCTCCTTAAGTGGCATAAGCAGTGCCATGCATTTTGTGCTGCTAGAGCTTTGGGGAGAGATACCTCCGATCCCAGAAACTATTCTTCACACACTTATCGTGGGTCCTGGAATTTTACAAATAGAATCTCAGTTCCTCTGACATTCTACACCTACCATGGATCAGTGCCAAGGAACAGAGTGTTCGCCTGGGAGGGTTGGAACAACAGGGGTTATTATCTCACCCACCATGCAGCCTGAGAGCTGGCTTCGTTTCTCTTCAAATCCAACAGAAAACCTTTCCTGCGATCTTCTGTGAGGGCAGCACCCCACAAACCCCGCTAGTCCTGGTGTCCTGAACCTGAAGGTCAGGACAACTGCAATGAGGCGAGTTGAAATTGTATTCAGAAAATATTTGGTGAGCAAAGAAAAGTGCCCAAGGTGCCATTTTAAGCATGAGTAACGAGCAGGGTAATCCCAAACGAAAGGAACACCACAAGCAAATTCTTAGGCCCACTTACCTAAAATGGTTGAGGCTTGATGTTGCTCAACGTTATTTAAATTGTCTTCCATGCAAATTTGACTGTAATAACATTATATTTCTTTTTCACATTTCTGATCCTTTTACACTTTTCATCTAATGTAGACTCCACATTCCCGCTCAGTCTGAACTGAAGAGTTTGCTATATTTCTCCTCAGAGCACTCAACAGTTTCCTTTGAAAAAGAGAAAACAAATATTCACGAAATAGGAAGTTGGAACTTCCTTTCACTCGTTGGCACTTGTTACGTGCTGCTTTCCTGGGGTCTGTCACCTTTTCCAGAAGAATCCATCCTTACTCTTTTGCCTAACAACTCAGATCTTAGATTTGAAAAATAATGAGAAGTTTTCTAGACTGAGAGCTGAAGACTGGGGCCCTTTCGGGCTACAGAAAATGAGCATTCTTGTTTTGCATAATGTGTTTAATTTGTGAGGCACGTTGGCAGTTCAGTGCACCGGCCCTGACACACTGTCACACCCAGGAGGTTTTCAAAGACCAAAGAGGTTCTCCACCCGGGAGCACTCAGTGGGCTTCCGTGCAGAGACCGGAGAGGGCGAGATGAGTCCCAGTGTCACAGATCTCTCCTTGGCCCGGGGGTTCTGCCAGAATGGGGTCTTGACCCTGCGCAGATTTCCCTGACGTGCCTTGGAGCTCAGCCCTTTCCAGGTGTCAATCATTCACGTGTCATTTCCATGTCTTGTTAAAAATTCACTCGCCGCCGCACACCAGCTCATACCCACTTGTGCAACTTAGCATTTTCCTTTAACTTTCCTTAGAAGTATCATCATTGACAGATACATCACATAACACTGACATAAATATATATCAGCTCGCAGCTTCCTCTGTCATTACAATGCTACATTTCGGGACAGAAATCAATGTATGTTGATTCATGACCTTGCATACTTCAGCTTGTTTTGAAAAACCACTGGAATTGTGGTAGCAATCAATGAGAGACGCCGACGTGGCATTGGGCGCTGCTGGAACAACCAGGTAGCTGTCCGTACACAGGCCCACACACAAACCCACACCTGGCAAACCCTTCACCCTGCAGAACAGGAGGGGCTGCTGGGAGTGGGGAAGGAAGAGGCCGGTGTTCCAGAGCTGAGGGGTCTGCTGTCACTTATCAGCCTGTGGAAGTGACAAAGGACGACCCTTCTTTGTTTCATCCCATCAGACCGGTCATTTGCTCATTAGGTCTCAGATCCACCGCTGCCCTCGCCCCTCTCTGCGTCCTATCACAGGGGCCCGTCTCTGCTGGCTGCATGTCCCTCCCCGTGCCCATAGCTTTGGGGGAAACCTGACCCCGGGGAAACACCAGTGAGACTGGAGGCCCAGGCGGCTCTCTGTGCTTTGGTTTACTCCTGGCGTTCCCGGTGTCTTCTTCACGGTTCCAGCTGCCACCAGAGGTTGGGTTCCTCCCCACCCCCATGTCCCTGTGGGGAGTTCCCACTTGGGCTGGAGCTCTTGGGGGTCCCTGCTTTTGCATCCCAGCTCCTCCTTTTGTCCCTCTGGCCCCAGGGGTGATAATAGCTTCCTGCAGTTATTAACCTCCAGGCAAACTTCCGCTCACCCTGCTGCCCTGTCCACACTGCTGCTACTGATCCCCCACATTCAGGCCTGGGTCCATGCTTTGAGCTCCCTGAGTTCTGTTTTCCCGACAGGAGCCTGATGGGAACGCACACTAACTAGTGCACATGCTTCATTTCAAATGGAGGAACCCCTGTAGCAGAGGTTTCATAAGGATGATGCAGTTTTTCATTCTCTTTTTCTAGCATCTAAGGAGCATTTGTGGAAAATGCACTTTGCGTCTTCCTGAGGATGATGGGACCAGACCCAGAAAACTTGACCAGCATGGCTAAGCTGGGACTTTGTACTGTGGGTCTGGGGGCCGTAACCGGTTTTCAAGTAGATGAGTGATGGAATTAGATCAGCAATTTTAGACAGGCACCGCAACGGCTGTGGAAAGCAATTAGGAGGGAGAGATTAAAAATGTGCAGATGGGCCCCCAGTGCCGTAACTGAAGTGGGTCAGCCCCCTGTGGCCGCCCGAGTGACCGAGAGCTCAGACGAGCTTCGGGTTCTAAGGCTTTAAGATATCTCTCTTTATCTCCACTTTTTCTTAAATAAATTTGTTTCACAATGAAACTTTAAATCACTGCTGTAAGTGGAAAAGCAGTATTATTTGGCACAAATGATAAGCAATCACAAAAGTCATACACACAGAAAAGGTTGTTAAATTCTAGTTCTTAGACCCTGACTGAACTTGAAACCCAATTTCTCTTTGATAAAAGGATGATTTTCAAGTGATTTGTCAGCATGAAAACGAGATGCTTTCTTTGGTGTAATCAGAGGACTTGGAAGAGAATCAAAAACAAAATCTTTATCGGATCCATGTCTTTCTCAAAAGTGGGTAAACACAGGCGAGACTAAGTGGGCCAGCTGTTTCCAGAAAAGTGGGGAGCTCACATTTCATTGTGAATGTGAAGAGTATTCCTCTTTGTTTCATGGGCCAAAACATGTGGCCCCAAGGAAATGACCAGCAGGTGTCATTGATCAGCGTGTGGCCCCTGTTGGCACTTGAGTTGGAGACCCCTGGCCCACAGTCTGCAGAACAAGGCACCTAATATTCTCCAGCCCAGAGAGAAGCAGGGCATCTGTCCGGCTTCTCTGGAGCCCAGGAGTAGAGATGTAGAGATGTCCACAAGGTCAGAGCAAGGTCAATAGTTCTTGTTCTTCCTGCTCTTCTAAACCTGGATGACCGAAGCAAAGGGTGTTTTGGGGAGATACCATTTTCTTTGAATAACATATGGAAAGCTCATTTGGGCCTCAAGCAAATTGAAAATGGCAGCTGCGGTGTCCTCCATCTAAACTGTGCAGACTTCCCCAAGGGGAAACTTGGGAAATTGCATGTATCTGAAGTCTTCATTTCACACGATTGATGAACACTAAGTGGGGAAATAAAATTAAAGTTGTGTGAAAGTTTAAAGCCGTCTTGTCCTAATGAGACACTTCTGGTTTTTTTTTCCTTTTTAGTAAATATACATTCACTTACTAGAGAGGATTTTTTTTTTATTGGGGTGACCATTGTTAGTAAAGTTACATAGATTTCAGGTGTACAATTCTGTATTACATCATCTATAAATCCTGCTGTGTGTTCACCACCCAGAGTCAGTTCTCCTTCCGTCACCATATATTTGATCCCCCTTACCCTCATCTCCCTCCCCCCATGCCCCTTACCCTCTGGTAACCACTAAACTATTGTCTGTGTCTATGAGTTTTTGTTTCTCATTTGTTTGTCTTGTTCTTTTGTTGTTTTTGGTTTATATACCACATATCAGTGAAATCATAGGGTTCTCTGCTTTTTCTGTCTGACTTATTTCGCTTAGAATTATACTCTCAAGATCCATCCATGTTGTCACAAATGTTCCTATATCATCTTTCCTTAATGCCGAATAGTATTCCATTGTGTATATATGACAACTTCTTTATCCATTCATCTATCAAAGGACATTTTGGTTGTTTCCATGTCTTGGCCACCGTAAACAAAGCTGCAATGAACATTGGAGCACACGTGTCTTTATGTATAAATGATTTCAAATTTTTTGGGTAGATACCCAGGAGAGGGATTGCTGGGTCATATGGTAATTCTGTTCGTAATGTTTTGAGGAACCTCCACACTGCCTTCCATAGCGGCTGCATAGACAGGATTTTTTAAAGTTAGAAATAAAAGTTAAAAAAAAAAACACACAAAAAAGCAAAGATGGTTGCTGGTACCTTCAGGGAAACTGACAGAATCAAGACTGGATTTAGTTAGAAAAGCTGTGTTTAGAGAAAAGATCAGCAGTATTATTTCACAGTTTCCGATGTACGTGTTTGGATTTCCGTCTTGCAAATGGTCAGTGTCGTGTTCATGCAGACTGTCCTTCATTTGTCTGTGTGACAGGTATTAACTGAGCGTTTTCCATGAGCTGAATGGTGCTAGAGCTGAGGACACACTGGCGAATAAACCAGACATGGTCCCGGCCCTCAGGGACCGTGGGTCACCCTGTCACCCGTGACGGACAGGGTGGCACAGACGTGGGTCAGTCACACCGAGCAGCTAATAGTCACCTAGCCTTCACCATGCAGCAGGCACTTTTCTAAGTTCTTTCCAAATTTATTTACTTTGTAAATCCTTTTGGTAATTCTAAGATGGAGCCACTCTTATTTTTGTCCCTGTGACATGGATGAGCAAAGTGAGGCACAGAGAAATTAGGTCAAACAGTAAGTGTTAAGAAACAGTAAATGAGGCTGACAATTAAGTTCGCGAACTCGTCCTAGAAAAACTGCCACATACCTCACTGCTGAATGTCAGTACGGGCACCTTTGAAGTCCTCCCCTTGGGAAACTATGCACTGACGCCAGCGCTTGGTCCACCCTTCAAAGCAGTTTTGGAACTCTTTTTCTGGAATGGCCATCAGAGCTGTCATCGTATTACCCTTGATGTCCTGAATGTCATCAAAATGTCTTCCTTTCAATATTTCCTTTATCTTCGGGTAAAGAAAGATATCACTGGGGGCCAGATCAGGTGAGTAGGGAGGGTGTTCCAATACAGTTATTTGTTTACTGGCTAAAAACTCCCTCACAGACAGTGCCGTGTGAGCTGGTGCATGGTCGTGATGCAAGAGCCATGAATTGGTGGCGAAAAGTTCAGGTCATCTAACTTTTAACACAGGCTTTTCAGCACTTCCAAACAGTAAACTTGGTTAACTGTTGGTCCAATTGGTACAAATTCATAATGAATAATCCCTCTGAGATCAAAAAAGCTTAGCAACATCGGTGCAACAAGGTCGCGAACTTAAGTGTCTGACCTCGTCCTCGGTGAATGATCAATTTGAGCAAGGTGACAGCACGTGAAAGATGAAGAGGCCCCTATTTCAAAGGGGTGGTGGGTGTCCTCTCCGGGGCATTGATATCTGAGCAGAGCTGCAGGGGGAGTAGAGGAGCCGGCAGGAGAGAAGTGAGGAGGTGGCTGGGAACCGCATGCTGTTCCTCGCCAGGTAACACTGTCCATTTCCTGGTGCCCAACTCGGTGAAGGGAAACGATTTCAATCCAAGCTTGGCTTTGTAAAACGCGTTATTAAGAAGGTTAAAGTTGGAAGGTAGAACGTGCTTTACAGCTGGTTATCTTGGTATATAATTAACTCTTAATTCATTGCAAAGTCTGAGGACCTATGGGCGTGACCATACTCGCAAATAGGGACTTTGCAGAGCGAATCAGTTCAGATGGGTGGTGCTGGATGAGGGAGGGCCCTAATCCAATGACTGGAGTTGTGAGAAGTCCCTGTGATAGGAAGACGCAGACACAGATGGGGAGCACCCGATGATAGAGACCAGGTTCCGAATGAAGCATCTACAGGCCAAGGAGCACGAAGGGTGGCAGGGTGGCCGGCCGCGGCCAGCAGCTGGAAGAAAAACGGCAGGAACCACCTCTGAAGCCTGCAGAGGGAGCCCGGGCCTGCCGACACCTGGATTTCAGACTTCTGGCCTCCAGAGCTGAGAGAGAATGAATTTCTGCGGTTTTAAGTAGTTTGTGGCCCATGTGTTAGGGCAGCCCTTGCAGTAAGAGGGGCCCACGTCTGTCCTTAAAGAGCCCACCGTCCAGGGGGAGACATGGGGGCAGAGGCAGGAAAGGGCCTTGTCTCGGCGAGTGACTGTTGGGTCACTCAGTGGCTTCCCAGCTGACCGGGCTAATGTGGATTATTCTCTAGGGATGGGTCTAGGGAAGATGGAAACCCTGAAAGTGAGCTGGCCTCGCTGGGACAAGCTGTCGTCAGTCACAGCCAGCTGCCAGCTATGGAGGCCACAACCACCAGCTTCTCCTTGGACATCAACATTGTCCACCTTTAATGACAGCCTTGCACCCACGGAATCCACCCAGAAGGAAAAAATGAGGCTCTCACATTGCATCCTCTGTTTCCTGTGATTTCTCCATCCTTTCTTCTCGCTCCTGTTCATTGCCCTCTGGGAATTCTCTGACAATCCCTGTGTGCAACATTCCAATTACTATTCCCAGGACCGGCAAGCCTCTTTTTCTTCTTGTACCTCCTGGAAAGTTTGATTTCTTGATGGTTCCCTATTTCCGCACAGAAAGAGGGCAGCTCTGGGCCCAGGTCGCCATTATTAATGACTCGAGGACACGCCAGGGCTGTGTAAGGGGGTGTTGAGGGGTGGCTGACTTCTAAGTACAAAGATACAAGCACACCAAAGAGAAGACCGAGGAGCCACAGCCTGGGGCTCAGAACTGGACCGCAGCCGACAGTTTCGGGAGCGGGGTGCTTGCTGCTGTGGGTTGAAGAAAACCGCCAGGGTTCCTTGGCCCTGAATGGTGGTTGTGACCAAATGCAGAGGGGCTGGCTCCTTGGGGAGAGGGTTCTTATGATGACAGAATGAACCCAGCCAGTCCTTCCTAAAGGTGGTGATGGAGAGGCTTCTCCTTCAGATGGCCCCAGAGGGAAAACGTGGACATGCTCCTCCCTCTCTGACCTCCTAGTTCTCCTGCAACACAAGAGGATTGGATGACGCTCACACTTGTTTCGTACGGAGCGCGTCTTAAGTGTTGGGCTGCTGGGAAAGCAAAAGCTGTTCTGCAGGCAAACAGCCCTGAGAAACCCTGAAAGTATCTTGTTTGTTAAGCGTCACGCAAGGCCCCACAGGGTGTAAAAGCTGAGGTGAACTGCAAGAAAGGAACCTGTTTAAGTTTAGCAAACTCTTTCCTTTAGTTGTCTTGGTTCTCTCGGACCATAACATAAAAAGCCTTAAAGTAATCCCTCCAGGTGTTTATGTAAATGGACATTCACGTGTATATGTGTTTTTTCAGCTACTTTCTGGGCCCCTCCCTTTCCCTTTCTTTTGTCCATTCCCACTGGCCTGTTGCCACCCACAGCTCTTGCAATGGACTGGAACCTTCTAATTGGACTTCCCACATCCCCTCTAATCCATTCTGTGTATTACAGCTAGTGGGTCTTTTTTAACAAGGGAATCTCATTCTATACCCTTTCCTACCAACTCCTCTTCCTCCTGCTGTTCTTGGAAGAAAAACAAACACTTAAAATGTTTCCACCCAAGCCAGGCCTCTCCCACTCCCTGCCGGCCCTCCAGCCTCTCACACCAGGCTCCCTGTGCTCTCCACGCCCCATCCCACTGCCCCCCCCCCCCAATTCCCTTTCCTGCAGGGTCTCCCTCTGCTCTGAACACTCTCCCCCTATTATTACCCGGCTTAGTTCCCATTCGCCCTCCAGGCATGTGCGAGAACCTCCCTCTCAGGGAAGCCTGCATTGATTCTGCAAAAGCAGGTCAAACCAGACCATTTCACATTTGCAGGCGACCGTAGGGATTTTCTCGGTAGCTCTTCTCCGGTCATGCTATTTTTACAGGATCACAGGACCACATCGATCTGCCTTTGTCCTGCGGTCACCTTACATACCTCTTTATGAAGACTGATCCATGTGTGTTCCCCACGGGAACCGTGTGCGCCTGGGAGGGCTGGGACATGTCTGGTTTCACCCCGGTGATATTCCCAGCTTTTATCTTGGCAACAGGCACCACAGGTGTGCAATTGATGTGTTGACGTGTGAAGGGTGAGTGAATGAGTGAATACGCCAGGCTCGTGCTAGAGACAGAGGATGGGTAAGACACGACCGCTGCCCTCGAGAAGGTTAAGAATTAATAATCAAAGTGTGAATTGACAGATATATGTACAAAGCGGGAATGTATCTAAGAGGAGTGTGGAGAAAGAAGAAATAAGGAGGGAACTCTCCTCACTGGGTGTTCCGTCTGAGCTCCACCAAGAGGAAGGAACGGGTTATCATGAGCATGTTTGTGTGTTTATGGGGACAGCATCTCATCCTGATTTTTCTGGTGTTGGCTCCGTTTCTATTCCTGGTCCATGTACTGCTGGGCAGACCCAGCATGCTGGACAGGCCACCCAGACCCACCCTGCTCCCGTGTCACCTCTTAGCTAATTCCACCTGCAATGACCCTATTTCTAGAGAAAGGCACTTTCTGGGGCACTGGGGGTTAGAAAGCTGACAATGAATTTGGGGGACACAATTCAATCCATATACTGGGAAAGTTAGCATGGTTTGGGGGGCTTCTGAGGAGTTCGGGGTTTATCCTTCAGAGGACACAGTCCCTGAATTGTAGGGGGTCACTGTCACTCTTATCAATGTGTCATCACTAAGCAAACAGGGACTTCCTGTTCCCACCCCAACAGCCATAGAACTTCAAGGCTGACACCCTGCCTTTAAAGGGAAGTGTTCTTTTTTTGGGCCTAATGAGGCAACTTGGACGAGGCCAGACCGAGTTTCCCTGGGCTGCAGCGGGTCTCCCTGGAGACCCTCTCCAGGTTCTTATTACCTCCTTGGGTGCACCCTGGGATGGCCCCCAAGTGTCTGGAGAGTCTGCACCCTGTGGTGAGGACAGGTTGTGGGAAAAGCTCCCTGGTGTAGCCATGCTGGGAAGCGGTCACTGCAGATCGGAAGTGTCCGGCAGCCAAACAGAGCCGCTAATGGTGTTTACATGTTCCCACAGTGATGTATTACATGTTAAATCATTAAAATGGGGAGAGTTCACATCAAAATACAAATTTTTGGTTTCTCCTTTAAAATTAGACGCGTTGACATGGTTGGGACTCATTTCTTCGTGCACTGTTCTGCGGGACCCGGGGAAATGCTCCCATTCATCTCACACGTCCCTTTGTTCCCACCCAGGTATGACACCAGCCAGGGCCCTGCAGGCATTTGAGTTGAGACCCTGGGCTTGGTGAATATGGAAAGGACTCTGATGTTGGTGACAAAAATGGCAACGGATTCAGGTTTTGTTTGTGTGTATTGGTGCCAGTGAGTCTTGACCTATGTTAGGGGCCTAGCTTTGCTTTTCATGCGTTATTCCAGGGAGGAGCTCAGGGCTTCTCGGGCAGAAGGTGTGTCTGATCACAGACTAGAGATCCCAGTAAAGGACACACGTGTGTCATCTTTAAAGGACAGTCACAAAGGACCTCAGCTTCAGGGTCTGGTGATCTACAAATTACACCGAGATGAAATGTGACAGTGGGGGCTGGAGGAAAAATAAAAGAGGTGGAGGAGCCTGAGAAAGGGAAGGGCAGAGGGGCTTTGGAGGTTTATTCATTAAGTTACTCTAAAGGCAGCATGAGTTAATAAATGGTGACATTGGTTCCGCAGGAGAAGGGCTGTATTACTAGCAGGTCCTCAGCACAGGTCCAGGTGTTGGACAGAAGACAAAGCCGCACCGATGTTTTATCACCTAGGTCCAGGCGATCAGGCGACACCAACTCTTCCTGGGGAGTCCCCAAGATAGGGAGGCTTGAGAATGCCTAGGGTTGGGTGGTTTCTGTCTCGCCTGAATCAGGGCAGAGCCCCTCTGGTCTTTATGTCCATCTCTTGTCTGTGTACCGAGGATGAAAACCCTTTCTCCTTTCCCTCCGTCCCTGGTTTGTTCCCGTTGAGCCACCTGACTGCGCTCCCCAGTATCAGACAGAAATAAAATTTCTCCCAGGCAAGCTGGTGGGCAGAAACGTATCTCCATAGGTCCTGAAATGCAGACAAACACCTGAAATAGCAGAGGCATATTGAACTGAAATGCGCCGTCCATCCTTCAGGGCGTAATCCCTCGCGACATCTAACTTGATAAAGCGGAGGCCATTATCTTTCCGGTCCAGGCTTCACGTAATGGTTGTGCAACGATTTCTGTTCCTGCATCACGCTGGGAGAGGGAACCTTTTCAGCAGGTATTATTAAAAGGCTTTTAATCCACGAAAGCTTAACCAGCTCAAGTAAGCTTGAAAGCACCATTGCTTCTGTATCGAAGATACATGAGGCACCTTTATCTAGTAACCACCATTTGCTGTAACAAAGATTTTGGATCAAAGCCGCTGAATCAAAACGTGGTGTGTGTTTTTTTTAAATCTGTTTCTGCCACTAGCTCTAGGCCTTCATAACCCATTTCATTACCTTCTCCTCCTATGAGAACTGGAAGAAGGGATGCTTGGTCCCCTCCGAAGTCCCTTCAGCATCTGAACTGAATTCTGTCTTTTTCCCCACATATGAGCCCAATTTCCTTCACATTCAGCCTAATCTCACAGGAACGGTGGAGGCGTGTGTGGGCCATAGGACACCTGGGTTCTGAGTCCCACTGTGTGCTCAGGGGAAAGCTGCCTTTGCACACAGTGTGTTCTCTTAGCCATTTGTCTCCAGAAAAATGACATCACACAGTGCTGCACACATTTTCCTCCCCAGTAGGGGCTCTGTCATCCCACTCCTAGCTCATTGGCTTTGCAAAAGGGGACCCACATAGTTTCTGAAATAAAGAAATAGTAATAAGAACAACAACATATCGAATACTTATTGTGCGTCTGACCTTGTGCCGAGAGCTTGCAAATATTGTCAGGTCTCATTTGCATACCTAATGGAAAAGTAGCTAATATTTATTAAATGTTGAGCCGGACAGAGCTGCACTTGCATGACCTCCTGTGGGGTATTAGCAGTGTTCATTTCATGGATTGGTAATGTAACTGTGGCAGCGACTGCCCATTTGGATGCCAAACATTGCCCTTGTGTTCCAGACGTCCAGCTCAATGACATGTTTCTGCTTCCATAGACTGAGTTCGGCCAAAGGAATGTGATGTGTGCATTTCCAGCCTTGTTCATATACCCTCCCGCTCTGTCTCTCCTGCTCTCCCTGCCCTCATCTCGTGGCCAGGTGAAGCAAATCCAGGGGTAGGCTTGGAGGCCCCTGAGCAGGGCAGCAGTAAGCTAGGGCAGGAGCCTGGGTTCCTGAGTTACTGCGTGGAGTCGCCAGAAGACCATGCGTGTAGACCCCCCTCTGCCTATTAATCCAGTGTGCTTAGTCAGCTCGGGATCCCGTTGTGACGTTCCATGCACTGGGCCTTAAGGAACAGAAACTTAATCTCTCATACCTCTGGAGGCTGAAAGTCCAAGGTCAAGGCACCAGCAATGTTGGTTTGTCCTGAGGCTTCTTTCCTCGGCTTGCTTGGCCATCTTCTTGTTGTGTCTTCGTGTGGCTTTTGCTCTGTGCACGCACAATCCTGGTGTCCCTGTCTCTTCTTATAAGGACGCCAGTCGTATTGGATTAGGGCCCACTCCTGGGACCTCGTTTAACCTTAACTATCTCTATAAAGACCGTGTCTCCAAATGCACTCACATTGCAGGTTAGGGTTTCATCATAGGAATTTTGTGGGACACATGTCACCATAACAGCTAGGTCACAGCCTTGGGCAGTGACTCTTCTGGATAGTAACAGGACATAGTCACACAGGACAGAGACACATCCCCCAATGTGCCAGGAGGAGGGTATGACTTGTCAGCTTGTCGTTGTCTTATGTTTCTAAACGCTGCGCTAAATTCCAAGCTTTTGAGCCTTTGGTTTCCATATAGGGCTACAGCGTATAGTATCCACGGAAGGCCGCAAGCTTGGACTTCAGCTGTTTGTTGGCTTGGGGTTTGTGTGTTCCTGCCCCTTTCCCAGGAAAAGGGAGCTCTGGAAGCTTTGCGAGTGTGGCTTTTGTGGATCTCCAAACCCTCGTAAAGGCATATCCTCATCTTCTGGGGGCATCAGGGAGGGTCATCTGTTCTGGGTCATCTCATCCTCTCCTGGACCCCAAATGGCCCGAGACGTGCCATTTAAGTCTGAATTAATTGATTTAAAAATGGTTTTTCTAGGGTATCCGTTTGGAACAGACTTGTTTATCAATGTCCACTGGTTCATGTAATTCACCATCCAATTAAACTTACTTAATTTCCCTTTCTTTCAAATAGTATGATTTTAAAGGTGGTTGTTTAGTAACAAAGCACCCATGGGAGACAAACATAAGCCTAACAGAGCATTTTATTTCATGAGTAATACCATCGGAAACACAACACAGTGTTTTGCAAAGCTTGTAAGACCACCAAGCTATGTACGCCTCTGGCTGAGGGCTGTTTTTATAAATGCATCAGGTCATCCGTTCAAATTTTTAGAATGATGTCGTTGGAGAAATAAGAAACGTAGTAAGCTGTTGCTCACCAAACTGGCAGGGCCTCAGCATGGACAGGCAGACACCATCGCCAAACACCCCAGCCTGAGGTCTTCCGAAATATGGGATTTATGCTTCTTGCAGTAAACTCCAACTTCTATGAGATGTATGCAGCAGTGCTCATTTCCAGCAGGCCACCAACCTTGTGGGGCTACGGGGTCACGTGTCCATTCCTGAAACATCATGGTCGGGAGATGCTTGTGGATGACACATTTCCTCTATTTGCACCGAGAATCATGACTCAGAAAGAATGTGCGGGAGCAAGAGACTCTCCTGGCAGGTGGCAGGTGGTTGGGAAGGACAAGGTCAGGGATTTCAACATGGTGGTGCAGACGAAGGCACATGGAGAACAGAGCATTCCAGCTCGTAAACCTGCTCTTTCAACCAACTTGGGTCCTCAGATGTAGGGCATTTCCTCAAAGCTCCCCTCTCCCATGGATTTGACTGCTCTCTTCACCAAGACAGCTGCCTGCTGGCAAAGGCGGGTGGTGGGGGCCTGTCCCAAAGCCCCTGTTCTCCCCACCAGGCCCACGTCCTGCCCTGGGCTGTGGGACCTTCGTAAAGCACACACGTATCCTGTGGGCTGGGTGCCCGCTGCTCCTTTCCCACCTTTCTCTGCTCCTTTTCTCATCTTGTTTCTACAGTTAGTAGATTAGAGATAAATCCCTCTTATTTTCTCATGAAGAATAGCTTAACAATTATTACTGATCATTTTCCCTTTTGTTTACACCTTTCTACTCCAGTGCTCTGTTTTTACCCCAAATTGCCCATCCATATATCTTCTCAAACACAGCGCCTCCTTCCTCATAGACCTGCTGCCTGATGTTAAGACAATAGACATTTCAGTTTATTAACCTTGCTTTCTCCATGTCCCTTTTCTATGCCTATTTTTTCCTCCTTTCTTGCATTATTTGAGTTGAACTATGATTCCTTTTCTCCATTTGCTGGTTTGGACATTTTGCATTCTGTTGCATTTTTAAACAAGTGTTTGAAATTTCAATTTGTCATGCCTAATTGGTAACATATCTTCTGGAAACAATTTGTCGTGGTTATGATTCTTAAGATTTTCTTCTGGAGCAGGGAGCATTGCAGGGGTTCCCCCAAGTTCCCAGCACTGTGTGAACCTCCTGTTTTCTGAGACCTGTGCTTAGTTTCGTCCCTCGCCCCCTTTCTGTCCCTTTTTCCGGCCATCCCAGCTGACGACGCTTGGTTCAGTGGCTGGCCTTCTTTAATGTCATCCACATGATTTTTGACTTCAGGGCTGACTTCGAAAAGACCTCTGTGCATGTACTTTTGAGACAGAATAAAATCATCACTCTTTCTGACTCCATCGTGCTCGAGCCTGTCCAGTTGCCATAACACATTGGCTAGCAACTTCTGCTTTATCCTGCAGGTAGATGCTAATCATTAAGGGGAACTAACTGGTAGCCTGGGAATTACTGAAACAACCTCCCAACTCAAAACTCCCTCCCCAAGGAGATAGGGAAGGTATGTATAAAACAATGACTGTTTATCCCAAGATTTATAGGAACCCTGTGACCGGGACCACGGCAGCAGGAGTTTATCGACCAAAAGCAAAGAAGTTTCACCAACCCCCTCGGACCCTCGCTCTGTAGTCATCAATCATCTCCTGACCTCAAACGCCTCCCACTCCCCCTTCCCCTGACACAAAAGAAGCCCGAATACTGTATTTTCTCAAGATGGTTCTTTAGGTTGCTAGTCCGCCGTCTTCTCAGCTTGCTGGCTTTCCAAATAAAGCCACTTTCCTTCACCCAACGTCTTGTCACTCCACTTATTGGCTGTTGTGCAGTGAGCAGTTTGAGCTTTCACTCAATTATACTTTCTTTGTCTTCTGTGGGACAAATGCTTCGCTTTATGACTTTAAACAAGCCATGAAAAGCGGAACACTAAACTGTTGGATGGCTATTTTTATAGTACTTTCTCTACAGAGTTCTACGGCACAGGAAGACACCACGCTCCTTTGTCTTCCATTTGAATAATTTCCGATAATAATTACCTTGAAAGTTCTGATGTTTCAGAATGTTGTATCCAGAATGGCTTCCACTGTAATTAAGCGTCGTGTTTGTCCAAATTGCAGTGTACGTCTTTGAGAACCGCCCTTCATTCTTCAGCTCCTGTGCAATTAATTGTATATCTTCATGGGACACACTGATGTCTGACCATTTGAAACAGTTTTGTAATCGGGTTTGTCAGACGGGGTGCAGGTGACAAGGTCATTCTGTCCTGCTACCTGCAGAACTTTTATGGTGCTACGTTCTCACCTCAGAGCCATCTCATCATGGCACAGGGGCCGTGCAGGCGGCTTGCTGCTCTGTTCTAGGAGACACCGGTTTATGTTTTGGTCAGGTCAGGTACTCCACATGGGTTTACTCCACATGGGTTTTGCTGTGTGGCCAGCCAGACTAAGAGGACAGACCCTTCCAGCAAAGATGACCACAGTCACTCCTCCCTTAGCTCTTTCTTGTCTTTACTGACTTTCCTTCTCTCGAAATTCTTTGAGTGCTCTCCTATTTTATTGGCCACTGTTCATGCCCATTTAAATATGGCCAATCAGTGTGGCCAAGTTGCCTCTTCCTGGATAATTAACTGACACCGATGTTACCATGGGGGTATTTGTTTAAAGAATCAACATAGTGCTGGCATTCCTTTCCACTCACCCTGAATGTCACTGGTTTTTTTTTTTTTTTTCACCTTGTAGGGAGGAAGTTGGGAGGCAAATTTTATAATTCTATTCGTTTGAGTGGAAAACAAAATTCACTTTTCATGTTCTTTGTAATATGATGGAAATGAGCCAAGTCATCATAGCCTGTTGTATTTCCAGGGCTGAGAGGAAGGCTATCCTAAAACAGCTCTATCTACTACAAATCTAATTTTTTCTTTGGTTTAATGTAATTTTGCAACTTTAGACATCTTTTAAAACTATTAAGGTAGTGGTGGTACTGAAAATTCCCCAAATATTCCCTTGTGCCCATCAAATCTCTGTTCTTTTCGAGAATGTAGAGTGAGCAGCTCAGTAAGCACTTTTATCAAATGCTTCTGATTGTATATTTCCATAAAAAGAATCTACCTTTTGCCTTTTTCTATCAGAATTTTATTTTTTGAGACTGGAAATATCAAACTCTGCATTAGAATATCAGGGCTTTATTACACATTAAAGTACAATAAGCTGTCAAAAAATAATGAAAAACTATCAGGGCTTTAAAAAACATATCACCTCCTTATAAATTACAGTTTGCAAAAGTGTCATTTATTTTAAAAAATGAATACAATTTTGCATGGGGTATTTGGATTAAGCATTTACTTTACAGTTTGATTTTTTTTTCCCCTTTGGGACTTGTGGTGCAAGTAATAAATGTAGTAAAGAATTAAGATATTTAACCCTCCTGCATCTCATTCTTTTATTGATTTGTACAATGGGAATAATTATGTAGACACTGTAGATGCACCTCATAGAAGAAGGAGGAGGAAGAGATGTGTTGTAAGTAGAATGGGCAGATTTACCAAATAAAAATGCAGGACCCCAGTTAAATTTAAATGTCAGATAAATAATAATTTTAATAAATATAAGCAAAGCAATAGTTGAGATGCACTTGTACAAAAAATGTATAATTTATGTGAAACTCAAAGTTTGTTGGATGTCCTAGGTGTCACCTCACAACCCTAATTATGGGGGGGGGTGACAGAGAGGAAAGTGTAAGGAAAAGACAAGAAGGATTAGATCTATTTTGCATCTTTGGGGACTCATTAGATAGGAGCACAGAATAGCTTTGTGAGTGGTGAGAAGAAGTGGTACATTTAAAAGTCGGGCTGGAGAAAATGATGGAATTAGTGTCACAGGGGGATGACTACACTTTGATTACTGCCCTTGCGTGGGACACTGGCAGCGACCCTGGCATTACATGTCGTGGCATTATGTGTCGTGGCATTACGTGTCGTGCTGACCTGGCCCATGGCGCATGCTGGGAGGCCACGGGGTGTGGAGGGAAGGACCCCGTTCAGACCCAGGAGCTCGAGTGTCGTCCGGACCCAGGACCTAGTCAGGTCTTCTTAGCCCTGTGCTGTCCACGTGGCCTCACCTGCCGGACCTCAGTTGTCACGCTTGGCACGAGTAGTCCTTGTCTTGTCTACTTTTCAGCAACGTTATGGGAGTTGGAGGACGCGATCAATGTAATGAAAGCCTGTCAGGGGCGTTAGTAACGTATTTACGGCTTTTAGCCTCTGAGTTCTCGAGGATCAGTCTTGTTCACTGTGTCATTCATATCTCCTGGCAGGATACGTAGTCAGATCAAAACACAAATTTCCTGTGGAATGGACGAATGCTAGTATATACTTTGTTGAACTTAACCAGTCATGTAGAATACAGAAATACCCATTGTGTGTGTGCGATTTAACGTGATGCTGGCTGCCAGAACAGCAGAGGGAGAGAAGAATGTGAAGCTCGGTTCTTGAGATCTTCCTGATACCCCCAGATGTCAAGGTCATTACAGAATATTAGGCCTTAATTTTAGGATTTACTCCAAAACCATTTAATGAACAAAAGATGATTCTATTGAAAGACATAGGGTGATGTTATGGAGGAGAAATTGGAAAGGCACATAAAAAAAATAGTGCAGGAAATGTCCACCTCATTTCATAGTATACGTTTTACTCTCATCTGTCGTCCCCAGTGGGGAGTTTTATTTGCATAACAAGACTGTAATCAACCATCAGTCTTGCACAAACCAAAGGAAGTCTGACTCTTTTTTGCTGACTGATTATCACATTGGCATTACGTGGCCATATGTAAACATATTCCTACATCTTGATTTAGTTCAAAGCATGAAAATTTTTGATGAGCAATTAATTACCATTCTTTGTGGGGTGAACCAGAAGCAAACACGATGGAGTCAGTTATGAATGGAAGCTGAACACTGCTTTACCATTTAATAAAAATGGGATACACTTGAGCCTGATGAAAGCCTACGCACCCTGATTAAGGCTTTAGTTTTCAGTCTTTCAGTGTTTTCAGCCTGAGTGTTCTCTGCTGCAGACAAGTATCTGGACGCAGAGGGTACAGGAACCCAGGGTACAGGAACCGTCAACCAGGAACCCCGTGAGTTCCTTCTGCACTGTTAGCTGAATGTTGGAGCTGGAAAAATAGATACGAGTTTGTTCAATAGGGTTTGTAATGAGGAATAAAGCCCAGAATATGTTCACTTCTCCCTTCTCCATTCTGGGGTCACTTTCCTCTGCATTTGTATCCTTACCCAGATTTTTAAAAAATATAATGGATTCCTATGTACTCACTTTAGAAAAAGTATCCCCTGACTTTTGTCCCATTACAAAGTAAGCCATCAGGTGGTTGTAAAGCATTTCATCTTCTGTTTCTCCTGCGCCCATTCCATGGGTGGGGGTTGTTTGGTCTGTAAGACTGGTGGCCAGGTTCTGGTGTCATCTGTATTTCTCTGACTCTTCTCTACCTGGGGCAGGTGTACTCATGTGGGGCACCAGTTCAGATCGCCTGTAGAGCTGGTTAGTTTTCACATGTGCAAACACAATGGAGTTGGTCATTGTTGACATTACTGGCTTTCCTGACTCCGTATCAATCCTTTGCATTCAGCTCCTGACTCTTACTGGCATCTCTTGCTTCCTTTCCTTTGATGATGCAAGAATTACCTGGAACTGGGCTATTATGGTGGCCTCCTACTGAACTTCTCACCTTCAGTTTTATCTGCCCCCATTCATCTTACGCTTGCCAGGAAATTAATTCCCCACAATGTGATAAATGTATCCAGCTCTAGAAACTTTGCATCGTCCCACATTGAAATGCTGCACCCATTACACAGTAACTCCCTGGGCTGGTTGAGCCACATCCCACAGAGATGGGGAGTCTTTACTAGAACCCCTGGGAATGATTCACAATCTACTTTGACTCTCAGATGTTCAGGTAAAACCCCTTATAATTGTCCAGCCCTCGGACATGGCTTGCTGGTTCCCTGTATTTGGCTTAAATTACCTGGCCTCTGGGAAGTACATCTGTACCATTTGTGCTTGGAAACTGCTGATCAACGGCTCCCAGACTCTCAGTCACCCTTCTGGGTCATTGAAAATTACTGACTTCCGGTTCCCATGCCAGACACCGTGCTTTAATTGGTCTGTGGTGAGACCAGGGTGTGAGAAATAGAAAGGAGGAGAAGATGGAAGCATCATATTTGATAATGAAAAAATAATAATTTTCCAATTCTGCAGTCAGTCGTAAGTACTGCACTGGTTGAGTTTGAGGTAGGAATATACTTACATTTTAGTATGTATTTTGATTAGATAATTATAAGATTTTGGGGGGCCAGGTCACTATTTTTAGAGACATAATATGGAGTGTATGCTATTATGTTTTGTTCTCGGATCCCAAGTTTTCAATATTCACTAAACCCATCTCTGTGAATAGTGCTGTGCCAGGACACTTGATTAAAACAAAATCAGCCTTTCATTCTCAGAAATTCGCAGCAAAAGTGCTGAGCAAATCTTATTTTTAGTAATAACTATTGCTGTTTGAACAATTTTCATGCTATCATTTTAGAATGAGAGCGATTACTAACCGAGAAGTATACTTAGGAAGCAGCCGTGGTGCTAATGACATCTGATATCTCATGTTCCCTCCAACAATCAAACAGACCAGGCACTGTTATTTCCTCCTTTTCATGCCTGAGGGAACCAGGATTTCCTAAAGATGACTTTTACCTAGTAAGGATCAGAGTCAGGAATGAAACTCAGTCCTTTGACTCCAAAGCCATGCTGGTCACCACTGAGGAATAATCAATTTAAGTGGTCTTTTCATGGGACGGCGGTGAGTGGGGGGCCAGCAGGGCTGTTTTGCCTAGGCCCCTTATTCCACAAGGGCCTCTGGGGAAGACTTTAGCATTGTGAAAATTAATAGAAGGAGATCTCAACTCAGATTGGAGTTGGGAGGGCCTGTAGGGGGAGCTCTCTCACCCTGCCACTCATCCAGCAGGAGGAAGATTTTCTCCTCCCCTGGCAACAGCTCAATCAAAGGGAGACCATCCTAGTTTCCTCCAATGGTCTCTTTGTTTATAACAGCTCCACCCAACTTCCCCTTTCCTCTATAAAGGAACATTCCTCTCCTTTGTTCTCTGGACTTGCCTGTGGTTTTGCTGCAGCTCACCTGTCCAGAATTATAATTCCTTGCTATTCCTGAATAACCCCCTTTTTGCTGGTAGAATATCCAACATATTTTTAAGGACAACATTGTCTGCAAGGAAGGCTGTGATACCGCAGAAGAGTCCCAGTGAAGCATGGGAAGATGACCAATGATCATTAAACAACTTTACGCTTACATCATCTCATTACCCCAATATAATTCTGCACTTGCTGTAAATTAACATTTTTATACATGTTATAATTATCTTGTGACTAGTATCATTATGTCACAATGTTTTTGCATGTGTTGACAGTATCTATTTAGAAAATGTCAACATTTACAATAATCAACTTGCATTGGCATTTCTCTTAAAAAAGAAAAGAGGAATTAGCTGGGCTTTTTTTTTTTTTTTTGTCTCTTTTGTATTTCAATGGGCCCTGATCTTGTAAATGAGTTGTGGCTGGTGTGAGAGAATCTGTGTATGTAAATAGTAGGATGTCAGTGAGAAAGGGAGGTCCCGTCAAGTGGGGTGAATATGATCAGGATCCATGTTCCTTCACGCAATTGTAATTTTCTCTTCGTCATCAGGCAAACACCCAGAAACCCAGGAGAATCAACAAACAGATCCCCAACACCCCGAATGACCTCATTTTCTCTTGAAGTCACGTCTTCTTCTATAGTGAGGCAGCATTGCACTCAATGAGGATAAAAGCGCCTCCCTTCCCAGATTAGCAAGAACAATGTGAAGGAATGTGTTACACCTTTCCACACAGGGGAGCCAGCAGCATAGGCGGATGTGGTAAATGAGCAAGGTAAATGAGTGGCCAGGCCTCTACGTCATGGTCCTGCAGCCGTGAGCCAAAGAGGCTGCATTCCCAGGAGTAGGTAAAGAAAGACACAAGTGCCAGCCCTGTGACTGGCTCTGAGATACCTGCCCCTGCCGCCAGCTCACTCTGGCCATTGGCTCCCAGTGTGCACTGCTGATCCAGCCTCGTACGTATTCCTTTGAATACATTTTGTGGGCCCCATTTTAACAAGAAGGACCTGTTTTCTAGGGCAGGGATCACCATTTCAAAATAAAAAATTTTTTAGAACACATTTCAGGAGTACGGATGTAGCCTGAGTAAATAAGATTTTGTTGAAAATTTGACTTCTAATGGTATTATGACTTTTATACTGTTCAAAAGGATTTTATTTCCTAATTCTGCAGAGTGAATTGTCGAGATCATCCAATAGTTCCAAACATGGAAAGCATTACAAAAGTATAGTGTTGTGGATTCAAGTGTTTTTGAAGTAAAACATTTCCTGTTTGGGGCTGTATAGCTCTCAGTCACTTAACAAATGTACCTTCCCAAACGAAATGTCTTTCTTCTAAAGGGATTCTTTCTTCTAAAGGGAAGCACTGGTTTTGGAGTCAAATGCTTGTTACATTCCCTGTGGCTTTGATGAGTGGAGATGGCATCTGATACTTGGAAGTGACAGCCGTTGACCCTCAAGGAAGTGCAGCGCCCCCCAGTGGCAGCACAGGTACAACGTCCGCCATCACTGATTGCATCTCATGGTCCAGCTTGTCGTGTGGGAAGGACTACAAACTCTTGTTCGCCTTTCATTCCAAAGTCACACTCAGAAATGCACAGATGCCCAGAGCTTCCTGTCTGGAGACCTAAAATAAACTTAAATTCTTCACGAAAACGTTTTGATTGCTTGAGTCACACATCGGCACAATTTAAGAACCTAATCTTACGCGTTTTTTTTGTTTTTTTTTTTGGTGCTGGAATAGGCAGCATCAGTTCCCCTTATGGCTTTCTGCATTTCCGGCACACATTCTGGTTACTTTTCTAACTCTGCGGTCTCCCTAAGTGCAACGTTAAGTCTTCTCCGTATTAAAAGTGTGGCTAGCCCTGTCAAGGCAACCCACGGAATGGCACACTGAAATTAGCTTAATCAACACTTACCATTAAAGGGAAATCATTTTTTTTATTTAAACAAACTTTCATTTAAACAGGATTTAATACCTTGTTGTAGTTAAGTCACTGAGAAGCATGAATCATGGCTCATTTGCAAGGAGCAATGCAAAATTAGCTCCTGGGCCTGCTTCCAGAGTTGGGGTAAATGAATGACAAATCTGATACTGACCAACAATATTTTACAAGCCTTTAACATTTTTCAGCACTGCTGGTTACCAGGAATGTAGGAGACCCAAATACTGTAAAATGTAGTGAAATAGATGAGTTCTCTTTTTGAAATATTTGTAGACAGTGTCTGAGGTAACCGTATTCGTAAAACTCCATTATGTGTGTGTGTTCCTGCTTCGAATTATGGATAAGGTGTTTAAGTTTTCATGCCGGGAAGCACTCCAACATCCAAAATAAGAGAACAGCTCTCAAACAGGTCACAAAAAGTGGACACTCGGATGCTAAATTGAAGTAAACCTGAATTCCCGAGTCTTTGTCCTCAGGTAGATATGTAGCTGTGTTAGTTGAGTAATGGATACATGCTGGAAATCAGGGAGGTAAGGGGCACTGAAATCTTCGCTCAAAAGTGACGTCATCAGCTGTTTGTATGAAACGTGTGTTCGTTTCTGTCCAAGTTGGTGTAGTTTTTCTTTCAATGTTAAAAAAATTTGTTGAAAATTTATTCTTACTTTTCTTTAAGGCTGAGTGTTAAATATCCTGTAGTGGGTTCACTTTGCCCCAAATCAGTGGTGCTCTGGGTAGTCTCTATTTTTGTTGTTGTTCTTTTAGTCGTGTCTTTGCTCTGTAGACAGACATTCATTACCGAACGACAAATAATTGCAAACTTCATTTTATGAAGGACAAGCTGACATCGCCAGCAGAGGTCCAGGCATCATTCTATGTCACCTTCCCCTCTTTTTCTAACAATCTCCTGACGTGTGGAGTTAGGAGAGGAAGCTCTGTCAGTATGCGTAAGCACACCCAGAGACAAACCCAGATTATTTTGATTATTATAGTGTTGTTATCCATTTCCCTCCCCAGAAATCCACATTTGAACCACCATAAACAGGCATCGGAAGCAGTATAAAGATTTATTTCTGTGGGATTTTGTCATTATTTAATTACCATACATACCTAGGCCCCCAGACTGCGAAACCACAAAATGTAGTCATTCCAGAAACATCTCTCTTGTTCATGCTTTAAAGAAATTATCTTCAGCTCAACTCCCCGTGGACAAAACGTTCACGTCCACACAGGACAGAGCGATGGTGCACTCCCAGTGGTGTAACTGTTCTCAGCCTCTTGCCTCCGAAACAGAGACCTTCCATTGCTGTCTCGTTAGCGTCAAGGAGACATGGCACATGCCCGGACTGAACTAGAAGCAAACACTGTGGGTTAGAGCATCATCGCACACGTGAGTGACACTGTCTCTCTAGGGTTGGAGAGGTAAAGTCAGCTCTGAGCCCGGGCCAAACAAGAACAGGAAGTGGGTGCCTTTCCACTCTCACCTCTGTCACCTGGACCTTGGCCAAGGTGCCACCAACTCTCTGGACCGTAATGTTTGCAACTACAAAGAGAGTCACGATGAGGCTGCAGCCTGCGTCGGAGGCACCGTCCGGACGTTGCGAGGTGGGGCGTGCGTCATGGCCAGGGACGTTGTTTGATTCCAAGGTCCCTGCCCCCCAAATTAGGGGTTTAGGGCTCTCCTGTCCTCTGCACTGATGGAAGACCTAATCTTCTAAGTCAGATGCTTGCTAGTGAGAAGGAGACCCTGGCTCTCCTCACAATTGTACCCCCTTACTTCCACCACCTGTCTCTCTGAGGCCCCACCACACCAAGTCTCCTGGATGGAAAGTCCGACTCCCGATATTAAGGTCACCATGAGCTTGCCGTGTGATTTAAATCCACCAATTTCTACCCTTGACAGTGTTCACAAGGGGTCATCAGTGTGTACCTCATCTCGTGTGCAAATCATGGACTTTTGTTTATTTGAGTCACTGGAAACATTAAGCATTCATTAAGACCTAAGCATGTAAGGACATTTATAAAAGATGGAAAGGGCTGACATAGCGTCAGGGACAGTCTTCTCTAATGTTCTATTTCTTTCTATAAAAAGGGAATCAGTATCCCAGAGACAGCTAATGCCTGGATTAAGTGCTCAGCTTCTGCCCACGGAGTCCTAACCTCCAGGACCCATGACGGGGACCTTATTTGGAAATAGGGTCACTGGTGACGTCATGAGATAAGTTGGGGTCACACTGGAGTAGGGTGGGACCCTAATGCAATGTGACTGGTGACTTAAAAGAAGGGAAATTTGGACATGGAGACAGACACGCATACAGAGAATGTGCCACGTGAAGACTGCAGTCATGCTGTCCTCAGACCAGGGGCTACGGGAAGCTAGGCGACAGGCCTGGAGCACGTGCGTCCCTAACACCTTCGGTGGGTCCGCGGCCCAGCTGACACCTTGATCTCTGGCTTCCGGCCTCCAGAGCTGTGAAACAACCCATTTCTATTGCCATAAGGCACCCCGTTTGTGTGCTTTGTCATGGCAGCCCTGGGAAGTAACACTCGCGGGCTGCTCCATCACAGCACTCTCTGGCCCTGTCCACCTGATTTTATTTGTGACCGTGGAGTTCTTTGCAACACTTTTCTCTGGCAACGCAGTCAGACTTGGCCTGGGGGGGAGAAGCTGCTGCTATCAGAGCTGGACGGGCGATGAAGGAGGACAGGAGGCAGAGCTCAGGGACTCAGATTTCAACTCTGGGCGCTACTGCTGTGGACATTACTGTGTGACTTGGAGAAAAGCCTGTCGTCGCTAAGCCCCAGTCTCCTCTTCTGTAAGTGGGGGTGCGTGTACCTGCCTGTCAGAACCATTGTGAGGATCAAATGAAATTGTACTGGAAGAAACACTTTGGCAGAGAGCCTGGTGCCTGAAAGACTTCAAGAGCAGGTAGTGTTGTTATTACACTTTCAGCTCCTTAAGTTCTGAAGAGTATCTTTATTTTGTCCTCCCGATGGCTCGATTGGATCAATCAAGACACTTGTTCATTTCCTTTCAAGTAGAACTGGAAGGCAGCTGGCATTAATCATCGATGACGTATCCCGATCCATCCATTTCCGGGGTGCTGTTATCATCGTTTGGGCCAGGCAAGCAGGGGACATGGGGAACAGGAACACCCTCTGGGTGAGGCCCACGTTCCGTTGGCCAGAACGAGGACAATTGGTCACGTCGGACTGCAAGGGATGCTGGGAAAGGTGGCCTGGATCCTGAGCAGCCAGTGAAAAATGGGTGCTCGCGTGAGAAGAGAGTAGAAGTGGGCTCAATGGCTGCCTCCATCCCGATCACAGGTCAGCACGTAGGTGGTGGTCACTGAAACGTGGTGAACACATTATTATGTGGTTACTGTTATTACTATCTGACGCCGGCAGAGTGTCTCCTGTCTTAAGCAAACAGAGAGCAATTTCCATTCCACCAATTAAAGATTACTTAGGATCATGGTACTTTTAATGAAGTCAATCCCTTTGCATTAGAATTCATTGGCCAGCTGTGGGGAAATGATTACCCCTGGGGCCTAGATGGCGGTGCCATGACTCTAGTGGTAGGGAGGTGGCCCCAGCGATGACACGTCCCCCCAGGTCGTGGTCTGACATGAGTAATGCCTCAGTCACCCAGTCATTTCCCCATGTTGCAACTCCCTCTGTGCGGCTTCTATAATCTAACGATGGGACTTAAGGAAGCAGCTTAATATTAATGGGCCCAATTATAGGACGTGATTTTTTTTTTTTCCCAAAAAACAAAATTACAAGATTGGAGAAATTTAAACAGAAGGGCCGATGCCTAGCAGACAGAAAGAGCAGCTGTGAATATTCTGAGTCCCAGCTTCCCTAAGACTCTTCCTTAGCTCGGTTTCTTAAATGACCAGAAAAGCTACTTTGTGAAAAAAATGTGTGTTTGGGAAATGAGTCCATTTTCCTATATGATACGTAGTATTTTTTATTGTTACCATCGATGCAAAACCTGATTTGTAGGCTAAATTATTAATAGTTTGCTCTCTGTAGTTGGGAAAATGTTTTAATTTTAAAGATGATAAAACACCATTTAAGTAGGGGAAAGAAATGACTGAATATGAAAACATCTGTAGCGAGGGTGACTGAAGTGCTTATCTGCCAAACACATACGTCAAAAATGAGAAAACATTTCGGAAGGGCTAATTCACCTGTCAGATGAGTATTTTTGACAGGCTGCATATTACAAATGGGAAAATTAAGACGTATTGTTTAGCTTTGGGTGAGTTGGTGAATTGAATTTCCCGATTTGTTGTTTGGGAACATAATTTTTCTCTATGTAATTGCATAGTTGTATGATTAAAGTGCCGTTAGACTCACTAATAGTTAAAGAACAACCACCACGAGAAAAGAGGCAAGCGGCCCATAGCGGTAGATTGGGGGGAGAGAAGAAATCCTTCTTTGCTCTTCTCTGATGGTGGGTCAAAGTTGGGTGGCCCTGGGGACCGAGCCCAATGGAGCCAACAGTAGGCATATTGGTCGGGGGTGTTTAAGGGGCAACTGGGCAGAGCGAGCAACATGCCAGTGAGCGGACGCAGGGACTCCTGCTTTGCGCCATGTGCGTTCTCAGGGCAAGGTTGCCTCCACCTACTCCAGCTCAAGCGGCTTCCAAGGAGAGCATTATTCCAGGGCTGTTCTTTATGGTATTCCATAAAAGCCCTTTTACGGCAGCTATTAAAGCTATCTGCGTAAACGTAGCTTTTATGGCTGAATGATACTCCAGCATATGGCTACACCGTCATTGACTTAATGATTTCTCTGTTGTTAGATATTTAGGGTGTTTTGTGCTTTTCGTTATTATAAGAAGAGTGGTAATATTTCTCTTGGGCATAAAAGACAAAGTCTGCCTCGAGGGGAACCTGGTGATGGTATAAAAAAGACTAAACCCAGCTGTACCCCTCTGCGGTAGAACAATGTGCCGTGGGCAAGCTGGGGAGAAGCACCTTTGTGGGGGAGGGACTTCACTAAAGCCCTGGAAACAGAGTCCTGACTGCCCGAGGAGTGACTGCACTCGGGTCCATGGGAAAGATACTCTGTGCTCAGGACAAGTCGCTGGGTGTGTCCCCAGCGGTTTCTCAGTAAGCAGGCCACACCACGCAGCCTTCACACACTTGTTCAATTTACAAGTATTGACCGAACACCTACCATGTGCCAAAAAGTTTTTGGTGGGGAGCAATGGTTCTCCAAGTGTGGTTCGTAGACCAGTCGCAGCAGCACCTGGGAACTTGCTAGACATGCAGATTTTTCTGGTACCACCTCAGACCTACTGCTTCAGACAGCCTAGGGACGGGCCCGGCCAGTGCTATTTTAGCAGAGCTTCCGGCAGGTTCTGGTACATGCTAACGTCTGCGGATCACGGTTGTAATATGGTCAGGATGACAGCCATGGATGAAACCCCCGCCTTCTTTGAATGTACCTTCTAAGGCGAGGAGAGAGACCATAAACATGCATTTAAGTAGCAAGTGGTGGGTTTGGAGGAGGAAAGTAAAGCAGGGGTGTGTGGGACGATACCTGAACCTGAGAAAGGTGCACACCTGGACACTTGGATACCTGTTCCAGGCAGAGGGCAGTGAGCGTGAAGGCGTGCGTCGGGGGCACAGGTTGGCTCGTAGAATTCTCTGTCTCCACGCTGGGAATGGACTGGAGTGCTGGATTTCCACCTCCGTGCGGGGTGTGATGGTTTATGTTATGTGTTCACTTGGCTGGGCTGAGGGGACTCCCAGAGAACTAGTGAGATGCGATTTCTGGGGTGTCTGTGAGGGGGTTTCTGGAAGAGATTGGCATTTGAATCAGCAGGTGGCCCTTCCCATTGTATGTGTGTGGGGGGAGCTCAGCCAATCCTTTGAGGTCAGAACAGAACAAAAAGGCAGAAAAGGTGAATTCGCTCTCCACTTGAGCTGGCATGTCCATCTCCTCCTGCCCTCCGACATCAGAGCTCCTGGTTCTCAGGCCTTCGGGGGTGAGCACCGGCCTTCAGCACCGGCTCCCTTGGGCCTCCAGCTCACAGACGGCAGGTGACGGGGGCTTCTCAGCCTCTCTAACTGTGTGGGCCCATCCCTCGTGACGATCTCCTTCTGTATGTCTGTGTATGTCCTATGGGCTCTGTCTCTGGAGAAGGACCTGCCGTGAAGAGTGTGGACCCGGAGACGTGGGAGCCCAAGGGGAGGCTGCCCTTGGCCTGAGGTTGTCGGCAAGGCAGGGACACGTTTGTGCCTTTGCCTGAAGTGACCGCCTACAGAGCTGCTTTTGAAAATTCCTCGAAGATGCCCATTCATACAAAACTCTGCCATCTGCCTTTGGTTGGTCCCCGCACAACTACACAACATATTCTACCCACACATGTTCTCTATTGCTGAGCTGCCATCTTGGGAAAGAAAGAGGGGACTCGAGGGCGTGGACGTGGGAAAGATATGTCTGCACTTACGGAGGAATCAGAAGAAAGGTCCAAACGACCTCCGCTCATTTCTTGGAAAGCGTTCTGATGTTGGCTTTCTTGTAAACTCCTGGTTTGGTCCACACAAAAGTGTGTGTGTCCTTAAGGAGCATTTCAGAAGAGACGCGAGAGAACCGGGTACCTGAGTGGCACCCTGGCCTGTGTCAGTGGTGAATTCTACCCACGACTGACCCTAAGGTGTGGGCACTAATCTACCACTAGTGTTCATATGTGAGACCAGAACTCTGTAGCACTAAAAGGACTCTTGCAAGCGTACTGCTGAAATTACACGGAAGGATGGGTATTTTCAGTTTTTCACGTGAAGGGACTCTGCTGGGATTATATCTTTATATTTGGAAAAGGGAAAAGAAAACCCCGGGCATTTACATGTTGACTTTGCTTACTTACATGGGCCTGGGGCAAAATTTGAACTGACCGAGATGTCTCCCAGAAAACAGTATCTGTGAAACACTTGGCAGCAGCTGTTAATATAAATAATTCACGGGTAACTAATTGCAGGGGTGCTTCTAAATCTGGCATGCCAGGCTGAGTAACAGGATGATAGCATAATGGAAAGTGATAAGATGATGGGTGCTTATTCGAATCCCAGCTCTGTAGGTTATAGCACCCAGGGTCCTTTTGATTCCTCTGAGTCAATCATGGGAAGATATTTAAAGAAATCATGTTACTTACTGTCCCTCTCCCATTCTGAGTAAAGATGCTACCGTTTTAATTTAGTGATGATTTATTCTTTTAGATTCTGGTTTCAATAGGCACTTTTGAAATGACATCTACTTGGCAAAAATGACCCAGTCTGATTCCTGGATTGGCTACTCAAGTGTCCAGTGCTTATTATGGGATGGGAGAGAAGGAAGGTGGCAGAGGGGTCATTTATCTGGGTCTGAAACTCATACTAGGCTTCACATATAATCATTTATCTTCATCTCAAAAGACCATCATTCTGTTTGGGAGTATATGTCAAAAAAATTCATTTGCAAGCATTTAAAATATTACTGATTTTTTTTGTCAGCTTCCGTAAATTTTTATAGACACGGAGACTCATATTAAGGCCCTGATGTGGGTTTGACCAACCTCTGAGAGATGAGGCTGATTCCCTCTTTTCTGGGACTCTCCCCTCCGCCAGCTTTCCAGCCCACTCCCCACATTGGAGCCCATTAACTGGAGAGAAACTGTCACTGGGCCTTATCCTTCCTGGAACTGAACGACCCAGCCCCACGGTGAGGGGTCCTTATCCATGCCTCGGGTGTCGTGTCTTAGGTGATGAGCTCCTTCAGCTTGGGTACCACACGTCATGATTTTGTTACTCTGTCTCTGCATTTCTTTGTAAGGCTAGGTCTGACACACAGTATTATCGGAAAGTGGTTCATGTGATCAAAGCACAATTACGTTGGGAAACTTGGCATCACTGACGATGGAAAGGCAAATAGAAAAATGGCCGTTCACCTCCCAGGCACGTGGCTGAGTTACTCTATGGTGGTCCTTAGACGGCTTAAACAGAAGTGCGTTCCTTACACAGATTTCCGAATCGAAATCCCCACTTTGTAACTGAATACAAAAAAATGGAAGGGGTGGGTTAGAATTGTGCAAACTTGGAATGATGTCCCATTTCCAGGAATGCCCTGTTCTTAGCACTGCTCTTTATACGAAGCATGTTGCAAACACGGAGGCCGTGGTAACCCCTGCCGTGGTAACACTGATGGGACTCAGCTATTTTGCTCCTTGCGTGAAAGAGGCAGCCGTTAGCAGTAGAGGAAGGACACCAGCGTCTTCCTGGTACAACGGGTTTTTACTGAGTACTTACCAGGTAAGGTCAGTGGGTGCTAGGATCTATGGCAGGTGCTTTGTGAGCACTTACCTGAAATAACGCTCCGTTCAACATCACGCACAAGCACTTAATGCGATGAGACAAAGAGAAATAGATGGAATATTGGAAAGGAAGGAGAAATGCTTTCTTTGTCCACAGACAGCATGACTGATTACACTGAAAGTTCCAAAGTATCTATAAAAAGCTACTGAACTTAGAAGGAGTTTAACGTAATCACTGTATCAATACATATAAAGTGTATTTCTTTATTCTAGCCATGGCCATTGGAAACCGAAACGAGACAGCCTCTTTTACAATCACACAGAATTGTGAAACTCTTAGGTGTAAATCCAGAAAATATGGGCAGGTTCCACAAGATGGAAACTATAAAACACTGATGAAAAAAACAAACATAAATGAAACTCTGAGATTTGAGGTATAAACCATATTTACAGATTGCTCCGAGGTCGCGGGTCCCCATGCAATCTACCGATTCCGTGTAACAGAATCCCGACTAACACGCCAGCAGAGTTTTTCTGAGACCTTGACAAAATGGATCGAAAATTTATATTGCAAGGCAAAACAGAAAAAAAGATGAGAAAAACTTTGTAAAAGAAGAACAAAGTTGGAGCACTCCAGTATCTGATTTTAAAATTTATTATGAAGTGGCCATAATCCAGGTGGAATGGTATTTGCAAAAGGACATGCCTTTGAGTCAGTGAGACAAAACTGAGACCAGACGTGACTTGCACGTACACGGAACATTGATTTTTGTCTCAGCTACAAAGGCAATTCAAAGTGTGAGAAGTGGCCTTTTCAACAAATAGTTTGGGAACGATGCGTGTCCCTTAACCCCTACCTTATGCCACATAAAAACTGAAAATGGGTCACCAATCTAAATTATTTCTGAGGAAGTGGGTGAAGATGATGGGGAGAAAGAATTATGAATTCGTTTATTCTTCACAGTTTCGCTGTGAGATGGATGTTGTTGTCATCTCTGTTTATGGACCAGGCTGGGGGGACACAGAGAGGTCAAGTCATTTGCCTAAAGTTGCACAGCCGGTTAGGTGGCTGGGCTACGTGGCGCAGGACTGATCTGGGGCATCCGATCTCCCACAGCACTGGGTTGTCTAAGCAGAGACGCCCACAGAAGGCTGGTGAGACCCTTTCTGAGGGTGGGGGCTGCACCAGACGCTTCCAGGAAGTCCCGACGACCGAGGGGAAAGAGATTCGGACCTGGATGTTGTGACACGTGCTTAGCCAAGCTCCTGTGAGTGACGGATGGCTGTCCCCTGGGTCCCCTTTTCTTTCTCTTTCGACGGCTGACTGGGTGTCGATGATCAATGCAGAAGAGGCGGTGCTCGCAGGCCAGCTGGAATGGAAGCGTCTTTAGACAAATGCTTGTCTCAGCCGTGACTGCTTCAAAGATGGGACGGTCACCGGAAGGCTCTTAAAGGGACAGAATAGTGACGTGAGAAAAGACAAGAATATAGGGCTTTCACCGTCCTTCCCCCCACTGTCACCGACTGCTGACCTCTCTGCCCCCCACCCTCCTGCCAGCAGACAGGGCAGACACTGCCCTGGTGGTGGAGGTCGGAAGCATGCAGGTCAGGAGGAGGATATTTTGCAGAGTCAGGGTTCTGGAGAAAGCGACGGGAGGGAGGAAACTTGTGCGGCGGCCTCTGTGCTGGTTTTGTTCTGAGTATAGGACCGGAGCGGATGCAGAGCAGAGACATCGCTGACAGGCCCCGCCCTTACATGGTCACTGCCCATCAGCAAAGAGCAGGGACTCGGGGTCCCTGGGGAGGGGAGCACGGGAGAGCAAGCATTTGATTTGACAGCCAATTCACCAGCCTGGGTGAGCTCTTGCTGGTGCCAAGTATGGAAGAGAACAGGGTTAGACGGTGGCACCAGGACTCAGACAGCACCAATCTGAGTTGGTGTCTTCGTCTCTCCATTCTTCTGTGCTGGAGTCTCTCTCATATATGCCTTCCCTACCTGGGGACAAGGAAGGACATCTGCAGTGACAACATTCATCCCGGGAGCTAAGAGACCTGAGGGGAGAGAAAACATGTTTTCCCCATAACCCCTGGGAAAGTCGCTCACTGGTCCACCTGTCCCTGCCGTGATCACTATGGCAACACACTGTGGTGCTTTGATTGGCCAGGTCTGAAACGGGGGCATTCCTGTGTTCCAGTGGAGGTCAGGCCCAGTGGAACCAGAGGGATGGAGAGGGAAGGGCTGTCTCCCCTAAAGAAACCAGGGGCTGCTACGAAAAGGGCATGTGGTGGGAGTGGGGAGGAGACTCACGTGTCCATTGTCGGAAGACGAAACTGGAATGTAATCTGGGGCCCTCTTGTGACCTAAAGTGAAAGCTGGGCAAACGTCAGCTGTAGGGGGAAGACAAAGGACGTCCCAGAGCCCCGTAACTGGTCTCCTTGTGTTGTTTTGCCCAATTAGGACAATAAATAAAATGTTGGAGCAAGTAAAGAAACAGTTTCCTCCCTTTGGTGCAAAACTCTAGCTTGACTCAGAAATACTGCTTTTATTGTCTGCCTGCTGTTTGCAACCCTCCAAAAACCATTCCCAAGGATGCTGCTAAAGTGAGATGGAAAGTTGCTTTGCCCCAAATTTTACAGAAGGGAGAAAACTTCGGGGGTGGGGGTGGAGTGGCGGGGAGACTTGAACATACAGAGAGAGAGAGAGAGAGAGAGAACAGGAAACCCTCTTCTCCTGCCATCTACTCAGACCCACCATCCTTGAAGGGGCCAAGGCCTGGCTGCTCTGAGGGGTATCTTGTCTGTCCTTTGAATAGCGGTGCTGACACAATCCCCAGCCTGGGAAGTGGGGGTGTGGATTTCTCCTTAGAGAACTCAGGCCTGGTCTTGTTGTTTGTCAAGTTGCAGGAACCGATTATTTAATTACAGAAAAGTCAGGAAAGCACGCTGCTGGTCAGTGGTTTGAAGATACCGGTGGGTCCTCACCACACATCTGCTCCGGTGGGCAGCCTGCAGCGTCACCATGCCTGGTGTGGCCGCGTCTCAGGCGTGAGAAAGTCCGAGGGACAGTGGGTATCCTCGGTACACTGACTGCTGACCGTGCTGTGTTTCAAACACAGCTCTAATAACCCTGTCGTGTGTGAAACCCTTTCGTTTCGGGTGCTGGAAAACGCTCCTTTGTTCTTAGCCAGCACCACGGTTGCTTCACTCTGATGAACACCAATGAAAAGCGGAAACACTCGCGTTTGGGCTGTATCAGAAATTCAACTGTTTCCTCCTACCAAGAGTTTAGATAGTTGCTAAGCTTTCTCCTTAGGACAAATGTTTAGAGAATTTTTACAGCCCAATGTCCTCCCCAGAATTAGTAATTCCACCGATTGTGACCAAAACTTTAAATAAGAGCAACATTTTTTTCTGTCCTAACTTACCCTCTACTGTGTGGCCACCATCCCTCAGCATGGCAGAGGGCTTTGTGCTTCGATGGTCAGTTGCTAGCTTTTTACATGCAATCCACGGCCCACCGGCTTAGATAGCAGCGACTGCCCTGAGATTGCTAGGGCGCTGTGTGGCCTCGGGAAGTCTCCTGCCTCTTTCCCTGGTGGCTCCCCACGGCCAGGCTCTGTCGGTCCAGGTGCAGCAGTGACACTTGATGCCTATCTGGGGTGCTCACACCCTGTCTGAGTAACCCCAAGGTTACTCAGGGTCACTGTCGATGGAACAAGAACACCTGAGAGGTGCCAGGTGGGACAGGCGTCTATGCAGTGGGGTCTGCTGCTCCTCCTCCTCCTCCATATCTCTGCAGGGCTGACAGCGGCACCTCGCAACCAGCCCACAACCAGAAACGTACATGGGAGCATTGGGGCTCATCTTTAGTATTCTACCATAACTTAAAACAGTCTACCTTTTGATTGACCAAGTTTGCAGAGGGAGAGAGATGGGGTGGGGGCAGAGAGGAGGGGAGAGAGGGAGAGAGAGAGAATACCTACATCTAACACCTATTTAAAAACCATTAATATTTCTTAGCATGGGGCCCAGAGACCAGCACTCATTTTGTCATCAGGAGACCCCCACGTCACCTGTCTCCTGAGAAGCCCCACGGACCCCTAGCCTGCCTGAGGCTGCTTTTAAATTTGCAGGCCTGAGCCCCACGCAGAAAAGAATGTCCTACATTCCATATGGACTGGACACCTTTTGTGCCAGGGCCAGCCCTGCAGTCATTTCATTTTCACGGCTGTGCTTGGGCAGCAAAGCCATGCAAACACAGCCGATGTTCTTTCCTCTGAGCCCAAGGTATTGACATACATCTTAGCATCTTCTAGTCTGTGTAAAACCATAACGTCATTTGTTTTCTTCAGAGCATTAGAGACAAAGATATATTTGAGCTATTTGGGGGTGGTGGTGTATCTGACTTTCTTTGAACATTTATTTCACCCCAAGGAGCACTTCTGTGCTTCTGTGAAAGTGCTTACATTGATCTCGGATAGGAAAACACAGCATGTCCTTAATTTGATGGTTTTCGAACCAATTCAGATCCCTGCTCTCAGCCAACAGGGCAAGTGGCCAACCTGTGAAAACACACTGTGTTCCAACGCGTGGGGTGTGCAGACTATGCAGGAGGGCAGGTGCAACACCCTTTCCAAAAATGCAAATCCCCAGGGGGTTGTGGCTCCCCCAAACCCATGCACTCTGGGCCATTTGGGGGCGATGATTAGAGTTCTGATTGAGATTTTTACAAAGTAGAGAAGTTACGAAGACTGACACCCAAGCCCTACCCATCTGTACATTGCTTCTTTTCCTTTCTGTTTTGTTTTCTTCAAGGAGTTTTCTGAGCAAAGCAGGGGGAACAAGCATGGGTGTTTGTTTGGGAGATGAAGACAAAGGATAGAAACTTGAGCTAAAGTGACGAGGAAAGAACTGATGGCTCAGGACGGGTGGGTAGGAGCTCCAGTGTGAGGAGCAGGGAGGAACAGGCGGCCGGGTGTTTTCTCCCGTCCACGCAGGGTGGACGGGATCCAGGCTGCTGTGCAGTCTGCAGAGTAATAGCTGTGATACACAGTATTTCACCCAGAACAAAGACAACTGTGGTCCAACATCGGGAAAAAGAAGCCTTTCGGTAATAAATGCTCTTGGTGAGCTGACGTCTACAGTGTGTTGAGATGCAATCACCTTAGAGGTAGAAGTCGTTTGGCCATGTCTAGGGGAGCTAAACGCACCCTTAGTTATAACCCAGCGGCTGTGCTCCTTGGCACACACCCAAGAGGAATGAGCCATGAGAACATGTGTCCAACAGAAGACCAATGCAGGGCTGGTCCACGATAAATGCTTCGTTAACGTAGGTTTTTTGTTTTAATTGCAATTTTCATTTTACATTTGGATTTTCTTTGTGTTAGGGGGGGGCTGAAATTTTGATTGCGTCAGGGAGACGTGAATGGGAATCTATAAAACAGATTGATTAAATAATAACCTGAGCCTGAAAGAATATAGTGTACGAGGACATTCATATGATGGAATAATACACAGCCATTAAAGGCATAAAGTAGGATTGCACTATGATTGGGGTTGCAGCGTTTAGGGAGGGCAACCGCAGAGGTAAGTTGCCATCTGTGTTGTATCCCATCAGGGGGCGTACCGCCAACTTGACTTACCACGTGGGTGCCAGTCTTGACCACCAGGCTGTAGTGGTGTGTGTCAGGGTTCTCCGCTGCAAATGCACTCTTCTCCCCCTTTCCATACCATGCTCTCTGGAAGGAAGTCGCTACATGTAGCCCACAGCTGCGGCCTCGAGGACGGGATGTCTACCTATTTGGAACTCTTATTACATGGCACATGGGTCGCTCTCCCCCATATATGAACTTGTCGAATCATTTATTTATATCAGTGTGGACTCATGCACCGTTACTTTATACTTTGGGTATAATCCAATACTACTGTGTGTATGTATTTTCTTTTTGCTCAAATTGTCCCCATGTTGGCCATTGGGACCTCATCTTGAATCCTGTGTTCCTTTGACAAACCACCATCAATGTGGGTTTAAAAAAAATTTTTTTTAAAGCACTTCCTTACTTTCTGGAACAGGAAGCTGCAGACTAATCCTGTATATTTCATGCCCCAGCCCTAGAGTCAGACTTTTCCCAAAGAACCCTGGTTCTTTTTATTGGAGTATGACATCAGAAACCAAGATGGTAGGTGTGCTCATTGCTATGGGGTGACAGAGCAAAGAAATATGTGTGGGTATACTAACCCATGTATATATAACACCTATCTATAAATATTTCTACACGCAACCGTCTGTATCTACACTAAGGTAAACACGAATTCATAACGATGTTTCCTGCTCTAGTTCATTACCGCATGGATTATTCTAGCGTCCTCTTCTCGCTTATCTGTGAATTCCCACTCCATCAGTCAGAAATCTGGCCAGCCCCCACCATCTGCCATCTGTTTACTGAATCGTTCTATGGGTGCTATTTTTAATAAAACTTTCAAACTAATTTTAGACTCACATGAAAGTTGCAAAAATAGTGCTGACAGTTCCTGTACCCAGCTTTGCCCAGTGATAACGTCTTAAAGAACCACAGGGCAATGATTAAAACCAGGAAATAAACACCGCTGTGATGAACGGTATACCTCGACCTGTGGACCTTATTTGGGTTTGACCAGTTTTCCCGTGCACTTCTTTTCCTTTGTAACTATTTCTGTGAGATTTGATCACATGACCACCACCACACTCAGGGAACCGGACTAGTCTATCACTCAAGGAAGTTTCCTTGTGTCACCGCTGTGCCACCCCTCGATAGTCTCATTGTGCCCCCATCTCTGACTCCTGTGCTCCAGCACTAACATTTGGTCATTCGGATCAGACAGCATGTAACCTTTTCAGATTAGCTTTTCAAAACTCTGCACAGTACTGCTACGGCCCGTCAAGTTGTCCTGTTATCCGCAGTTAGTTCCTTTTTCCTGCTGGAAAAGTCAGCCTCCATCCTAAGGCTGAACCTCAGTTT
The DNA here is from genome assembly GCF_964194185.1 of Rhinolophus hipposideros. Lineage (NCBI taxonomy): Eukaryota > Metazoa > Chordata > Mammalia > Chiroptera > Rhinolophidae > Rhinolophus > Rhinolophus hipposideros. The sequence continues at coordinate 2,814,898 of NC_138070.1, read as the reverse complement.
ATCCTTTCACCCCTTGAAGGACATTTCGATTGTTTCAGGTCTGTGGCTATTCCAGTTAAAACTGCTATGGACGTTCGTGCACAGGTTTCTGTGTGAACAAAAGTTTTCTCTAAGATAAACAGATGTGGGATTGTCGGTTACAGATGTGGAAACAGACACGCAGCGGTTAAGAAACGGGTCTGAGTTTGCTCGGTTTGTAAGAGGAAGACCCAAGATTTGGCCACAAGACATCCAACTCGAGATCCTAAGTTTCTAACTGTGACATACGCTGCTCTAATAACCATAATCATAGTTATGGGAACACCTACATTAACGGGGCATTTACCACAGACGGGCCCGACATGAGCTCCGCGCGTCAGCCCTTTCTGACAGTCACAGCGCCCTGTGCGAGGTGGGTCCTGTCATGACCGAGGCTCCCAGGATCAGACTGCATTCAGTAGTGACAGACCAGACCCAGGGCCCAGGCAACCGCCCGCTCCCGAGGGAAGGGGCCCGGCTTTGTCCCTGGCCATGCAGTGTCTAAGGCAGCTAATCCTGGATGCATGACGAGATCTGGGGCCATGAAGCTTCTAGAACAGTGCATCCCTTTGGAAAGCCAATTCCTTCTCCTGATGGCATAGGTGACAGTTTTGCAGGATTTGTTAGCATGCTGAGAAAGTCACTTCGTGTGACTCCACGAGCACTTTGGGCCTCGAAACGTCTGACGGACGTCTGGAGCTCGGCCTTTTGGCCACGTGATGGGCGTACCCTCTCTGAGCACTGAGCTGCTCTGGTCCAAACAATGGTGGTCTCGTGTGGCTCTGAAGCAGTTAGAACCGTGCCAGGAAGGACACAGGTGGGGGCTGGCATCTACAAGACTGGAGGACAGGACTCAGAAGAGAAGGTCTAGGGACACAGGGGCACAAAACACCCCGATGTTCATCAGAAGACGTTGCCAGACGAGGTCCCAGTGTCTTCTCCCCACCCCGCTGCTTTGATGACACCTGCGCTGGGTTCCCGCTCCCAGTCACCTGAGGGGGTGTGTGTTCAGGTTCTTTCCCCAGTGCTATTTGGGGGTTCACCCTAGTCCCCACTTATGGTTTGAAAGCTCCTGGTTTTTCCACACGGATGTCTTTCTTATTTTATTTCGAATCGTGACCTGGTGGGAACTGGATTTCTAGGCAGGGGCCCTCTTTCCACATTTAACGTCTTGCTGCTGAGGCCCCCCCACCCCCAGTGTTGGCATTTCTTTACAACGTCGGCTTCCCACACAGGGAGCTGCTTGTCCTGGGGGGCTGAGTGAGGGCAAGCGAAACCCGCCATCAGAGGCGCTCGCCACCAAGGTGACCTTGGCCGATCCCGCTGCTCACATCAGGAAGACGACCACCGTTGCCCCTCCCGCTTCAGATCCTCTGCCCTTCTCCAAGGAGGCCGAGTGGGTGCAGCCGTCACTCAGGTGGAGAGCACGCTGAGCTCTGGTCCAAGACCTGGGAGATGCTGGGCGTTGCCTGGGAGCAGGGCCAGAATCTCCTGGCTCAGGCCGCGCACATCACAGGGGAAATGTCCCTGACGGAGGGCCCCAGCCCCGGCTACTGGACTTTTCAGCCCCGTCCTGCCCACCCGCTCGCGTTATAGTGAAACCCCGTCCGTGCCCCCAGCGCCTCCAGGTCTCCCCCCTGCCCACTCCCCTTGATCTTTTCACAGAAAGACATGTGTTTCCACCAGCCTCTCAGCTCCAGGCAAATGTGCCCCAAGGAGCTGGCCCTTTGCCCCGGGAGCTCCAAGTGGCATTACTCCACCCCGGGGGGTCCCTTTTTCTTGAAGAATGTTGTGGGGGCTCGTCTTAAAAGTGGAGGATTTTGTGTGTGCTTGTTAAGGAGACTGACCTATAATGGGGAAAAATCAATACTTAGTTTTCGGCCATTTGGTCCAAGGCTGGATTCTCAAAATATCGCTCGAGTGCAGAAACCGCATTTTATCTAAAGCCCTGTACACAGCGCCGAGCGAGTAAGGGGTGCTTGTACATATTAAGGGGGTGGGACGTCTACTTCCCTGTGACCCTGTCACACAGCTCAGGAGGAGCTGTTTGTCCTTTGTGTGTGGATTGTGGGCCTCACAGGCCGCTGCTGCGTTGTCACCGCAAGTGGCCTTTGGGTCTGATTTTCTCCATGAAAACTCCGAGTCTTTTGGTGTGACAGCAGGTCTTTCTACTGTGCTTTTGTCACAAAGGCCACAGGGACTGTGGTGGCACTATTTAGAAACAACATTGTTTCTCTGTCTACTGTCAGTTTTAGGAGCTTCCGTTTCCCTCGTTCTCGGGGATTAGAAGATTTGAAGGGCTCGTGCAGAGTCAGTTCTGGGGGACAAGACGTGCCAGTGAATAATCGATGCCAGGATCTTGTCCACAATCACGTACAGAGGAGACGGAACTCAGGACGTGCTGTAGGAAAAGCTTTCCAGTTGGCATCACACCTAGATCCCGCCAGGTTATCTGCAGTCTCAAGGGACAGTACAGTCTGCTCAAGCAAACACCACTGTCCCCTCGAAGCCACTGCCGCTGTAGGACACTGTCTAAGTATACAGGTGCCACCTCGTATTTTCAGCTCTTGGTTTGGGCTGAAGACAGTGACAAGAGATTTATGTGCCTGCCAAACAGGGACAAGACAAAGCACAGTCTCCTGTGCCTCATGCGTTTGCCTCGTACATTTTTAGTTATGTGTTTTGTTCACGGTGCTGGCGACACTCCCTTCTTTTGGTATCTGTCTCCTCACTCTGTTTTGATTCATATTCATTACTAGGAGACAAAGATGTCATCGCCAAGGTGAGACTAAGAAATTTATAGGTGAAGGGGACATCATTTTCTATGGTGGAAACTTTTCTTTCTCGTCCAATCAATTCTCAGAGTGTAGTCTGTTTACATCAGACACAGAGGCATGTCACGCGCCTGAAGTGGCTGTGCACACGCTCAGGTCTAACTCCTGCGCAGCTAAAAAGAAATGGCCTGTGCCGGTCACTTCCAATGATGAATACCAGGGGGAGGTGATGGATAGCCGGACGTGGGTCTCTCAGCTGCTAAATGTCTGATTTGCGTTGTGCCTGAGCTCCCAAGATCTGAGCATCCATTGGACAAACCAGACTCTGGATTGACGTGTTGGTTGCTATGGTGATGGAAATTGCCACCGTTTGAATAACCTCCTCAAGCTTGACAAGCATTTGGTAACAAGGCAGCACCTCCCCATCACTTAACAACAAACCATAACAACCGTGACTGTATTGAAAACGTTCCAGAAAAAAGATAAAAGCAGATAGAAACAAGCCGTTGCAAGCCCAAGATGTGGAAATATTTGAGCTGTGAGAGAGCACATTTCCTGAAAAAGATCTTATGATGGGAAGCAGTATTTCTGAAAAATGGTGCAAACCCATGATTAGTTGTAAAGGAAATACCTCTGTGTCCGGAACAATTTTTCACCCTCACTTTCAGGTAGGCAAAGAAAAATACATGCTTGCTGATAACTGGGACACCTGGCAGGAAGGACGTTTTCACAGGCTTTAGGATGTGTTGGTCATCAGTGGCCCAACGGAACATGGATGGGTCTTTCGCTTGGGTACCGGTATTTAAAGATATGATCACTGCCGGCTGAATCTGCGTCTAAAATATTGCCAGTGGGTTAAATTATTAACGGTGTTAGTGCTGATCATATGATGAAATTATTTGTAGTCCTATATATTCTTTAAAAATAATCAACTCAAATGTATTTTGTTAAGAAAGTTACATCAGTATTTTTTTCTAGTGTGTCATTTTCACTGGGATGAATGACATAATTTGTCATCATTCCAACTATCTCCTAAGGCTGTTGATGTTTCATTGGGTCAAAGAGAGGTATGTTTATATAACAAGGAAACCGTTGATCAACGTGGGGTTGAAATAAGTTACAGACTTAGGAGAGATGTCAGTCATATACTGTTCCTTAAACACGTCACCCCAAGTTCCAAGTCACCATACAGGCTATTAGTCCGGTATCACATTTTGTTTTCAGAGTTAAGTCCAGATGTTATTGAAATTATAAGCGGTTAAATAAAGTTTTTACACTTACAAGTCAGAATCGCTTTCTCCCTCTCATTTTTTCCACCTTATTTAACCTTTCGACACATTCATTTCATGTCTGCCCTGTGTTGAGTTAGTTATGTGAGCACTTTGCTCTTTCTAGAGCCTGAGCTGTTGGAAGAACAGCTTATTTCTCAAGTCTTGTCTCCCCAGTAACTTAGCCCAGGTCTTGCTGCACACAGTAGGTTCTCATTTTTGAGATTGCTTCTTAGATGAGAACTGAACGTGTTTGCTTCAAGAGGAGCGGTGAGTACATATGACAGCAGAACAATGAAGACTAGTCACCTTGTCTGAGAAGCTTAAACCAGAGGGTGCTTCCGTATTCATCAAGTTATTTCAACGTCTGCAGTATAAGAAAAGCATATTAAGTATCAGCCCAAAGATTAAGAATCTTTTGTTGTCCCCTCTTCATCAAGAAGTCCAAAATCAGGACACGTTTCTAGAAGTCCCTGGAGCTGCTCTCCTCGTGTGTACTTGAGTGTCTTCAGATAACCGGCCAGCAGCCATGCTGGAGTTAAACACTCTGACCAGAATTTCTGGTTGGGTCTTTAAGTAACGGAATCCCCACGGGCTGCTTTGCAGCCAAACTGACCCTGGTACGTTGCTTGCACTGGACTGAAACTTTTTCTCATGAGCTGGGTTCCAGACACAGGGCCCCTTGCGGAAGACGCTTGTCACATAGATTGTGAGGCAAGACTCTATAGGGGTGGAATGTGGGGACAGAGTCCCAGAGAGCAGTTTCCAGGCTCTCGGCCTCACACGGAAAGGTGCTGGCTCGGGTAGTAGATGGCCATCAGCTGTGACTAGTTGGCCGTCAGCTGTAACCGGTTAGCCATTAGCCACTGATGTAACTACCGTGGCTGAGCTAGTAAGTGCAGACTGCAGTTAGCAAGGGGTTGGTTGGCATAGAAGCGGACGGCGGATTGCGTATCGTGTGGAGCCTGCTTCCTGTATCTCCAACCCAGCCGCCAGCGAGACTATAACGGTATGAACCCCCTACCCCTGGCTCCGTGGGTGTTCCTTTTTGGCCTCACCATATCCTGTGTTCTTGTTTGGGGAGCAGGACTAGAGACCCTCCATGACAGGGAAACAGAGCCATGTTGGGACCCTGGCCAGGACCCTGGCCTCAGGGCTGTGCCCACCACCACGCTCTCCACACGAAGACCCTGGGCCCACAGAAGGACACTCGAATAATGCCTGCCTTTCAATATGGCAGTTATTCCTAAATGTCTTTGTTGACAGCTGGTGAGGCACAAAATAAACACAGGCCCATTTGCAAGTAAGCAGGAATTAGCATAATCGGCAGCTGAGGCATTCCACACAGACACAGAACCATAAAGAACCTCGTTCCTTCAGAGACAAAGTTAGGGAAGGGAACTGCCTGGAATAATGAGTCACTCACCACCTGCCAAGGTCCAGCGAACCAGACCAAAGACGAGCCATTGTTTTCTGGCCTAAGCAGTTCTCAGAGTTCATTTTTCTAATTAAAATAGAAACTAATCTCATGATAAAAATACGGCACTACAGTGATTGAAAAATAAATGCTTTTGTAGATAATGAAAAAAAATTATGGATTTGAGTCTCCATTGCCCAAAATACAGCATGTAATTATCAGAGTCATCTATGGAGGGCGATTATTAAAAGTCTCCTCCGTTTTGTCACCCCAGAGTCTGATTAAAATAAAAGGGACTGTGAGAAAACAGAGTGTTTATACTTTGCTCTGGGTGAATACCAGCCAATGTGCCCACGGAGACTGTGTCTTCCAAGCCTGGGGACCGTTAGTCTTGGGCCCTAATTAGAAATGGAGCATCACACTGTGTGGCCGTGAGGGTCTCTGCACAGCCCAGCACCCTCCCCATGCTCGAGCGGCTGACAACGAAGTCATTCGCACACTCAGGACAAATGTGTCTGCTCCTCTTAGCAGAGCTGGAACAATCTGTAGGAAAATAGCTCTTTATTGCTTGAAGATCTGATAGCAAGGGATACACAGAGGGCCCAGGAGTGCTAATTAATCGGTCCCTCTCTTTTCTTCACAAACGCCATTTGCTCCCGTACGAGCCACCGTCTGTCTTTTGGCAGCACGTTTCTGAGTGTGGAAGCCCATCATTCAGGTTTCACACCGGTCCGGCCGAACCTTTGTGAGCCAGACTTTCATTTGATCACATCCATCACAATAAAGGGTCGGCCTGAAAAGTCCCCGTCTCTCTCAACTCATTGCTCTGAAGGCTGCTCCGGATCATGGCTGTTTCCCAGGCCCCTCTACCTGCGACCTACCTTTGTGCGTGTCTCAAAGCTTTGCGGGCCACCTGCCATCCGGCCGTGACCTTCCCTTGTGTAGACACAATCAGTGCCCCACCGCCTTTCTCCCGGATGCTGCAGAGGCAAACTGCTCCTATAGATTCGTCCCCACCTTAGTCATAAAAAGTAGGTCAATTCTAAAAATAAACACGGGCGAGTGGCCCCGATCCCAGGGTGTGTGAAGCCGGTCTCCATGTGGCTGGAGTAAGGAAGGGACATGGCGACAGGTTGTAGTGTTACCCAGTGGCTTTATTTCCAAACTCTCTACGCTTTTCGGATGCAAGAGAATGAAAATCCAATTCAAACTGGTATAGTTTTTTTTTTTTTTAAAGGCTGAACATATCAGCCCATGTGTAATACTAGTCTCAGGCTTGACTCGATCTGGAGGCTCAAATAATTTACACGGGACTCGGTCACTTTACTGTACCGTTATGTTTTATGGCAAAAGTAACACATCTTCCTGTAAGAGGATTAAAAAATACAGGTTAAGTGGAAAGACGAAAATAAAATTCACCAGTTATTTCAATAGTCAAAAGTCATCAGGGCTCAAATTTTGGTGCTGAGCTTTTTAGTCTTTTATTCCTTGCAAACATGCATTCGGGACTGTGGTGGTCAGAATTGTATGGCAGCCCCCATGGTTCCCAGCCTGTGTGTCATGTCCTGTACTTGAGTGGGGTGGGACCTGAGGGTGTGTTATATTACCTGGTAAAGGCGTTCTGGCCCCTCGGCAGCTGACTCTGACCTATTCCAAAGGGACAATGTCTGGGGTGAGCCCAAGACATTGAGCTCAGGTGAGCCCTTCAGAAGAAGCAAGCCTTTCTGTGCTTACATCCCGGAAGGACCCGGAGGACTGTCTCCTGCTGGCCCTGAAGAAGCAAGCCACCATGAATTCTCCGGCTCTGAGAACAGGAGTTCTGTCAACAGCTGCAGGAGCAGGGAGAGGACGCCAAGTCCCAGGTGAGCCTCCAGCTCTGGCCGACATTGGCTGTGCTGGTGCGACCCCCGGCAGAGGACCCACCAGGTGGCACTTGGACCCTAGAACCGTCAGCAGGTAATAAACGCATGTTGTTTTGATCCATTCCACTTGTGATAATTTGTCACGCAGCATTAAAATCTAATACAGGGCCATACAAATAAGAGGGACCATTTGCATAATGACTTGTGACATTTGTGTCACATGGCTTAATGGATGACATGTGTCCCATTACATGGGTGCTCTGTTCGTTATTTCATTCCAGTGTCATAAACACAAACAGTTACAGGACGCAGACAGGGACATACGTTTATGAAGAGACTGTGTGTGATCAGTAAGAGTGGTGGGTGACATGGAGAACTAGAACACGTGTGGCCAGTCTAAAGGGCGCAGTTACTACGGATACAAACAAAAGTTGTTTTTCCACTTTTTTTTTTTTTTTTTTTGGTGAGGGGAGGTAGTTTCATGCTGGGACATAGTATTCCAGACCTTCTCTTCTCTCTGAAGAGAAGCCAACTTTCTGGAAATGGATGGGGGAAGTCACGTTTATAAATATTGGCAGCTAGTCCAATTTTTATTTAACTCCCTCAGAGGGCTGAGTAGAAATGATCAGTGTTCCATAATTACCTGACAGGTTTCCAATTTGCAACTTGTGCTGTAACTAATTCTGTATTGTTAGACACAGATTGTCCCCAAAATTTCATTACTATAAACACGTATAAGTGAACATATTTGAACTAAATCTTTACCAGCAATCTGTGATGAATTCCACAGGGTAAACATGAAGACGTGAGAAGGTGTGTTGATGTTTATATATGTTTTGAAGGCTCTTAAAGCCAATTGCAAATGTGACCCCCAAAAGCTGATAAAATTGTCTCAGCCTCAGCACAAGTACTCGTATGTGTGTCCTGGTCCCTATGTCAGTTTTGGATATGATCTTTTTTACATGTATATTAAATTATATCTGTACAGTTGATATCTTATCGTGTAATTTGTAAATATTTGGTACTGGTGACGTTGAATATCTTTCATCCATTCATTGCTCATTTGTATTTCTTCTTAATGAATTGTCTTTTCACGTTCTTTAGTGTTTCTTTTAGATATTTAGAGCTCTTTATATATTAGAAAATTAACGAAGAGTTTACATTCTATACCATATTGGAGAGGTGCAAAATTTTATCTTGGCATAGGTTACTATTTATCCATATGGGCACGATATGTCTTAGAATGATTTTCTCCTAATTGAAACATTCCAAGATGTGAAACATGAAATTCGTAGTCTCCAGTGCTTTCTGTGAAAATCGGACCATCTGTCCAAGGTCACAGCCCCACTCAGGTACATGCGTAGGTCTTGCCACTGGAGCAAGGTAATAACTAAATTGTTTCAGCGATAAGAGGAGCAGAGGCGTAATAAAAACAAAGAAATAGGAAGACATAGGCGAGCTTTCCCTTTTGCTTTGGGTTTGGAAAGAAGTAAAGAGCACGGGTGCTGTTCTAACAAGACAAGCCAGGTCAGCTACAAAACCATACATTTTCTTGGGCACATCGGAGAGCCACCAAGTAAACCGAATTCCAGAGCGGACAAGGTCTTCCAAGGAGGGAATGGACGCCACTGTTCCACCTTTGCCAGAGTATGGGAGGAAGGGGCGGCCCTTCCTCCCATCACAGGAGGGCGAGAGGAAGGCACCTGAGGTTTGTAACGCCTGATCAAGTGAGTCAGCAGGTCAGTCTGGAATATTGGGGCTCCAGATGCAGAGGGGTTCACACACGGGCAATCTCTTTTCCTGGACGTCCAGTGGACACGCAGGAGAAATCTCAGAGGGAAGGCAGACCTCATCTGAGAGAGACCCTGAACGGCTTATGCATGCGGTGGGTAGGGGGTTGTGGCTTCTGCAGGCTGGACACAAAACCCTGCTTCCCAGAGTTTTTCCTCCTACTGACCAAAAGTATCAAGTTGGTGACAGAGACACAGGCAAAAACCCATTGCTTCTGGAAAAGAAGCAACACTTTCTCACCTTTTCAAGAGAGATAGGAGTCTCTTTAGACTCCTAGGGCACAGATTAAGACCCATTGTTCCTGGTAAAAGCATACAAGGAAGAACTCTCCGGAAGGGACAGGAAACCTTGGGCAGCAGCACTCATGATACAAGGCAGAGTTTGGTGCCATCACAGGACAAAGAGACTCTGAAAGCCGACACCCAAATCTCAGGTACCAGGCTCTGAATCAGGAGAGGGGAGAAAGCACCCCGTCCTTACAGCTAGCCACAGGAACAACACATGTACAGATGGGGACAATTACAGGTACATACAGTGGAATATGACTCAGCAATAGTGAGAAACGCACTAACTAGAAACACGGCAACACCCACAAAACCTCAGTATCATTGCGTGAATGAAAGAAGCCATCACACCTGCAGGTCGGGGCTTCTCTGGGGCCGCAGGGGAGGGAGGGCAGACTCTGAGGGGACAGGAGGAATCGGGTGGTGAACATGTTCTTCACCGTGGGAGCGGCTTCCAGATTTACGCAGATGTATTTAAACAAGGAGGCCATCGGACGGGCCATTATCGACCTATACAGCCCCTTCTGAGAAAGCAATCCAGCAGGTGGGGTGGGAGGCGACCGGCGTGGGGCTGTCCCCCTCTCACCCACAACACGCTTCATCTGGGCTTCTGAGTTCTCTTTCCATTCTGTTTGGAGTGGGTGCCACCCTGCACCTCCAGCTGATTTGTGCGGGGCAGGCTCTGTGCCTGCAGCTGCCGAGCACTGTGCAAACTGTGCAAACCAGTTGCAAACTGGTGCTAGATGCAGGAGTGCAGGACTCACGCAGGAATTGTTAGATAAGTGCAGTCTCTTGACTTCAGGGGCCGAAAGGTGTGTGGGTAACAAGAGTCTGGAATCGAGTGGAACCGGAAGCAGCAGCCAACTTTACAGAAGGCAGAGCTGAGAGCAGAGAAGATTGACGCTGCTTCCCTGCATCCACACAGAGTCATACCAGATTACGGGGAGCCCCTTGTTGCAGAATGCAGCTTGAGGGGTGTTCTGATACCTGCAGACAGAAGAAGGAACACCTGGCTGGACATTTTGGAAGAAGCCACCTTCTGGCCCTATTTTAGGGGAGGACGTGAGGACAGGACAGCCATCAGGCAAATAAGCACACATCTGGGGAGGCCTTGGAAAACGGACAGGCTGCACAGCAGCCCTGCCGGGGATTCTGATCTCCAGCAGAAACAGCAGAGTGTGGCCAGTCTTTGCCGGCACCAAGCAGCCTGAGCAGAAGCCTGGCCAGGTGGTCTGTTCCACACAAAGGGTCACCAAACAGAAAAGCAGCTACAGATAGCTGGACACCACTGCAGGCGTGAAGAGGACACACCGGGAGGAAGAACTTCCCTTCCAGGACCACCTAGAACCCTGGATCTTTTTCTATCTCTCAGGCTGTTGAATTCCCAGACATTCCTTCAGGCCAGCCCCTCCAAGCGGGTTCAACAACAACCAGGGAGGGGACCTGAGGGAAATCCGCCAAGTCTATTGAGTAAATATGAATAAATATTTAGCACTGAGTAAACACCTAGTGAGATCTTAGGCCTGAATATTTACTCCTTTATGTGTGAGTCAACAGAACACATCCCCACACATACACGTACACACCACAGAACACATCCCCACACATACACGTACACACATGCATGCACGCACACGCCGTGTAGGTTACACAAATTTGTTTAATAAAATGGAAAGAATGTAGTCTCTGAATGCAGAGGAAAGAGCCCCCTTTTCATAAAAACATGCTAAAGAAAACGTAAATTCTAGACAGTCCCTGCACTGTGCCCTCAAATAAGGCTGTCGTGGTGGCAGAGGCAGGAATTCTGATTCTTGTCCCCAAAGCAGCCATCCAGATGGGCTGGACGTGCTTCTTCTGGCTGTCATTTGTTGAGAAAGTGAGGGGATTGAGTACAGGAATCTGGGCACATGAGAAAGACCGACTGGCGAGCTGGGCGACCGTCCTCCCTGTGCCCGATACCCAGGTTTTGATACAGTGCAAGGGGAGATGGCTGTGCTCACCAGGACGGACCCTCCGCTGACCCCCTTCACCAGCACATGTGCTCCTTGTGGGCCTCACGCAGCCTATAAACCCATGTTTCCAAATGCAGGTGATTGTGCCAAGCCGCGAAGCCTGTGACCAAGCGCTCCGAAGCTGCCGGTCTGCTCACAGATGAGAAGATTTAGGAAGGAATCCTGTTCGGAAGGACTCCGAAGGCAGAAATGCCCAGGATTAGCCCAGCAATGGAGGTTTGGAAGCTTAATCAGGGAAGGACCCCAGGCAGATCTGAACTCAGGCAGGCATCTTTTTTCCTTTTCCCTACCTGTGTCTTTTATTCTAGAGAAGCAACAGAATATAGAAATTTTTGGGGGTCCTAAGGCCAAAGAATATTCTGTACCCTTAGCACCTTGCCTTGCCCTGTCATGTGGGTGGTAAGGATAGAGCTATTTATGAGTGACCCCAGAAATATTTAGGGTGGCAAAGCAGGGCACGAAAGGGAGCCCAAGCCAAAGCTGTGTGCCGGTGACACCCACTCTTAGAGGCTCTCCCGTGAGGTGCTTTCTTTCACCATCCTGGAGAAATGAAACTTTTGAAATGAGCTGTAAAATAAGACTATGTATGTGTACATATATACAAATATAATCTATTAAATGTAAATGCATATATGTCAATATATAACATTGTTGTGTGCATACTAGCACTGTTAAATATTACATCAATTATACATTACACGTGTGTGATACATACACTTTACAAAAACAATGCAAAAATAACACTGTAGTGTTGTACAGTGTTATTTTTACAGTCTTCTCTATAGTTGCATGTATATTTCACAAAATAATGGAAAATTAATGTAATATGTAACACATACATCCATATTGTATTTCATATCTATCTATCTATCTATCTATCTATCTATCTATCTATCTATCTATATCACAGAAGATGGATTCCAGAAGTTTCTGATTGCCTGGATGTCCTCTTTCTGTTCTACCAGCCAAGTGTGTCCCACCTGCTTTATTATCACCATTTCTTTTCTGCTCTCCTGGCCCCGTGCATAGTGCATAGCGCCAGAGTAATTATTAACCCGTCTGCTACATTTTTCTGTCCTTAGAAAAGCAACCTCTCCCAAATGCTTTGAAGTCCAATTTTAATTCAGATGCAAACTGCTCCCTTAGTACTAATAATGGAAGAACAACCTCGGGCGAACTGTAATTACAGAGGGTTGCTGTTCTCCGTCTGATTAGAATGTCATTTCCTGACTCCTGCCAGACCGCACGCGTCCATCCAGCATTTCCACCTCTTCCTCCTTGTGTCCTAAACCCCGCGAGGCTGTTTATCACACAATTCCTCACCTCGCACTGGTGGTGTGTTAATTTAAATGTCAGAGAGCAACAAAGGCCAAACAAAGATGGGACAATTATATCCACATTTTTATACATACAAAGAGGCTTATTCTGAGGAATTGGCCCATGCGATTGTGGAGGCTGACAAGTGCCACGAGCTGCAGAGTGGAGACCAGAAGCTGGAGGCCCAGGACGGCTGATGGCTCAGTCCCTGTCTGAGTCCTAAGGCCTGAGACCAGGAAGAGCGGATGCTTCAGGTCAAGTCTGAGCACCAGCAAAAGGACACTGTCCCGCTTGAAAGCCATCAGACAGCAGCATTCTCTCTTTCCCAGGGGATAGTCAGTCTTTTTGCGCCAGTCAGCCCTTCAACTGATTGGGTGAGGCCCACCCACACGAGGGAGGGCAATCTGCTTTACTCAGTCTACACACATCACTGTTCACCTCATCCAAAAACACCCTCACAGACAAACCAAGAATAATGTTTGACCAAGTATCTGGGTGCCAGATCACGCTTTCCAGGTGTGGATGGCAGAGAGGGTATCATAGTGGTGACACACAGGCTGTGTGACTGTGGGCACACAATTTCGCCTGTCAATGCTATGCTATACTCTCTGGATTACCTGGGTCAATGTATGCAAACAGCTTGAATAGGGCTCAGCTCACTGTGTGTGCTCAGCAAATGTCTGCTCTTGTTAAAATAGGTGCATGGATTAAAAACAGCCCTTCCTGGCAAGAATATGAAGCCTGGCCTTCTCCCGGTGTTGACTGTGGAGAGCTCACAGGTCCAGAAGTATTTCAGCGTCAAAGCAGGATACCCAGCAATTAGGGTGAATAAACAGTGAAGTATTGGACCACTGTATTCTGGTGCAAATTGTGGGATTGGAGACAAACGCTCTCATTTTCTGAAAATCAAGTTGGGAGCATCCAATTTTAAAAAGTTTTAGAAAAACATCAGCCATTCTCCGTGGATCTGCGCTTTGTAATAATAATAATATTATTATTATTATAACAATACTAACTAAGAATTATAAAATTGTAAAATTTCCCCCCTGCTGAGATAAATGACTTCCGTTGTTGTTAGGAGCCACTGATATGAAGGTACCAGCTGGACCTGGGAACTGGGAGGCCACACTGCAAATTCAGAGCCACTACCCTCCACCCTCCCCTGAGACATTACAGGCCGGACGCCCAAACTCCACAAACCTCAGTTTCTTTGCCTGGAATATGGGAACAAGAACAGCACATGTCCCACTGGGTGGTTGGGACCATTAAGGGAAGCCCTTCACAGAGCCTCACGCATGGTCAGAACCTCACAGATAGGAGGCCTGGTTCTCAGACACAATGGTCACCAGCTCCTTCCATCACGTGAGAAAAACAAGGAGCTCATCAGCTGCCCGTCTTAGCATTGCAGACGAGGACCTTGGTGGTGGCTGCCCACATGCCATCCTTCCCCCCCTTCAGGCTTTCTGTCACCCTTTTGGGAGGTGTCTTTGGGAAAGCCCACTGCTGATAAGGAGTGGAACCAGGACCCGGCCCATTCTGCAGGCTGACATAATTTCATAACCAGATTCTTTAAAAAAAATACACATGCAGCTTATGGGGAACATTTCTATTCAAAAGGAAAAGCAAGACGCGTGGAAGCATTTGTGGCCATGCTTTGAACTCTAAAAGAGTGTGTTAAGTAAGTTGAGATTTCTCGTAATCGTATTCCCTCTGTAGAATGGCTTCTGCATTCGTGTACAAACCTCTGTGGAAAGGACGACGTGTGAGAACGAAATGTCTGTCCTTCATCAGCCACCCAGTCAGCGGTGCTTTGTTGTAGCAGCTCGTACGAGGACAGCCACTTCGGACGGTGTCACGAGGAAGGACGTTGGTGTGGAGGACACAGGACTGAGATGCATCTGAGGTACTGGGACAGGGGACAAAGGTGGCGTGTCCTCTGCCCTCCGCGCTGCCAGACCACGCTGGGTCCACCCTTCACAACGCTCTTTACAATCTGAAATAACACCGAGGGTTTATTGGTTTGTCTCACTCACTAAAATGTAAGTTCCCTGAACATACAGACGGTGCAGCTGCTGGCCCAGGACCCAGAAGACAGCGTGGCACGAACGAGATGACCGGCCAGGTTTGTGGAATGAACGAGGCAATGAGACGAAACTTGCTGTCCCTTCCTGTCCAAGCCCCGTGCCAAGAGGCTCTGGCCTCGTTCCCAGACCTCCTGGGGTTCTCTCGGCCCAGAGGCTCGCTCTGTGTCATCTTCTGTCATCATCCCTCTAAGCCACACTCACGTGTTGGCGCCCAAATAGCTGTCCCTGACTCCCCGAACTGGTTCACCCTCGCGACTTCCCATGTCCAGTGGGCATTCTGTTCCCAGTATTTGAGTGGGGAACTGATTTCCTAAATCTGAATCCTGGCCCGACCTCTTTCTAACCCCTACATGGGCGCTTGAAGCTGGGAGACAGCGTGGACGGGAATGTGAGTCCCTCCCGGGAAGTGTGCAGGTCTCAGCCTGGTTACGGGCCAGGTACAGAGCGCGTGGCTGCTCCGTGGGGAGGGGCCACCGTGCCCAGGGTGGGCTGAGGCCTTGGAGGCTGCATGCCCTGTGGCCAGGAGTGGGTCAGGCTTCGGTGACCACGCCACTTGCTGTCCAAATAGACTTTCTGTTAATCATCGTGCTGGTGTAAGAGACACGAGCCAGACAGCTCCGAAACGGCTGGCAGCCATGCTGCCCACACAGAGTGCAGCATGGCCTGGAGCCCGGGACAACTGTCGGGGCTCCTGCCGGGGGACAATGGGCCCCTGACCGTGAGAGTCCAGGAGGAGTGGGAGCTGGGCGGGACTCAGCAGGGGCTGCAGAAGCAAACGAGTGTGGGTCAGGACCGGGTTCTCTTGGTCTGCGCGTGTCTCATGAGTGCATTCTGCAGCTCCCAGAAACTTCTGCTCATTTAGACGTGAGCCCCTTGGCCTGCACGCCTCAGACAGAGAAGCCTGCAGTGCTCCCACGTGTGTGCTTAACAGTCCTGGCGTTTCCCACCACAATCTCTGGTGAGTCTTTCCCTGTATATGTTCTTCTAGGGGTGCACTGTCACCTGCTGAAATAGCTCAAGCCTGTCGGCAGAACACACAGAATCCTGGCAGATGTGCACAGTGCGGGCCTGCAGCTGAACATGTTAGAACTACAGAGCCATGCACACGCAGTGTGCCTGCCGACTTGCTCCCACAAACACCGCTGCTTCCTGGCGCATTTGCCCTGGGAAGTGGGTATTGAGAGCCTAAGAGCTAAACAGTGTTCTAGACCCACGTGGTGGGAACACCGCCGGGGGCAACGGGCGTTTGCCAAAGTGGGCATCTTGACTGGAGGGGGGCCTGTGGGTTAGGGGCCTGCTTAGAAGATTCGAGAGGACTATTGTATTCGGGGGAACCAGGCTACGGTGGCAGGGTGAATATCAGAAGATAAAGAAGTGTTGGAACCTTATTAAAACAAAGTCCACATTAAACATACCTTGTTTCCCTGAAAATAAGACCTCGCCGGACAATCAGCTCTAATGCATCTTTTGGAGCAAAAATTCATAGAAGACCCGGTAGGCTGTCAGCCTTCCGGGTCTGGGAGGTCCTGTGCAGTTCATCTCTTGTGAAAGCGTCCGCCTCCTGATTTTAGAGGGGGTGACGACTCCTCCCCAACAGCACAGCCCTTGTTTCCTTCTGAGGTCCCAGCTCAGGTCCCACAGTTTCACACCGAGGCCGTTTCACAGGCTGCTGGACCAGGTCAGTGCAGGCAGGGGCGGAGGCAGTCCAGGTGGGAGAGGATGGCCTGGCCGGGGCCGCCACCTCAGCTCCTTAGGACAGTGCGATGGGGATGAGCAGGTGTCCTGCAGAGGCCGGCATCGCCCGCTTCTCTCGGGCTGAACCCCCCAGGGCTCGGTGCCCATGCACAGCTGGGTCCTCACAGTGGTGGGAGTGGTTTCCGGGGTCCCAGAGAGGAGGTCCCTGCACCTGCAGGCACCTGGGGGAGGACGGGAATTCTCAGCACAGCTGCTGCCTGTGTGAGGCAGCGAGTGGTCTGTGGTGACGTGCACAATATTCCCAGCTCCAGTCCCCACAAGACAAAACATTTTAGACATCCATAAAGTCCGTCCACTTCTAACAAAGCCTCTCAAACCCACCTTGCTGGTGATTGTGTGACATTACAATTCTTGCTGATTTAAGCAGCATTATGCAGCTCGACAAAAGGACATCACATGCTGTTGACAGAGGTCTTGTTTCCATTTAGAGCTCGTTTCCCCCTTTATTTTTCCATCACGAGTGGGACTTTGTGCCATTTCCAGGACAGCCTTTAGGAGGTTGGCATGGATGAGCCTTTGAAGAGCTGATGACAACTGCTTGTGATGACACAACAGAGCTGGAACAGCCTTGGGTAAGGATTTGAGAAGACCCAAATCATGTCCCCCTTATGCACGTAGACACGACTGGATTTTACGTGTGTGAGACCAGATGTGAGTGTCTAATACAACACAGAGCTCCATCCGGCACCCTGAGGCTCGTCAGTCCTTGCAACGTGGGTACATCATCAATGAGGGCGAGAAGAAGCCATGTTGTGTCTTTTTTGCACAGCTCAGTCCTTGGGTGACCTTGAAATTCCCTACCCAGCCTTACTTTTAGGTTAAAAGCGCTGCTACTTTTAGAGTATCCTTGGCTGGAAACCAAAGAGCCAAGCTCTCTCCATCCACGTTCGCTGCAATTTCCGGGCAAGGACCCGACTCCCTGAAGACAAGTTCACTGGGGCCGCCGTCGTGTGGGTTGTTCTGGGGGCTCGGCAGAAGGTGGGTCTGCCTCGTCTCCATTGCAGGGGCTCCCGTCCCCGAGTCACGACTCGTTCACCATTCTGTGTGCCAGGCACTGACGGGGTCCTGGGGGCATCCGGTCACCTTGACGGTGTCTGCCCACATGGGGGCCAGGGGGAGACTTCAGAGAACTCAGACCATGTGTGCGACTGTTGGTCCAGCAAAGAGGCAGGGCTGCCACCTAGTAAGCGTGTGTCATCCACATCAACTGTGCTGTCCAGTAACGCCTGGGGCTGTCCACCCCTGCCCTGGAAATCCCGTGGGTTAGGACTGTCCTATCGCCCACTGCTGTGCCCCTGGGGGTGTGACTCTTACTTTGTCACAGCAGCTGGCAGCTTCATGTTCGTGTATGTTATGACAAAAGCTGATTTTACTTCTTTCAGCCAGTACTTTAATTTTCCACCAGGATGGGAACAAAACTCATCTTTTCGAACAAGCTGAGCCTCGTTTGTCTGCTGAGCAGTTTAGCTTCAATCCTGCAGGAAACCAGACTCCATCAGAAGCAGCAGCCCCAGGCACTTTGGCGGAGGTGAATCTAATTAGAGGATTTGCCAAGTTTAATGGAAGCACAGAGGAATGAAAGGTTGACATGCTGATCTATAGAAAGAAGACATAAGACCTCACAGGCTACAAGCGAGGCTTTCCAAACAGGCTCACACATTTGAGAAAACATGAATGCTTACTAGGTATTTGATGACAGAAATTGTTGTACAGCGTGTTAGGCATGATATGGCATTCGAGCTTGTTTAAAAACGGTCGTTACCGTTCGGAGAAGTATACTAAACTATTTACAGACTATAGGTAAAAAAAAAAAAAATCTCTCTCAAAGGTTGCAGGAGATGCTGTAAACACAGGTGATTTTCAAGGTTTTGCTTCGCGGAGGAGATGTATGCTGCCGTGACCACGTGGAGTTTTGGAAACCAGCTCAATGTTGCCACCCGATGACACACAGACACACAGCCCGTAGGTACACATGTTTTCTGTGCACTTTGACCTTCTGCTTCGTGGTGCAGACCCCTCTTTGGGATCTTTGCCCACATTTTCGCTTCTGAATATGTGGTGATGAATCGTTTCAGAGCTGGTTCTAACGTCCATGTACAGCAGAGGCTTCCAAACGGCTGTGGCCGTGGTGAGAACCCCTGGCTGAAAAGTCCTCTGAATGGAATAATTGCAGGCACATAATTACTGGGCTCCGTGCCACGCGAAGTCGTAAATAGCGCTGACAGTGTAATTTGCTCTCACGGACGGTGCAGTAGCTGGTTACGGCTGCATTGCCATCCCCTCCATGAACAAGCTCCTGTCTGTCTGAGGGGAGCCCCTGTTGTGTCAGACGCCTGGGAGTGTGGCCTGATGGAAAGTGGGCATTGGTGGTGCTGCTGGTGGGGCGCCCGGCCTGGTGGTACCCCAGAGTGTCTGTGCACCCCATCCATAGAGCGGAAGGCATGATGGGACAGCGTGGAGTTCTTCTGTTTCATTTACATGTGCTAGGATTGCTTCAACGCAGGGGACTCTTACGATAAATACACGATTAAAATACACGCCATCTGCCATGAAATAATAATAGTGCCAACAACAGTGAGAAGGAAGAGGAGGACGACGGACATACAATCAGGATTCCTTGAGGACCCATTCATGGGTCAGTTTCAATGTCAGTCTAGTTACTCAGAATCCTGCACCGTTCTCTCTTATTCCACTGTTTTAAATCTTGGGTCCCATGTGCTTTTCCTCTTTCTGAAGACATTATCTTCTTGTGCCAGTAGCAGCCCCAGCCGATTGCTACAGGACCACAAAATATGAACTTTCATCCCCCCAAGCCAGTTGGCATGAAACTGTCCCCTGCTGTCCCTGTCCCTGGGGGAGCCCTCTTTCCGTGGAGGTCGATTAACGTCCCTGTGCTAGCGTTCTGGTGTGTCTCTATCACGTGACTCTGTCACCGCCCCATGTCCAGCCAGTCTCCTGATGTGTGGGCCACGTCCCCAGCTGCCTGGCTGGGGGCAGCTTTATCCCTCCTGGGTCCTACACCCCATGGGACGAGTTTGCAACTCTTGGTCTGTGAGCACGAGGCAACTTCCTTCTAGGGCATCGTCTCTCAGCTTGATCACGATTCCTATCAGCAGGAAACATGTTCACAGTGGTGCTGTCATTTGGGCCACCCAGGGGAACACGGTGATTCTTAACTTTTGAAAGAACAAGCCTGAAAACCACGTGTGCTGTGATTCAGGGCTCTGGAGTGGGGCAGACCTTGGTGATAACCTGGTGATAACATGAATTCCCATGTTAGGTCTCGCTGTTTCTGTCGGTGGCGGTCGGGTGACAGTCTCCGTCCTGGGACTCTTCTCGGGCTGTGTCAGTCGTGCAGCTTATATCTTGCCACCCCGGGGGCTCCTGCATGAAGGGCAGCTGTCCGTCGTGTCTACTGCTGCAGCGAAACCCCTCTTCTGCCTCAAGAAATGCCCCTTTTTACCTGAGACTGTGTGTCAACACAACCACTCTTGGTGGCCATGGGGTTCCACTTCCGGCTCAGAAATGTCAGCTTCAGCACCCAGTAGAGCAGTCCGACCGGCTCGGTATTTCCATGTGTGTGGCAGGCGTTGCTCTGCAGCTCCCTGTGAGGAATGTGTGTTGTGTGGGTGTAAGAGGCTCCGCTCTTTTGCCGCTGAAAGTGCAGTTTGGGTTGGGGCCCTGACGGCATCTGGCGCATTCACATGGCAAGAGAAGCACGTTCTTGTCCGTTTCTGTGACGCCAGGGCCTGGGCTCGGTCTTGTGTTCTCTCCGTCCTCAGGCCGATGGGAGCAAAATGTTGACCAGGTCAGGATGAATCTGTGCCATGGAGAATTAGGACTAATTCTTTATTTTTACCTCAACATGTCCATGTTCTTCTGTGTTTTCAAAAATATCTTATTCCGTCTGTAAGTGCTTACCATCAATTTAATTTCCATGCAAACTTCCCTCCTGAAAGCCCTGTGATTTCTGTAATTCTGGACGCCTTTGTGCTTCATCTGAGTAACTTGCTGTAGATACGTTGTCTCTGGTTCTCCGAGTACGTCAGTGTGACGGTGGAGTTGCACCTGGGTGGTTTCTCCTTTCCTGGGGGCTCAGCAGACACAGCGCCTGTGGTACCTTCTGACCCTTGATCCCTCCTGATTCTCCACGTGTGGGGAAAAGGGCACGGCTCAAAGCGGCCTGTGTTCTCCATGACGTCCATAATGGTGGGCGATTAGAAACTGAGGAGCCCCAACGCCCCCTTTCTTTTTGCAAAGTACAAATTCCTTTAATCGTGGTAAAAATATTACTAATCTTAGAAATGTTTTTAAAAATACAGAAAAACTAAGGAAACATATTTAAACAAAAGTGAAGCTTTACGAATGTCTCGGTCCATTTGGTATTCCTTTTTTTCTGAGCATTTTCATATTTTTCTTGTGATCATATTTCATACACTACCTTGTGTTTTGCTTTTTTCCACCCAACATTGAACATACACATTTACCACGTTATTTTTAAATTCTAAATATATTTACCATATTATTCTATTCTTCATCTGCAGAATTTAATGCCTGTGTAATCTGTCGGTATTTACAACTTTGATTTAATCAATGCCCTATTTTGCAAATACCCCTATGATCTCTCTAGTGTTAGCAGCAGAACTAGCTGCCATCACCAACCTTCTTGAGCATTTACAAGTGCCAGGATCCCCTGAGGAGTTGTTTAAAGGAAACCCTTTTTTGTTTTGTTTTGTTCAATCCCCTGGATTTCTTAATCCTGTTAAAATAATCCCAAGTGTGATTCTTTCATTTAGCTACTGAGTCTTACACACACACACACTCACTCACTCACTCACTTTCTTGTTATCACTCTTCCCCTTTCATAGAACATACGACCTGCCCTTTCAGACCCTGCTTCACCTGATACACGTTCTTTCACAAGAACTCATCATTTTTTACTGCAACCATTTACTTATAAATTAAAAACAAAAACAAACAACACAAAAAGAATAACAAAATCAAAAGCAAAAACAATCAAGAAACTCTGACATACTTGCAAAGACAGACCTGGCTCGGTGGCCCCAGTAGCAAACTCAATGCCTGGAACATGTGAACATGAAGTAAGTTCTGCGACAGACACTGGAAAATGGAATGAGGGAGATGTGTCCCAGATAAATCCTACCCGTGCTCTTGATCCTGTTCAAAACATGGTACCAATCAGGCACTTAAAGGGAGCGAGATCAGAAGGAAACATGCAGGCCCATAGAAACCAGGGAATTATCTTAAAGTTATCAATTTTCACCTCTTCGTGCAGTTATTATTTTTTTTCCCACATAAAAATGTGGCAGGAAAGACATCCTTCATGATATAAAATAATCAACCTCTCACTGTTAATAGAGGAGCATTAAATGTCACTATGAGTGAAGAAGGAGTTTTCCATTTCTGCCCACCATATTTTATAAATGTCACGATGTAGATTACATTTAAGATTGATCGATGTCTACAGATAATTTCTTTAACAAAAAAACTTAAGTTCTGTTACTCTTATTCTAATGTTCCTGTCCCTATAGGATTAGGTACCTGGGGTTATTTCATCATTCTCTTTTGAGGGAATAAAATGTGACTTTTCTTTTTTTGTGGAAATTTTCAACATACATCAAAATAGAAGATAAAAACATAAGCAAATGAATTTCCAAGTTCTCATGACCCAGTTTCAATAATTGTCACCATTTTGTTCATCTTGTTTCTTTGCACCTGAAATATTTTTAAAAGAACATTCCAGATATCAAAGGATTTCATCAGTAAATACTTTAGGATACATCTCTAAAGAGAAGAATTTTTTAAAGTGTAACTATTACTACCTTTAATAAAATCAACAATGATTTCTTAGTATCTTCTGATATCCAGTCAGTGTTCAAATCTTCTGATAGTTTCCATAATGGCTGTTTACCTGGTGTATTTCAATCAGATTTCCAAGTGGTTCTAAAGCAAATCCTTCTTCATCTCAGAAATCATCAGGGGAACTCATTTTTTAAAAAATGAAATGTATGTGGCAAGATAGGCAAAAAAATAAATTTAGTAATATGCAGGTTTGGAGTAATCATATTGGTGAAAATGTGCACATTTATAACTTTATGGAAGACAATTTGACAGCAGCAATTGAGATGTACATATCTTTTATCTGGTTTTAATGAATATATTATATCGGTATGTTATTATGCAGACTCTTTTCAGCAGATAGTAAGAAAATGTCCAGTCTTATAAAAATCACTGTAAAATGAAAATTTATTGACAGAAGCATGGAAAAAGTGACATTTTCTAAATTGTACATCATATTGTATGGACTAGTGGCAGTCCTGCATTTGTGCACAATGAAAAATGCTCAAGGGGTGGTAGCACTATTTGAAACAGGAAAATAATGATGATGGTGATAGTTATGAGGATGGTGGTGATGATGATGGTGATGGTGGTGGTGATGGTGATGGTGATGATGGTGATGGTGATGGTGATGATGATGGTGATGGTGATGGTGATGGTGATGGTGATGATTATGGTGATGATGGTGATGGTGGTGATGGTGATGGTGATGATGGTGATGGTGGTGATGGTGATGGTGATGATGATGGTGATGATGGTGGTGATGGTGATGGTGATGATGGTGATAATGATGGTGATGGTGATGATGATGGTGATGGTGATGGTGATGATGGTGATAATGAGGTAAAGCTCTTGATATGTAATGGCACAATCTTTAGATGTGTTGGACTGATTTTTGAGGTCATGAACACCATATCTGGGCAACTCTACCTGGAATCAAATACCTGTCCTGTCCCTTATTAACGTTGTGATCCTAAGACATGTTATTTAACTACTCTTTGTGTCAGTTTCCTTATCTGGCAGCGGGAGGTAAAAGAGTTCCTCTTCATGGGATTGTTGCAAGAATTAAATGAGTTAGTATATGAAGAACTCAGAACATAGCAAGGAGTCTGGGACATTGTGAGAGTTTTATGCACTTGGACACTGCTGTCATCATTATTACCATTTTCTCACACCGTGATGAATAATTTGTAAATCTTGGTATGTCCAGTCAATAATTAGCATTTACTTTGAAATGTTTCTTATTTTATAGGAAAAAGACAATTTTTAGAAAATATGAATTTGACTGGTAATAAGACTGATTCTAGCATAAGCTTGTTCAATATATTTCATTGGTCTTTTATGGATTCTCTGTGTGAATCCTTTGCACATATAGCAATGATTGTTAAAAAAAATATGAAGGTAAATTTCATTTTTAGAGACTTTGCAAAAAAAAATGTTTACATGATCATGAGCTTCTTAGGATACTTCACACGCCAATGGTGTTTACTAAAGAATAGTTAAATAATTAAATATTCTCTATCAGGAACATCAGCAATTTTAAAAAATGAAATAATTCTGAAAATAAAGATATTGAACAACATCCTGATATAATCTACGTATGACAAGGATCACAAAATTTCAGTTCTATTCCCAGATTCAGGGCTTCAGGTAATATTCCCTTTTGAAAAAGTTGTAAAACACACACACACAAAAACTGAGAAGATAAACTAAAAATAGCCGATGCAATAAGTCTTGAAACCATGAAATGCCAAAGGCTGAAAGTTTATTACACACATTCTTGATGGATTTACTCTGTGTGCAGTCCTGAAATCTCCAAAATTTCATTTCAAGGCTCGAGTGTTTGCCCAACCCCCTGGGACAGGGAGTTTATAAGAAAGTTTGCAGAAGATTAAAAGTTCAAAGTTCTTAAAATGCACCCTCTCTGCCCCCATCTCTGACTTTCATTCCCCTTTCCTATTTTTCCAGGACTTGTGGACATGGGGGCTACTGTCTCTCCATCATTGAAATTATGGTTTTGTGCAGGAAATCCCCAGGCCCCAGCAGGAAGGGGCTTGTCAGCAGAACCGCCCCCAAGAGTAGCTGCGGAAGTGTCCCTGGTGCTGACACCTGACTCCAATCCAGACGGTGACAAGATGGGCTTTGCTCTAGCAGTGGGAGGCTTATGGGAGCTCTTGCAGGTTATACCTCAAGTGGGCGTTCCGCTTATGGGGATGGGAGTGCAAGGATAGGGTGGTGGAAGGCCGAGGTGCGTGTGTCAGTGCTGTGACTACAATTATCACAGGCAAATAGACGGAACCCTTTGTCCCTTCTCTGGCTTTCAGGTGGATTCCAGGAAAACTAGGTGATGCCCACCTACAAATCTGAGAGGTGAGTGAAGGTTTCAAGGTCAGTGATGAGGAAAATCAGACAGAGAACATGGGAGAGAGGCACAGACCACACTTGAGAGGGTGGTTCTGAATGTTTCATCCATCAGGAAATGGACGAGGGGGGTGGACGGTGAGGCCCTCACCTGAGCGTCAGGTGGAGGGGAGGACCCGTCCAGGAGGACCCCCGAGGTTTCATTCTTGCACAAATTCCAGGGGCTGGCTCCGGAGATGCTACCGAGCAGCCAGTCTTCATAAACCGGACGTTTCAAAGCGGGATGATTCTGGCGTGCTGTAGATGTGCTTTGAAGATTCGGAAAGCTCTGGGGGTTTGTTCATTTGATAACAAATACTTGATGTTTTTCTCCTTCCCATAAATTTGCCACTGAAGCCATCCATTTGGATTATTTTTGGAGGAGAGGGAGTCATTTTCTATTTTCAAGTTCTATTTAACATTAGTTTTACTTTTGATTAAGGCATTTCTTCTTTGATGTTTACTACTTATTCAGTTAGGACTAAGATACGTGGACATTTTTGGGGACTTACTAATTCTTTCAAGGGCTAAAATGGAACTTTTGAGTCACCACCCTGCTGGGTAGACTGAAGGGTTTAGCCTTCAAAAGTGCTACCTACTTTTTTTCTTTTTTGTTAAGCAGTGTAAATGTATTAAATAAAATAATTGATAAATTTAATAAGATGTTATCCAACAGAGTATTATGCAATCACCAAAATAATTTTAACTCATTAATTTACTTATTTGACAAATATTTCTTGAGCAGGAAACATGTGTGCTCACCCTGGTTAGGCCCTGAAACACAACACTGAGAAAGGCACATTCTAACCACCTGTAGGTGAGCTCGGGGAGGGGACAGTGGCTGGAGGTTGAGTCCATTCCCAGTGGCCAAGGAGCTAATCAATCACACTTGTATCAAGAAGCCTCCATAGACACCCAAGGCGAAGGGCCTGGGCGAGCTTTCGGCTTGGTGAACACATGGAGATAAGGAAACATTATGAATGTTTCTCGCCATAGCAATGGGTCCTAAATGCTTTCTAGGTCATTTAACCCTTGAGGGAAACACCACAAGAAGTCGCTATTACTGTGCCCATTTATAGAGGGGGAAATGGAGCCACCGAGAACTTATGCCCTCCAACCCGGTAATTCTACCCCTAGGAATGTACTTGAAAGAACTGGAAACATGCATTCCCACCAGAACTTACATACGAATGTTCACAGCAGCATTATTCCTAACAGCCTAGAGTTGAAGCAACCCAAGTGTCCATAAACAAAACGTGGGCCAGTCGGCCCTCGGTGTCTGCGGGGGAAGGTGCTAGGACCCACCACGGACACTAGAATCCACGGATGCTCACGAACGTCCCTTATACAAAGTCGCGCAGCGTTTTCCTGTAACCTAGGCACATTGTCCCGTACACTGTAAACCATCTCAGGTTACTTATCATACTAATACAATGTAATGGCCACGTAAATAGTTGTTTTGCTGTATTGCTTAGGGAATAACGACAAGAAAAAGTCTGTACCTGTTCAGTAGACACAACCATCGTAGGCCTAACTACACAGCACACGGCAGCAACAATGTAACCTTTCAAGAGAGACATACATGATGTTCAACAGGCAACCCACAGAGGCGGAGAGCTGACTGTACATCCACAAGCTGGACCGTCACTCAGCCATGAAGCAGCGAAGCGCGGACATGTGCTACACTCTGGAGGAACCTTGGAAACATCACGCTATGTGAAGGAAGCCACACACAAAAGGCCACATACTGCGTGATCCCATGTATATGAATGCTTCAGGAAAACCAAATCCATGGAGACAGAGAGTAGATTAGTAAGTGACGGAGGTGGGAATGGGTAGTGACTGCTACTGCAGGTGGGTTTCTCTGGGGACTTCTGAGAAGGGTCTGCCATCAGAGGTGATCGTGGCACAACTCTGAACCACTGTGTGTATACTCTTTATGGCATGTGATTGATTTCTCAAGGAAGCTGTTACTAGAAAAATAAACAGGCAGAAGTGACCGTTCTTGGGTCTGGAGCGATCCTTTCTTTCACTAATTGAAGACAGCCCTGACTTTTACTCTGTGGGGAAAAGTGATCTCCTCTGAAGCTTTAAAACCACTGTAATCCATGGACATTTTCAAAATTAATTTAAGCCAGTGAGGCTGTCTGAATCTCAGGGAAGGCAGAGTTTGCGCCGCCCTCGTTTAGTATTAGCATCGGGGAGAGGACTTTACAGCATGTTCCAGGAACAGGTGTAATGCACTCTGATCAGGAAACAAATTACACATACGGCTGAAAATGTGCACGTTTCAAAACACACACATGTATAGGACCATACGCACACATATGGCAGGCATTCTGTAAAGTTAGCTGCTATTAGTTGTCTCATGATGACAAGGAGATAATCCACGGAAAGTCCTGTGCCTCACACGGGAAGCTGTGTAACCCACTTATGGGCTACAGGCCTTTGTGTGTGACATATGTGACCACATGTGGCTTTGTGAAGACCACTACCTGCTCCTGTGCCGACAGAAAGGAAGGTAATGGACAAGCCTCACCCAGAGGAGAAGCCACCAGCAGACTGTCATTGATGATCGGTCATTCCACGAGTGTCCCCAAATTCACTGGTTGAAGACAGAATAAAAGGATTTATCCTTATGTGTGTGTCCCTGCCCTTGAGATATGTCTTTTGAAAGCGGCAGATGCTTTCTCTTCCTGAAACATTTAAAGATGCCCCCTTTCTGTCGGTAATATTTGAATTAATGGAGGTGCTCGGGCCAGGCAAGGGCAGGGTGAATGCCGCGAGTTCTGGCCTTCCCCAGCGGGGGTCACTCTGTAAAATCTGTGCCATTGGTTGAATGTCGAGTAGACGAATACATCAGACCAGGAAGCGCTTGCCTCGTAGCACTGTAGCATTTAGATAATTGAAAATTACTATAGCTTAGCATCTTGCTTTAAGTTAAAAAATACAAGGAACTATTTTTCAACAGCTTTCAAACCCTCACAATAAGATGAGGTCTGGTCTGGGCTCTGTACGCAGAATTCTTGAAGCAGAGCAGCTCCGGGTGACAGATGCAGTTAGCCAGATTAATACATACATTACCAAGCAGAGACGAGTAGTTATGTAATGGAGCATGAAATGACCTCACTCTGGAGAGCTCAGCGGAGGCAGCCTCGCGGGCCCGGCCCCGCCAGCACTCAGTGCCGCCACCTGACTTTGCAAAAGTTCCAGGGTTGGAACCTGAGCCCAAGTGAGATCTCCCCATTACATACAACAAACATGCTCCTAGAGGCTTCCTTTGTTGTGTGGCTCCCAGAGGCAATGACATATTAGCGTGCAGCCACCTTTTCTGTGCAAGTCGCACGCCTCAGTATAACATTAGCGGGAGGGGTGAATGACAGGTAGGCAGCCGTCTGTGAGGGGCCGGTGTGAATAGAAGGGCGTGCATTCCCCTGAAGAGAGCGTGCACGCTCTCCTGTGGTCAGCTGTCTCCATGCAAGATTACGGGCTCAAAGCTGATGAATCGTCCGCATTTTAAAAGGAAGGAGGAGATGCTATTTTTACATGCAATATTCTGACATTTAAATGTCCATGGCTAATGAAAGGACACACACTGTGCCAGGCAGACATAGCTTGGCCCCTGCACCGTCACTTCGCAGGAGACAAATGTGTGGTTTGCTACCTGTCTCCATGGATGCACTGGGTCAAAGGGAAGAGACCTTCCTTTGCTTCCCACGGCATCCCCAGACACTAGCGTGCTGTCCGGCATAAAGAAGTGGCTCAGTCTGTATTTATCAAGTAAATACATTTGACGAATTAAGACCACCATGCGAACAGGTGTCATCTTCAGACAAGGAACGCTAATCATTCTAGGGAAGAAATGTGAGGAAAGCCATTCCTTTCTAGCCCTGGCTTCTGGCAGTTATTTCTAAGTTCCCTTCAGTTTGGTTCTGGTTCCTTATTATGAAACAACATGAGACAGGATTGCATAGTTTGTGGGCGGAGTGTCACCACAGGAAGGAAATCTCAGCTTTCACAAGCCACGCAGTGGGCAGAGCACTACTGCTGAGTTCACTGTCCGTCTTTGCAACTTCAAGGTTAGAGAAAAAGGGTCGTTGGTATATTTTGGTTTCCATTAACTAAGACGTTTACTAAGTATCTTTCTAGAAAGCATTGAACTTGTGCCCCTGGCATAAGTTATGAGGGCAGCACAGATTGAAATAAGCACAAAAGCATTGCTGAACGAACGAGAATGTCATTAGTCTCATCCGTCTTCTTTACCCTCTGTAAGTGTCAGTGCTTTAGCTCTGAGATATCACTTATTCTTTGGAAAATGTGGGAGAGTGAGGGGCCTAGAACCCGCGATGAGAGTTTTGGTCCATCCGCGCCCAGTCCCCGAGGCCCCACAGGCAGAGAACCGGGATTTGCTGTGCTCTCTGACTGTCCCTTCTCCTCACTCCCGCTCTCTGCACGAGCACATCTGCAGACCTGGCCGTGCAGTGGGGCTGCTGCTGCCAGCCCGTGAGCCTGTCCCGTGGTGTCCTTGTGAATCCTGTGCCAACAGACAAGATGTTTCAGCCCGCCCACCTGGCACCTTCTCTAACAGATGCTGACACATGAGTGATCGTTCCACATGTGACCTGGGAGGCTGGAATCACCCTCACGCTAACGTCCTATCACCCCACTGCTTCTGCATTTGATCTCCGTGGGTCTGATCCTTCACAGATATGTGAGTAGACATGAGTGGGTGGTAGCTGACAAGAGAGATGAAGCCGCAGAGATGGCTTCTCCTCCGTTCCCTGCCCCTTCCTCGTTCAGGGAGCCCCCGGCCTGAGGGCTGAGCTCATACCGCTGGCCGTGTCGCGTTGGGCTGTCCCTCCGTAGCCTCCATTTCCCCACCAAATAATGGGGACCATCACGTCCACCTTGCATCCTGGTTGGGAGTTTAAAGACAATCAGGTAGGATGACCTCACAGTCAGTTGCTCAAGAAATGTTTCTCGATTGCCTGCCGTTACAAGGTAATATAGCTTTTTCCTAACTCTCATTTGAGGAACCTTCATGATTTGGGGGCTCTGCCCCACCAGTTCCTGGGAGACCACCAGATGGGAGGGGGAGGTCCTGTCTTGTGGAGGTCTCACCCATTACTGGGCGGGGCCAGGGGACAGCACTCCTGGTGGTGGGGGGGGGTGACTGCTTTTGTCGCCTAGGGCTGGTGGGGCTGGTCCACAGGGTGCCACCCTCTGGGCTCCTGGGGTGGGTAGAAGGGGACACCCCTCATTGGTGGGGAGGGCTAGAATGAAAGGTGCATTCACACAGTCCAGATGTCTAGAGTTCTGAGAGGAATAACGTCTGCAGTGTGGTCAGCAGGACCCGTGTCCTCCTGACCACATCTTAACTGTAAACCGAACTTTCCTATCTGGAAAAAGGGACAACGGAAGGTCAGGCTCAGTTGCAAGGAAGAATGTAAGAGCACCAAGATTGGCTACCGAGCCATAAACTCAGCTTTTCCTGGTTTTTCCTGGGTAGACATTTACATTTAGATCCTCTCAACACGCAGTATAAAACCTGTGCTCTTCGTAGACTGTCCCCCTTTTAACTCTGTAGATATCCTACTATCCTACTAACTTTGAATGTTTCAACCTTTAAGGATGAAGCAAACCCAAAACAAACCACATTGGGACTTAGCTATTTCAACGGTTTGGTGACAAGAGGACATTATATAAATGGTTTGGCTATACATAGGTTTTATTTGTGTGGCTATATCAGTACTCCCCTAATAGGCACAGCTGAGAATTAACTACACAGCTCACTTTGAAAATAAGCAGCATTGTCCACATGCAGGAACCAAAGCAGAAGATTAGCCAATATTCTGAAAGTTTCTTTCCTTTCTAAAATAAGCTTAGACTTACATTTAAATAATCAACATTTTGTAATATAGCAAGCATAATTCGGTTGCATTTGTACTCATCCAGAGATGACAAACAAGGGGTTAAAATATTTCTGAATGTATTCATTCTAAATCAATATCCTGCCAAAAAGGCAATTCTCGGAAGAGTTAAAAATTATTCATAAGTACATGAAAAAAATTAGTCATGGCTCAAAGAATCAAGGAAAATAAAGAGTAATGACAAGCTCTCCCTTTCTGTCATGGCAGGCTAGGTAATTCTGGGATAATTCTAGGGTAATGAAGCCCCCGTCTTGAAAAATGATAGAAGAAAAGAATGCAAATACCAGCCAACAGTTCATTAAATATAATAAAGAATCCCCAGGCTGGTCTCAGAATTTCACAGAGACCTAGGTAGTCACCCAGGCTTCTGAGAGCTCTGCTCTCTGGGGCCAATTTTGGAGGAATTAGCTGAAAACCAGAGTCTGCGAGGCTCACAGCTGGTGTGATGATGGATTTAGGGAGTGGCTGGATGGGTGGGGGGCCTGCTGAGGCCTCCATGCTGTGATGTGGGTCTCCGGAGGGCAGCACCCATGAAGAAACGTGCATCTGAACTAGGCAGTCCTTCACAAAGACTGAAACTCAAGTCCACGCCCATTTCTTTAACTTTTTCTGTCCTAGGTAGATAGTGTCAACTAAAAACAAATCTAGACTGAGGTTAGGAGAGACTGAGCGAAACAATGATTGAAATCAGGGCAGAGGGGCTCCGGGGAGAGGAGAGAAGGGGCGGCTACCGTAGGGAACAGTCCAACCTGACAACAGCAGGCAGCTCATGCTCACACAGAAGAGAGGCTTTTGTTTTCCAGGGAGGAGACCACAAGGCTGGGAAGAGTCAGGTGAGGGAGAGAGGGATGAGCCGGTGGGTGTGCCTGGCGGGTGCCCTGAGGTCTGGGCGCTGCAGGAGGGTCTTCTGTGTGCTGATGCTCAAGGGTGGGCCAAGGCTGAGTGGCTTGGGGAAGGGGAAAAGCTCCAGTAAAGTTTGGTCAAGTGGAATCAGTGGGACGTTTGTCCAGACTGGTAGGTGGGGACAGACAAACAGATCTGCTCCCCACCCAGCAGACAATGAATGGGGCCTGGGAGGGGTCGTACGCAGGCCGTAGTGAAGTCCTGGGGGAGCGGTGCTCTTTGCAGAGCCCCCAGGGTGGGGGTATTGCCTGGCCATCGCTGGCTCCAAGACACAGGGGTCATGTAAAAGTCAACACTGTCACTGCCCAGACAGGTCCGTGGGATTACACACCATCCTGACACTGAAAACAAGTTTAGGAAAAAAAAAATGACCGATTCTTTTTCTTTCTTTTTGTGTCTCTGCAGTAGAGATTTTCTGCCATTAGTCTGTTTGATTGTTCTGGTGTCAAACGAGAAAATACATGTGATTAGAAACAGTGGCTCGCACACAAGGGTGTCATCTGTGGGTCTCGTCATCATGATCATGAAAGGAAAATAATGTGGAGAAGTTACTTGTAAAAGAACAGAAGTGACAAATTAGTATCCTGTGGAACTTCCTGTTTCTACCAAAGTTCCTCATAAAGCAAACCCAGGCCTCTGGTGAGGATGGAATGAGCTGAGACGTGCAAACGTTAGAACAGCGCCCCGCCCCTGGTAAGCCCTTATGACCTCACGGGCGTTATCAAACCTCAGCCTGTGAGCAGACGCCACTCAAGCAAGCTTTCTAAAGGATGTTGTTTGCTGCACAGTATTACGTTGCTCGTATTTATACAAGAAACATCCAGAATATTCATATCCTATTAATAGTTTTTGTGTCTTTTAAATTCCCAAGCACTGCATACAGACTGGAGCTAGTACACACACACACACACACACACACACACACACACTTAAATATACATTGCTTCCTGTCTTTATCCTAGGATGGGGGACTCTGTGGTGATGCAGTGAAGTGTTTTATTTTCCTAGTAATGTGAACACGAGCCTGCATCACCTGCCTGACTGCAGCCTCATCCCACACCGTCTGCAGACGAGAACCTGGGGCCCTGCACATTGAGGACACGCTGACAGGTATAGCTTCCACGTGGCAAAGCGGCTTCTCTCCCCAAATACTGGAAAGTCTCATGCGACTGGTGGACATCAGCTAATGACTTTGAGCATGCATTTCTCATAATTAACAGTGATCATGAAAACTAAATAGTACAATAAATCCCACCGCTGACACCGCAACAGGAAATTCACTGGCCCGGGCAGCCCTCGTTTCTGACCTTGGAAGCAGCGTCCGTGAGGTCAGACCGCAGAGCTCATGGGTTAAAGCGTTTACTGTGTGGTCAGACGGCCAGGCTCTTACATCAGCTTCGGCATTGACGAGCTGTGTGCCCTTGGCCAGTTATGTCATCTCTCTGGGCCTCATGTCCACCATGAAAAACAAATCCTAAGCATGGCATCTCCCTCACAGGTCATGCACGTGCTGACTGCTTGCCTCATTAGGGAGAGTGCATCAGCGAGGTGCTCAGCAGGAAACAGGAGCACATTGCCACGGAGAAAGCGGAGGACTAAGCACAGGAAATGTTTCGATGCTCGTGGACAAAATCAAGAGAAGGCAGAGCACCTGGGAACTTGCACAACGGCAGCTGTTTCCACCTCCAGGCTTGAAAGGCAGAAGAGTGAGCAGCTACCCAATGGGACCCAATGGGACCTGTGCCCATGGGAGAAGGACCAGCCAATGGAATGCAGTCTTCCCCAGAGGGATGGACCCCTCAAACCATGGCTGGCAGGGAGCGAGCGAGGGGAGAAACACCCACCCTCCCTGCTCTTGTTCTCCATCAGAAGTCAGAGACAGGGGCCCCAGGTGACGTCATGGAGAGGCCAGCCTCCTGAGTGCAGAGCAGGGGGGTGAGGAAGGGGCACACGGACTGGAGGGGTGGCCAGGAACTAGCTAACCCAGGGACCACGACCTCCAAGGTCAGCTCTAGTAGGCACACACCCTAGACAAAGGAACAGAAAATGCTGGCAGTACAGTGACAGCTGTCATTACAAAGAATTGCTCAATGAACTAAAGTAGCTGTCACAATCACTCCCGTTCAAAATCTGTGACACTTTCCTAGAGCTCAGCTAGAATCGGATGAGAATCCTACCAAGAACGAACCGGAGAGAATAGAAACAGCAATGAGCCTTTCTGTAAGGCTTTAGAACTTACAAGTGGCTGCCATATACTAAGTCACTACTGAGCCTCTTAACAGGACTGTTTCAGTGACTACTTAGAAATATTTACAAGTGAAGAAATTGAAGCATGGAGAGTTTATGTGGCCAGGGTCAACACTCGTGTAATTTTAAGATACTGACATTTTTAGTATTCAGTGGCTCTGTACACACTCAGAGTGGCGTGCAGCCTTCCCTCCTCTCCACTCTGGAATGTTCTTGTCACCCGCAAAGGAGACTCCATGAAGCAGTAACTCCCCATTCTTAGTCTTTCTCAGCCCCTGGAAACCAGCATTCTGTTTTCTGTCCCTACAGACTCGCCCATTCTGGACATTTCCTATAAGTGGAATCCTACAGTATGTGGCCGTGGCTTCTCACTCAGAGCCATGGTTTTGAGGTTCATCCACTTGGAGTGTGTGTCACGCTCTGTTCCATGCTATGACCCAAGACGACCCATCGTATGGACGGACCTCACTGCGCTTAGCCATTCACTAGCAGATGGACACCGGGTGGTTTCCACCCTTCGGCCATCGCGACCAGGACTACCAGGGCTTACTGCCTGATTCTAACTTATGTCCTTTTAGAAGGTTCGTGGAGATGACTTGAAAACATGGCATTGGAACACATGATCGCGATGTACTCCTCTCCTCCAAGCATATTCAGCAATGTGCTTGGAGGGCGGAGTGGGGGGCAGGTTCTGTCCTAGTCACTGGGGACACAGGAAAATCTTGTCTCTCAGGGTGCGGTCTGGTGAGTGAGAGGGGACCCACAGGGACACACTGCCAGGTGGCAGTAAGAGGCGGGGAGGGAGGACCGCCACGGATTGGGAACGGATGGCAATCTCATACCATTCTCAAGAAGGTTCTCTCACCACATGACAGTTCAGTAGAAGCTTTAAGAAATGAGGGCTGAGCCTTTCAAGGGAAGAGGGCTTTCGGCAAAACAGACCCAATTCAAACCCAGCCCGACCAGATGGCAGCTGTGCTGCCTTGAGCAAGTGACAGCTTCTTGGAGGTTGTTTTGGGACTTGTACAATGGGATAAAACAATTCCCGTCTCATAGGGTTGCCGCCTCAGCACCGTCAGAATGCTGTAAACTGCTCTGTTTTCCAGCAATTGTTTGTTTAGATGCACAGGACTCTCCACGGTGCCACTGAAGATTCTGGCAGATGCTTTGAGAACAAATTGGAGGGTGGCCTTTACGTCTGTGTGACCCGTTTCTCGTCAGGGTCACGGCCCGTCATGTCCTGGCTTTTTTAGCAGCTGTGAGTTCAATTTTGTCTTTCCATCCACGTGGGATTGCAAAGAGCTCCATCGGATTCTTATTCTCTGGAAACACATGTCTCACAGAACCAAGGCCAACGTGGTAGGTCCTTCTCCCTGTGGGGGTGCAGAAGGGCAACTATTGTCCCCAATTACAGCCAATCTGAGATATCAGAGTCCTGCATTTCACTGCATTTAAACATTTAACAGCTTTCGTTAAAAGGGCCATCTCTTCCTTTCACTCTTAAACCTTTTTTTTTTTTTAATTTTTTTGTCAGATCCTGCCTTAAATTGAGAAGCTAGAAAATGACATTTATCTTGTGGGTGGCAGGGAACTCTGAATGCCCCGAGTGATGAAAGCTATGTGGACAATGACACTTGGAAATGTTCGTCCTGCAAAGAACTGAGGAGTGAGGGAAAAAGATGAACTAGAGGAGAATCTCGTCAGTTACTCCCTATCACCTGCTATCGGTCATCTCGAATCATTGACGCGGGGCTCTCCACTCCCAAGTGGTGATTTCTCTGTACGCATCTGCTCTTTCGGTGCTGCTGATATATCTTCTTATCAAGCTGTCTGGGCAGTGATGGCCTTTGCGAGTCAGTCACCTCCCAAACGGCCATGCTGATAGGAACTCACCAAGAGAGTGACATGGCAAGACAAGGGCGGCCATATTGGTCTTGGGGGAGTTCAATGGTTTTCTGAACTGTTTTGCCGTTTGTAAGAGTGTGGCTGCTTCTGTGATAACAGATGTAGCATCTTACCAGCTTTGAGGTGGGGCTCAGCACCTCTCCCTCCAGTGGCGCTGTCTTGTTTTACACGCCGCCATAACTCTGAGCCCACAACCCTTCTCCCTGGGTTTCCTGGATGTGGATACCTATGCCTAACCGCGATTCCAGTCTTCAATTGCAGGCCCTTTGCTACCCAAATAGTTGTAGGAACTGGGGGACTTCATGGAAGCAGCCGGCCAGGGAGCAAGGATGCTCGAAGCTGAGGAGAATCTGACCAGGCAGCAGACCAGCCAATGGCTGAACAGGGTGGAGGTGACATGTCTCAACTCAACCCTTGTTTCCATCACTTCTGAGAAAAATCAGTGAGCGTCACTGTACCTCCGGTGCCTTTTCCACGGTAAGAGCGCTACTAAAACCGAGTGTACAGGATGAATACTCATGAGAAAATGCACTCAGAGCTCGGTGCCTGGCACTGCCCACAGTGGCGTCTCTCCTCAGTGGACACGCCAACCAGAGCAGCCTCAGGGGTCCTGCACTCGGTCCCTCTTCTTGGAAGGCCCTGCGCTTTGTTTTTGCAGTAGCTCTGGTAGGCTTCCATCCACAGCAGAACTCATGAGTAGGTCACGTGTCTTCTCTCTCTAGACCACACTGGCCTGAGCGGGGGGTGGCGCGGCCATCTTGTTCACCTCAATAATCCCAGTATCTACAAATGTGCTGTACACAGCAGCTTCTCAGAAAGTTTGTGAATGAGGGCGTGAATGAATGAATGCGTGAATGAATGATTATGTTTATGAGCATAGAGAGCCTGGAAACTGCTCTTTGTGACTTTGTCCCCACAGAGGGTCAGCTTGAATGTTCTCCAAACCTTCCCTCTGTGCCCTGCCTCTCTCAGTCTGCTCCCACTTGTGACAACTGTTGTTGTTTTTGACACTAGAGAAACAGAAGACAGCCAGAATCCAGAGAGACCTAACTGAAATGGACAGTTAAGGGACAATAGTTCTGTTTTTCTTTTCGTCTAATTTTCAGAAAAATTCATGCTAAGTCTCTCTTATGGGCTTAAGTGGGTACAGACAGTTTTGGAGATTCAACCCTGAGCACCTGGTTATTACAGAGATCGGAGTATATTTGAAAATGGCCACAAAACAAATGCTGGCAAAGTGGCAGGACTGTGAGCCGAGGTGGTGATGGGGGCTGGTGGTGAGAAGAGCTTCTGAGCTGGCCATATTTCACTCCAGACTCACTCCTGCTTCCAGCAGAAACCCCAGCCCTGGTGGCTCATGGTGGCCGTGCCTGATACTGAGGAGCCAAAGGGGAAGCCACACTCGCATGCCCATTACATTTGCATATTTTAGAGAAACTAGTAAGTGGCGACAACTGCAGTATTTGCCTGGCTTTGTGCCTTCTTTCCTGGCAAACTTTCATAGAAAAATAGCCTGTTTTGTGGTTTTCCGCTTTTCAGCTTTAAAGTTGGCTTCCAGGGAACTGGGAAGAGCCTAGAGACACAGCACCTCCAATAGCTTACTTTTATACATTTTTTTTTTGAGTTGGAGATAAAGTGACTTGATCTCACGAGTCTCTATCCAAATCACCTGCTCTCTGCACTCCAAAGTGTCCCTAGATTAGAATGGAGTCCAATCTGTGTCTGTGGAATTCAAGAAACAGGGAGTTGAAGGCAGAATGTGACAGAATCAGTCATGCCATTTGTCTGCAGTCACTTCTCCTGGGAACAGCCACGCACTCTGTGCCATTGAGATCAGATATTGGGTAGAAAGACGGAAGGCAAATGGCAGAAATGAGGACAACCTGTCTCCTGCCCAGACACCCAAGCTTCCACCGTCCCTTGCTTGCTTAGGAATATTCAAAACCTCTCTCCCTATCTGCTCAGGAAAGTTCAAGAGCAGAGGAGCGGATTCTGAGTGGTAGAGGCAGCGAGTTTGGGCCCGACATGGCACCTGTGGGTCTCCGTATCCTCACCCGGCGACGACAGGGTATTGGATGGAATCGCAGGCCCTTTCCAGTACGAAAACCAGACCCCGACAAAGCCTCGGTTACTGCTTGCACCCTCTGGGCCCATGTGCCTCGGGCCCCAGCGGCTCAGTCAGAAGAGCCTTGTTTCCTCAGTGCACCATCACTGAGCAGCAGACCCTGTGCTCAGCTGCAGCGTGGACCCCACTTGGCCGTGTGGGTTGTTGGCTCAGACCTCGTATCAGCCTCCTACTGCTGCTGTGACAAGTCACCACAAACCACGGCTAATGCAATAGGACGCCATTACCTAAACGTGGGGAAGGTCGGACGTCCAGCACAGGTCTCAGCGGGTGGAAATCCACGTGTCTGCTCCGAAGAAGGGAGTCCATTTTCTTGCCTTTTCCAGCTTCTGGAGGCCGCGCTCCGTGCACACAGCCAGCATCCCTGAGCAGAGTCTTTCCCCTGATGCCGGCTCTCGGGTTCCCTGCCTACTGCTTCCATTTATAAGGGCCCTTGTGATTACACTGGGTCCACTTGATAATGTGGGAAAATCCCAGGTAATCTGCCCTTCCAAGGTCAGCTGTTTGCAACCTTCCCTCCATCTGTTACCGTGATTCCCCATTGCCATGGAAGGGAACAACCCAGACTTGCTTTACTGCTCACGAGGCCAGGAGCTCGCAGCCTCCTGGAGAGCGAGGGCTTTATTAGGCCAAGACGGATGGATGCACTTCCTCCCTCCACTAATGTCTCAGCTCTGTGAGGAACTGACCCTCAGCTTCAATTACAAATGTGGGAAGGAAACCGATGAGAGGGGAAGGTCCGCAGAAACCGCTCTCCCGAGAAAGGCTGGAGGCCGTCACCCAGTAATGATGTGTGGACGTGAGACCCATGAAACTAACGAGACCTGTACATTTGCAAACAGAGTCCATGAACAGACAAGTGGCTTGTGTGTGGCGTCAAGGTCAGGGCTATTTTAACGTTTCCCGTGATGTCTTGTAATCCTAAATAGACCTGTGAAGTCCATTTAGCAAAATAATGAACAAAGAAAGCAAACAAGTTCTACCTGAAGATACATTTACTTGCCATCGGCAGAAATGAAGCAACTCTTTCTTTACGTCCAGGTTCTACGAGGATTGGCCAGTTCCAAATGCTGACACATTTTCAGAGAAAGAAAGGTTCGAGTTCACAGTCAGGGACAGAGCATGGTGGTGGATGGACGGCATGAGCCAATTCCCACAAGAAGCTCTCATGTCAGGCGATGGGCTTGTACGATCTCTGAAGTGAGCGAAATGCTTTTTCTCTGCCAAGTGACGAGGGTCTCAGTTCTGGACATATTTACTGGTGCTGCTAAAATGAAAAAGTCAGCTCTTCAACTGTGAGCTTGACAAGGACGGGCATTAGCGTTACAGCTCAGAGTCTAGCCAGTCGCCCGGCACAGAAGGAGAGGCTCAAACAGCCTTGGTCGTTTTACACCAGGGTTGACAACCTGGTTCTGTGAAGACCAGCTAGTGGGTATCTTAGTCTCTGAGGGCCACTCCATCCCTGTTGCACTGACTCGTCTCTGCCATCATAGAGTGAAAGCAGCCACGCGCAGTTCTGAGTGAACGGGTGTGACTGTGTTGCAATAAAACTTTATTTACAAAAATAGGCAGCAGATCGGATTTTGGCTGTGGGCCGTAGTTTTCTGCCCCCTGCTTTGTACCACGAAGTTTAGGGTCATTTGTTCACTGGAACGTTATAGAATGATTATGGCTAAGAGATCACTGGAATGTGATACAATTATTTCTAATTAGGTTATAATTAGAAAGGTCAGGCACCATCTCTGTTTCATAAACCAGTGTCTACCCATGTCCTATCACATTCCAGGCACAGAACGCTCTGCCGCATGGATCGTGCTTGCACCCACCTGTGTTATTTGTATTCTAAATCCTAAGACTGAAGAACTCCTAAAAGTCTTGTTTTTTAAACAAACTGATGAGCTGTGCAGAGTGACCATGAACTGAGACATCTGCGCCATGCCCTTCCTCTGCCATCGACCTCGGATAAATCCCGTCCTCTCTGTAAACTCTTGTCATTAAAATGCTGTCAGGAGCACACGGAGCTTCCTGAAAACAGAAGCCACACGCCCTAGAAGCAAAGCGGGCGATCTCAGGTGGCACCAGGCACAACATTGAGTAACGTTAAGTCACATATTCCCGTCTAGTTCTTCTTAGGTCCTTTCAGTTACGGCCAGGGGAGTGTCTATTAGGTGCAGGTAAATCTATAACACCTTTTAGAGGCGCTGCCCTCACATTCAGGATCCTCAGCAGAAAAGAGCAGCTGGATTTTGTAACACTTCATAGCATTTATTTTAATTGTATCCATTTTTTATAGTTCCCTCCCAGTGGCGGCAGGTAGCACTGCATTTCTATGGCCCTGTTTTTAAACAGCAGAAGTAAGCCCAAGTTTCTGGTATAAGACATTTCTAATTCCTTCCTCACTATTCACGCCAATAGCCTTCTAAGGGACAGCCTTCAGAAAGCACTTAGGATGGATTTTCTTTTTCTCAACTCTCTTCTACAGTTAAGGGACTGTATTTGTTTATACAGAATGCTGAGAGTATCCCCTGTGAGTCTGAATCTCAACCCCAAGGGACTTGCTGGCTTGTGAAGGTCAGCTCTGCTCGTAAGCCACCTGCGAACTTAGCAGCCTCGAAAACGGCAGAAGTCTCCAAGTTTCCACCTGCTGTCAGGTAACGAGAGAAAAATGGCAGGGGCCTCATGTGTCACTGAGCATCCAACAAACATGGAAGACAAGCTAAGGAACCTTTCATTGGAAACCAATCTGACCCTGTTAGAATTGAACAGCGGCTCTCTGGAACCAGGGGAAGACACTTTTAAGATCACAATCTGATGAACTGTAACCTCTGCTTTAAGTCACGTGTGGGGCCATGCCTAGAAGACAGACTGAACTGCCATCCACTGTGGGAGAGACACTTAGCAGCCCCTCGCTGTGCGTGCTTTCCAGGCCCAGCATCCCACTCGCAGTAGAAGTTCCTGGGCGGGACCTGTGCTCACAAGCCCCAAGAGTTAGGCTTTAATCTTCTCCTCCGCGCTGCACACAGGCCTCAATTGTCGACAGCTTCCTGTTTTAGCTCCTGAACTTGCCAAGGCGCATTCTTTGTCCACTGCTTCCCCAAATGAGTGTAGTTTTTGGAAGAACAACAACAGCCCTGAAACAACGGTAGCATTTATATCCAATAATTTCAGGAAATTAAGTGACGAAAACAATTAAAAATACTAAGGTAGCCATTTTTATCTTTTTCAAATATTAATATTTCTTTGGCTATGAGATAACATTATGGAAAACATATCAAGTCACAAAGATGATAGGCAAATGTTGATGTTGATCAAGCTTCCCCCTTACACACACACACACACACACACACACACACACACACACAGAGTTTTTCCTTCTGAATATCCCACTAACATGAGAAAAAGAGGATTTCTGGCTCGAGTCTCCATCACAGGTTGAACTTGTCACTCACAGAAATGTTGGCCAATCACAGACTGATGGAGTCACAGGTGGGTATCTGATGACTGAAAACTTCTCAAGTCAGGGGAGGATAAGTAGGACTGGGGCCTGAAGGGGTACGTACAGGCAGTGACATCGGATGGCAGGAGGATCCGAGGTGACCGGATGATTAGAAGATGCTAAGGACCAGCGGTGAGCAGGGGAAGCCACACGGGGCCAGTAACAGAACGGCAGGGCTGAACCTGCACAGGTGTGTCCAGGTGGATGTGGGGCTCGGAGGTGCCAGAAACAGTGGGGGGGATTTTTAAGGCCCATTCGGGAACCATGCACCCCCGCCCCCCGCCCCGCACGAGCCCAGCTTTTGACCTTAGTCTCTAAGAACAAGTGACTAATCAAAGGTGTCAGGGAAAAGGACAGGATGTGAGTGGGAGTTAAATCACAGCAAAAAATAGTTAGAATCCCATTTTTCAATGCATCTTCTTTTCCAAGAATTCAATGTATCAGCTGGAATGAGGGCCAGATTGAAGTTTAAGGGAAAAGATAAGATGAAGGATTAGATGGTATCCATTCCTCTAAAAAGAATTTCTACTAGCACATAATGCAATTTTTTTCTCATTTACTGACCACCATTTTTTTTTTAAACAGAATTTACTGCTGATTTTCCTCCCCTCTGTTGTCCCAGAGACTCGAAGCTGGAAAAACCAAGTCCAATTTCTAGCTCTACCACTTAAAACTATGTTGTATCAGGTACATATCTTAGATTTTTTTTCTGTAAATGAAGATATTAATTTTTATATGTTTGAGTAATATCAAATAAAGTAATATAATCCCAACTCAAATTGTCTTAAACAAATAAGAACTTCCTCTTATTCCACAGCAGGAAGTCCAGCCTATAGAGCAATCCTGACTTTTCTCTTTATGGACCTGTATGTAAAACCCTTGTGACTGACATATGCGTTCCTTAAAAATAAGACAAGCAGGGCCGGCCCGGTGGCTCAGGCGGTTAGAGCTCCGTGCTCCTAACTCCGAGGGCTGCCGGTTCGATTCCCACATGGGCCAGTGGGCTCTCAACCACAAGGTTGACAGTTCGATTCCTCGACTCCCGCAAGGGATGGTGGGCTGTGCCCCCTGCAGCCAACAACGGCAACTGGACCTGGAGCTGAGCTGCGCCCTCCACAACTAAGACTGAAAGGACAACTTGACTTGGAAAAAATTCCTGGAAGTACACACTGTTCCCCAATAAAGTCCTGGTAAAAAAAAAATAAGACAAGCAAACAAACAAAAACCCAATAGACACAGACACAGACTGGTGGCCCCCAGAGGGGTGGGGGTGGGGGCAGGGGAAGAGGAAAGGGGGTCACATATATGGTGACGGAAGGAGACTGGGCTCTGGGTGGTGAGCACACAATGCAATAGACAGGTGATGTATTTAGCATCACAAACTTGAAACCTATATAATCTTATGAACCAGTGTCACCCCAATAAACTTAATACATTAAAAAAGCAGTGAGTGCAAATTAGTGGAATTAGTGCTTTCCCACCACTAATTTCCACAGAAGGAAGAACATCCATGCCCCTCATCTGAGTTTCCACATCCCCGTCAGCTCAGCAGGGTCTTGTGGACACAGGGACGGAAACAGTGGGCGGAGAGGTTTCCCCCTGAAGCCCCGGACAGGGGAGCTCCGGGGAGACTTTCTTGGCAAACCTTTTGTGCGGTGTGGTGCCTCTGAAAGAATAAAGTCGAAAAGACAGGATTAATCATAACTGTTTTTCTTAACTAGAGGGAAATTGGTTTCACGTTTCCCTCCCTCGATGTCGGCTAAGCAGCGTGCACGGTAAGACATCACAAACACTCCATGTGCCCCACAGGGGCTCGCGGGCATCACACACAGCATTTGCACGACCTTCTCTCCAAGGTCACGGGGAGGAGCTGGGGTGTGGCGGGAGCCGATTAAGAACGCCTTGTGGCCCAGTGCCTTCAGTGTCCCAAAGGAATCACTGCAAAGCGTTGTGCGGAAGCTCATTCTCTCTGCCCGAGCTCAATCGGCAAGGCTGGTGTTCTTATTCGCTTTTGGTTTCTTTCCGCACTACAAACCAGAACGTTAAAGTGCGAACAAAGACCTCTGTGCATTGTCTGGAGGTTCACCGGGGTTCACTACCATCCTGACCCCCATCCCAATTGCTTTGGGGACAAAGAGACTTTCCAGCAACGCTGGCTGATAACATGTAAAGAGGCTTTTCAACAGTACCTGCTGTGCCCGTGGCATTCCTCCATTGTCACACGTTCCATTCACTGGGTGAACCTTGGTGCAGAACCCATTTTAATGAAACGCTTTGCAAGTTCTGGCTGAAGGGATGTGATCGGCATCACCATTGTTTAACAAATGGCTACGGACTCACTCAGCCACGGTTACATTTAGATTGAAAAACTGTGCATGAAGAAAAGGAGTAAACATAATTAGTATTTGGAAGGGCAAGAATGGCTGAATAAAAATGTTCATCCTTTATTGATCGCACACATCTTGTATAAAGAGATTATTTTTCCTGGTTTGGGCTAACAGCACAGAATTATTGTGCATAATTATGGAAACAGTTGGTCTGTGACAACTGAATGGTGTTTTGCAAAACCCTCATTTTGCAAGCTGCTTGAGTCAGCTGACCCCCCTCAACTGGGTTTATCACAAATAAGTTCTGAGGGACACTGACACAGGACAGCAGTGCCCACACAGCTGGTCAGTGGTACCGGTTCCCACGTCACAATCACACCTGTCGTTTCCACTGAGATGTGGGGAGAGAAGGGGGTGGGCCACGGGCCACGGTTCATGCTTAGCAACTGACCCTGGGAGTCTGCGCAGCTCACATCCAGATTCACATCTCCTTCGCTGGGGCTGCCGTAAGGAAGCCCCACACACTGGGCGGCTTAAATGCCAGAAATGCATGGTCTCCCTGCTCTGGAGGTGGGAGGTCTGAGACCAAGGTGTGTGCAGGGCTAGCTCCTCGTGGGGACTTTCAGGGCACATCTGTTCCAGGCCTCGCTCCCTGGCTCCACGTGGCTGCTGACA
This sequence comes from Rhinolophus hipposideros, assembly GCF_964194185.1. Lineage (NCBI taxonomy): Eukaryota > Metazoa > Chordata > Mammalia > Chiroptera > Rhinolophidae > Rhinolophus > Rhinolophus hipposideros. Next base: position 2,770,449 of record NC_138070.1, on the reverse strand, counting down.
ACCCTTGGCATTCCTTACCTTGAGGGGCCGTCACTCCGGTCTCTGCCTTCAGAGAGTGACGAATCCTAGATTCATGGCTGCTGCTACCAGATGACTGTTCCCTGTCTAAGTGCACACACGCCGCGCGGCCTGTGACCCTGCTGGGATCCACTTCCAGTTGTCCACATGCCGTGTGACCACATGAACTGCCAGGCTGAGTGTCGGCGGGAAGAGGCACCTTTCCACCGGGAAACACTGTGCACCGGGAAAGCTCCGGTGGTTTCAGAGCTCAGCCTTTCGCGAGGCCGAGAAGAGCACGCCACTTTTGCAGCTTGGGACCCAGTGCCCTTTCCCGAAGCGCAGATTCGCAGCCACTGCTGGTGTCAGAGCCAGGACGCTGCTGTGTGAGCTTCAGGACAGCCTCTCAGGAGTGGCCCAGACGGGACCAGCAGGTGGGGCGGAGCGGCCTCCAGTGCTCATGGGAGACCCAGAGTAAGTGCCCGCCTGCCCTGCTGTCACCAGGCTTTGGCAGCGACACAGGCTGAATGAAGCATTTGCCGAGGTGGTGACGGGACGGTTTGCACCAACGCAGGTGGCAGGGCCTGGACTGTGGCCGGGCGTGGCTGGCACCTGAGCTGGGCACCTCCATCAGCTCGGAGCCCTGGCCCTGGAAGGTGGTCCACCTGTTCAAGAAAGTAAATGGGACGTCATCATACATTTGTTTCCTCGACTAAACATCCTTAAATTGTGCCCTCTTTCTTTCCTAATCTGTCCGTAATTAATCAACTGTGAATGAATCTTTTGCTCCTCTAGCCTGGTTTGGAGCTGAAAGTGCAGCTAAGGCTCGTCACAGCTGCTCCGCACGGGCTTCAGGCAGAGAAGGGACAGAAATAACAAGTGCTTTTGGAGCTGGAGATGAGCTTTGGCGCCAGCTGTCAGCTGCTTGTCCCCTGTACCTCAGGGCGGCCTCGGTTTCCCCTGCCCACCAGCTGCCCCTTCTGCCCAGCTGCGCCCCAGGCTGCTCCAAGCGTGAGGTCAGGGACAGCCCTGACAGAGGGACACCTGTGACCCCGTTTACAGGTGGCAGGCCTGAGACAGGTGTAGAGGGGCCGCGGCAAAACACAGGGGTCTCAGAAGGCGGACACGGAAGGAAAGAAGCCGGCAGCCGTGGAATCCATCTGTACGATTCCACCTGTGGAAAGTTCCAGATAGAACGAAACGGAGGCGTTAGGACATGGGAAGGGGGGAGGTGCGTGTGGTCGTGATTAGGCAGGCAAACCGCAGCGGACGTGGGGACCTGCCTGATGGTTTATTTCCTGACCCAGGTGGAGGTTGTACACATGTGTTCACTTTGTAATGACCCATCAAACTACACTCTGCTGATTCGGGCACTTTTCCGAAGGCCGGTGGCAGTCTACTAAAAACTTTTTTCAAAACTTGTATGCTGGTGTCAACCCCATCCTACCAAGTGAAAAGCGTGGACAGAACGGCTCTCCCTTCGTGTCCTGAGAGGGCTCCACAGACACCGTGGAACTCGCGTTGTTACCGGGAGCCTAGTTACTGCGCTGTGTTCCCAGGACGTCCCTGGGGGGAGAGCAGCCGTAGTCACTCCCCGAGTGGCAGGAGCCGCCTCCTTTCCCAGCCCGTGGCAGCTCTGTGTGGTCCGTGAGGTTTGCGGGGTTTCTCCAGCCCCGGAGTGGTGGGCGAGGGAGACACTGGAACGCCTCGGGCATCGCACCGTGAGCAGAGTGTTTGTAATTAGGCTGACAGATCCTTTAGTTCATTTTCCTTGATGAGATTCAGGTCCACAAGGCGTGACTGCTCAAGACCAAATGGACTGGGGGTTAGGGTCGTTTGCTCTCGCCCCTGAGACACGCAGGAATGCTGGGTTCAGATTATGAACTTGCGTGTGCTTTCAAGGACTAGATGGGTCTCGTCTACGGAGACCCCAGTGTCCTTCATCTTTAGAAGGTCAGAAAGAGCCATGGAGGGCGGGGCTCTCCAGTTAAACTCCTGAGTCATGCCATTTATTTGGCATCGATAAACACATTCCAGTACCCTGCAGCAAAAATAGGCAGGCCTTCGCAATTCTGTTGTAGGAAAACATTAGCTTGCTTTAATTTTTTGGGGGGGGAGAGGGAGTGACATTTACAAAGAAGACCGATCAGCATTAGAATAAAATATTTACCCAATAGTCTGAGATTTCTCTAGAGACTTCTCCATTAGCAAAAGAAGTGCATACACATCGGCTTATTTTAAGGAGATCCAGACAGCTGTTGGAATCAACTTCTGCTCCGGCTGAACAGTACAGCGATGACAAACGTGATCTATGCAAATAACCTCCATTATAAATAAAGATTATTTGCTCTTTCCATACAGCATGGCAATCACAATAAAAATGATGAGCTGTGCTGGGGAGACCAAGGTGGCCATCGGGAAGCAGAGAGAAGGCTTTAGTGTGTGGCTTCATTGAATTACGTGGCTTTTCATCGCCCGAGACACTGGCACTGTGCTCTCATGTATGTCCCAGGCTGCAAATGTTGTCTGTGCTGAGCCAGCTCCTGAAGGCCCCACGGGTCATTGTGCATCTGGTCTCACTCTCGGGTGTGTGCAGCATGGCCTCTGAGGGGGTGTCCGGTCTGAAATAATGGGAATCCCACCCGTCCTGACCCTGCAGGCCCTGGCCCCCACTGTCCTCCCGGCGGACGCCCTGTCACACGCGCCCTCCAGGCCAGGCCACGTGGCTCTGCTAGAGGCCCCTGCCTCACTCGTTCAGGACCCTTTGGATCAAGCAAAGCTGCAGGGAAAGCTACACACCGTGTCCCCTGGAAGAGGAACACCCACCAGCACGATCACGACCGCCACTCTGGTGTGGACACTGAAATGGGGACAAGCTACCTGGCTGCAGTGTCACACAATGTGGTTCGGATTATGGTCTCAAGTGACCCATCCTACACTCTTGCTGGAGAAGCTATGGCAAAATTTTCTGCCAAAACAAGGGCATAAATCAAGGAAGAGACATACCCAGGAAATGGGGCTTCAGCACGGGACAGAATGCAGGGGACCCCCCAGTAGAGCTCTGCGGCTCTGCCCAGGCCCAGAAGGCACCCGGCCAGAAGAGGCTGGTCAGCAGGCAGGAAGCTCTTTGCAGAACATGACGGGTGGGCCCGAGCGCAGTTTCCTGCTTTATAAAATGGGTACGACTGAGTGACCTCACGGGGTGGGGTGAGGAGTGAATCCGTTGCCTGTCACGCCTGGTCTTGCCCCTTCCCCACTTTCCCTAAGAAAGGATCCCATCTTACACGCAAAATTTCCAGTAACAGGCTCTCTGGCAAAAGCAGAAGAGGAAATTAATTTTCTGCCAGCAGTGTGAGTCAATGATGACACAATTTGTAAATGGCTTTATTTTTGTAAAGACATTATACGAGTCCACAGAAGAAATAACTACAACTCACGCCTGCATTCTTAAATAAAACACGTTCAATTGCTTGTAATTGGTTTACATGTTAACGTTTGTGTAACTCACCATATCAGGCAGTATTCAAAAGTCAGGTGCCCCCCACTCTTTATTAAAAGAACATGGCAGAAACATAAATTAACCCATTTCAAAAGAACCTCAGAAAAGGTCTTTCCTGGAGCCTCAGAGGATTTAAAATTGATCTCCTAGAGCTTGTCCTACTTTTATATTCTTAGCCACAGACAAAATCGTGGCTGCCAATTGTCAGGCAAAACGCTTTGAGGACCCAGGGTTCAGTGGTGCTGCTATTCCCAGGGCTCACTCCTGGTGTTATCTCGTCTCTCCTCCATAATCCCATCACAGAGCAAAGAAATGCCCCACCACCAGGATGTAAACTCCTATTCCGAGCTGCAAGTCTTCACTGCCAGTGATCAGACACTGTCAGGAGACACAGCTGCCCTGGAAAGGTAGGCAAGCCTACACACGTGTCTCCTGTGTGTGTATTTCATGCGATTACACAAAGACAGCAGCATTTGAGGCAGAGTGGAAGTCAGGGAGGGAGGGAGGCCTGGGCTCTGCGCCATGGTTCTCATTTGGGAAGACATGTATTTCGATGAAAAACGCCCATTCACAAAATACGACAATGGATTTTACAAGGGCCACAGATTTCTGCACAAGCAACAGTTAGGTCGGGGTGGTCCCGATGAGCAGAAAATGAGTAAGACAGGAGTTGAAGAATTAAGGTAACAAAGAAATACCGAAAAAAGAAATGGACCTCCCCTGAACCAGTGATTATAACGTAATCCAAATCCAGTCGTGTGGTCAAGTCCCCTCTGTACCTTGAGTACAAGGATATTTTTAAGCAATAAATACATTTATTTTTAAGTGAAATTCCACAAGCCAGTGGTTTGTAAACACATATCTGAGTCTCTAATTAAAGCGTCTTGATTACAGAGGTTCACAGGTCAGGAAGAACGCGGTCTCCTCTGACAGAGAACAGAGAGTGCGGGTGAACAGTTTTTTGTTTTATTAAACAAATTGATTTATTTAAAGAAAGTAGAGCGTCTGATCAGCCCTGGAGTCCCAAACTCAAGTGCCCACGGGAGCCAGGCGATCTACACGAGGGAAGCCGACCCCTGTAAGGGGGCAGGGGGTGTGGGGCCGCGTGGGCCGCGTGGGCTCGGCCACCTCAGGGGGCGGGGCCTGCTTCCCCACGTGCAGCCCACGGCTGCTCTGCGGGAGCGTGGGCACGGCCACCACATTGTCAGTTCTTGCACCGGGAGCCAATCATCCTGTATTGCACCGAACATCTTCAAACATTTAAAACTCCGAGAACGAAGGCGTCATTTCCGAGGCGAACCCCGCGTCTGCACCACCCGTGCAGCCCTCCACGCACCCCCAGCTTCTCTGTCCCCTGCATTGGACGCCCGTCACTCAGACCTGGGACACGTCCCCACCGCACGCAGACTGACCACAGCCCCACCCTAGGGCCACCCCCAGCCTAAGGTGACCGGCCGTTTTCCGCCGAAAGGTTTTGTAAAGGCGTTTACTGCCCACGTACACAGCTACCGTTCTAAGTCGCAGGTAAAATAGCGGGACGCAGTCCGTATGGGCGGCTTCCTGAGGCCTGCGTGTGCGTGGAGCCACGGCTGTAAAACAACACAGCCCTGCAGGCCTTCGCGCGCACGCCCCACGCGCGGCCGCAGTGCCTGCGTGTCTCCCTGGCCCCGCGGCTCCACGCTCCTCAGGGCCTCGCTTTCCTGCGGGTCCCCCGCGAGCAGCAGCCCCGAGAAGGGCCCCGCAGCCGGGGTCACAGCGGGCCCGGCTGCGCTGTGTCTGTGCCGTGGGTGCACGCCCACCGCAGCCAGTCATGCGCGGCATTTCACCGGGCGTGGAAATCCTCGTGGGACATCCTCCAGGCTGCGAAGCCCTCCAGGGGCGACGACAGAGGTGACACGCCAGGACTCTGCCTCCGCCTTCTGTTCTGCGTGGTTCCACGGGCCTCGTCAGGTTCCACGAACCACCAAGCGTGACTGGGGACGACGTGTCTTCCCCACGCGGCACTTAGCTGTTCGGAATAATGTCAGCGTGACAGCGCCCCACGGGCGGGCCGACTCTCGGGCTAATGACAGGACCAGCCCGTGAGTGTCCACGCCACAGGGGACGGCAGCGCTGGGTACACTGCCCTCTCCTGCCTGACAGGCGCACGACGGGACGCAGGTGGGGACTGTGGGGCCTTCTGCTGTCACTGCAACCAGGTCGCCACATTCACCGCCAGCGTCAGGCACAGGCCGCCGGCTCGCGGCGCCATGTGGCCCGAGGGGACAGCAGTGAGGTCTTCCCCAGCACGGGCCTCCTCTGCTGTGACAAGTGCTGTGTCGCTGGGACCGGACGCTGGGCTGTTCTCCGCGCCCAGCCCAGGTTCTTGGCGACGGGAGCAAAGAATTGAAGGAGACACAGAAATAAGGTGGTGAAAGAGCAGTTTATTAGAAGAGAACGTACACACCAAAGCGTTTGGAGCAGGCCCCTGCGCAAAAGCAAGGCTCAAGAGGCTCCAAAGGGCCGGACTGGAGGGGACTTGCAGTTGTTATCTTTTTTCTCTAGAATGGGCTGTTCCTCTCTGGGTGTGGGACCACTTGATTGACACCTGTGATTGACAAGAGGCTGTTATCTCATCTTTTTAGACTGCGCATGTTCCTTCCTAGAATTCAGTCTGTTGTAATAATATTAATGAACTTCTGGGCATATGTATGATATTATAATGATGGTATAATGAGGCCCAGGTGAAATGAAGGGCGTTGTGGCCTTTACTGCACAGCTGTGAGTGGCCGGTTTAATCTAGTTGGCTGTTTTGTGCCCATTTGTTGCTCATAGGGCTGGATAATTACAATGGAAGGGACAAGTTTTGGGAGAGGGGAGGTCTTTTGGGCAGTTGCATTCTGTGGGTTGTGTAGGAACGCAGAGACACCATGCCTGTGTCTAACTGCCTGCCTTGTTTTCCCCTTGAGAGACGTGATCCCCATAAAATCTCTATGGGAAGTTGAGGGACAGAAAATCTTTTCTTCTGTATCTGCTTCCTGCTGGACGGGGCGTAGAGCTGTCCCTACCTATTGGGGATTCACAGAACTCTCGTCCTATCTGATCTCAGATGAGAGGAAAGGCTCTCCAGACCCACCTGGAAGACTTTGTTGGCTTCTTTGGTTGCAACTGGCAAACTTGCTGGGGAAACCTCTGTATCCCCAAGACCCTGAATGAGGAAAAATAGATTTTAATAAATCCATTAGCGCTGTAGAGCCTGTGGCCATTCAACCAATCATTTGGGTGTTGTTAATTGTCCAGGAGTTAGGCCCGGAACGGGTAGGAGAGAATATTAGGCTTTAATGACTACAATCAATAAGTATGAATCACGTTTTAGGGTACTTATCTAAAGCAGGGGTAGGAGATTTCTATGATTCAGGTTAAAAACAATCTATTATTTATGATTTAAGAAACCAATGGAGTTAAAACACCGAAGAAAGAAAACAAGAGTTTCTGTAGCAAGAAGCCCTTTCATTTGGCCCGTGTCATTGCCAGAAGGCACACTGGCACCTGCCTTTAAAGAACAGCTCTGGGGGTCGGGGGGGTCTGAGTTTCCTGGGGACCTGGAAGCTCACCCGCCATCTACTTTCCCCCTGAAGTGCTAGGTTGCCCACAGCATCAACCCCACTTCCTGGCGTCCTCTGACTTCTGCCCGTTCACACCCTGGATGTTAATGGTGTGTTTGCTGTTTGGTGGCCAGGCATCAAAGAGCAGGAACCGAAATGCATAGGGTAAACTTTGCTGTAAGGTGCACCCTTAAGTTAGTAGGTGAAAGGAGGCAGAAAGCTCAGTGTGCTCTCTTCCCACGTCCCAAATGCCCTATCAGGTTGAATTGAATTTTGAAAGACAACCCGGCTGTTGGACGCCTCGTGTTGACCGTGTACTTCTGAGCGTACTCCTCCATTGTGCGGATATCTTCAGTCCTTATTTCCTGCCAAAGCCCCTCTTGGAATCTATCTGTCCAGATGGTTCTCTCGTCTTCACGTGGTAGGAGAGCTTTAATTAAAGAAATCCAACACAGACGCCACGGGGAAGGAGCCAGGGTTCAAGGATAATGAGGAAGCCGATTTTCCTCATGCAGAGACGAAAGTGACATCTTCTTAAAATTGTTAATTCAATTTGAAGGGAGAAATAATGACCTCCTCTGGCCATCACATTGAAATGTCCTCAGAGAGGAAAGTGGACATCACCCCATTAACTCGGTGGGTCGGAGCCAAGAGCTGCATTAGCCAAAAGGAGGCTTCCTCAAGGGTACAGCTCTGCCAGCTCAACACGTGTTCTCCAGAGAGCAGAGTGGGAAGCGTTGTGGGTGACCCCAGTTAGAGCTGGTCGGCGAGTTTTCTATTTTTAATGACTCTCACGTGTTGTCGTATCAGCAGGTGCACAGCTGAAGCCGGGTGAAGCAGGGAAGTGCTTCGCGTCGGAAATGATTTTCCAAGTTCTCCTTGATGGCAGTGGTTCTCGTGTATTGATCCATTCAGACCGTCACAACCTGCAACACAGGACGATTCATCTTTGCTCTGAGCGGGGGGCATTCAGACACCACGTGTTCCGTCATGGGTGGCCACAGACCTTAAGGATACAAAGCCTAACTGAGCCAATGCGCAGGTCCAAAGTGCCTCCCACACAATGGGAACTAGCCCTGCCGGGGACCATCTTCTCACCAGCATTCCTGGGCCATTCCAGCAGCACCATTGTATACTATTGGCACACACTTTCAAACCCTCCTTTGAAAGAATTCTGCATTCTGCAGTTGGAGAGTAATTCAAGTCGGGAGCATAATGGGGGCGGGTACTATTTTATTTTTCCCAACAGCTAGAAGTCAAGCATTCATTTTGATGACACTGTCTAACTTTTAGGATGGTTGACGGTCATTTGGCTCATGGGAAAAGCAGGAAAACCAAGAAATCTAAAGAAACTCCATACTGGTTTCACGCAGGCTTTCTTGGAGCATGCAGTGTGCTCTATTTTGTACATATCGAATCTGAAAACAACGAATGAGCTGCTGTAGGTACGTGCTTGAAGCAGTGTTCAAATGGCGGCTGGACACTTGGAGAAGACAGCAGGGGCTGTGCCTTAGTCACCTGGCTGTCCCTCCACACAGCAGACTTCAACCCCGTGAGTGGTGGCTGAATCAATGGTGTACAGACCTCAGGCGGGACACAGGGACCAGCTGACATGAGACAGACATTGGGCACATGTGACAAAGCAGCAGAGTGGTGGGGGACCTGGGACCAGGGGCTGGAACACCTGCTGGCTCTCTAACCCACTCCTGCCTTCAGAAACGTCCTGTGAGTGGGCTACATTTCAGTTACCGTATTTTGCTAAGTATAATGCATACTTTCTTGCCAAATTTATGAGATAAAAATAAGGGTGCGTATTATACATAGGTAGTACTAATTCCGTATCTCTATAAAATGTTTTTAATTCTTTTATTTATGCTTACGAGTTAAAACTGTAACTCTAGAACTCAATAATGATATCTGTATGCAAAATAACACCCTGGAATACAATAATTGGTTTTGTAGAACTTTTTGCAATGACAAGAAGTTCTTGGCCTTCTAGGATACATAAATATCATAAATTTATTACCGGTACATAAAACTTCCTGTACCTTGTATCTGTTCTTGTGTTTTGTAATTATTTGTTACGTAAAATGTCTCGTACTATAATACATTAAAAACTAAACGCTAAATTTTTTATAATACAAAAACAAGTACCTAAGTGTAAACAGATAAACATGTTAATTAAAAAAATTAAAATGATTTCTCCCCCTGAAAGTTTGGGCCAAAAACTTGGGTGCGCATTATGCTCGGGAGCGCATTATACATGGCAAAATACGGTAAATCCTTTATTGGAGGAGGGGCTTAGTTCTATGGCTGGGAGGCCCTGGCTTCCTGTAACTGTCACAAGGCCCCAGGCCAGGGAGAGGCATGTGGGTTTAGGTCAGGAGCTGATGCTGCAATTCGGGCAATCTAGTGCCATTCCTATTTTCTTCTACCCCCAATCCGGGGTGACCTGGACGCAGGTGGTTTCCTCTTTTTATTAATCAACTAACAGCATCCATTAAGCACTGGCTGTGTACAGTTGGCTGGGGGGGGGTGTTGGACCAAGGTTACAGTGTGATAATGGCAGAAGATTCTCATGGGGGGACACCCTGCAGAGCCAGGTTGCATGGAGGTCATAGACCAGTAAAGCGAGACCCATCCATCCATCCATCCATCCATCCATCCAACCAGAAAGCATTCACTGTGTACACTGGACAATGAGACAATGCCCCTCAGTTCACAGGGAGGGATGGCAACAGATTTACATTGGGGGACACCCTAATGAGGTATAATGAGTTCTAGAGATTTGGGGGTTGGTAAAGGAAAAAATATTCGGCCACGAGGTGGCAGCAGCGAACAGTTGGCTTATTTGGGCGACAATGACAGGTTTGCAGGCCGAAGTCCCCTGCCCAGTGAAACCCGGAGGCCATGCTGTGGGGGCCCCAACCCAGAAGGGCAGGAGGAGGGGCTCACTCATGCACTGCTTGTTTTCAACTTACTTTAACAAAGGAGGGAAACACAACGATGCCAGCATTTCTCTGCGTCCACTGACGCCAGGAAGTGTGTTCACAAACTCAGTGAGCAGGACGCCCGTGGAGCCCGCAGGACCGAGCCCAGCTCCTGGGGCGTGTTCAGGGGCCTTACCCTCCGCACCATCCGTCTGTGTGTGTTGGCTTGGATGCCCCTTGGGCCCCAGCTGAGCCTTGAAGGGTTTATGTCACTGGTGGTGAAGCAGGGAGGGGATGGGCTCCGTTCATTCTGGGACCCCACCCCTCCGCCGGGACCATGGACAGAGGCGGACCCAGGCCGCTTTTTGGAGACGCAGGCGCTGCAATGCCCACAAGGCGGCAGGCTCGGGTGCTCTGGGGCGTCTCTCCTCGGCCTGCGCTTGTCCTTGTGGTGCCTGCACACCACCCCCCCCCAAACCTGTGCGACTAGCTTCTTTGAAAACCAACCCTCTTTGATCCATCCTTATTTGTTCCATCTGATTCTCGTTGAAAGCCCAGCTCAGACCGTGTGTATCAAATAACGCCAGCTGCTACTTTGGTGACACGCATGTCACTTTTCCAGTGAGCATCATGAAGTTTCTTCCCGCGATGGTATGCGACGACATAGCTTAAGTACAGAGTCATAGCCGTGTGTCAGCCAGGCACCCAGCGGAGAACAGACCCGGCGGGACACCCACAGTAAGAGCCCCTCCCGGGCTGGGCGGGCGCAGGTGCCAGGGCGGCTCCGCGTCCGGGGCGCGCAGGGCTGGCCGCCAGGAGGGCCGGCTGGACCGCGCGGGATTCCTTTTTTTCTCAGGAAGCTTCACCTCCTCCAGCTGACGGGGTCGGCCCCATCCACATCGTCTATAATCACCGCTGTACTGGAGTCAACCGAATGTGGTCCCCTGATCACAGCTACAAAACACCGTGTCCCAGCGACGCGTGGGCTAGCATTTGGGAGCAGAGCTGGGCGCGCAGCCGTCCACGCGCTCCACCAAAAGGCCACCCCGCGCGGGGCTCAGGTAAACGCGCGCATCGCCTGACAGTGCTGTGTGGACCGTGGATCTGGAAACAGTGACTCAGCCCATTCAGTTAAGGGGAGTGGGGACGAGGACACGTCCCAGGTCACCTAGAAAGTGAGTGGCTGCTGGGCACAGTCAGAACTAGAAACGAGCCCCCGGTTCCTGGTGCCTTGCTCCTGTAATAAACTGCCTTTCATTGTGGCCGGGAGGCGGTGGGCCGGGCAAAGCACGTCACCCACCGCGCGCGCGTGGAAAATTCTACCAACAGGTTATGGGCGATGTTTGTGAAACCTCTTTACAGGCGTGTTTCCAAGCTGAGCAGAATTTCACTTGTTTGGGGCCGCTTAAAAACTCCTGCCTACGATGAATATTTATCTTGATTTCCAAGGACGCCCAAGAAGACCCAGCTAATCCACAAACACGGCTCAAAGTCATCTGCCAAGGAAAACCGGGGCGGTTATTACAAACTCACGGCAGCTCCAAAGAGACGAGAGAGGAAACGGAGAACCGCGGTCTGTCCAGGGAAGAGAATTCATCTGCAAGGCCCGTGGCTCTCGATGCCAATTGGCTGGGTCACAGCAGAACTTTCCAGAACAAGGAAAATGATGATGCCCCCGTGCCCCACCCCCTCCTGACACTGCAAAGTGTAGCCTCTACCAAGTCTCATGCAAAAACATCTCCTACTATGAGCTTGTGTAAAAACAATTTATGGGTCCGCAGCCTGGACCCACCTGCAGCCTTATTTTCTTATTCCACACACTGTGTGTGTGTGCTTTTTTACATTTTAGTTGCATTAACATCTAAGATTAAAAAACTGGACATTTTCACATAAAAATCTAGATTGTCTCCTGAAATGGGAAGAACTGTTGCCACATGGGAGCGGTCAGCTGGAGCTACAGTGGGCCCACAGCCTTTCAGAGTCGCAGCGTCTCTAGTTCCCCTGCCTGGGCCTGGCGCCCTGATTTACATCTCTGGTCAGGCCTCTCTGGGCATGCAGATCTGAGGACGCAGGAAAAGGAGAACATTTCTAATGGCCTGTCGCTCATCCTGTGAGCCCTAGGACTGCCCAAGCTCCTGTAACGCTCAGCCCTGGCTAGCAGCCATCCGTGGTACCAGAGCCTGGCTGGGGCCCCAGCTGGGCAGCGAGCCCACGTCCCCTGGACGTTCAGGCCCACGAGCTCTGCCTGCTTCCTTGTTTGTGGGTAACACCCTAGCAGATCACTGCTTCTTTTGGATGCCTTCTGTCTCCAATTTTATCTCTTTGCTTAATCACTACCCCCTTTTTGTTCTACTCAGATGAACCCGATACAATTTCTCTGAACACCTGTAAAGTTAATTTGTCTGTCACCCTATATATTGAACCAAACAAAAAAATAACACTAATCTCTCATTTATACCAAACCAGTGATGCATGAATTTCATTAAATCAGATGAGACTAGAAGACAGACTTTGTTTTATCCGAGATGCATTTGGTGGAGCCCACTTAATATCACATTTGTTCAGTGACTTGAATTAAGCTAGCTGCTCTGATTGCTACTGGAGTATTACATATATACTTAGCCTTTTCGGTCTGCTCCTTCTTCCTAATGCTGAGCTGAGAAAAAGTCTCCTCTGTCAAAAAGAAATATTTAGAACAGGTCATTTCTAACCTGAAAAACAGATGGATTAAAACTCTTTATATTATTAAGCAATTGCACACACTTTACATAATATGATAGTTCTGTCCACACCACCAAGTGAAGGTAGAGGAATGGGAATTATAATTATCACCATGAAATGCCAGGTGTCTTAGCAAGAAAAGTTCACTTTCCCAAAGGAGGTTTAATGTCGTGAACACATCGCCCTGTTTATATAGAACTTATTTTGCATGATGAACCCAGCAGGCAGAGGGTCAGTATTAGAATTAGCAAGTTTATTACTGTTAGGCGGGAAAGAAGGCTCTAGGAGGGGGCTGTAATGACAATGGGTTTCTCCCCTGGTCCCGGACACCCAGTTCCCCTGGGACGCAAGCCCCTGGCCTGCCTTGTTATGCCTTTTTAGGGTCGTTATGTCGGTTAATAGAGAGGCCCCTGCTCTCTCGTGGAGGGCGTTCCCAGCCCGGGGTATCCCAGCCCGAGGTACCAGTCCTACAGCAGCCGCTTCTCGTCAGACTCTCAGCCCTGGTGCTCAGGTTGCTGTGGCCCCTGATGAGATGCATTTGTCTGCCTCACTCCCAGGTTCGTCCCTCCTGGCAGCGCCACGGCCCTTGACATTCCTACGAACATGCACTGGGATTCTGCACACTTCTGTGTCTTAGGGAAAAGGTCACCCCAGGGTCACTCACCTTCCAGGCGTCCATCCTCAACCCGCAACGGACTAATTGGCCCTGGCACTGTCACCCGTCCCAGTGAGTATTTTCAGTCCTTTTTTGGCCACTGTTGGTAACTTCCTGCTTGAAAATGGGCTTCTACCGATCAGACTCTAGATTACAAATAAAACATCGATGTCCTGTATACATACGTCTTCCTGTGTGCAGCTAATGCCGGCAGTTGCCAGCATGGCGGTGGCGGGGGAGGGGGACACCCAGTAGCTGTTTGCTGATTGAGTGATTGGCAGATTTTTAATGTCAGACTTTCTCAGGAGTAAGGCTGGAGTCGCTTAGACACACAGTCAATTGTTTGCTTATCTCTTGAGCTTCTAGCACAATCTCTTTGGAGGGTTGGCCAACAGCCGGGACCACAATTTAACAGGCAGATAATCCAGTCACAATGAAAGGCTAAAGTCTCCTCACACCGGGACTTAGCTCTGAAAAGCTTTTCAGGGATCAGCTGGCCACACCGAGAACACGGCCTCGGGGCCAATAAGGGGGCGCTTTCCAGCAGTGCCCCGGATAATTAGGTGGTCTTGTCAGAAAGATGAGATCTACACAGATGAAACTGGGAATATTTGCTTTTAAAAATGTATAAACACATAAAGGACACACCACAAAAGGGTTTAAAAGAATTTAAGACTCTTTTGATGTCAAGCAAACTCAAAATATGTTAGTACCAAAAGGCAACCAATCCTTTATTTTGAGGCTCCAGTATGAAAATGTAGCTGGGCTCGACAAAAGCTAAACCCGTGCTTTGGGACACTGTTTGACATTTCTGTATGTGCATTGTTGAATTTTTAGTATGTGAATCTGCGTTTGGTAAGGACAGAGGCTGCTTATTTAGTGAAGGTAACAGTGGATGGACATCTAAGGCAATTAGAACAGAAGGAATATTTGGCCCAGACGGAGCCACAGGAATGTTAGAATTTGCTTCTTCACTAGGCTAGACTTGGGCTGCCACATGGAAGGTTAATATAAACGCGCCGCCTTCTAAAAAACAAATGACCCTTATAAAGCCTGCCATTAACTGGTAAGTTACTGCAAGCCAGAGAGGTTTCATCAACAGGCTTTGCTGCTGTGCATACTGATTAATAAGCAGAAAACAATAGTCCCACATTATTTGCTTGAATTAGGTAACTAACACGGTAGATTAAGTTTAGTCTTGGTGGGAAGGCCTGTGGAGTGTATTAGTCAGCATGAGTGAGGGTATGCTGCAGTGACAAATAGGCCCACATCTCAGGGGCCTCACACACTCGGGAAAGGCTTGTTTCTCACTTGTACTAAAAGTCCATCACAGCTGTGCTGGCTCCTCTGGTCCATGACGTCTGCACTTGGGACCCTGGCTGCTGGAGCAGTGGCCACCGGGGACATTACAGGTCATTGTGGCAGAGAGAAAGCGAGTGTGCTGAATGTATGATTGGGATTAACAGCTGCCACCTGAAATTAACAGGTTGTAGCTTGCAAAGCTGGCCATACATAACCCCCATCCCTGAATCCGTGCCCTTGCAGTGTGATTTTTGTAACTCTTCCATCAAGAGGTAGAATCTTTCTCCGCTATGTGAACGCAGGCTGGCCTTGTGACTTGCCTGGCACACTGTGACACTAGCCAATGTGATATAATCAGAAGCTTGAAAGGGACTGTCATTAGGGTTTGTCCTCTTAATGTTCTTTTTTCATGTGAACAAGCCCAGGCTAGCTTGCTATTTGCTGAGATGCCGGCAACAGCCCCCAGAGCTGTGGAGCCACTACAGCAAGCTGAGCTGACATCTGAGTGCCCAGGCTTGGGCGAGCCCACCTGAGATCAGCCGGACTCGGCTCAGATCAGCAGCAGGACGGCTAAGAGACTCACAGACTCCTGAGAAGCAGGAAGTGGGTTTTTGTGTGTTTTAAACCACAAAGTTTTGGGATGGTTTGTTATGCAGCAACAGACAACTGATACCTAACAGACCCCATTTCTACTCGACTCTCGTTGGCCAAAGAAAATCACACGGTCACACTCAACTTCGAGAAAGAGGGAAGGAGAATGCTCTAGTATGTCCAAGAGAGTTTTCGGATGCAGTGACTGGACAGCACCAATGACCAACAGGGGTGGTAATACCAGGGAGTCAAATGAAAAATAAACCCAAAACCCAAAACCAAAACAGTCATATGTGGAAACCACATGTTCCACAATTTGGTGCTTGAGTCAAAGCTACCGACCTATGCAGACGAAAGTGTAAGCGTCCTTGATCATGGGAAGTCACTTCAATACTTGCCACTTGTAGGGAGGGAATGTCCTTCAAAAATAAGTGACAGTGCAAATGTCAGTCTACAAGCTCAGGTGCAGATGTCATCCCCTTTCTCTGTTTTCTAAAAATGAATCTAATTTCTAATTTAAATTCACATCAGCCTAGGTTAGCTGGAAATTTAATTTCAGTCCTGTCCTGGGTGTCTAGGTGTGGTCAGGACCCAGGGTCTCAGATGCTGCCAGAGCCGAAGGGTTGGCCCGTCTGGTCCTGAGTCTGCTGTCACCCAGCTTCCTACTGCAGTCCCATTTGGGGACTCGCTAAAGCTGCAGATTTTAGAACACACTCTGGAGACAGGCATGCTTGTGAGGTGTTCCATGCTTCTCCACCCAGGCTAGAAATTCTCCATTCTCGCTGCCTCTAGAATGCCCTAGAAAACCGTTACAAGCTACAGACACTCCGCTGTGTGTCCCCACAGACCAAGTGAACCAGAGCCTTTGTGGGTGGGGCCCAGGCAGGCGACCGTCCTTCAATAAATCACCCCAGAGATGCTGCCATGCAGCCTGCATCGGGTGTATCCAGGTGGTCTGGGTTCTGGCGTTTTTATAATTTGGGGCGTCTCTTTATTAGAAAGCATACAAAATAAAAAGTAGATAGGAAAGTAAATATTTATTTCGGAAAGGAAAAGAAATTACATCAAACTCCAAATTTTGAAAATCTACTAAATGCCACAACGCATCACAAAATCCAGAAAAAGAGTAAAATGATTTTGTTAAATAGCTGCCTCACACACCTCTACTCTCCCTTCCCCACAGCCCAGGTTCATTTTGTCTGCATAGCCTTTGTCCTGATTTTATAGCACAGATTTGTATACCAGTTTCTACAGCAAGCATGGACAATACTTCTACGTTAGCATACTATACTTCAGTGAATAAAAATGGGTTTTATTTTTAACATTTGATTTTTGAATGTATGTGTTGCTAACTACATCGCTAGCATTTAAACAGTGATATTTTACGATAAATTCACATGATTCTCATCACAGATAGAATCCACAGACACACATGTGTACCCATCCACCTACTTGTATAACTGTATCCGTATCTACGGACAACTGTGTACCCATCTCTGAGTGATGTGTATGTAAGAGTATATACTGGCTGGATCGATCAGGTCAGGCTCCCAGAAGCAAATACCATAAGCTGGTTTAAACAAAAGCACTTTATATCTTCACAGTTCTGGAGGCCACGAGTCCCAGATTAAGGTCTGGCAGGTCTGTTTGTGGTGACATCTTTCTCCTTACAGATGGCTTACAGATGGCTGACCTTTCACTGTGTCATGGACTTTCCTTGGTGTGTGAGCTCCCTCCCTTCTTTCCTTCCATCCTTCCTTCCTCTCTTCCTTCCTTCCGTCCTTCCTTCCTCTCTTCCTTCCTTCCTTCCTTCTTTTCTTCCTCCCTTCCTCCCTCCCTCCCTCCCTCCCTCCCTCCCTCCATTACTGATATCCATCAAGAATCCGCAGTGCTGTTCTGAATGAACAAAAATAAATGCCTCCAAATGTCTTTCCCCCTAACAGATGATGAATTGCTTTTCTCCCCTCAGTGCAAACCAGAAATTGAAACGGATGGAGCGTGTCTTAGGCAGTGTCAGGCAGACAGCCGGGATTGTGGAGAGCAGGTCTCTGACCATGTGGGGTACAGGAGGGGGAGCTGGGACCATCCACACTGGAGGTGGGAATGGGGGTCCACGGTCCCCAGGCCAGAGGCAGATGGAGGGCTCTCTCTTCTGCCTAATATGCCTTTTTATTGATTTTGCACATCCTTCCCAAACATCTACAGTTTGACTGTTCAGGGGTAAGTAACAAGTCCACTCAGGGATTCAGGGAATTTATTACCAATCCTCAGGGCACGTGTGTAGGCATGAGAAAAACCGGAGCGGCATCTGCATGTTTCCAGCTGCTGTGGCACAGGAGAGCCCTGCCTCCGGGTGTGAGCTCCACGCTGCGAACCAGCGTCCTTCTGTCATCTCTTCAGGGCCACTTTTCTCCTTTTTTTTGCATTTTGGTGCTTTTTTGGTTGCTTTCCTGTTTAAAATTGCCCCATGCAAAGTGCTGAAATGCCCTGAGCGGCCCTGAGAGCAGGGAGGCTTCGAAGCACCTCGGAGGAAACCCGCGTCAGATAAGCTTCATTCAGGCGTGAGTTACAGCACGTTACAGCACTGATGGCTGAGCTCCACTATGAACCCACAATACGTATTAAATAAGGCGTCTTTAAACTGAAACACATAAAACGAGGTTATGTATTGATCGGTGGATGAAAAGGTGGCAAGAGGCTCCCAGGATCCTAAACGTGTATTTCCGCTAGAAAAACCAGTTCCTGTAGGATTCCACTTAAAGGAGTTAAAATTATAGAGACAGAAAGTAGGACGGGCTGGGAGGAAATGAGGAGTTTGCGTTTCATGGGGACAGAGCTTCAGTTTTGCAAGATGAAAAGAGCTCTGGAGAGGGCGGCGGTGATGGTGGGCCACCGACCTGAATGTACTTCCTGGCCCCGAGCTGTGCACGTCAAAATGGTTAAAACAGGAAGTTCTCTGGTGTGTGTATTTTACCACAATAAAAACCACTTTCCCTCCAATATCTCCAACCGTGTGACAGCTGTAAAGAGGACCCATAAAGTGAATGGGACAGAAGTTGACTTACACACCAGGTCTTCTCCATAGTGAGTCAACAGGGCCAAATTCACACCGTCCCCTCTTCTGACAAAGGTCCTCTGTGAAATCCCCTTGTGATGTGGCTCAGGTGGAGTAGGATGTCATTTTCAGGTTGAGAAACAGCCACAGGACAGTGACATAGTTCCAAAGTCTGTCTCCTGACCTGAGGACTGGTGACCACATCTTCAGGGGCACTAGCCCCAATGAGCTCATATATTTTAGGCCACACTGCAGCTAGAACTTGACCAGGACTGCAGGAAATTCAGGTTGGGCTCCTGCCTTGGAATACCTCAAACTCCATTCTCTTCATCTGCAAATCCTTCGAGTGGAGAATTGGCAGAAGTGAGCATTATCTGCCTGCGTCTGGATATGTGAAAGCCGAGCCCCCACATATTCTAAACCTAGGGGACTAACCACTAGGTGTGTTTGAGACGGGTTCTTCTCAAGACCTGAGGCCTTCGGCATTAAACTGAGGAAAGTCCCAGAGCAACTGGGAAGAGTCGGACCCTCGTGCCCTTGGACGATTTGCAGATCCATTGTGCTCTGCCTTCCTTTGGCTGTCTCCATGACAGAAGTTCTAAAAGGAATTCCAGAACACAAGAGGGCTGAGAGGAACCCTGAAGTGAGCTGTGGTCCGGGAGCTCCGGCCTCACCCACTATCCATCTCCCTGGACACAGTGGCTGAGAGCAGGAAGGGATATTAGACGGTCACCCCTTCGTCCAATACTGAGGTCCCTCCACTTTTGGGCCTTCAAATAGATGTGGAAGAAATTAGAAACGCAAAAATGGGGTTAAAATTCTCATACGTGTTCTTGGTTTTATTTAGTTTGTTTTTGTTTTTAAAGTGACCCTTGTTTAGCATCTATACACATAAAAGACACCATCGAGGCCAGGACTCACAGCTGGGCCTGTTCCCAGCAGCCTGAGAACCCTCCAGGCGCCAGCCAACCCTCCCAGAAGAGGAAGGTCAGGTCAAGAATTTCTGGCTGAGGAATTGTTAATTCAAGACTCAACACCTTCAAAGTCTATTCTCACTAGCGGCCAAATGTGAACAGACCCAGGCTGGCACCATCTCATTAATATTCTTACTCACATACACTGGTTTTAAATAATAGATGATCTTGAATGTTTCCCCAGGTAGTTTTACTTTGTATCATATATTTTATCCAAACTTCTTTGAATTATTTAGTTAGAATAAAAAAGGCAGTAATCCTGCCATTTACCTCTTCTGATTTTCCCACTCAGCAGCCTCTTAAATTATTCCAGTATTTTGCATCAACAACAGAAATAAATCATCGTATACAAAATTTAGGTCACATCAAGATTTTCTGACCCAATAAAAGAGTTAGTTGTCCAAGAACTCCTTTCAGGCAATTATAAATATGTCAAAATAATGTAAAAGTGTGGCATTTGTGATTGAGTCCAAAGTAAGCATATGAAAGTAGTTGTAAATTACTGTATTTATGATTAAACGTATGCTTAAATATACACCCTCCTATGTACTCTTGAGAGCTGGCAAAACCCAAATCCAATTTTGAGAAACTCTTTAGAGAAGAAAGTCATAGTTTCTCCTGGACAAAGTTTTAAAGGAGAAGAGGACATTAAAAGCAACAATCAGGGCCGGCCCGTGACTCAGGTGGTTAGAGCTCCATGCTCGTAACTCTGAAGGCTGCAGGTTCGATTCCCACATGGGCCAGTGGGCTCTCCTCAACCACAAGGTTTCCAGTTCAACTCCCCCAGTCCCGCAAGGGATGGTGGGCTGCACCCCCGGCAACTAAGATGGAACACGGCACCTTGAGCTGAGCTGCCTCCCGGATGGCTCAGTTGACTGGAGTGTGTCCTCTCAACCACAAGGTTGCCGGTTCTACTCCCGCAAGGGATGGTGGGCTGCGCCCCCTGCAACTAGCAATGGCAACTGGACCTGGAGCTGAGCTGCACCCTCCACAACTAAGATTGAAAGGACAACAACTTGACTTGGAACAAAGTCCTGGTAATACAGGCTGTTCCCCAATAAAGTCCTGTTAAAAAAAAAAGAAAGCAACAATCAGAATGTTGATAATATGAGCTCAGTGGATTGCAGGAGAAGATGGGGCAGGGGACTCTTTCCTGCTCCCAAATCTTGAGATTATAGGGTTGTCAGTCTCCTCTATGAAACACTTAGATTTTTAATTTAGTATTTATGGGGGTCTTCATGGGTCAATAGACAAGATTTTAAAGGTCCTGGTTTATGGGACCAGTTGTCCACTTATATCTGTTTGGTGAACTTCTTGCAAGTACCATTTCCCCAAAAATAAGACCTAGCCAGACAATTACCTCTAATGCGTCTTTTGGAGCAAAAATTAATATAAGACCTGGTATTATATTATATTATATTATATTACATATTAAAGACTGGGACTTATAGTAAAATAAGACCGGATCTTATATTAATTTTTGCTCCAGAAGACACATTAGAGGTGATTGTCTGGCTAGATCTTATTTTCGGGGAAACACAGTACTACTGAAATAAAACAAAATCTTCTCTCCTTCCCCCCACGCTCTGAGCAATGGAAGCTTCTAGTCCTATGGTGCCCAGGTTATTCCTCACAAATGCCTGCTGCTTTGATCAGGAGTGAAGTCCAGGCATGGGGGAGTTTTTCAAGTTTCTTAGATAACTCTAAGAGATACCCAGGACTGAAAAGCACTTCCGAGGGGAAATCCCTGAAAGTGGATAGGATTTGACTGAGACAGGAACTGTGTCTGCTTTTCTTGGCAGGTTGATCCCAGGAGAATGGAAGATGTGTTTTTATTCCCCTCTTAAGGAAAAGCTCACACTGTAGGTTTCTCTCCGAGAAGTCGAACTTCTCCTTGCTTCAGAGAATAGATAAGAAGGTTTGGCTTTCAAAAATCTCGAGTTCTTGGTTTGGACTCTTCAAAGAAAGAGAGGGTTCTAGGTATGTAATTGAGGGGGGTGACCACTGAGAGGGTTTCCAAGGCTAGTGACCGAGTTTGGAGGAGGATGGAGGAGATGGGGTCAGGGTTACCAGCTGTCTCAGTTTACCAAGGACTGAGGGGTTTCTGGGAAGTGAGGCGTTCCAGCTTTCCAACTATGTTAAAATGCAGAGTCCTTGGCGAACTGGATGGTTGGTCACCCTATCTTGCAACTTTAGGACAGCACCCTACAAGGCAAGAGCACCAAGTGAGGGGTGGGGAACCTCCCCAGGCAGGGGGAGTGTCATGTCTCCAGTCCCAGCTTGGCTCTAGAGGAAGGAGCTGACATCTCTGAGTGGATCCTACGGACGTAGGTCGGGGGCACCCAGGGGTAGCAGCCATGATGGATCGGTCAGAGGATTTCCTCAATTCTGGATTGGGCAAGCTCCAGGAATCTAGAAACTTCCGTGACAGATGGAGGAAGAGTCCCCTGAAAATTACCAGGATTGATTTTCTGTCAAACCAGATGGATGGAGCAGAGCCAGACTGGAAGGCACTAAGAAACATACTCAATGTGATATGTGTGGAACTTTAGTGCATGATACACTCATTTTCTTAAACTCCTGCCTCAGTTGAAATGGGGAAAGGAGACATATAAAGCACGACAAGGACTACTTAGAGAAAAAATGGGAGGGAATAAGCCTCAACCACCCCAATTCTTTCTCCCTGTGCACAAGTACCTTAGATGCTTGTTCTGGAAAATGCCTACTTCTGAAAGATAAGACTGAACCAAATAAATAGCTCGCTTATCAAGACTTCTCACTGCTGTGTCCACTAAGCCAAAGAATAAGGGGAGGCAGACTTTCCTCGAAAGGCACAGCCAGGGACAGTGAAAACTTGATGGGTAACAAGGTCTAGCCCTTTCTTCTCTGGCCCAGTATCAAGTCAGGCCCAGGCTGCCTAAGCTTCCGGCCACGTCAGAGCAGGTGGAGTGAGAGCCCTACCTGTGTGCCCTGGGCCCAATCACAACCAAGTCCCTGCTTCACAAGACCCGCCTCCATCACCCAACCCGGGGCTCAAAACCTCTGAAGATTCTGCCCTCATTTCTGTTTTAAAACCACGAGGACCATATAGATGGTGTCCCCCCCTCCCCGACTCCAGTAAGTCCAAATACTTAAGTGTGCTGTTCACCACGTTTTTCTGTCCGTCCTTCTGGTGTGACATCAATAAACAAGAACATCTCTCTCTGCTTCCAAGTCTGTCAGTGCTGGTGACAACGTAGATGCCAGCCCATGGAGAGATGTTACAGAGCAGAGCTAGCAGGTTTCCCGGAGAACAGGAGCAGCATGAGGGGGTCCTGCCATCTCTGACGTCTCGACTTCAATAGCAAGGAGCATGGAAACCTCTGAATCCAGGTGAAATCAGTGCAACCACCTCACCTGTATTCATAGAGGGATGGGGAACAATCATCATGGCCATTTCTCTTCATTTGGCTGGAGTTTGGGAGAAGAAAAAGAAGAGTCCCATTGGGTTCATGTGTGTCATGCATCTCGGAAGCCATTGTTTCATTT
Organism: Rhinolophus hipposideros; assembly: GCF_964194185.1. Taxonomy (NCBI): domain Eukaryota; kingdom Metazoa; phylum Chordata; class Mammalia; order Chiroptera; family Rhinolophidae; genus Rhinolophus; species Rhinolophus hipposideros. The sequence goes on along the minus strand of NC_138070.1, from coordinate 2,747,613 downwards.
TTGTTTCAAAAGGAGTTACAAAAGCTAACCTTTAAATCACACAACAATGACATCTGTAAAGGCAAATTTACTGGGAATCACATGAGAATGTTGAAGTAATTTTTCTTCTTGTCGTCAAGATCTGAGTTATTTTCTATTTATATGTAAATGTCAGATTCCTAAGCTTACTTTATGTTTAACAATGCTGAAATAGTATTTATTTCCTAACACGTACGCGAGTGGAGTCCTGGTAGGATAGTGAAGCCATTCTGATCTCAGGTTTAAAATACATTCTTGAACCCAAACATGAACAGCCAATTGCTCATCTTCCTTTCCAGATACAATAAATTATTCTATTTTTTCAGAAGAATACAGTGATTTATCGATTTTAAAATTAGCATTGGATTTTAAAAAGACGCATTTGCCTCTTAGTAGAAGCAAAGCCAATGGCCAGAAACCCCAAATTTGTCTTTAATTATCTGTAACCTACTATCTGTACCTTTGGGTGTGAGCCCTTTCTTAGTTACTTTGTATTTCCCTGGAAATCCCCGTATCTGATTGCCTCCATTTTAACTGTATTTTAAGTCCTTTGGGGAGAGCAGCTTATAATTAAAATGATTACTAATTGGGTGTTTCTAATTAGCTGCTGTCTGATGAGAAATTACAAGAAGATTTGGTCCCTGGCAGGAGGATGAGTGACCAAAGAGTCCCTGCAATTTAGGGACCGTGCTCTTTCCATTTAACTTCCTTCTAGCACGCAAGAGCTCAAATAATTGTAGCCTGTTCAGAATGTACAAGGCAATGAGAGAACACAAGGCAGTGAGATTTTTCTCTGTTCTTTCTCATTGTCTTGCACGTTCAGAAAAGACCCTCAAAATCAAAGAGGGATCTGAAATTTCTGCTTGGGATCAACCCAAATTCAGCCTGGCCAGTCAACAGCATCTAAAAATTCTTCATGAGAGCCCCCACGGACGTCCGGTCTGCCGGTGTCAACAAGCCAACCCCCAGAGGAGAGATTACACTGGGAGGCAATTATTTGACCCTGTTGATTTTCAGGACTGTAATGAACACTGCCAACCTTTGCTTTGCTCCCCTCATCTCCTTTCCAGCCAGGCCCTGTCCTCCCTAGCCGGGGTCCTTCCCAATAGATGGTAAATGAGAAGAGAAGCCATTGAAAATGAATAAACATCACCAAGACCAGCCTGTTAATGACTTGCCTGAAAATGTTTTGGCTGTGTGTACAAGGAATTCATTACAGCGCTCGCTTTCATGTACCCCATCGGTGTGAGCGTTCACCTCTCACATACAAAAGCAGGAGGTCCCAGCTGGGAATGACGGCGCATCTGAGGACACCACAGTGCAGGCTTCTCCAGAGGTTGCTGTCTTCTTTGAACTTGACTCCAGGGGCTTTTGTTAAGAAGCAACACATAACGTGCTTTCAGTTATTTTTAATACTTGCTTGTGAAGACATTAGAAGTCAGTGGTTATCAACAGAATCACCTGGATGGCTTGTAAAAACAAAGACTGGGAGGCCCCGCCCCCAGGGTCTGGGAACCTGAGAATCCGTCCTTCAAATAAGATGCCGTTAGTCCAGGGACCACTCTGAGAACGACTACTATGGGGTAAGAAGGACATTTCTGGAGACAAGAGTATTTCCATCTGGAAGATATGGAAAGTTCAAGGGTTTGTTTTTGCTTTTTTCCTGTGGCCATCACCACTGCCCTGATCAAAAATGGTTCTCTGCAGCTCCAGTGAATACAGGCTGTCTGTGTGGGATATAAGCAAGGTGAGAGAAAGGCAGCAAGCCTGGTGTTTCTCACAGGACTTCAGATTTAGAATTGGCAGTGGCATCAGAGGAGAAGGGACTGGAACCAACATAAGAAGGAACGAAACCAAGGGGAATTTATGGAAATCAAACTCACTCCTTTGATAGATGGTTTGACAACTAAATAAATAAAATGCAATAACACATCAGCCTAGGCTTTGGAGTCCAATAGTCTCAGGCTCAACTGGCCCTGTGAAGTTGGGCAAGGTCCTTAAAAAGTTTCAGCCTTAGTTCTATCTCTACAAAATGGTAATGACAATACTACTTATACTGCAGAACTATTGTGGGGCTCAAATGGAACACTCTGCTTAGCATATAGTAAGAGCTGAACAAATGTTAGACACAATCATCACCATCATCACCACCATCACCATCATCACCACCATCACCATCACCACCATCATCACCATCACCACCATCATCACCATCATCACCATCACCACCATCATCACCATCACCACCATCATCACCACCATCACCATCACCATCATCAAACTACTAGGGAAAACTGTAGAGGAATTTGTGTGTAATCTTGGGAGTTAGGAAGACTTTCTAATATTAGTGAGGGAAAATTTTTTGCTATGAAAAAGTAGAAGTCTATCTAGAGTGGAAAGAAAACTAATTTTAGATATTACTTAGTTATAAAATAATTTCCTTACTTAACAATTACTTATTAATGAAATCATCATGCAAATGGGTGAATAAATATGAAAAGAGAGTGTTTTATGAGGGAACACACGAGGTTGTTTGAGCAGTTATAACATCAGGAAAATGGCCCACACAGAGGGTTCCATTTTCTAGAGAGAAAGGACGAGGGAGCTGCGGCCCTAAAGCTGACAGTGAAGAGAAGTCCCAACAGTTGGTGGCTAACTGCAGGTGGGTGAGCCTGCTACTGAGACTGGCATTTCCTGACCCAAGAGTTGGGAGAAAATCAGGAAAGTGAGAAAGCAAGTTACAGCCTACTGTGCAAAGCTCCCAAAGTGTGATATAGCCTCCCACCTCCCTTCCCCCACCATGCACTTCTAACTCGCCTGGATTTAAAAAAAGTTTGCTCATGGGGCCTCAAGGGCACAGAATATTCTGATTTGTGCACGTTTTTTGTTCCAAATCTTCCTTCCAACGTGAAAATCCTGTACTGCCCCTCAATTCACTCCTCTGTAAAATGCGGATACAAATACCTTCCTATGAGGCTGTTACGTGGAGTATTGAAACTTTCCTGGTTTGCTCTACACGTGACACAAATGCTTGCATCTGCTATCACTGTTATTATTATTATTATTACTATTACTACCTTCTCCCCATCCACTTCCAATGCCAGCTTCCTGCCCCTGGCAGCCCGCCCCTCCCTCATTACGCTGGGGAGTACTGACCAGAAGCACAACCGATTGCATTGTACAGTGAGCAGGTAAGAGGTGTTCGGTTATCATTTTTGTAAAACTATAACTGTGTAGAGGATATTTTCAGTTTTGTTTGAAAACGAGAAGTGTTACATCAGAGAATACAAGAAAGCATGTGTCGTGTCTCCTGATGGCAGAAAGACATCCGGAGGTGTCTGCAGAAGGAACAGGGCTGGGGTTTGTACATTATCTCAACTGCAGAGCGGAGAGGCCAGGACGAGCTGCATGCTTGGAGGCGTCACACTGGGTTGCCCTGGTAACAGGCATCTCCTGTTCTCACAGTGATGGTGGTGTAACAAGAATAGGAAATATTCAGAAGAAGTGGTCTGTGAGCTCCGTTTTCGGGATAGTTTTGGAGGGAGTTTGGAGTAGTTCTCAGAGATGATGAAAATGAAAGGGTCTGATGAACAATGAAATTGTTTGATGGTGTCTGAGGCTGCCATCTGCCCATGCAGCAAGGTCCTACGCCTGCAGCAAGGTCCTGACTTCTTTGCCTGGACCACTGGTGCCCATCACAGCATCGCTTCCCCCTGAGAACCCGCCCTGACCATGACCATGACCCACCACCTGGGCCCAGAGCCCTCCCATCGGGTCTCAGAGCTCAGTGCCCCTGCGGTAGGAGCCGCACGCCACTCTATGAGATTCACTAGCTGCTGCATTTTTCTCTGGTAGATTGTGCATTCTCGGAGGAAAGGGCGGATGTTCTCTTCATCTCTGCATTTCTGGTGCTTAGTCCAGTTAGCCTGGGGCATAATGGTGAGTAGTGTTATTGATGAAAGAACATGGGCAGGGGTCACACATCCAAAGGTTTTCAGGGGCCAGGCTTGTCACATATGTAGCAGTCGGGGTGTGAGAGACAAGATGGGGGTGATGGGGACTGCTGAGCGGAGAGCCTCATTTAAAGGGCGGCAGCCCTTCAAGGGGGCAGGTGGGTCAGTAGAGACAGATTTTCTGATTTTTCAAGAGAAGCAGAAGATTTGCCTTTGTATACCGTGTATTTTATTCATATTGACAAGTAATTTAAAAATTCAAGAAAGAAAAGCACGGACCCAGCCAACGGGTCAAATGAAACCCTTCTGTGAGGCCAATGAGAAGCCATATCACTCTCTCTGGGCAGTGAAGCTTTGGGTAACTGGGGAGTTGGGTGGCATTCCAAGCTGCCAAAGGACCCACGGTTTACTGCTGGGTCCCCCAAGTTTCTCTCTGTGTTTATGACAGACATCGAAAGCTGGCTCTCACAGCGGCTCTCGCATACTGAACTCCCTGCACACTTGGTTTACTTTCCTGTGGAAGACTGGAAAGGCAGAAACTTCATTCCGCACACTCCCCTGCATGGAGTGACCACGTGACAGAATTCTGGCCAGATGGGCAGAAAGGGGCAGAAAGGGGCAGGCTGGGGCTCCTGGGAGGCGGTGGGCTTTTTCGATACAGACGGCCCTCTTGGAGTCCCTGCTTCCTCCTGCTTGGGACATGCCAGTTTTAAAACATCCTTGGACCATGCGGAAGAAGCCTGGTCCCTACGGGCTCACTGCACAGCTACCCTGGTCCAGACGGCCTGGCTCTGCATCTCCTGAGATACGAGCAAACGGGCCACTGCCAGTGGACGCCAAGGTTACTCGTTCCTGTCGGCAACGAGGTCCTCACTGCGGCACTGAGGTCTGTGTGTCGCTCCACTTGTATCTTGGGACGGTGGCTTTGGTCCCAACACAGAGATCCATTTGAAGGGTATGAAAGCCTGGTTATGTCATGTCCCCTGTGAGAGCTTTGCTCTGGTTCCTTGGAGCCTGTGGGTTGAAAGGTGGCCACACGTGTGGACTGCTTGTCTACCAGTGTTTACTTTCACAGGGATAAGTGTGCCCGTTTCCTAGGGCTCACCCAGCCCCTTCTGCCTAGGAGGTGCCTGCTTAGCTCACAGGCATCTGGCCCGGCAGCACTGGGCCCTGCCCCTGCCCCTCCCGTCTTCCTCACTTGCCCTATGCCCCACGCCTGTCCACACACACCACTCCACATTTAGGACCGTTTCCTGCTCGTCACAGTTTGGACACGGGCCCGTGTGCCCCCTTACACAGGCAGCTTTATTTCTTCTTGTCTCACCCTCGCCACCTCCACTCATCCTTCTGGACTGAGCACCAACGTCACTTCCTGTGAAAATTCTTCCCCGACTCCCCTGAACTGAAGCTGTGGCTTGTAACCATCCCAACCTCTCTGTTCATGCCTCTGAGATACAGGAGGGACCTGACTGAGCAAACAACACTGCGCCACGGAGCTCAGAGGCCATTCACCCCAGGTCTCCCAGAGGGGGGGGGATGAAGCTCAGGGCTCTGGGGTGGGGACTGTTGGAATGATGGACGGATGGGTGTGTGGGTGGGTGGGTGGGTGGATGGATGGGTGGATTGATGGATGGATGGATGGATGGATGGATGGACAGGTGGATGGATGGGTGGATGGAAGGACAGGTGGATGGATGGGTGGATGGACAGACGGATGAGTGGATGGATGGATGGATGGATGGATGGATGGATGGATGGATGGACAGGTGGATGGATGGGTGGATGGATAGATGGATGGATGGATGGATGGACAGGTGGACGGATGGGTGTGTGGGTGGGTGGGTGGGTGGATGGACAGGTGGACGGATGGGTGGATGGATGGATGGACAGACAGATGGATGAGTGGATGGACAGATGGACAGACAGATGGAAGGATGGATGGTTGGATGGATGGATGGACAGGTGGATGGGTGGGTGGATGGACAGACGGATGAGTGGATGGATGGATGGATGGATGGATGGATGGATGGATGGATGGATGGACAGGTGGATGGATGGGTGGATGGGTGGATGGATGGATGGATGGATGGATCGATGGACGGACAGGTGGATGGATGGGTGGATGGATGGATGGACAGGTGGATGGGTGGGTGGATGGCTGGATGGACAGATGGGTGGATGAATGGGTGGATGGATGGACAGATGGACAGACAGGTGGAAGGATGGATGGATGGATGGATGGATGGACGGAAGGATGGATGGGTGGGTCGGTGGAAGAAGGGATAAATTACACAAAAGCTTATAGTAGGTGTTAAAAATACTTTTTGAATTTAAGTTTGAGTCATAAGTTGACGTTCAGCAAAACGCAGGGGGCCTAGTAACCTAGGTGATGATATTTTGGCAGGAGTACACATCGATGAGTAGCATCAGAGGGACTCTTAAATGTCAAAGAACGATTTAATCCAATCTGGTCACTATATGCTTTTTAGTCCAATGGCATTTTTCAGTGGTCGCTCCCTGGGAGGGTTCCAGATGACTGAGCAAGCCTTGGAAGCATGCCACACACAAAACACCCAGAGAGGAGATGAGAGCATCATTAAGACAGCGCCGGAAATGTTTCTAAAATAAAGGAAATGCTAATGGCCCTTTGACTGGTGGCAATGGACTCGTGTCATATTCTTCTCAGGCTAATGGAAAGGGGGTGTCACTTTGTGACATCTTCTTGACTGCTCTGTCCTTGTCCGTCTGCAGAGATATTAACATTCGGGCAATGCTGAAGTCCCCAGGGCAGGGACGTGCCATTCACTTAATAGCGATACCAACCAAGGAAAACAAGGCCGCAAAAATACAGACGCTGCTCTCCTAACATGTCACTGGAGGGACAGGAAGAAATGGACAAGGAAAGGCAGGGAGTAATTAGGAAAATAGGACCCCAGCTTTGTCTCCCTGTTTGGACAAAAACTGGTAACAAACTGAGTGAGTGCCTCTGAGTCTGTGTGGATGACAAACCTTACTCCACCTGAGTAATAATAATAACAACAGCAACTGTAAATACAGAAACATCATTTACTGTATGCCTGATACTGTCCCAGATGCTGTTTCCATTTGTTAGCTCATTTCATCCTTACCACATCCCAGTTTAGTAGGAAATACTATAATCATCCCCATTTTACAGATGGAGAAACTGAGATCCAGACAGGCTGAGTGCCTTGCCCGAGGCTGCCCTGCCAGCAGGTGCTTGGAAGCACCCCACCAGTCGACCTGCGGTGAGCAGCTCTTCTCTTAGTCCCCCAGAGGCACCTGTGCTCAGGGGCCACACTCCGCTGCCCACATTTTGCTCTCTCCATCTCTACAATCACGCATCCAATAAAAACTTGATGTGGGTTCCTCTTAAACATAATTGATTATTTGTATTGCTTCACTTCATTTTCTGTGGAAATGCCATTAAAATTAGAGTAATTTTATAGAGAATGTGGGAGGTGACATAAACCCACATACACACATAAGAACTAAAGGGAGAGATGACAACTGAGATAAAATTTGGAAGGGGCAAAGCAGATAGACACGTGGTAATGGACTTCGCTGAAACTTAACCGGGCACTGGGGGCGACCAAGAAGTAACTGAGTTCACCCTGCAAAGTCCTGAAAAGTCTCAGTGTTGGGGCACCACGACCAGCTGAGAAAGAAGCACGTGTGTGGCTGGAAACACCAGGAAGCCCCGAGATCCTCGGGAACCTCGAGATAATATTCCCTGCGCCTGGAAAGGAAGGTGCCTCTTGCACTCCCCAGCAAGAGACTCCTTCTGTAGGAATAGCAAACCAAGAGTGAACTCAGACCTCAGGCTTGTCTGATGGAGGGGGCTTCATGTGAAAATAAGGATTAGGGGAAAGTGAACCCGCTCCCCAGTGCAGGGGAGTCCTCAGCTCCAGGGTGCAGGGGCCAGGCTTGCAAACCTCCGTGCCTTCCCTCTGGGCTGGATGAGTCTCCACGGGACCTGACAAGCGGAGATCAGACCCACACACACAACTACAGGTGGTGACAGTGACCCGAAATGAGCCCACGCTGCCAGATTACCATCCGGGGGTCACCCGATTGGCACGCTCTGTGCATGGCCCAGAGCTTCTGGGCAGCTTCTCAAGTCCCTCACCGTTCCACATGAAAGCGCAGCAATGAACACCCAAACAGCGGGAGAAGAACTCTCACTGGGAAGGAAAACTACAGCACAAAAGCCACAACAGAGGGGAGAAGAGAGAACACGGGGGCAGGAGGTAGGTGTTCAGGAAAAGCTTCCTTAGTCTTTTTAGGGAGCCGATGGGGCAGGTCAGGTGGCGACATCTCGTTCACGCCAACCATTACCGGGGCACAGGTTAGACAGAGCTGGGCTGGAAGCAGGTGGGCGAGTGACGAGGCGGCTGGTGAGCGGACCTGGGGACAAGGTGACAGCAGTGTACACCCCAGCACGTGCGGGGCGGGCAAGGAGGAAGGAGCCCCTCCCAGGCCTGGGTGATTCCAGCCGCTCTGAGTCTGTGTCACTAAATCCAGAAAAATCCGCGGATGACCCAGCTACTCGGGCAGCGTGAGAACTCCACGGGATTTTGTGACTTCTTTATAAATGACAAAACATTCCACAAAGAGAGTGTTTGTGATTGACGATAAACCAGTGGCAGAGTGACAGATGGGTTCATCAACCCTTGTCTCAGTCCAACAGAAACAAAAGGCATGCTTTGGGTTTATTTGCATGTTTGACTACTTTTACCTAATCAGATTACGATTTCGACATTATTCTTTCACTCAACCAGCAGGTTTTCAGTAATGACCACTGCCAGTTTCTCTGCTTGACACAAAGGCACCAACTAAATCAGAAATGACTCTTCCCTTAAGGTGTCCCTGAAACCTTGAGGGCCAGTCAGAGAGGGGTCCGTCCTGCACACGGGAGGCGGGATTGGGCGGGCGCTGGCTGCTGTGCTCACAGGCATGCAGGGCACCCGGCTGCCACCGCAGAGGCAGACGGCACCCAGACCCCGAGCAGAGCTGGGGCCCATCCTTAGTGAGGCTCCCTCTCTCACATCCGCTTCATGAGTCTACAAACTCTCACTTTGGTCCCAGCCTGTTCCCTCCCAGTTTCTGTCACTGCCAACCAGACAAAGAAGCCTGTTACGTACAGTTTCACCAAAGGGATGTCACGAGAATTGTGCCTTCAAAGATGACAAGCGGCTTGCTGGAAAGGGAAGGGCAAAGCCATTGCAGACGGGAGGAAGGTCATGTGCTAAGAGAGCAGCAGAGAGGCTGCGGGGGTGGGGGTGGGACACGGCCCTGGTGGGAAGACTCCCACTTGTAACATAAACATGAGTGGCCTTGGGGTAAAGCCAGCTGGCAAGCGCAGACGGCCTGCGTGTTGCCTCTCACCGTCACGCCTGAGGACCCTCCTGGCCTCCGTTTCCGTGGCGTTGAGCTCAGGCTGAATGCTGCGCTCTCTTCTCTACGGGAATAGCCTTGACTACAGCCGTTCTTTGCCTGTTAACTTTACCTGCTGCAGCTGATGTTTTGACGGTTGCAAACAACAGAAACAGACTCTGGTCATTTTGGACTAAAGATGACAATGATGTGTAGGCACAGTCATGTGGCAAGATGGTAGAAGACCAGGGCTGGGGACAGCAGTGACCAACAGTGCTCAGCCCCCTAGTCCCTTGACATCACCAGCGCTGGGGGCGGGGCGCAGACGGGAGGGGCGGGGCCCTGAGGCGGAGAGGGGCGGGGCCCTAGGCGGGGCGGGGCCCTAATGGGCGGGGCGCGGGGCCCTGAGGCGGGGCGGGGCCCTGAGGCGGAGAGGGGCGGGGCCCTAGGCGGAGCGGGGCGCGGGCCCTAATGGGCGGGGCCCTGAGGCGGGGCGGGGCCGAGGGCCGAGCGCAGACAGTTTGGCGCGGCTGGGACCAGGGCGGGGCCCCGGAGGCGGGGACCGCGGGGGCTGCTGGAGAAAAGTGGTGGGGATCCGAGCCCCAGCAGCCGCCGGAGCCAGAGCCGCCCCGGCGAGGACCTCCCTGCTGGGACAACGCGCGACCTCCGGAGACGCAGCCGGCCCGGCCGGGCTGGGTTGCTGGGGGTCGCCCCGGGGCACCGGGCGCCGGCGGGGCCGCAGGATGGGCTCCAAACATCCGCCCCGGGGCTGTGCGCTGCCCGCAGAGGTGAGGCAGGGACGGGCGGCTGTCACACTGGCCTCTGGCGCGGGTAGCCTAAATTTGGGGAAATCTGGTGACGGCGCTGATGCCACCAGCGGCGCCTGGGCGGGTCGCGGGCGGCCCCTTGCCGGGATGCGCAGACCCCGGGGCAGCCCAGTGGGGGTTGGGGCGACCCAGCATCCTGGGAAACGCTAAGTGGAGCCGCGTGAAGCGCCGGGAATCAGACCGGTCTCGTTCCCAGACGGAGGAGGGCGTGGCGAGGGGACGCCCTCACTGCGCCCACCCCGGCTTCCGACGGGCCTTCCCCAAACCGCACTGAACACGGTGTGACACTCAGAGTGCAGGAAGGAGGGTGGGTTATGTGCACCCCGACTGCAAAGCGCAGGGTCACCGCCTGCCCCTCCTCCGCACGCTCAGCTTGTCAGGCCGGGTGGGGGACCCTGCTTTCTGCACCCCCTCCGGCCAACCCCAGGTAACGCTCCATCCAGGAAGGCGCGCTCACAGTGCAGCTACAGCAAACCCCCGCCTGCAGAAATCCGGACTCACCCCAGGTTCAGTCCGATGACCCCCAGGTTGTCGGGCTCAGCGACGGGCGTGTCTGGGGCAGTGGGCGCGAGTGTCTGGAACAGACTGGCCATTGCCGAGGCTTTTCACCCCAGGCCCCTCTTCGCGGCGGGATTGCGCAGCCTCCCGGAGTGGAGGGAACTTAGTGTGCCCCTTGGGCGCAGCTGGTGTCATGACTATTGCTATTTATTCCGCGCAGGTGGTCCCGGAGCCCCAGGAGCGGCTGGCATTACGCATCCTTCCTCCCCGCCGGTCCCGGACGCGGGTGGCCCCAGGCGGGCGACGCCTCAGCTCCGCGGGGACCTGGCTGAGCCAACAGCGTTTGCCAGGGACCTCAGGTGTGGGTGTAGGTGGAGAAAAGAATGTTTCTTGCCGCCGGCCAGGCAGTGGTTAATTAAGGTCATTGTCAGCGGGCAGCCGCACCCCTCCTGCCTCTTGCTTTGGCGCACAGGTTCCCCTCCAGCCCCTGGACAGGCTGGTGACCAAAAGTCAAATCCACCTCAGTGGGCCTCACTTTTCTCCCCCTTCACCCTCCTTCCTGAGACGCTTTAAGTTGGGCTTGAAGCACCTGGCAGAGACAGATTTGCTTTTCAGAAATCATCATGCTGGCCTTGGAATTTCACAGAAATCTCCTGACCTGGAGAATGCAGGTTCCTGACAGCTCAGTAGACTCTGTTCTTTATAGTATCGCTGCCCAGTTTAAAGCAGTGCCCTTCTCTCTCAAACACTCCAGACAAATGGTGCTTCAGGTGTGTGTGGGGGAGGAGGGGAGGTCTTTCTCTGTGTTTCATTTGAATGTTTCTACGTGTGTGCCTAGAGTGAGCACACATGAATCTCTGCCTTCCTCGGCTGGTTTCATTTTCCTTGAAATTCTTCCAGTCTCGTCTTTAGACAGGCTGTCTGGGTGTGTGCACACGATATGGTGCATGTGCATGCATTTCTGTTTTTTAATTTTTTTCAAAAGGAGCTTAGACTAAGTTCATCTAGAGATGGGCCAAAAAAAGTAATCTGGCACAACACTGGACAGTGACCTATGGGCGATTTTAGATACTTGCAGGAGTAACTCTGACTCCTGAAATGGAGCCCCACAGCATAGGAGGAGAGTGGGTTTCAGCAAGCTGTTTAAGCAAACGAGCCTGAAGTGCCTGCGACTGTATCCACTGTTAAGCAGAATCTTCCACATACCTTAGCATAAAAAACTAAGTTGTCAAGATCAGGTGAAAAGAAATCTTCTAAGATGAACTACCATGTTTCCCTGAAAATAAGACCTACCCTGAAAATCAGCCCCAGTTAAGATCGTCAGCCAGACAGATGCATTTAGTACGTTATGACGATGTTCCCCAGAAGAAGATCACATGATTGTTTGAATAAATACAGATTGTTGTACAGGAAATAATAAGACATCTCCTGAAAAGATGCCCTAATGCGTGTTTGGAGCAAAAATTAATATAAGACCTGGTCTTATTTTCGGGGAACACGGTATTTGAAAGTCACTCCACAAGTGAGCAAACACTTAGTGTCTAAAACCATCCTTGGAAAATTCTTTCTTTATAAGTACCCCGAACTCCTCCTCCCACTCCCAATGCACATAGCTCTTCTTATTCAAGGAGACTGTAGGGAATAAAAGAACACCTTTCTCAACTAAAAGGAGACTTAATTTGAAGCCAACTAGGAGTCCTGACCAGAGGAAGTACCTGCAGGATTGGAACAAATATGCCAACTGCAATTATCAAATGGGAACGGGGTAAGGAAACACATGTGAAGTGGAAGGGTTGCTAGGTTCTCTCAGCTCATAAAACTACAGGCAACTACATGCAAACTCTTCACTGGTTTTATTCTGCATCAACACAACCAAACATCAATCATCCAGAAAATCATACAATGGAAAGCAAAATTGTCTTTCTCCATTACTTCCTATTTGTAGCCTGCTCCTAAAGGGGGTATCCATTTTAAACTCTTCACTGGTTTTCTTTCTTTCGGTGATTACCTCCTTGTAGGGCTGTTTATTAAGGTGACTAAGTTACTTCATCAGTAACTATTCTCCCCTTTTCATCACTTACTGAACCCCGATGTTGCTTGCAGTGCAGTGTGCCCAACTTGAAGAAAAGACTACATTTCCCAGCCACCCTTGCAGGGAGGGATGGTCACGTGACGTGGATATGCCCAATGAGATGCAAGTGAAGATTCTGAGGTGGAGCTTCTGGGGAAGCCCCGGTCCGGTATCTAAGATGGCGGGATGGGAGACACGCGTGCTCTGGGGGCGCCTCCTCTGGAGTTCGCAGCTTGTGAGCAGGCCGCATCTCCCTTTTGGTGCAGCCTCTGAAGGGAGCCAGCTGCAAGCTTTTGAGGCACACAGGTAACTTAGGTGTGACGGGGCGTGGAAAGCCCACGCGACGAGGGATACATGCCTGAGCACGGATCCGACGCTCCATGGCGGACGCGGGTGAGGCCGACCGCGCGCCGTGCCCCGCGCGCGGAGGACGCTCCCGGGGGCCCAGGAGAGTCCTCAGCTCCCTGAGCCGCGGCTGGAGACGCTGCCGGCGGGACACGTGTCCCGGCCACTCACGTGCGTGTCCCCGGCAGCTCAGCGGGGACCGCGTCATCCTGAAGGTTCTTGCCCTGGGCTTGGCCGGGGCCCGGAGGATGAACAGGGGGAGATGCTGCTCGGTGCCGCGCAGAGGCACGTGCAAGAGGACACAACGCAGCTGCCAGCGTGCAGGGAGCTTTGGCCAAGGCTGCGGGCCAGGATCCGTGCACGCGTGTGTGCACGGCCCCAGTGCGCCGCTGGAAGGGAGCCAGTGTGCCAGCAAGTACACCTGCAAGCAGAGAGCACCTTTTCGTGGCCACGGAGACCTTGTTATCGTTGGAGGGGACAGGAACGTCACTGTCTTTTGTAGCAATGAGAACAGCAGATAAAAGGTGGAACACAGGCATTCAGAGCAGTGTGAGGAGATGTGGGTATTTGGACATTGCATTGCGGATGAAAAAAAGGTGAGGTTAACACCTCTTGCTTTCATTTGTTGAGACCGAGGGTTGGCATGGGAGGGCCTGGCAAGTGTCAGTTAATAAGGTGTGACACAGGCAGTGGCCTACTAAACCTGTCCACAAGAAAATTTGCCAGCAAAGATATATCATGTCTTAAGGAAACAACAAGCGGTATTTTTCAACATAAGGTGCTGAGGCCATTGCACATCAAAGGCAAAGTAAAAGAACCGCATCCTAACCTTTACACCTTGTACAAATTAACTCAGAACGGGCCATAGATTGCAATCTAAAATGTAAACTAATACAACTTCCAGCAGGAAACAAAGAACATGTTTGGGACCTACGAATTAGCAAATAGGTCTTAAACCTGACAGTAAGAGCACGGTGCATAAAAGAAAAACAGATACACTGGAGTTCATCAAAATTAAAAATGTTTGATCTGCAAAGACCCTGTTAAGAAGATGAAAAGGCAATTTATACACTGAAAGAAAATATTTATCTAACAGGAAAAAGAAAACTAAGTTCAACAACAGTAAAAAACCCCACCAATCTCATTGAGCAAGAATGGGCAAGAGACAAGAAAAGACATTTATTGAAGAATATGAATGTCAAGTAAGCATATGAAAAAGATGTTCATATTACTACCCATCAGGGAAATGCAAGCTGAGATGAGAAATAACTACACACTTATTAGAATAGCTGAAATACACACACACACACACACACACACACACACACACACACAGAGCCAAATGTTGGTGAGAACATGGAGAAGCTGATCTACTGGTGGGAATGTAAACTGGCACGCCAATTTGGAAAATAGTTTGGCAGCTTCTTAAAGATCTACCATGCAAGCCAGCGATTGCATTCCTGGACATTTGCCACAGGTAGATGGAAAGTTACATCCGCACTAACACCTGTACCCGAATGTTTACAGTGGCTTTATTTGTAACTTTGTCACTATGTGGTGCACATCACGGGCTCTCGCTCTCTTTTGAAACCTCTGAACTTAGTTCTCTCCATGGCTCATAAAGAGAACAATGACAGGAGCCCATTTTCAGCTGGGTGTCACAAAGGCTCACATGCTCTCCTCTAAGGGCACCCCTCATCCAGCACAGTGGCGAAAGCAGCTTCAGCAAACTGGACCAGATACAGCTTCATATCTCATTCAGTACAGATAACAGCTGTACCACCTACTAATGAGGAAAAGATTGACACTATACTGCATTCGGAGATTAAAACGAGGGATGATGGCTTATCAGGGCCTGAGGCGTTTATCAGTACATGTCCCTGTGGCTTTGTAACATGTTCCTAAATTCTGATATAACGTTTTGTGGTTGGCTGGGTGGAGGACACAAGGAGGACCTGCCAGCTGATGTTTGTGACTTTCCACATAAGCTTTCAGACACAATTTGTCTTGCAGTTTGCTGGAGGTATGGCGGGACAGAAGCATAGACCTCCTTGAATTCCCAGAGGAACTTGCCGCAATCATGGAGAGAGGACCTGGCCTTAAATTTCTTGTAAATCAATCTTTGGGAGGTGTAATAAACCTATCTATAATTAAAGAAAACTTACTTAAGATTTGTTTTAACTTCCTTTTCTTATGTGAAACTCATGGAGATTTAAAAGTTTACATAGAGGATCCAATCTGAATGTTTTACCTTCAAGTCTGATTGGCTGTGTAACCAATCAGTAGGGAGTAGGGAGTATTCTTATGCCGTACCAGGGGTTTTAAGGGGCCTAGTGCTGCATTCATCTCGCAGGTCTCAGCACTAGGTGTCCTGCTTGCTACTGAGGTACCAGTGCTCCTAGTCCACTCAGCAGAGAGAGCTAGGACATTTACGTGTGCAAACTAAGCCATGTGCCCACATGCACACACACACATCCATCCATTCATCCAGTTATATATCCATCCACCCACCATCTATCCTCCATCCATCCATCATCCATCCATCATCCATCCATCCATCCATCCATCCATCCATCCATCCATATATTCACCCACCTATCTATTCCAAACATGATTCATATTTATACCTCTGATTCCAATCAATCACCAGGGTTCATTCTAACCTTCCGCCTTTCCTTATTTTTAACTTCTTTTTCTGACAGTGAGAAACCTGCCTCATATGCTCTTTTATATGTTTACTTATTTATTCAATCCTAGTGTAAGTTGTTTCAGAATTGCTAATTGTCCTTAGCCCTCCAGTATCCGGTGAAATACAGTTGCCAAAGTTACTTAGGCTAGAGCTTTTCTTTCTCATTTCCTTTAGTGGCTATGCTACTCATTTGTTATATAGTTAGTCTCACTATTACTGTTTATATTCTCTTTCAGGTTCCTCCACATCCTGATTTTTTAAAATCATGTATTTATTCTTAGGATACCTGAAACACTGCTGTGGTTCTGAGTCAAAGCTATACCAAAGGTCTGTTCAGGGAAGTGTGCCTTCTCCTTTCCCTCCCACCCCCTCTTCCCATACCCCCTGCTTTCCACATCTTTCCGCCCCACCCCCAGTCTCTTTAGTTCTGGGTTATCTTTCCTATAATTATTTTGCACCAACGAGCAGATATATGTGCATTTTCTTAGAAATATGATCCTGGCTCTGGTGAAATGTACACTATAGTGGGAAACGTCCCCTCCAAAACACAAGCAAACCTACAGCGGTAATAATTACAAACTCATTAAATCATTGCCAAAATACCTATATTTGCAAAGTCTGATTTGCTTGCCATTAAATAGCAACACACATCAATTTTCATTCATTTATTAAATGTTTCTTGAGCACCTCCCTAACCACTCAGGTTGCAGCCAAGGTCCTGGGCCCAGCTCTCATCCGCCTGAGGTGAGTCAGAAGCTCATCCCTGAAGCCATTACTGTAACCCAGAGGATGGGACATTCTGATTGGCTATGCCTGCTCACGTGTGGGCTCCAGTCAAACCACATGGACTGAATCAAGTCAGGGTGGTTTCCCAGAAGGGAAGCGGGGCTTTTTCATGAACAGGCGAGGATACCAGGTGTTAATGACGAGATGCTAGTAAAATCATCTCCAAGCTCTTTCTCAGTCCCCAAAGTTCTCCACAGCCTTTCCCTTTGCCCCAGTTGTTCTGGAAACCCATTCTGAGCCAGAACTCCCTGCTTTGTTAGGTGCCTGGCTGGCTGGTTTCTGGGAGCAGCACGCCCCAGCCTGGACTCACAGGAGACCTGAACTGCTCCCTTCCCTGGGGTGGTTCTTGGACGTGGTGGTCACTCATACACACACATGCCTGTGCTGGTCTGTCCCCGAGGCCAACAAGCCCATCTGCTGCGCTGCACGCAGGGAGACGGAAGCCAGTGCCCTGTCTACCTTTCACGTAAGACCCTGGCCTGCCAATCACGTCGCATCTGAAACGGCGGGATGTCTGGCGCAGCCCCTGCTGTTCTCTTCACAGATTTGAGCTCATGGATTCAGGCTTCTCCCCAAAGACTGAGAAGCCCTGCTCCTGAGCGAAACATTTCTTTCTCTCCCAATCTGCGTTAGTTTTGTATTCCTGCCATAACAAACCGCCACAAATGCAGGGCCTTACAGTGCAGATGTATTATGTCACAGCTCTGTCGGGAAGTCCAGGGCAAGTGTCACCATGCTAAAATCACAGTGTGAGCAGGGCTGTGCTTCTGGAGGCTCAGGGGCAAAGTGTCCTTTGTCATTCAGGGTGTTGGTGGCTGTGGGCTGACGTCCCTGCTTGCTTGCTGGCCGTCCATGGTTCCAGCTTCTAGAGGCTTCTCGTGCCTTGGCTCCGGGTCTCCTTCCTCATCCTGGAAGCCCACGATGGTGGGCAGAGTGCCCCTCCCATTCTGCCAGTCTCTTCTGCCTGTTCCGCTGACGTTGCAGCTCTCTGTCCGACACTTCAACTTCCTCTCCCACTTTTAAGGGTTCCTGTGATTATATGACTCCACAGTTTAGAATAATGTCTTATCGTAAGGTCCCTAACCTTAAATCCATCAGCAAAGGTCCTTTGGCCACCAAATGTAACACATTCATTTTCAGGTTTCAGCGATTAGGTCATGGGCATCTTTGGGGGACACTGTCGACCCCAAAAGCTAATCAAAAAGCTCAAGTACTGTGGATGGCAGGGTTGGGGTGGAAACCTGAGGCCTGGACTCCACCTCTGGCCTGACCTCTCCCGTGCGTGCTGGGAGCCTGCTGCTAACAGAGCAGGTGTGTGTCTATCCCCTCCCATAGGTGACAGAAAGAGCCCAGCTAGCCCAGGGGGCTGGCGCCAGCTCCTGTCTGAGCTCCTCCCGTGTGGGTGTGAACGAGGATGGTGCAGCCTGCTGGGGAGGACCACGTGGGCTGGAATCCCAGCACCACACTCCAGCTCTGCAGCTGTGGTAAGTGGCCTAACGCGTCGGCCTCTCTGTGGGGAGACCCAGGGCCTTGCTCTGCTTAAGGCTCAGCTCTCGGCCACGTGGATATAGCAGAACCAACCAAGGCTGACCCAGTCCTACTCTCAAGGCACAGACACTGCAGTGAGAAAATCAAAATATAGGCACAACTGTACAGGGACCCGCAAGCTCATTTCAAGTGGTAGACAGCGATTTGAAGACTGAACCTGATAACGAGTTATTAGTGGGGCTTAGGTGCTGAGGAGAAACAGTGAGAAGACGTGTGTAGGGAGGAAAGCCTTGTTAAGGGATGAAGAAGAGGTCTGAGTGCCGGGAAGGGGCCAGCCAAGCAGAGTGCTAGGTTGAGGATTACAGGCGGTGACACCACACTGTGTGACGGCCCTGAGGCAGGAGATAGGAAGTTCTAAGTGAGAAGGGAAACGAAAGTGGCTCCGGGCACACAGCAGGAGTGGCCTGTACCCGGAGGGGACCATGTGTCTAACTGGATTTTGTCTTCTTGTTTCATAAATGCTGAACGAAACCTGATGCCATGGAAAGGCAGAGGGGAAGCTCTGAAATCCAGAGCCCAGAGGAGAAGACAGGGCATTTCTGGAGGGCCTGAAAGAATCTCAGTTTTTCACGTACATTTGCAAGAAACCCTTTAGTGTTCACTGTAGAGTATTTTACTTAAAAAAAGAAAAAGTCAACTGACTGCCTGGATCTGTTACATTTTTGCATTTAATTCATGTATAGGTAGCTGATTCCATTTGTTTCTTCTACTTTTTATGGTTTTACAGTTGCTTAGCAATGATTTGTGCAGTAATCAATTCTAAACAACTTTAAAGGGACAGTGCCAGTCAGGCATAGAAACTGCATTTTTTTTTTTAAATCCTAACTAGAGGGGTATGATTTGGTGACAGTTTCATTGGATTTCTTTTATAAATGGAGTATACCTTTATCTCTTTTAAGTCCACTGAAAAAACCGTCTACTTGGGTCATGTTTTAGGTTGACTACTGCTCACTGTCATTTAGACAGATGACTTCAAAGATCGCTTAATGGGAGAAAGAAAGAAGATAATGTATTACACACTGTTACAATTTATAATTGGTAATTATGAGTCAGATGTTTTAATCACGCACATGTGCATGGTTCTGGGGCCACATAGTCCAAATCCATGAAGCTCCTTGCAAATAATTATTCCTAGCCTCTTTGTTGCTCTCTTGATGTTTTCTTCAGAACACTAGAACTTATCTGAATCGGTGCCTGTCGCTTGGATTACGGACTTTTTGCAGGCGGCTGCTGACTGGTGTTTCTGCATCTTCTGCGCAGGACTGGCAGCTTGTTGAGAGCTCATTAAATCTTTGTTGAATTGAATTATATTTGAAATACTACATTAGACATCTTGCTCCGACCTCCAGGGTCCTTAGCAGTGGTTTCTGTTCTCACCCTGCCAGTGTACCTGCATTTCAAATTTAATAAATATTTTGACGCTTTCCCTCTAAATGGAAAGCAACACCTTTATGCAGAACATATGCTCTGCTGGGTTTGGCTCAAGGAACTTTCTGCCTGCCCTTGGGGCTGGGACTTCAGGATCAAGGTTAGGAGCTGTTTCTCTGGACGAAAGAGAAATTTTACGGAGCAGCAAAGTGACCATTTTGAATTGCTTAGGATCTGATCTAATGATGATTTGAATATTTGAAGTTGTCCTCGGGTGTGAAATGGAGGAGGCCAAATTTTTCCTCTGCAAATCTGAGAAAGATTTGATTGTGAATAAACAGTCGTGGCAGACATGAGGCACGTCCCAACTCCATGCTCAGAAACTCAGGGACTTTCCCGGGACACTGCTAAACATCCTGCCCTCTGCTCACAAGGCCCCCACCCCTTTACGCCTCTGTTCCAGCCACACAGACCTTCTGTGGGTTCCATGAGTCACCAAGCTTGTTCCCAACTCCAAATACTTTGTTGTCACTGTCCCCTTTGCTTAGAATGCTGTTTTCTTGGATCTTCGCATGGCTGGCTTCTCCTTCCTCAGCAGTGAGTTCTGAGCTCAGCCATCGCCTCTTTCTAAAGATCATTCCAGGCCCATCCCAGAGACTTCACTCCAGTTTCTCTCCCATTATCCAGCTTTATTTTCTCCATGATTCATTCACTGTTCCCCGAAATCATCTTGTTTGCTTGTTTATTTAGTATCAGTGGCCCTCATGAGAATGTCAGCTTAGTTCAGGCAGGGACTGGGCCTGAATTAGTCAGTTTTACTCAGGGCTAAGAACATGCAAATATTTGGTAAATATTTGTGGTATAAACAATCCTTTAGCTTTTGGGCCCAACAATTAACTTCCTGTCCTGTGGTACCTCGTGAGGGAAAGTCATAAAATAAGATTTGAGAAACCCTATCAAGTTTGAGGGTCTCCACGTCAGAACCCCATTCCTGGTCTTACCTATACGACTCACGTTTTTCACAATCACTCATCACCAGTTTGAAGAATTCGGGAGGGCAGACGAGTTGTGGGGTGGATGGGTTTGTTGGTGCTTCTGGTTGGCACATAGATGGTGCAAAGTGTCCTCTCTGGACTCTGGATTTCCTCAGTAGGAAGGATTTTCCTTTAGGGTTTGTGGGAAAGACACTGGCGGCAAGAAAAGAATGAACAGGAGCCTCTAACTCCTTGACATTCATCTCTCTGGAATATCTTCTTCCTTAAAATCCGAAATCCCAGGATCTTTCACTCCATTAGGGCAGGTGAAGCTGATGGACGTGGGAGCCTTGGACACAGTTCAGCTGGACTGTCGCGGAGGCACTTGAGGGGTGGGGACCTCCCCTGACCATCGGCCAGGACTTCGCAGCCTGTGTGCCGGTGTCTTCACCCGCGGTAGGCCTTGGACATAACTCAGTTTCTTTGGGCCTCAGTTTCTCCATCTTCCTACACCACGGTTTGCTGGAGCCAGTTTGAGGACACTAAAAAAAGGCCACCTACTTCTTCTGGTGGGTTCCTAGGGGGGTAGATGAGAGATGTGTGATGGACGGAGGGTGTGATGGGAGCCTGAGCCAAGCACAGCCTTGGATGAAACGCTTCCCAACACAACGGGCCTGCGAGCACTGCTAATGGGCGTTATCCACCCAGGACGCTTCCCGACAAGGAAATAATGTTGATCGAAAGCAGTGGTTCTAATGTCGGCTCCAGGGACCCTTCATCATCATCAGCAGCCGCGGGAGCAGCTGCTGTTATTTGCTTGTTCACTTTCATCCTTTCTAGTGTGTCCAGTGGAATTTCCCAGAAGCCACACCATGTGTGACATTGCGAAAGAGTGAATGCAGAAACTGATACGAGAATCCAGTTGTCTTCTATGAAGCCGGACATCAGACATTTGCAAAAATGCAAAACGATGCCACTCTTCTCACAATATTTTTTTGCTTTGAAAAATAGTTACTTTTCATTTAAAAAAGTTATTCGTGTTAACATCTCATGAGTTTACCATTTTTAATGAGTTAGTCACTTTTTTTCAATTCTCCAAAAATTCTGAAACAACTTTTTAAACTTGAATACCACAGATGCACAAGGAAATTCTTCAGTGTTTGAATTCTTTCTAGGGGTTGTATAGTGCACACCTCAGTTCAGCTCATCTTCAAATCGGTTTTATTTCCCCTTGGCTAGAAACAGCTGGTCGTAAAGGTAATGGTGTCTTGGTAATGCCTGTGCTTTGTCCACTCTGTGAGTCATACATGTTTCTTGTGAAGGTTCAGCCTGAACCTGGGAGGTAGGTAGACCAGCTCACCGAGGACGCTCTCTGGGGTCTCTGGGAAGCCTTCCTCAGCAGCTTCTCCTGCTAAGACCCCTTCCCTGTCATCTGCTGAGACTCACTCCGGCTCGCCAGTATTTTGAAGATTTAATTGGGCGATCTGTGCACCTTTATGCTCATTAGCCACTTATATTATGTACTGGAATGGGGGGAGGGGAGGAGAACATTTGTGACTTAATAAAAAATGAGACTGAGAACATACCCCCATGCTTCTGACAGCATAAATTCAGTCACTCATCCTGGTGGCTTTATGTTATAAGGGAAAAAGCCATGAGGACGTACAGTCCATTTTGCAGCAGGCCTGGACTGCACAGCTGGAATCCGTAAGATCAGACACAGCGTTGCCATCCCCAAGCAGGTTCGTGAAGCCCTAATAGGATCTGCTGACCGTCGGAACTGCAGGCCGAGATTGTTTATTGGCCATTTGTATGTAAATTTCACACATCATGGATATTATGTCAGAAACATTATTGCAATTAGACAGAACACAATGTACTATCATATTTGAGCTGAGATACAAAGAGACAGCCTGTGTGTATGCATGCATATGAAAAAGCCAGCTCATTCTTGGTTTCTGGAAGAAACTCCATCTCAGATCCTGAACTTGTGATCACAGTGGTTGAACTTGGTTAAAAATATGGCAGTCACTCCAAGGCTGGGCAGTGGGGATGGACTTGCAGAGGAAACAGCTATGCCTGGCCGTAGTAACAGCTCTCGGAACGCAGTGCCACTGATTATTCTACCAAGCGCCACCTCAGATGCCCATACGGCTGAAGGACAGACATTCTTGGAGTTAATTATAGCGAATCACAGAATAAAGACATAAGTTCTTTGCTTTTTTAAAAATTATTATTCTAAAGAGAAATGAACTGACATGAGGAAACCGAAAGATGAGGACCCAGGTACGTGGCTGTCAGTAAGTTACAGGTAGGGACGTCCGATGTCAGGGAAGAAGGAGCAGCTGCCACCTACTACGGGGACGTCACACCACAGCGTCAGAAGGTCTTACTTGCCATCAGCATATAAAGCAAAGCACCTTCTATGGAACTGTGTTTTCTCTCTACTTCCTCCTCCCTCTACAAGACTGTGAATGACGTTAGAAACGCTGTTAGTGCTTCTGGATGTAAGAGGTGGGTCTGATCTCCTCCTTCACGTCACATGATGAAGTCTCAGAGCCTTGAGGCATCTTAACCCAACACACACTGCTAATGTCTGTTAGAAATGCTTTCTCTGCAAGTGACTGAAAAACCACATGGCTTAAACTACTGGCGACGGTGCTTTATTCTGCTTACTTAGCAAGCTGTCTGGGCCCAGGCAGCTGCTGGCATCCGTTTAGTTTTTCCAGACTGTCAGCCCTGGAATCTATGTCTGGTTCTGACCGTCCCTCACGGTCACACAGTGGCTGCTGTCACAGCCACGTTCGAGGCAGGGGTGGGTGTGGAAGGAGCCCACACCGGTGATGCCGGTCTCATTTGTCAGGAAAGTAAAGGCGTCCTGGAAGCCCCCAGCTGGTGCCTGGTTCTGTCTCATTGGTCAGAACCATCTGACACAGGCACCTGAGAAATGAGCGTTTACTTTCCCGCTGCCTCTGGCTTCCTCCCTGGGGAATTAAGCCAACACTGGCTGAGAGCTGAGCACCTGGGGTTCCCCAGTGTGAGGGGGGGACACAACGATGACCAAGACAAACGTGGGCCTTGATGTTATAGAAACGATAGGTTTCTGAGGGAAGCAGATATTAAGTAATCGACTAATGATTAAGAATTTAATGAGTTTGTCATTAAATGCACAGTGGCATGAAAGAGGTGGAACAGAACTCTGTGGAAATGTAGAAAGCTTCTCCGGGGGAACAACACTTGAACTGAGTGACAAAGGATGAAGTAAAGTAAACTGAGTGAAGAGAATGAAACAATCGTTCTCCAAAGGACGGCGTGGGCAGAAAGAACTGTGTGAAGTACGGGAGGCGAGGCCAAAGGGCAGGGGCGGGGGTCCATTCCCCACAGCACAGAACGTTATGGCGTCTTGGACACACCCAACACCCATGATTATGAGCTTTGCTGTCCAGCGCTTTGTGGAGCCATTGGCAGGGACCGTTATGCACTGACACTACATTGTCATGTGGTGGCTCTTTCTTCTTCAGCCGATAACTGGCAGCATGTGTTTGCTGTGCAACAGCCTGAGTCTGGCTGGACGTGCGCTGTCGAGCACTTTCCGTGGATCCCGGGGTTGTCCCCTCTCGCTGGGACTGACCTCGGGAAATCCACCCAGGTCCGCACGCCCTGCTGCTATCGGTTGCCCCGTTTACACCTGACAGTCGGCTCGAGTGACCAATGAAGACATCACGGCGCCGATGTGACAGGTGAAGACAGCTGCTGCTTCTCCCCCAGGACCAAGTCCTCAGAAATCAGCTCCGCAGTGGAGATTCTCGGATGCCGACCACTTTTCCATCTTTATTTAATCTCATAACTTGAGGGGATCAAACGAAAAACACAGGGACAACCCAGAGCCTAGAGAATCATAAAGAGTGCATAAGATGTATAATACGCACGCCTGAGAGTAGTGAGGTCGTCGGCATTTTTCACTCTGTCGTAGATATTTTACTTTTTGTAGTGAATGCTATGAATTCCACCAAGCCTTAACTATTTTTTTCATGAAACTAACTCATAAGGGTGGAAGACTGAGTAGGTTTCTAAGACATAGAACAGGATTAAGTGGCATATTTTGGCCAATAAATCTGCATACTTCGGCCACTATATTTTCAATAACTTCCACAAGCGTGACTATGGAGATTTGCAGGCAAAATCTATCGGGTCACAAACGGGGCACCAGGCTGACGGTCCGACTTGAGAGCTCTCATCACACGTGGCCTGGATGGTGGTGACACCACAGTGCCAATGGGCACAGACACGAACTTGTTTGAATGTTGCGCTGTTGAGTCCCAGGGGATAGAGCCACGCTGAGATCTACTCCGGGTCACGGGAGGGTGTCCTATAGTACATTGCTAATGCTACTGAAATAATAACACCAATTAAACAACAACAAAATCAGCAACCACAGAGGGTGTCAGATACGCTGAGGGCTCAGCTCAGGAGGGGTTCCCCTGGCACACACACTGTCTACCCGTCTGATCGCATCCGCTCTTACCAGACAGTCTGTGTCACTCTCATCACACAGGGCCCCCCAAAGCAAGTGAGATCAGCTTCCTGCACACGGAATAACAGGAAATGAATGCAGGGGGCAACTTTGGGGGGCTTGTCAAGGAAAGGGATGCTTTGATTTCCAAGGAAAGCCATTGGCTGCCACCCCCTCCCGGTAGTCCCAGAATGAAGGGTAGACATCAAGGTCACCTTTAGCTAGTGACCAGCTCTCATCTGATATTTCACTGTCTACTTAGACCCACAATGATTTTCCAATGAGCAAAACGCAGACAGGCGCAGGGGTAAAGATACCGCTGTGAAGGTCAGCAGTGAAGACCACCGAGAAGGCCCTGGGGACGGAGAAACCATAGCATCCCCACTCTCCCTCAACCCTCCCCTGGCCGGCTATCCCCCGACACGCGGGGTGGGAAGCGCTGAGCATCTCAGGGCAGCAGAGCAGAGACGCCTGTGAGCCCCGAGAGCAAAGGACTGAGTCAGGGTGCCTCTCTGAAATGATGCATCTCCATCTAGCAGGTCGGCTCCTGGAGCTCAGCACGGCTCGTCCCACAGCTTCCCATGGCCTCACTACAGGGATGCGCTGCTGTGGGAGACGGGTACGCTTGGTGCCTGGTGTGCAAACAACCTCATTCAACGGAAGGCGGCAAAAGCCACCTGAGTTCACATTAGTCAGAGAGAAGATTTTGATAACACTGTTTCCCACATTTATTATTATTGTTATTATGACCATTATATTTGCAGGACAGAGTTGAGGAGTGAAATGGAAACATTAGAAATGATTCCAGAGGAGAGACTGAGATGCACGTCTTTCTGTGCAGAGCAGGGAGGGCACTGGTTATGGCCCTGGCCCTTTGTGCGTCCGTGTAGTTGTCTCGCAGATGTGACACCCAGGTGCCAGCTCTTTACTAAGACTGGAAATGCCTCCGAACTTCAGAATAGTAAGTCAGGTGAGCTTCCCATTGCTGCTGGGCAACTTTTCTCCTCTACCTTACAGGTCGTTCTTGGAGTTGATGGAGTTGAATTCACTCAGAAGCAGAAAAAAAAAAAAGAATCCTCGACGTAGCTTTGCATCAAAGTATCCAATAGGCAAAGCAAGTTGGTGCCCTTGTTGCACAAGCCGTCTACAGAATCCTTCAGTCATTGCCATCGTCCCCATTCGTCGAGCACACGTGTCCCAGGGTGGCTGCAGGTGTCAGGCCGGTGTGCCATTCCGGACGAGCCCCCCACCCCTTAAAATCAACCCACACTGCCGCCAGTGTGGGGTTTGCTGCTCCATCGCCACGAATTCTGCTACAATCTGTCCTCTTTTCTTTTTCTCTAGACCGTAAACACGTCGAAGTTCAGCGTTGGAAACAAGGTGACGCTCGGTAACTTACTGCTGTGTGGGTGGGTCGTGAATGAACGGCTACGTGGCAGCGTGGCTGGCTGGAGCGGGCCTTGTCCCGGGGCGGTGAACATGGGTGCCACATTCTTGGGAGCCTGGACGGTCTTCTCATAACGGTCTTCTGCCTCCTTTTCAAGTTTCATTGCAAAGAGAAAAAGTGACTGACCAATCGGATGCCTCCCATCTCAAGACCTATATCCAGGTCTGCAGCCGTCACACCTGTTAAGAGACTGGAAATCGGCCACCTCGTTTAAACTTTGCTACTTCTGGAAACCTCTGTTTGCTGTTGCACCCTTTCAAAACTTGGGTGAGAAGCACATGGGAAAGTGCCTCTACTTGCATAGCTTGCTTTCAACAGGATGAGCTACAGAACGATGAACGGCAGCTGAAACCACAGAGGACTGCGGTCCCTTGTCACAACAAGTCCAGAGGGAGGTATTTCCGCAGTTGGCTAATTCTGCAGCACAGGGCTGTCACCCAGCGGCTTTCTCTGTCTTTCCACCCAACCACGTCAGTAGGCTGACTCCCTCACCATCGCAAGATAGCTGCCGAGCCTGTAGACATCACACACACACACACACACACACACACACGCGGCTCTGTCAGCGATGGGAGACCTCGTCCTCAGGCACCTCATGTTAACCGTGGAAGAAAATCTTTCCTTCAATATGAAAATCATCTTCAAAAAGAAACCCGTGATTCTATGTGGTTAGCTTATTTCATATTGTGTTGCCTGGTTCCATGATGGTGCAACTGACATCTCTGTGTTCCTGCACAGAATACATAATTGTAAAAATTTAAAATATATGTGTGTTTTGTTAGGCTTTATGACTGATTGAGTAGAAATGTTTTTTAAAAAGAAAGACTTGTACAAATTGTGGTCATCATTTTGTGAGGATGAATTCTTTATTCTCTTTAGATGGAATAAAAGGTTATATAAGGAAAAGAAATTAAACCAAAGTAACATCAATGTCCTTTCTCCTTCCTGTGACTTATTTGAATCTACCTAGGCTGTAGAAACTACGTTGTTATTTTTTTCCTGTTGAGTTATATTTGATGCCTGGCTAATATCTCTGAAAACCCATTTTAAAATGTGAATAAATAATTGCCTCTTTTCATCGGCTGCCACTGGATTGTGTTATTAAATGAGATGTGAAATGTGGGCTCACGGAATGAGTGTATTTGGCTGCAAACCATACGGAAATGAGTATATTCCCAACAAAGCACAAACAGTCGCAATCTCTGTATTTCTGTTGACTACCATACAGCTTTGAAAATACAAGGTGCAAAGCGCCTGAGGGAATTTTTTAAGTTTGTAAGGGTGGGGATATTATAGGGATTTTCTGTTCTTTTTTAAAAAATCTGTAAACAAAAGTTTCTCTAAAAGATGAAATTTACCAATTAAAAAAAAAGTTTATAAGGAAAAGACTCGACGGATTCTGTTTTTTTAAAAGACAGAAAAAACTCTTAGTTTGAAATACTTTTAGGAACTCTCATTGTGAAGAACTGTGAATGATGAAATAGAAGGGAAGTAGTAAAGAGCGCCAAGGTTGAAGAGATCGGAGAAGACAAGCAAGGTTCAGGGCGTTCTGACAGTGAACAGAGGACCAAAGGAGACGCCAGCCGCCTGGGGAACTGCCAAGTGCACACCTCATATCACCAGACGGTGCGGACAGGGGATTGTTCCCGGAATGATTTATGTCTGTGTCACCAGGAAACAATTCTCCAAGAAAATGCACTGCACCTTCCTGTATGGCCAGAAAGCATCGTGGAGAACCCGCTGTGACCTGAGACCTGAGACAGAGAGCGAGTGAGAAGCTCAGGGGTCCCCCAGAAGGGTAAATCTGTTTCCTCAGCGTCTGGAAGAATAGCGGGACCCTAAGATAGATTTGAAAAAAGAGTCCACCTGCTTTGTGTTATTATAATCCCAACTCGAGATACACCTCAGATCAAAGCCAACGCTCCCCCACCCCTCCCAGG
Organism: Rhinolophus hipposideros; assembly: GCF_964194185.1. Lineage (NCBI taxonomy): Eukaryota > Metazoa > Chordata > Mammalia > Chiroptera > Rhinolophidae > Rhinolophus > Rhinolophus hipposideros. Next base: position 2,719,242 of record NC_138070.1, on the reverse strand, counting down.
GTGCTGTCTGGTTTGGAAATCTGAAACCCACCTTCCAGGAGTTTCCATTTGCACATTTATTAATCCAGAAAGCACTGTGAGCAATGGAGCAGAGGCTGGGGTGACCTGGTGATCGCCTGCAGACCCACTGCTTTTTGTGCAAGTGAAGCCTGGATGGCAGCTGACTGTGGGCCGCCTGTTGTGGAGTCTGGAGCCTCCGGGCAGTGGGCCTGGGAAGAGGCTGCTTGGAGGAGATGAATCAGTCACTCGCGAGGGCGGGTGCACTTTTCAGGAGCAATCAGTTCCGCAGATGCTGCCGGGTGGCATGAAAGGGGAGGCCCAGCAGGCCATCGGCAGATGTGGGAGCATCCCAGGCCCGAGACAGTGGGGGTGGGTGGGGGGGGCGAGAGACTGTGCCAGGACCCCTCCACGACCGCGCCCACGAGGGAGCCACGCAGTTAGCACGCGAAGCCCGCCAACCTCAGACTTCTTGTGCAGGTCAAGTGACTCGATCCAGAGAGATGGTTCCCTGGCACACGGCGGGCACTCAGGGAATCCCGGTGTGGCCTCTTCTGGACCCTCTCTCGGCCCTTTCTCCCGCCCAGCAGGCATGGTGCCAGCTCCTCTGTAACCTCCAGGATTCTGTGACGTACAAAAGGATGGCGCCAGGAGAAGGACGGCCCACGTCGCCTGGGGCATTTTCTCTGGGGCGCTGTGTCGCCCCTGGGTACGGGTGTGTCTGCTTTTGTGCTGTTGGCCTCTGCCGCTGTCTGGCAGGTGCGGCGTGTGGAGACGTCACGTCAGACACACGCTTAGCAGCACGAGTGCAGTGGTAAGCACCTGTGGCAGAGGCAGACCGCACAAGGCCTTCCATACAGTGCAGGCAGCGCCTCGGAGGACGAGTGTCACGGCAGGTCCACGTCTCCCGGTTTCGTCTCAGGGCTCCCAGGACCCTCCCGGCCCGGGAATCTCCCCACACATGTGATTCTGGTGTTTCTGGGTCTGTAAACAGGCTAGCTACTCACAACTGGTCCCCGACCAAAGGAAGTGTGGCCCTTTCCTGGCAAAAGCTACGTATGTCATGCGGGGTGGCCTGCGGGGTCTCAGCTCCCGCTCCCCACATAAGAATGCAGGACATGGTGAGGCCAAGAAGGAGCACCCACGGAGCCATAGGTAGGGGAGTCATACCACTGTGGTCTCACTGGAGGCTGGGTTTACATGACGTGCAACCTGCTGTCCGCTTTGCTGTCAACCGACCGACTCTCCTCGACTCTCCTTACTCTCCTTTAGTCTCCTCCTTCACTCTCCTCGGCTCCCCTCCGTAGCCGCGGCAGTTATATCAGTGACCAATGGCTCAATGGCTACAGCTGACGGCCATCCACTATCCGAGCCAGCACCCCTCCACATGAGGCCGAGAGCCTGGAAGCTGCTCTCTGGGGCTCTGTCCCCACAACGTATTAGGTGCTTACTGTCTGGTTTGAGGGATATTCGAAGGTAATTTTCAAACATCGGATCTTTTCTACCTCAGGCACACTTGAGGACTCAACTCTCACATAAAATTCAACTCCATTCTCCTACCTTTAGTGAGACTCTCTAAGAATTGAACGTATTTTTAAAAATTTAGGAGGCGACATTGTTGAACAGAAGCTAGTATGTACGGGAGCTCAGGTTTCCAGGCAACAGGCAATGTGCCAAGGTTTTATGGAGACAGGAGACAAGCCAGGGCCCAAGTCCCAGACAGCAGCAACCGTCCAAAAGCCAGGGAGGCCACGCGAAACCCATCTGCTGAGAAACGAAGCAGAACTGGAAGCAAACAGGAAAGCATGGCAGCACTTGCAAGCATGCCGTGGGGTCACAGGCGTGCCTTGTGTCATCCCAGAGGCCAAAGGCTTTCTCCTCCTGAGGAGGAGTCATGTTTCATTTTATTTTTAAAATTCCGAACGGCTTCAAGCATTCTTAAATACACAGAGGTTGTCGTGCAAACATCTGTTTCTAACATCTAGCTTTCTTAGAGATTAACATCCTGTCATTCTGGGTTCAGAAATTTTTGTTTTTAAGAAAGAAGATGCTACAGATGTGGCTGCGTGTGAGCTCCCCTTACGTGAGGGACGAAGCCGTACGCAGCTGTCCATGCTGGACACGTGCAGAGACCACACGGTCTTTTCAGATTCACTTGTTTCTGTTTCCCCTTCGAGCAGCACTGAGAGCTGGTGGAGGAAGCAAGTTCTCACAGTTGGTGGTGACCCACGTGTGGTGACAAAGGCCACCACACCGGGAGAATAAACACTGCTAGCTCCTTACTCTGGCTGTTTTACTTTTCATTCATGCTACTTTGACATCAGGCAGACGACAATGAAGATTTGCAAACATTTGGTTTAAGAAGTTGGGACACCAATGAGCCAGAGATGAGCCTGTATCCTGGCGTCCTGCTGCTTCCTTCCTGTCAGCAGCCTGATACCCATTAGCTAAAAAGGCTGCTGGCACCAAAACCAAATTTTACACGTCCAATTGTTTTAAATATAACCCCAACAAACAGATTTCTAGCCAACATTCAGAGGCTGCCTGCTTTGGGTAACCCCCAAAACTGCACTTGACATCGGCTAGCAGTAGGTATGACCAGTCCTGTGGCCATAAAAGACCCCAGGCCACTGCTGCCTGAGGGGCTCTCTGCCTCAGATTCCCCACGGTGTCCCTGCAAGAAGTCACCCAGACTCGGGAGCGGCCACCAAGCCCCCTGACCCTCCGCTCCTTCTGGGCGCTGAGCCCTGCAGCATGGCCTCTGGAAGGGCTCGTGCTGTGAGGGACGTCTCCTAAGGGCAATGGCTCAAACACATCCCGATAAAGTCATCACGTGTGAATAAAGCCACCTTGTGGTTACAGCCCCAGACCCTGGCACTCTCTCCAGAGAAGATGGATACTGGGTTCCAGAGCGCAGGCGTGTCAGGGTCCCTCTTTTATGAACAATGTGGGTCTCATGGGTCCTTCCTCTGCCCCCCGACAGATGTCTACACCCGTGAACTTGTGCCTACATGAGGCTAGACCTCCCGGGGAGCCAGAACCGTGTCATCCTCAGGTCCCCCCATCCAGCACAGGGCCTAACACGTGCCAGACGCTCAGTGACCACTGCCCAGCTAGCAGCTCTGCTTTCTCTGAGGTCAGGGCAGTGTCACCATGTATGGGTCACCTCGTGCTCCTGGGCCTGTGGCTCGCTGAGTCATTTCGCTGGGGCTCTAATGTCTCCTGGTGGAAAGCAGTCGATTGCCCTGAGCGTGGCTCAGAATCTATTGCCCATTAAATTGAGCTCCGGAGAAGACTACAAGGTATTAGCCCCAATGCTCCAAAGCAGCAGAGAGGCTCAAGGGCACACAGTAATTATTCGTTTGCTAAATAACACAGACACACAATGGCTTAATTACCGTATTTCCCAGCGAAAAAGGATTGTAGTGATTTCCACATCAGAGCATCTCATTAATGAGATTTGCTAACTGTTATTGGCGATATTCTGAAATGCCCTTTTGTTTTACATCATTTTCTAAATTGCTAATGTCGTTTGTGGGAGAGGAAAGTTCCCAAAAATCTCTTGGGGAGGTGAAATGTTAGCAATTCAGAAAATCCTCAGTGTTCATTTCTTCCCCGGGCGGCAAGACTTGATGGAGCGAGAGGAAAGTACTTCTGACATCTCTCTGTGCCCACACCATCAGCATTCACGTTTACGTCAAGAATTTAAACTTAAACAAACCACATCAGATGTGAGAGTGCCTGGAGTGCACAGACTCTAAGGGTCCCGTGTCACACCTGTGCACCCAGCTCTGTCACTAGTACCCATGTGACCTGGGGAGGACCCGTAGCAGGCCCCAGTCTACTCGCCTGTAATATAACGAGGTTCACGGACTGATTCAGCAAGTATTTCCTGAGTGCTGCAGGCTCCCTTCTAGGCACCGGGAAACACAGCAGTAAATGGAACTGGCTTGGCTCCCGGTGCCCAGGAGCTTATATTCTGGGAGAAGAGACAGACAGTAAGCTGGGGAGCGAACGCATGCCTGGGAGTTGAGCTGCGTATAATTGTATCAGGCAAATGAAACTGTAATTTAACCGAGAAGTACTGGAAGCTCCTACTCCCAGGAGGGTGGCCAGGGAAAGCTTCTCGAGGATGCTGACATTTTAGCACAAGTGTGAATAGTAAGAAGGAGCCAGCTTTTGAAATTTTGGAGGAACATTCCAGGAGGATGGAGTAACGCCTCTTTCCACTTCAGCTACTCCGCACCCCCTGCCCTGACACATTTGCCCTCCTGTCGGGCAGTGTTTCAGTGACTGGGATAATTTCGCAGAACTGACGAAGGGGAAGTTAAGTGAGGCACCCCTGTAACTCGCTCGTAGAGGGACGTGCAGTTCTCACACTCTTCTCTGCATAATCAACTTACTGCCCTGGTCTGGAATGGCTTCCTCCCTCTTCAGAGGCCCCTGGCGTGAGCCGCGTGAGAGGAAGCCATCGGCTGCTTAGGGCCCCGGGCCACCTCTGACAGGGGCAGCTTCCAGGTGGGAGCCAGGCGGCCTGGAACAAACGTGTCACCCCACCCCGGCCTACAGCTGGGGGCAGCTGTGGAGCATTTAAATGGGACAGTGCACAAAGGGGCAGGCGCCTACTGAGCGGGCCCTGGTCTTCCCTCTCCCCTCCCTCCCTCCTTCGCTGACCACCCTCCTTAACATAGCTGCCCTGTCACTTGACTCTTCAGCCCTCGCACTGGTCCTTCTTCTTCACAGCACTTAGCATTTCCAGACCTTGAGGAAGGATCGGGGCACGTCCAGGTCCCACCTCACTCCACAGTCTCCTTGCTGTGACATCTCCAGGACCTAGGCACTGTTGGCCCAGGGTCAGTGCTCGAAAGTGTCTGCCGAATGAATGAGGCTCCTCATCACCCCCTGTGACAGTTCACTGGCTGGGCAGGCACGGGGCAAAGACGCCCAACCTGTAATTTCCAGGGCTCGCTCACAGGCAACGGTTACGTTCAGACGTTTTCTTCCCTTTTTCCAGCTTTATTGACATATAATTGACATACAACATTGTGCAAGTTTAAGGCGCACAATGTAGCGATTTTTAACGTGTATATTACAAAATAATTACCAGAATCAGGTTTGTTGCCACGCCCCTTACCTCACAGTTATGTGTGTATGATGAGAACTCTAGAAACCTCGTCTCTCACCAACTTGCAAATCTGTACCACACGGTTGTCAGCTGTACTCATGCTGTCCGTTACGTCCAGCGCCTGCCCATCCTGTCACTGGACGTTTGTGTCTTTGACCCCCTTCACCTCTTCCCCAGCAGCCAGCCCCGCCTCTCGCAACCCCAACCTGCCCTCTGTTTCTATGAGTTTGTTATTTTTAGATCCCACATATAAGAGGAATTGCTCAGCCATGAGAAAGAAGGAAGCCCTGCTGCTTGTGACAACGGGCATGAACGCTCTGTTCCTGCCCCTTCTCCTTCCTGCCATTTGCTTGGCTGATGAAGGAAGCCAGGTGTGTGGGTACAGGTAGGACCTATACACTCGCCCTTGGGTTCCCCGAAAAGTGCGGACTATCCAAACTTAATAAATCCCATTTCTGATAAATGGACTTATTAACAACTTCCATAAAAATGAGGGAGTTTAATCACTTCAACTTAAAAAGGGCCAGTTGAAGGGAATATGATCTAATCCATTTACACTAACTTATTTCTACTTTGTGAATTAAGAGTATAAAGCAACTAGCCCGATAATCCCTTGACAGACTAATAAACGAGAATCAGATTTTTAAAATAGAAAATTGATATGATTAGAAAGCTATTAACTTTTCTCTCACTCCAGCAGCATGGAAGAAGGCAGCCACAGGGGACGCGTCCTTCAAAATAATTAAATTTCCAAATTAGCCTTTTGGTTTAAGAATGTTCTGATTTAATCCTTTTCTTAAGTTGAAGTATGGAATGAATATTGACGGTCTGGTTTTGTTTTCCCTGTATTTGGGGGAGCTTCAAAGCATGCGCCCAGGCACTGCTGGCTGCTGAGCTGGCGCCCCCTGCTCCACAGAGCCTTCTGGTCTGCACGCCCTCTGACCAGGCATCTGAAGTTCAAGGTCCCGTTAGCCCTGGGTGTGAATCACCACACTCTCCTGATAAATAAACGCCTACCAGGGCAGAAGCTAGAGAACGCATATTTCACTGAACCTCAGGCATCAAAGGCCAGCACCCTGCAGGGGGCCGAGGGCAGTGCAGCGACCCTGGACCTTCCAGATTAACTCCCAGGGCCACAACTCTCCATTAAAGAATGAATCCCACGAGACCACTGGCTCCCGACCTCTGGTGTGTGTGGTGCTTCCTTCTTGAAGCTCTTTCTAGGAAGACCTGTTCATGTTTCCTCACCTTGATCACCCCAAGGAGAAGCTCGTCGGGGTGCCGGTCAGTGTGACGTGCCTCAGGGGACCGTGATAGGGGACTGTACTAGTGTCAGAAACGGGTGGACGCAGGAACCCAGGAATCGTTTCTGGTTTCTGGCTCCCTTCCTCTCCCTATCTCTGCCCTCTGCCCTCGTCTGTGTGGGTGCTTTTCAAGGCGCTTCCCCCACATCTTCCTTCCACCAGGAGAGGATGTACAAAGTTCTAGCCCAGTGGGTGTCACTCACTGCACTTCCGGGGTGCGGCCACACTCCTGTACGGCCGAGTGTGGCAGCCTCGGGGCCACCCCTGCCCTCCCCTGACAGACTCAGAAGTGTTTGTAGCCCTTCCTAGTGACACAGGACGTTCTCTTTTCCAATGTAAAGTATCTCCTCCTCATTATGTAAGTCAGCAGGTATGTACGTCTAGCCTGGTAAGTGTCAGTCCCTAATGGCCTTTAGTCCGTGACGGTATTAGGAAAACTTGTATTTGCTTGATTCTTTTTACTCTCCAGAACACTTCGGTGTGCACTGTCCTCTGTCACCTGGAGGCTCTTGTGACGTGGTTCCATGGATGCATTAATTTCCTATTCTGCTGCTGCCAATGACCACAGGCTTGGTGGCTGAACGCAACACAAATGGATCGTCTTACGGTTTTGGAGGACAGAATCCATTATGGGTCTCCTGGGCCCCAAATCAAGGTGCGGGCAGGGCTGTACCCTTCTGGAGCCCATTCTTTCCCCCCGCCATCCTCCAGCTGGCAAGAGTGGGTCCAGTCCTTCTCACACGGCATCCGCGGGCTCCCTCTCCTGCCCATTCCACACTGACGGACCTTACGATGACACTGGGATCACCTGGGCCATCTCCCGCTCATCTGATCAGTAAGCTCACATCCGTCTGCAGCCTTCGTTCGCTGTTTTCAGGTAACCCAGCCCTTCCACATCCAGGCATTATGGTGGGGATATTTTGGGGGCCCATTCCGCCTGTCGGAGTGGGACCCGAACTTTCCACAAGAAGCCACAGGATAACTCGATGGCGTGTACAAGGCCACACGACTCAGGGACAGAATCGCACTAGCACTGCTGCCCCCGTTTTGTCCCCACTATGTTTTCCGTTCAAAATGATGAGTTTTTCTTGGTTTCCTTTGGTGTCAGTTTTCAGTAGGAAGACTCGGACTACAGCTGCTCAGTGAAACCGCTGCTGGAAGTTTAGGTGTTTGTGCAAAAGGAAAAGGCACGTATTCTTTCTTTTGTGTCCATCAGGAACCGTGTGTCCGTGGGCTGATATCAAGGATTCCATCTCTTACCGAGCCTCACAGCTCTGAGCTTCATCCACGCTCCCTGTAAGATTTTCCGTGTCGTCGGTGAAGCCAGATTTGCTCTGGGACACTTTTTCCAGCCGTAGCTAGTAGCCAAGACAGGGATGGCTGCTGAAATCCCCAGCGCTAAAATACAATTTATTTGATTTTTCAATCACCATTTCTGGAAGGCATGTGCGAGTTAGAAACCCCTGTTTGTCGGTGAGAGCTGGGGACACCCCACGGCCGAGTTTGACTCCTGAGTAATGGACGGTGTAGACGATTCATGCGCACATTCCTGGCTTCTCTTCTGGTCTCCGGATACCAGCGGCAGCACCATGGCTCTCCGTGAACTGGGCCCAAAGAGCACCTTGGTTCTTGCTCAAGTTTGGGAGCAACACGTAGCAGAGACGTTGTAAACAAGAGATATGCCAGGTAACGTCACTGTGAAAATGACCCATGAGGGCGGCTCTTATGGGGCTGAGCTCCCCCTCTGGAGTCGCCGGTCATTTATCAGACAGACAGCATGATTTGTACCCTCCGGCAAGTTTTAAGTGTACGTTTTCTCGAGAGTCTTTCGCTTTTGTAAGTCTGTCTCCCCTTCCGATTATAGTCGGTTTCTCTAAAGGCAGCTTTTCATGGAGAAGGAACTAAAGGAGAGAGACACGAAACGTGTACAATTGAGGGGAAGCCCTCCTTCTATCCCAGCCAGCTGTCAATCTGAATGTTTTCCGGGCGGTTCTGGCCAGAAGGAAAAAGCCTCAGGGTGCAGCTGGTAATCCCCTGCACGGCTGTGACGTGTGAAATCTTTCGATTACTTCCTTACTGAGAGGTGAGGCTGAACGACACCACAGCGTCTGCGGGTGACAGCAAGCCCTCTGTCAGTTCTCCCCTCCCGTCCCCTGGTTCTCCTGCATCTGGGGGCCTTTCTCAAACGGAAAGTCTCTACGTGCGAGTGTGGCGTCCTCCTTCAGTACTGAAAGCCGTGTGTCACGTGACTGCTGCAGCCCCAGGGACCTGGACCGAGGGTGGGGCCCGCTCTGTGCGACTGATCCGGGGTGTCGGAGGGACACTGTGGCCTGTCACATCTGTAACTGCCAAGAGCGGTCTTGAAATCTTTTGGCTGAGCCAAATGATATTCTGCAGGGCACCAGGGAACCAGCTCAGGGGTCCAGAGCGCAGCTCCACCTACCGTCCATCTCAGCAGGGAGTGCTCCCCGGGCTTCCTTTGGTGGAAGGCTTGGGGCTGACTACTTATAGCCATGTCTACCTTTTCTCATTGTGATTTAGTCATTCCGTCCCCAAGCGCCTGTGGCGAGGTGAGTCCAGCAGAGGACAGTCATCAAATGAGCAGCACCTCTGACCTCACACTGGGAAGGGGTGAGGGCTGCATGGCTGACCTCTTCGCGCAAGCTGGAGCGCCTCACTGGGGCAGGATCTCAGGAACGCCTGCTGCTAGCTGGGTACCATGAGGTTCCTGGGCTGCTTCAATGTTAGAGATCCTTTGTCTCGGCTGAGAGAGTGCATGGCACTTGTCGTCATTATGTATGCAGCAGGTCACGTGCGCTGGAGTATGTACCCATAAAGGGAAAATACTCCCCAGGACATGTCCGATCTGGTGTGCCCTCTGCTCAGAGCATCTAATCGTGACAGCCCCTATTGATGCTGGCATTATCCTTCTTCCCATTCTACAGATGTGGAAACTGAGGCTTAGAAAATTAAGTAACTTTCTGAAAGCCATGCAGGCATTGGGTTTTGAAGGTAAGATTCAAATCCAAAGTAACCCCAAAGCTCAAGTTTTTAATCACACCTATCTGTCTCCTGATAGGAAGTGAGATTCCGCGGAGAGGGAGGGAGGAAGGGAGGGAGGGAGGGAGGGTGGGAGGGAGGGAGGGAGGGACGGAGGGAGGGAGGGAGGGAGGGAGAGAGAGAGAGAGACTGGGTGCAGCCTACTCCTGCTGCAAATAATGAGACACATAAACAGCATGAGTTCTTAGGAAAACGTAAGTGGAAACCACAGTGAGCTACCACGAGATGTCTATTTGGAGCCTAAAATTCACAGATGGACCACCCCAAGAGGTGGCCAGTAGGTAGAGGTGCTGGAACTCTCTTCTCACCCACTGCTGGGGGGAATGTAAAACGGACAGCCACTTTGTAAACGGTTTGGTGTTTTCTTAAAATGCTAAACCTAATGGAATCCCATCAGGTTAAGGATATTATTCTACTATTCCGTTACAAGACCAAAGAAAACGCCAGCCCAGAAACTCATGCAAGAATACAAGTAGGTTTCTGCAGCGAGCAGTCACTGGGCCAGGGACTATCTGGGGGAGACAATCCCATGAAAGAGAGAGTGTAAATGCATCAAAGGGCTCCCCTAAAGGTTCCCCATGTAGCTCAGAGAACCGAAGGCCCTATAAGTCAGCCTATTTCCAGGGGCAGTTTCTAGGCCACTGGTCCCCACCTTCGTGCATGAAGGGCCAAGGACCAGTCATAAAGTCCTGCACTGACTTTGCACAACCTTCCAAACGTAATGAATGCATCACGCTACAGTCACAGAGGAACCGGCCAGAGTGTAAACCAAACCAAACCATCATCACAAGTCTCCCTCCCCCTTCCTCTCAAGCCCAGAGTTTCATCAAAAGGTGGAAGACAAGTTTGAAGACATGGATTCACACTTATGCTGCCAGACATCAGATGCTTCTAATTAGCTGCCTAAAAGGCAAAAAACCCCAATGTTTGGGGTACACTTCAAGACGCTAACAGACATTGAAACAGCAGCCATTGGAGGGGATACCACGGGACAGATGAAAGAGGTAGTGGCCATCACAGGGTCTTAATGAGCCAAATCCCGGTTTTGATAGACGTGCCAAAGAAAGCCATCCTGTCCCCCAGTTCTGGGCAAGGAGGCGGAGAGAGCAGCAGAGATATAAAACCTCAGTACTTACATGTAAGCAACGAAGTGGCCTCTTTCATTTAAAAGAAATTATACTCCTCCTTGACTCATTTCCACCCCTTTCCTGTAACTTCCAGGCCCTCTGATTTACTGACTTGGCTTAACTGCCAGTCTCAGAGCCGCCTTTATTAGTTTCCTTTTAGCCGAACTGTTTGCCTGAGAGAAAACCTTCTCATTTTAGCAAATTAAAAGAGTTCTGCTTTAAATACTGTATTTGTTTTACCCGAAGTGGCCTCAGGGGAAAGAGTCCATCTGAGGCTCTCTCAAGAATCTGATTAGAGGTACTCAGACTGTGGCAGAAAACCCAGGTCCTTATGAAAAGCAGTGAGGTCAAGGAGTCCTTCCTCTTGGTGCCAGAGCTACACGTGATTTGGGCCTTATTAGAACATCTTTCGATTTCCCAACTGAGTCCAGCACACGGCTGATACGGTCTCTGCCTTGCACACACAGCTACGACTGGTTCTGTTCTTCTCAGGGTGACAGTTCCGTCTGGGACAGAGTTAAAGCTACATTCGGACCTCCAGTCGGAATAACAGACGAAAACAAAAGGCATCCTATCCACTTGAAAAAGAAACACTTTATCGTCTAGAGGACCTAGGTGACTATGTTTGAATTTTATCAAATATGTCAATAGTCGATCAATATTAACGGAAACCAAAATAATGTAAGTTTCCCCAGGCTAAATGAAACTTATTTCAGTAGGAAGAATATAAAGGTGCTAGAAAAAAAAATGTTTTACTGAGAAAGAACAAGAAAGGGAGTAAAGAGTTAACTCCCTGACTAATTCTGCTGAATTCTTCTCGTGAGGCCGGTGGGTAGGTTATGTGCGACACTGAGAATCTGCAGCATAAACCAGGAGAATTGGGTCACTCTGCTCTCTGGTTGGCTCGTTCACATTCACTGTCCACTCTAGGTTTTGTCTGCTTGCTACTTGTCTGCACGCCCTGGGGTGTGAGGAGCAGAGGCCACGCTTGCCTGTCACCTGGGCTACCCAGTGCCTAGAGCGGGGCCTGGCACACAGCAGTTGCTCAGTCCTGCTTGTGTGTCAGTTGGCTGTGTGTCGGCCAAGGCACACGCACGTGTAGACTGGCAATGGTGACAGTGTGTCTCCATCTTGTGTCACCACAGGTATGCTGGCCTGAATTTTCTATGCCCGTCCTAACTTTAAACATCATACTCCTTTAGTAAGGAGACACCTAACTTCCTACGTGTTCTGATTCTGTATTCAAAGAGCGTGGTCTGCAGACTCTAATCCGCTCATTATGACGAGTCAGTCAGCCTGGATCGGAGACAAGACACATTTTTGCTGGGGGACGCAATGATTTTCAAAGACACTGGCTCGCAGGGCTCTGACCTTGAATGTTCAGAAGTGAAGCGGAGACTGGCTCTTTATTGAGCTATCGGGCTGGAGACCAAAGCCCAGGAGGCCATGTGCGTTTCCCAGTGCACTCCTGACCCTCCCCGGTGGTGGCAAACTGGGGATGGTGGGGGCACCCTCATTGTGGCAAAGGTCAGCCTGCCCAGTGGCCATCGCATGGCCCATGGCCCCTCATCAGTGCAGCGTGACGGAGTCAGGCCAGCTCAGCCATCACAGGGGACGCCGCCTTTCACTCTGGGCCCGTTAGTACGCTTCATCTTCCAGGGCCTGGCCTGTCATCACCTGGACTCCTCACCACGCCTGACAATGCACTAGCGGGGCCACCTCCGGGAACCCTCTTCGCCAGCCCTGCCGATGTGTTCCGGAACACTGCGAACTCATTCCCCTCTCCTGGAAACCAGGAAAACAGCCACGCAGGCAATGAGCGTGGGGGCCATTCCTTCTTCTGAGCCACTTTCTTTCATGTCCCATAACGGGACCCGTGGGCAAGTCTTAAGGGACCAAAGAGAAGCGTGCCACTCCTCATTACCAGCCACTATCACCTCACACTTTCATTTCTCATAATTAGTTCCAACCAACACGTTTTTCCTTATCAAACTGTTGCCGGTGAGGATACGGGCACAGCGCCACATCCGATGTGGATCCACTGCTGGCTGTCACCCCGGGATGTTACTGGCATCGAGTGGGTCGGCGCCAGGAAGGCTGCTAAACAGCCCACGGGCACAGGGCAGCCTCCGTTCCCCAAAACAATTATCTATCATGTCAATAGTGCCCAGGCCGAGAAACCCTGTCCTGGAAGAGAGAGTGTGAGGCTTCTGTAATTAACACAAGGAGCCAGGAGGAGATGTGACCAAATGATTGGATTTTCATTAATTAGAGACAGTATTTCCCTTCTTCTGAAGGAGAGCTCGTGGCTTAGGACTATTTACACACTCTGGGTTTATGAGAGCTAGCAAATCCCTCCATTGAATTTCTGCCCAGATGAGAAGTGTTGGAGAGACCCCTAGGTTAATTGGACATTATAAGTATCCTGATTTGATTTTTTTTTACTCGAATGGCATTCAGAATGCCTTCCCGCTGTGGGTGATGGTAACTCCCTCACTGAGTCCTCCAGCTTCCCGGGGCGGGGGCCACATATCGGTTGTCTTTGTCACCCCATGTCCTTGTACTTAGAGAACGTGCAGGGCATGTCCTTGCTTTGAATGACAGTTTTTGAATAGTTCACTGCGCTCTTTTTCCTAATACATGTGTATGCGTGTGTATGCGTGCATGCATGCACGTGGGTGTATTTTTTCTTCTGTCTTGTATTTAATTTCTTTGCTCTCGTGACATTTAAATAGTCACTGGTGCTAAGTGGTGCTGTGAGCTCTGGTTTTCTTGGAGAATCCTGGCTAATCCTGTCACCGTCACCCCATGAAAAAGGTCACTGTCGCTCTCCTTATCAGTACTGAGTCCATTTTAATGAGACCTGCCTTCAGAACATTCGCATTTCCTCGCCCGCCCTGCTGCTTTTCTCAGCTTGGGAGGATTCTGCCCATGTAGATGTCGCAGAGGATTGCTCTCATTTTGAGATCAACACATTTACGGAGCACCCTTGCCTCACAGCTCCCTGGGGAACTCAGCCAGGAACATGAGCGCGTCTTTGCTTTGGAGGAGCTGAGCACCGCCTCAACTCCCAGCTCTCAGGGTCTCCAAACCTCACACACTAGAGCGAGCTGGTTTGAGGGCAGTGCCAGGGCCTCAGCCTCCCTCTGTGCTCGTGCTGGGTACGCTGTGGTGCCTAATAAGTGCTCCAGGAAAACACTGTGTCATCAGAAGCACGACGCCAGTTACATGCACTTGCGCTCGAACACGTGGCTGACACTGCATGAAACCAGTGGTGGCCCTGCCCCCAGCCCCGTCACAGCAGGAGGGAACCTGAGGGTGACAGTGAGGTGTCATCTTTCCCCAAGAAGTGTACGCACTGCACAGGAAGGCAGGCCCAACCCACACTGTGCCACCAGAGACGCTGAGAATGCGACCTGGGGAGACCCCTGGCTTCTCTGCCCACAACTGCGGTACGAAGGGGTGAAGGGAGGCGAGGTTGGGTCCCCGCGTGAGTCCAAACTGTGGTGCAGACGTGACACGCTCCTGCGAACGGAGCAGCTGCTCTGCTTTCATCAGGTTCAGGGTTGCGGCTCTGCGAGAGAGCTTTGCTTTAGTTTGTCAGGGGCCCACCGAGCTCCCCACAGGCGGTGGAGAGCAGGCACGTGGGGCCAGCCAGCCATGCGCTCCAATCCCGGTTCCTCCACCTCCCAGCCGAGAGATTCCTGGGAAGCTTTCCAGTTCCTTTAAGCGTCAGTTTCTGCACCTACAAAATCCATTAAGTAAATCAATTCAACAGATTCTTTGGGGGTCGTTACGACACGCCAAGCGCTGTGTTAGGCACGGGGGTTAGAGCAGTAACGAGTCCTCGTTCCGCGGAGCTCATGGCATCCTGCCGTCTTATTACCCTCTTGCTTCTGCAGGTCCTTTGGCAGGCTGACCGGGCCTGCGGACTCGTCCCTCATTAATGCTTTGTAGTGCATACAATACGTAGCATTACAAAGGAAATGAATTATACTCAGATGTGGGTATCAGAATCTGGAATCGTAATATATACTCATCTTTATTACTGTACTGGTAACAAGATGGCAGGGCTAATAGCTACTATAGTTTTGAAGTAGTGGTGAGTATAATTGACATTCTGAAACATCTGCTGTGACTGTAATGTGATATGAAAATATCTATAATTTCTCCTGGTGACAAAGAAGAGATACTGCTAATACCGCGAAGGCTTGTCGCCAATATTTACAACAGAGTATTTGAAGAAAATGTGACATTGACGTTAGAAGTTACTGGCATAGCTGGTGTTGCCCTGACACCGTAAGTTTTTAGGAAGGAGCCAGTGGGACAGAGCATGAGCAGAGGTGTTTAAACCTTCAATCCCTGAGGACCCTGTGTCCCGGTGGTGGCATCTTTTGGAGAAAAGCATGTGACTGTCAGCACCGGAAGGAAAGAGCTGCTTCTTGGACCCTGCTACATTAATGATCCATTTTTCTTATAAAAGTAAAGATGTCCTAGTCCACGAAAGATTGTCTGAAAGCAGCGGGGAAACCTTGCAGATTACGTAGGTTTACAGGCGGGTGAATGTTAGGATTCCCATTCACAGAACAAGGGACATCTGCAGTGCCCTGAAGACTGGTGGGGGGAAGCATGTTTTCTGGTACCTGTTGGCCATCTGTATGTCGTTACTATGTTTCTTACTTTAAAAAAGATATTAAATTGATTTTTGGGAACAGGAGGGCTCAGAGTTCTCTGTCAAATTTTCTAAAAGGCATTCTTTTCTCTACAAATGGGTCCTAACTATTCACACCCTTCTAAGACGCATCTTAGATGGTGGGTCATGGGTCACCGGGGCAGGTCCAAATTCAAGAAAGGGACAGCCTGCTTCATCCTTCCCCCAAGTCACCTCCACTGAATGCCTCATCCTCCGCCAGCTGAGCCCATGAGAGCTGAGAGCTTGCAGTGCTCCTCTGTGTTTTGCTTTGGTTCAGCCTCTCCTGTTGGTGTCAGGCCCTTTTCCGAACTCTGACCTACAAAACCAATTTATACTCGTTCTCTACCTTAAAGGAGCTCCCAAGTCAGCCAAGAGGCGACAGTGATGGGGCCGGTGTGACGGATGAGAACTCAACTCAGGACCAGCCTCTGGAACCACGTGGCACAAACCGATTTCTAGTTTCTACCACAAATTCAAATAAAGTATTTCGGGCTTGATTTTTAACAGTTTTACTCTTTCTCTCTGGAATGCTTCTCTCTGGAGTGCCATCTCATCAAGTTGAAGTTTTAATGAAACATCTGTCATTTGCTTGTTAGTCCTGTGGCAACCTGATGCTTTACTAAATTTTAATTTAGCCCAGACTGGATAAGGTTTCTTCAGACAACAAAGGAATGTTATTAGCGGAATACAGTCGAGATAAAACAGTTTCCTCAAGTGCTAATAGATTCAGGGACAGGGAAGGAATTACTGAGAAGCACTGGAGCTGGGGTGTGTGAAGGCCAAACTGAAAGGACAGAAGCACAGGACAGAAACACAGATTGTCCAGACCCAAGTGCACGGTCTATGTGCTTGTATGTTGTCCCCATTGCTTAGCAGAGTGCCTGGACACTGCAGGTATTCAGTGGGAATAACTGGGAGAAGGAAGGAAGGGAGGGATGGAGGGAGAGAAGGAGGGAGGGAGGGAGGGGGAGAGGGAAGATCAATGATGGAACGGCATGAGTTCTTCCATGCTGCGTGTTTGCTGGAACATCTGTGAATTCCTTTTCGCTGGAGGCAATCAAATAAATATGGAACCTCTACAGCCAAATGGATTTTCACTGGATGGAGACTTGGATCTGAGCACTTAGATGCTATGATCTAAGCTCTCTTTGGTGCTCACGGAATGGAATGCATTTATTCTGCAACAGTCACGGAATCCCTGCTGTGTGCAGTGTAATACTCAGAAAGCCCAGGGAGCGACAAAGAAGGAAGTGTGGCTTCTTCCCTCAAGCGTTTACAATGCAGATAACCGATATGAATAGCTACATTGCATTACTGGTCAAGGACTATTATAAGCACGTCAACATGCTGCCTTATCCATGCCTCACATAGGACCTAAGACAGGTAATGCTGCTCCCTACATGTTACAGCTGAGCAGCCAGAGGCAGCGAGAGGGTAAGGAGCCCCCGAGGCCATCCAGCCAGAGTTCCTACCAAGCTCCTGGCCCTGAGCCTGTGCCCTCACCCCTATGCACTGCTGCTTTGCCCTTCCTGGAGGTTCTGGGTTACGTGCTGGAAGGGGTGTCTTATGAGCGGAAGAAAGTACCACCCTACCATTTCCTCTTTGGAGGGCTCCATATAATGAGCTTTTCTGAATTCTATAACACTACTGCTTTCAACCACATCACCTGAAAGACGTGTTTTCTTCTCACTGCCAAGGTACTTTGAAGGTCTTCACAGGAAGGATGAAAAATGTGTTTCCAGAGTGGTAATCTTTTCATGTGTCTCTTCGTGATGAAGTGATGGCTTTGTGCTTTCCTAGGCTCCTAATTACATTGTTTGTGTGTAAATTCTGGCTTCCGGACCCCTGGAGCCTGTCGCACATCATTAACAGGTATGTAACTGTTTTCATTCTTCAAGAACAAGCATAAATAGATGCCTGCAGGGTAGAGAAGTGCCCACCTACTCACTCTGCCATGATTAAATGTCTGGATTTATGGGTTCAGCTGGAATGGGCAACAGCAAGACGCTCAAGACCCGATGAAAAGACGTCAGTGTGTTGAAGTCTTCCTGCCCAGGGACGCACTTTGTTTCTGAATCTGGCTTATGAGCTGGCGGACCAAGCTTTCCTGAAGGGTTGACAGAGAGGCTGAGATGGCAGGTGGCACGTTTTCTGGATGGGTCTTCTGAGAGGACACTTTGAACTACAATAATGAGACAAAGGCATCATGGAGGATTGAGGTAGAGAAGACGCAGACAGGTGTGGTAAGTAGCAGGACCTGGCCGGTCTCACACACACCCCTACATCAATTAGACTTTTTTGGGGTTACAAATGATGAAAACTCAAATGCAGCTTTGTTTAGCCAAACGGGAAATTGGTTCCATGATGTACATGAAAAGGGCTGTTAATGTTTATTGCAAAGTCGGATTGAGGGCTTCCTCGGGACCTGGTTTCTTTCAATTTCTCAATAGTGATCTCCTCTGTGTTGTCCTCATTCCCAGCCAGGCTCTTTCTGGGTGGTGGCCCCCAACAGTTTCGGGGCTTATGTTATTCCAGCTCAAGTCCAGCAGGAGGAAAGCGTCATTTCCAGCCATTTCACTGTAACAGACCTGGTTCCTGCATCCCTTTCTGAACTGGTAGCACCGTGGGCATAAGATGGAATATGCTGGCTGGCCAGACTTACACAGTGTATCCAGATGTGGAGGTGGGAGTGAGCGTTCAACCTCTTCGTCTTCAGGGTAAAGTAGAGAAAACAGCCAATAAGGGCACGCAGAATGGACAGATGGAGAATGACCGACAGACAGCCCACTGTGTGTATATTGGGGGCGGGGGGCATGGCAGGTCTCCAGAGGCATCTGCAAACTGCTGGAGAAACACTTCAGCCACCAAATACTTACTACGTGTCTGTGTTATCGATGGCTGCATAACAAATCACCCCAAACTTAGCCACTTAGAAAAACAAGTTTTTGTTAAAAACACTTTCTGTGGGTCAGGAACCTGGGAATGGCTCAGCGGCACGGCTCTGGCTCTCAGGCTGCAGGTAAGATGGGATGGGCTATAATCGTCCGAAGCCGGTATGGGGCTGGAGGTGCCACCTCCAAGCCGGCCACTCCCACAGCTGTTTAGTGCATGGGTGGGGGCGGGGGTGTCACCGGGAGGCCTCCGGGCCTCATCACGCGGCCTCTTCACAGTCCACAATGACTTGTTTTAAGTAAGACCTAAGTTTAAAGTTGTTATGTCCTGTTTTCCCTAAAGCATTGCAAATGACTGAGCATAGATTGTCTTATGTTAGGAATTAAGGAACACACCAAGAAACACCACAAAGAAGAATGTGAAATCCTTTCCTACTCGAAAAGTGTTTGCACTAACAGGCAGAGATGAGCTAGAACTCTCCTGATTAAATCCCACTGCTCCACAGATACGCCAGGACCTGAGTAAGCCAACGGCTTTTCATTGCTGTATCTTATATAGATAATGTGGATGGTCAGAAGGTATTCCTGGCCGTAGGATCCGGAGGACACAAAAATCACAGCTGAGCTGAGAACCCCACAAGATTTCTGATTTGCACAACTCATCCATTAAACGAGGAAGAAATTCTCTCTTCTAGTTTCCTTGTCCGGTGGGACAAGCAGCTGGCAGAAAACGATCTTTTCTGTTCTACCCTGTATTCATCCTTTTCTAATTACATCTGCTAAACTGCAGTTTGCATTGAATTTGCCGTTGAACTGCATTACCACTCTGGACTAAGCTACATCGATAAGAAAATGCCACAGACTCGAACGTGCTTCTTTCCCTTTAATTTCTCTTCTTCCCCTGACGGACGGTTCTAGCCTTCTTAAAGATCCCGTCTCCCAGAACATGAGTTGGTTAATACAGTGTCTTTACATTGTAGACCTCTTCTAAAGCCATGTTTGCCAGGCCCCGCATGACTTTTTTTTTTTTTCAAATGGAGCACTGACCCCAACTTCTGCCCAATAATGGTAACTTGATATGCTCTCTCCTGCCAACAGACATTCTTATTAACCAAGGGTTTCAACCGGTAAATATGCTACCAAACATGAGTGACAGATAAATCAAACATTGCCCAACACGCTTTGAGTGTATCATTCAATGAATATGTAGGTTACAACCCTGATTTATTTTCAGCACAGCTGTGCAAAACCATACTAGACATCCATTTTCTGAGCTTTCTCGGTATCTGAAACCCACTTGTGATGACAATAATGTCACGAAAAGCTGATTTGCTAGCCATGGTCCCCGGTCCTTGTACCATCGCTACAACTGGGCAAAAGGGGCCGTGGTCTAGAATATTGGGTTTGTACCAGAAACGTCTGACAGTATAAACAGGGCAGATAAGACAGTAATATTAGTCAGCGTTCTCCAGAAAAACTGAACCAATAGGATGTATGTAGATTTATAGAAAAAGATTTATTATGAGCGACTGACTCATAGGATTACAGAGACTGAGAAATCCCACGAGTGGCCCTTTCCAAGCTGGAGGCCCAGGAAATGCCACCTATTGCTAATCTCTCCCAGAAACACCCCGCAGACACCCCCATACAGAATGTCTCACCAGCTCTCTGGGCATCCCTCAGCCCAGTCAGGTTGACACATAACAAGAACCATCACCACAGTGTATTGAAAATACCCATCACAGGGTCTGGCATTAGTAAGCCACTAGTAAATGTAACAGTCGCCATTATGATTACACATTGCTTTCACACGGAGGTCTTTTACTTTATGAAGGGGTGGTCGGAAAGACACGAGATCAGGGTGTCAGGAGATGGTGCTTTACCTCCTGCTTTGCCATGTTGAAGCCACTCATCTTATCCAACCACTTAGCATCTCTGGCCTCAGTTTACTCTTCTACCAAATAGCTGTGGTAGGATCTGGCCCAGCCACCGCACACAGGTAAGTTCTTATGGCCCCCCCCCTTTAGAACTTTGAAGAGGATTCATCTCCCTGTGTACACATACAGGTTATCATGGAATTACAAAGAGACACTCTTACACTCATACACCATCACGCCATCACCTTATGACCAGGAACAGGGGCCATGCCCGACACTTTCTATTGCCTGTAACAAAATAGTAAGTCCATAATACATATTCAGAAATATATTAAATCCAAATGAAAACCTGTCGACTTTCTTTATAATTATGTATTTGAAAATTCCTGACTTCCCCCCCTTTATTCATGTGGCCCTTCCTCACCCCCTTAATTCAGAACAGCAGAGAATGGAGACTCAAATGCGTTGACTATCTTCCAGGTGCTTGATACTCTCCCAGAATGCCCTGCAGGAGGGTTGTTTCAAGGTAAGGTCACACTAGCTCTTTATAAGGAGCACTACTGTCTTTTTTCTGGAAGGGAGATGAAGGCTCAGAGAGGCTTGTGTCTAGTGGAAGTGAATCTTGATTTTGGATCTGCCTTACGCCAGGATATGTGTCCTGTTGGGTGTGTGGAGTGGACATGACGTACTCTATAAAATTTGTGATTTAATGGATCTCTAAAATTTTTCACTGGAGTTGGGGGTGCTCTTTGTGGTGTGGAGATGATGGGAGGGACCCAGCAATTTTGACTGAGCAACAGTTTCACAATGAAGGCTAAGGATTGTTGTCACCACACATATGAATGGTTAATCAAAGCTCTAGAAGGAGAATTTGATTCCATAGAAAAGACTGGACCACACCAATACACCAGAGTTATTTTCTTCAATTGCATTTTACTGTTTTGCTAAAATGAAACACAGACCGAAACCTAGACAAAGGCCTTCCCCTGGAAAGAAGACGTCCCTTTGGTTGAAATCAATGGCATCTTCTTTGCCTGGCACTGCTCACTGGCTCACTGAGACATGAGTGATTTACATCAATCTATAGAATTTTAGTGATGGATGCCTTTTAGCCAACACAAAGCCTACAAAGTGCAGAAAAGTAAACATCCACTCCAATCAAAGAATGTGCTATTTAAAGTTAAATCAATAGGCCCACATTTCTAGACTGAATAAAACATGAATCCGTAATACAGTTATTCCAGAAAGTCAAGTCTGACGGGCCTGCCCCGTAGTTCCAAGATTTACCTATAAAGATAGGACTGTATGATTACAAGAACAGGAACAAAACATGGGATGAAAGAAATGCATTTGACATTTGCTCCACCGCAGGCCGTGTGCAAATGAAAATCAATCCACGTGAAGCCAAGGCCTCCCCCTGTAGTACAGAGGTGATGCCAACATTTATTCCTAGTGTTTATTCTCCTCAGTGGGAGAGCCGCACATTCAGCCTCAGGGTATGGCCTTCCGAATTAGACCTAACAGTGAATTAATCCACTTTCCTAACAACACGTGGCAAGGTCAATCTAACCCAGCTTCCAAAACAATGAGCAAGGAGGAATTTATTCACCCCCAAAGCAAACAGAAGATTGGGCCTTCACAGTGACAGCGATAAGAAAATGATCCATGTCGAGATACTTCCTATTTCTCTTTTGTGCATGAGTTTCATTTCCCCAGAGAAACTTGTGCACAACGAAGGAATTTAGGTCGAATACAGACCTAGACTTGTAGTTGTCCAGCCCCGTAATAAGAGAAGAAAGTAGTTTTTCTTACGGGTTTCCCTTCAAAGCGTCCTAGGGAGGAGTCCGTACCTGGGTTACCAGCCTAACACCCAGGCCGGTTGCTATGGAGGAGGAGGGTTACTGACGGGCTGATGGGTCCTGCCTGGGTCCCGTGCTCATCTCTGGGTGTGTGGGCCTGCACCAGGAGAAAGCGGAAGCACTGCCATGCTGTCACAAAAAATGAGATCACTTCTGGGAAGGTTTTCGGTTCAGAAGAACAAGCTGAAGACTTTAAGCTATTTCCAAACTTGGTCATTGATTTGGGAGATCTGAAAATATAGATATTACTTAAGTTACCTGGACCCTCTTTGAAAATTGAGGTGCGGTGGTGGGGTGGGGGGAAGTAAACTAGAACAGGTTGTTACTAAACTCGTTTGATGACTTGGGGAGGGTTGGACTTTGTCTTGATGGCGACAGTTAACTAGATTGTTCATGAAAAATAAAAGATCCTCCTCCAGGAGGTCCAGCTTTCATAAAATTGTGCCTCTGGGCAGGGGGATGTGGATTTCAGGAGATAGATCGGGAGGTGACATTGGAAGGACATGTGGGGCTAAACTGCGATGTTACTTCAGCCAAGGCAAGGAGCTTGGACTGCAACCCATCACCATGGGGGCCGGGGGCAGGGCAGTACTATAACTGGAAGAGAACCTTACGAAAATCCCTGAAAACAAATGCAATGTTGGCATGATGTGCACTGGGGAGGAGAAAGAATCCTTGAAAAGTTTCTTCCTTCTATCTAAAAAAGACCAATCCATTGGAACACTTCCATGGCGAACCCAGAATATTTGTGAGATAATTAAATTGAAAGGTTCGAGACGCAGCAGGAAAAGAGCCCTGTGACAAGTGCACGCGATCCTTCCACAGACCACGGCCAGCAATGCCCTGGGAGACCCACGTCATCAACACCCCAGTCGGTCTTGCTCCACCCCACTGTCAAGGACCCCGAAGGGCCTGAGGTTTTACTCCATTGCCACAACAGTGTATCCTGCCACACTTTCACGAATGCCAGCAGAACACAAGAGACTCCAGGGCCGGATACGAAAACTCTGTTACGCACGGCAAACATCACATTTACGCAAGTCACTTCTCTCCGCCCCTGCAGCTTCCACGGGGGTGCTGCAGCAGGGCGTGTGTTCATATGAAGAAGCCAAACCCATTCCTTCTGCAAGGTTTCTCTAGTTTATCAACAAAGCTCAACACCGTCCCAGTTAGCAATGGGAAAACGATTTCAAGGGTCCATACCCACTCTTGAAATGCAGATGATAAAGGGGGGATTTGGCAACGAAGGGAAATAAATTAATAACAGACTCCTCAAAGGATTCTGTGGGAGTCAAATGAGATAATTCAATATTCTCCAAGGTGAGGTGGAAATCATTTTAGAAGATGCAGAGATCCACTTTTTAAAAATGACACTTGGGGGACTGTTTCAATATATGCACTCACTGATGAGTGCTTCAGCATTTGGTTAAATAGAAAAGAGCAAAGTCAATTTAGAGGAATTCTTTTTTTTTTTTTTTTTTTTTTTAATTTATTTATTGGGGTGACAATTGTTAATGAAATTACATAATTTCAGGTGTACAATTCCGTATTACATCATCAATAAATCCCATTGTGTGTTCACCACCCAGAGTCAGTTCTCCTTCCATCACCATATATTTGATCCCCCTTACCCTCATCTCCCTCCCCCCATCCCCCTTACCCTCTGGTAACCACTAAACTATGTCTGTGTCTATGAGTTCTTGTTTCTCATTTGTTTGTCTTGTTTTTGGTTTATATACCACATATCAGTGAAATCATAGGGTTCTCTGCTTTTTCTGTCTGACTTATTTCGCTTAGCATTATATTCTCAAGATCCATCCATGTTGTCAGAAATGTTCCTATATCATCTTTCCTTAACGCTGAATAGTATTCCATTGTGTATATGTACCACAACTTCTTTATCCATTCATCTATCGAAGGACATTTTGGTTGTTTCCATGTCTTGGCCACCGTAAACAAAGCTGCAATGAACATTGGAGTACACGTGTCTCTATAGAGAAATGCTTTTATATTTTTGGGGTAGATACCCAGGAGAGCGATTGCTGGGTCATATGGTAATTCTATTCGTAATTTCTTGAGGAACCTCCACACTGCCTTCCATAGCGGCTGCACCAGTCTGCATTCCCACCAACAGTGTATGAGGGTTCCTTTTTCTCCACAGCCTCTCCAACACTTGTTGCTATTTGTCTTGTTGATGATAGCCATTCTGACTGGGGTGAGGTGATATCTCATTGTGGTTTTTATTTGCATTTCTCTGATGATTAGTGATGTTGAGCATTTTTTCATATGTCTATTTGCCATTTGGAAGTCCTCTTTAGAGAAATGTCTCTTTAGGTCCTCTGCCCATTTTTCAATTGGGTTGTTCGTTTTTTTGTTGTTGAGTTTCATGAGTTCCTTGTATATTTTGGATATTAGACCCTTATCGGAGGAACTATTTGCAAAAATCTTCTCCCATTCAGTCGGTACCCTCTTTATTTTGTCGATGGTTTCTTTTGCTGTGCAGAAACTTTTAAGTTTCATATAGTCCCATTTGTTTATTTTATCTTTTACTTCCATTGCCTTTGGAGTCAAATTCATAAAATGCTCTTTGAACCCAAGGTCCATAAGTTTAGTACCTATGTTTTCTTCAATGCAGTTTATTGTGTCAGGTCTTATGCTTAAGTCTTTGATCCATTTTGAATTAATTTTGGTACATGGTGACAGATAGCAGTCCAGTTTCATTCTTTTGCACGTGGCTATCCAATTCTGCCAGCACCATTTATTGAAGAGGCTGTCATTCCTCCATTGTATGTTTTTAGCTTCTTTGTCAAAAATTATCTGTCCATATTTATGTGGTTTTATTTCTGGGTTCTCAATTCTATTCCATTGGTCTACGTGTCTGTTTTTCCGCCAATACCATGCTGTTTTGATTATTGTAGCCCTGTAGTACAAGCTAAAGTCAGGCAGTGTGATACCTCCAGCACTGTTCTTTTTTCTTAAGATTGCTTTGGCTATTCGGGGTCTTTTGTGGTTCCAAACAAATCTGATGATTTTTTGTTCTATTTCTTTAAAAAATGCCATTGGGATTTTGATGGGGATTGCATTAAATCTGTATATTGCTTTGGGTAATATGGCCATTTTAACTATGTTGATTCTTCCAAGCCATGAGCACGGAATGTCCTTCCATTTCTTTGTGTCATCTTCAATTTCTTTCAAAAATGTCTTATAGTTTTCAGCATATAAATCCTTCACATCCTTGGTTAAATTTATTCCTAGGTATTTTATTCTTTTTGCTGCAATTGCAAAGGGAATTGTTTTTTGTATTTCTTTTTCTGAGATTTCATTGTTAGTATATAGGAATGCAATGGACTTTTGTACGTTGATTTTGTAGCCAGCAACTTTACTGTATTCATTGATTGTTTCTAACAGCTTTTTGGTGGAGTCTTTAGGGTTTTCTATATATAGCATCATATCATCTGCAAAGAGTGATATTTTAACGTCTTCATTCCCAATTTGGATGCCTTTTATTTCTTTCTCTTGCCTGATGGCTCTGGCAAGGACTTCCAACACTATGTTGAAAAGCAGAGGTGATAGGGGACAGCCCTGTCGTGTTCCTGAACGTAGAGCAAAGGGCTTCAGTTTTTCACCATTAATTATGAGATTAGCTGAGGGCTTGTCATAGATGGCCTTTATTATGTTGAGGTATCTTCCTTCTATACCTATTTTATTAAGTGTTTTAATCATAAATGGATGTTGTATCTTGTCAAATGCTTTTTCTGCATCAATTGATATAATCATATGATTTTTGTCCTTTATTTTGTTTATGTGATGTATCACATTGATGGATTTGCGGATGTTGAACCATCCTTGTGCCCCGGGGATGAACCCCACTTGGTCATGATGAATAATCTTTTTAATGCATTGTTGTATTCGATTTGCTAAAATTTTGTTTAGGATTTTTGCATCAGTATTCATCAGAGATATAGGTCTGTAGTTTTCTTTTTTTGTGTTGTCCTTACCAGGTTTTGGTATCAGGGTAATGTTGGCCTCATAAAATGAGTTAGGGAGTACTGACTCTTCTTCAATTTTTTGGAAGAGTTTGAGCAGGATTGGTATTAGATCCTGTTTGAAGGTTTGGTAGAATTCACTAGTGAAGCCATCTGGTCCCGGACTTTTGCTTTTGGGAAGGTTTTGGATGACTGATTCAATGTCTTTACTGGTGATCGGTCTGTTTAGGTTTTCCAGTTCTTCATGGTTCAGCCTTGGAAGGCTATATGTTTCTAAGAACTTGTCCATTTCTTCTAGGTTATTAAATTTGGTGGCATATAGTCCTTCATAGTATTCTTGGATGATCCTTTGTATTTCTGTGGTGTCCGTGATAACTTCCCCTTTCTCATTTCTGATTTTGTTAATTAGTGTCTTCTCTCTTTTTATCTTAGTGAGTCTAGCCAAGGGTTTGTCGATTTTATTAATTTTTTCAAAGAACCAGCTCTTTGTCACATTAATTTTTTCTATTGTCTTTTTGTTCTCTATTTCATTTAGCTCTGCTCTGATTTTTGTTATTTCCTTTCTTCTGCTGACTTTGGGTTTCACTTGTTCTTCTTTTTCTAGTTCTTTGAGGTGTAACATGAGGTTGTTTATTTGGGATTTTTCTTGTTTCTTCAGATAGGCCTGTAATGATATAAATTTCCCTCTTATAACTGCTTTCGCCGCATCCCAAAAATTTTGGTAGGATGTATTTTCATTGTCATTTGTTTCTATATATCTTTTGATCTCTCCTCTAATTTCTTCTTTGACCCAGTCGTTCTTTAAAAGTATGTTGTTTAATCTCCATGTATTTGTGTTTCTTTTTGCTTTCTTTTCGCAGTTGATATCCAATTTCAAAGCCTTGTGATCAGAGAATATGCTTGGTATGATTTCAATCTTCTTAAATTTGCTGAGGCTGCTTTTATGTCCCAATATATGGTCTATCCTTGAGAATGTTCCATGTACACTCGAAAAGAATGTATAATCTGATGTTTTAGGATGAAGTGCTCTATATATGTCAATGATGTCCATTTCATTTAATGTGTCATTTAGGGCTGCAATTTCGTTATTTATTTTCTGTTTGGATGATCTATCCATAGCTGTCAATGATGTATTTAAGTCCCCTAGTATAATTGTGTTTTGGTCAATTTCTCCCTTTAGTTCTGTTAGTAGTTGCTTGGTGTATTTTGGTGCTCCCTGATTGGGGGCATAAATATTGATGACTGTTATGTCTTCTTGTTGTATAGTCCCCTTTACCATTATGAAATGTCCATCTTTGTCTCTTGTTATCTTTTTCACCCTGAAGTCTGTTTCATCTGATATCATTATGGCTACACCTGATTTTCTCTGGGTACCATTTGCTTGGAGTGCCAGTTTCCACCCTTTCACTTTGAGTCTATGCTTGTCCTTGTAGCTGAGATGTGTCTCTTGGAGACAGCATATGGTTGGGTTTAGTTTTTTGATCCAATCTGCTACTCTGTGCCTTTTTATTGGTGAGTTCAGTCCATTTACATTTATGGTGATTATTGATACGTGAGGATTTCCTGTCATTCTAGCTTTAGTTTTCTGGTAAGGCTGTGTCTCCATTGTTTCTTTGCCTTTTTGTTGTTGTCGATTATTTCTGTGTGGTGGTATTCTATGATGTTTCCCTCTGTTTCTTCTTTTATTACAATATATATTTCAGTTCTGGAATTTTTTTGAGTGGTTACCCTTAAGATTATGTAAAAGTAAGTTTGATATTTAGAGTATTCCATTTTCTTCAGCACGCTTACTTTCTCCATTCCCATATTCCGGTTCAGGCCTTTACGCTCCCCCTTTTTATGTTTCGGTTGCCACAAATTGTCCCTGTTGATGGTGGTCTAATAGCCTCCTTTAGTATTTCTTGTAGTGCAGGTCGTGTATTAGAAAATTCCCTCAGCTTCTGTATGTCTGGAAAGGTCTTTATTCCTCCTTCATATCTAAAGGATATCTTCGCTGGATATATTATTCTTGGCTCATGATTTCTCTCTTTCAATAGTTTGAATATTTGGTTCCACTCCCTCCTGGCTTGTAGAGTTTCTGCTGAAAAATCGGATGATAATCTAATGGGCTTTCCTTTGTAGGTTACCGTCTTCTTTTCCCTGGCTGCCTTGAGGATTCTTTCTTTGGAGTTAATTTTAGACAGCTTGAATACAATGTGTCTTGGAGAAGGCCTGTTGGGATTGAGGTAATTAGGTGTTCTATTTGCTTCTTGGATTCGAGGATCCAGTTCTGTCCACAAATTTGGGAAGTTCTCATTGACAATTTCTTTGAGTATATTCTCTGTTCCCTTCTCTCTTTCTTCTCCTTCTGGTATGCCCATTATTCTTATATTGCTCTTTCTGATGGAGTCAGAAAGTTCTTGTAGAGTTCTTTCGTTTCTTTTAAGTCTCAAGTCTCTTTCTTCTTCCATCTGTGTAATTTCCAGGTTTCTATCTTCGATGTCACTGATTCTTTCTTCCATCTGGTCAACTCTACTACCTAAGCTGGTTATTTCATTCTTAATTTCTTCTATTGAGTTCTTAATCTCCAGAAATTCCATTTGGTTCTTTTTTAAAATTTCAATCTCTTTCGTAAAATGCTCATGTTGTTCTTTGATTGCGTTTCTCAGTTCATTAAATTGCCTTTCTGTGTTTTCTTGCATCTCTTTGAGGTTTTTCAGAACTGCAATCTTGAATTCTCTATCATTTAAGTCACATATTTCCATATCTCTAAGTTCCTTTTCTGGAGACTTTTCACTTTCTTTTTGAGCTGTCTTGTTGCCTTGGTTATTCATGGCAATTACTGATTTATTATTTCTCTTCCTAGACATCTACAGGAGTGGTTTATTCAACAGGTTGATAGGAAGAGGTCTCTCTGACACAGTAGTGCTATATTTCTATATTTTCTCTGCACTTTTCCAGCTTCTCACACGATGGGGGGATTCCCTGGGAGACGGGCCTCTCCTCTGTTAACAGTTCACCTGGGTCATAGGGCGTCACGTCCCTGTGGGGGTGCGGAGAGCTTTTGAAGTTCCAAAGCTCTTTCTGCACCCGATTCAGAGCCCGTATGTTTCAGCAGTTCTGTTTACTCCTGCAGGGATCCGCCCAGATAGGTGGGGCCAGGGGCGGGGTGAGTTGTGAGAGGTGGCCCAGAGCAATGGCGGCGACCACCACCACAGCCGGTCCTGCTTCCACAGCTCCCTCCCCTTTGCCGGAACTAGTTGGGCTGCGAATCTGTGTCTGCGGTCCACAGTTCTCAGAACAGCAAAGATCCTGTCCTTGTGATCTGACACTGCTAGTTTATCGCTTCTAGCACCGGGCAGGTGGGGGTGGGGCGAGCTCTGGGAGGGTAGGGAGGGGCGGCTAGTCTCAGTGCCTAAGGCTTCCGTTCTCCGCTCGGCAGTGAGGGCTTAATCACAGTTTTCAGCCTTCTTCCCTCAGTCTTTTCTCCGAGGTCTGCCGTGAACGTTGGGTTCAGCTGTGCTATATGCTGCCCCCTCAGCCCTGTGGGCCGTAAGCGGAGCCCTAGCAGTCTGAGTCCTTCCCTTTCCCGCAGCTGCGGTAGTTCCGGGATGCAGCGAGCTCGGAGCACTGAGCTAGGTCTTTGTCCTGCGCCCGCGGGGCTCCGTCCCGCACTTCTCCCTTCCCTCTTCCCCCGCTCGCGCGATTCACCCACCTGGAGGTGAATTCAGTAGTGGACCTCTTCGTCTTGCCTGTCTGCTGTGCAGGGAGTGTTTTGTGGAGTTATTGTTGTCCAATTAGTTGTAAATTCCAGGAGAGCTTTACAGAGGCTCACCTCACGCCGCCATTTTGATCCGGATTCCCAATTTAGAGGAATTCTTAAAACATATTAAGTGAGGATAGAAAAGGAGGCACTAGGGTGGGGCAAAATTCTTGAAAACAGTATAAAAATGGCTGCAGTTTTAAGAATCACCACCATGATAGGAACTCATGTTATAGGTTGTATCAGAATGGTATTTTCCTTTTATTTTAATTGAAATTATTATTAAGATAAGGGAGAGATAAAAGGAAACAAGCAGTGGGGATTTTAGGATTGGGCAGCAAACTGAGGATTTAGGTGTAAATCAAGTTTTAGACTGAGGTAGACGCTATATAATTGTCAGGTGGCTGCATTTCTGGGGTGAGAGTCCTTTGGCTCCTTCTGGAACAGACAAATGTGCCCTTGCTGATAAAAGGAGTGGCACTTGGCTTGGCAAGCAGAGTCTCCAAGCACGAAGTCCAAACAGGACCAGAGCCCAATTTCCCGAGAAAGCTGTACCCTGTGTGTTCTGCAGGCGCTTCTGGGCCTCAGAGGCACCAGCCTGGCTGCCTGCTGTGGCATTTAACTGGGCACTGGCCTCCGCAGCAGCCAGTCTTGCTCATCTGCTTGGACAAATGGATGCCCAGGGGCCATTAGGGATGAGTGTCCACATATTCAAACTAATTACTGTGATACTGAATTATACGTCTCTCTGAAAAGGAGACAATCAATAACTAATTCCATTTGTAAAGGAATAAAAGAAGATTATGCAGGCTGCAATCTTGTTAAAATAAAACTGCTGCACTTAGGGCATTAGTGGCTGGTATTTAGGGTTTATACTTGACTGTGTGTCACCATCTGTTTGTGCTATCTTCATCATGCTCACAAGGAGGAAATTCCATATTCCTAGGGCTTCTGTTTACTCGGCCACAAAACACATATCCTCCAGTCAGTGGGACCTCCAAAATGACCGATGGATCGTCCGTGCAATGTGTCAAAGGGGCTGCTGCCGAGAACAAATCATTCAAGTCACTGCGTCCTCAAGCATGGCGCCTGTGCCCCTAGAAGCTTTATAACAAGGTTTGGGGTGGTAAATGACAAAGCAAGCTGTGTTTTATTATTTAATACTCACATTTACTTGATATGTGTTGGAAATCAATGTAAGGACAATGCGAGAGCCATGACTAGTGGGTATCTCTGCTTAGATTACACGCACGCAGCCAGAGTATAAACTTTCAGCGAGTGAACGTCACCTCCTGCCACTGGAGTTGGGAGGATGGAGTGATCGCATCACACAAATCACCAATAGAGTGTCTTACTTTCTCAATTTAAAGCACCAGGCTATGCTGAGCTCTTTTCAGTTCAACTTAAATATCATAAGTGATTTTTGGAATACAGACATGGCAGAAATTGGGACAGTACCATATGAACAACTGAAGTTTAAGGAAATTTGGCCTAAGAGATGCTGATGACTCAATTTGTTTGTGTATTAGAAGTAATTGCTTCATCCACGCACCCATCCGCCCACCCATCCATCCATCCATCTATGGGACAAACACAGAAACTGTTGTCGTCTAGACGTTGCAGATACACAGGTAATTAAGGCAAGATTTACGACCTTGAGTGGCTCACAGTGTATTAGAGGAGACACAATACAATCTGAAAACGTCCCTTCAACATGGGCACAAAGTGCAATAAGAACATAGAAGAACTGAGATTAGAAATCTATGTAGCACCTGGAAAGGAGGTGGCGTTTCAGCTGAATGTTGAAGGCGAGGAGGCGTTCACCAGGCAAACAAGAGTAAGACAAGATGGCCTTTCAGACAGCGGAGGTCACAGCAAAAACCTAGAGGTACGCAGGGACAGGGTGTGTGACAAGTCTCCTCTTGTGCAGGGGAGGGGACACAGTACAAGGTGCATAGAGGGGGAAAGGCATTGGCAGTGCATGGGGCTATAAATGTAAGTGGGGTCTTTAAAAGCTCTGAACTATAAGCTGGGATTTGGAGTCTATCTATGAGCCCAGAACGGTAGAGGTGAGGCATGCACCACCGCTCCCCAGCATGCGCTCGCGGCAGGCATCACTAATCAATCCCAGTGCTGCCTCCAGCTAGAGCCCCTTCCTTCTCAAGTCAGAGCTCTCTCCTGCAGCCATTGCTGATTGATTTGAAATAGCAAGTGAGATGAAACCTCTTTCCTGTTTCTGGCAGAGTCTGTGGAGCTGGAAAGAGCTTTTAATAAGGATTGGAGCATGATGGAAAGGAGGCCAAGATCTGTACTCCCAAAGAGTCATATAGTCAAAACCATCAAATAAACAAACAAAACAAAACATACCCACCTTCCACTGGAATCAGAATCACACGATCAGGGTCACCTTAGTCCAGAGGGTAAAAAATGGTGACTCTTGAGGCAAATACAGCTCAAGATTTGCAGTTTGCTCTAAAAACATTTAATCTTTTACTGATAATGAATAATTAGGAGATTCTAAATTTCTTGTTTTTCTTGAAAGATTTGAAAATTCACAAACACTGTGTATGCGTTCCTACCTGGCAACAACCAAGACCGCCCGATCAGTGGCTGCCCTTTGGCGGGCGTGTTCACCCCCGCGTGCAGTCAGGGCATTTCCTGTTCCTGACACCAGACCTCCTTCACTGATACCTGTCACCTGCCCGGAGCCTGCAGGGAGGTTTTAGTTTGGCTCCTGCTTATCTAACTCAACAGTATCTCATGACATATTCCTCGATAGTGGTCCTGAATATACGGACACATGACATTTTTATAAATTGAATTTTGAATCGTTACAGATATGTTAGGTACAATCGAGGTGTTTGGCTTTTGGTTTTGCCTTTTTAATGCAAATTGAGGTTTTCCCATATCAGAACCTTTCAAATGAAGGAACTCTTAAATGTTATTGCAGGAGGATAACCCCTCTGTCCATGCAGAGTGAGAATGGCACAGCCGGGGCCCTACCCAGTCCTGCTAACGGTAAATTCAGTCCTTCACTGTTCACCGAGATCCTTCTAGTGGTAAATGGCACTGAGCATGGCATGTTCTAATAAGGCTTTTATTTCCTTTGCATGAAAAGAGCCTTAAGATTCCCAAGCTGGTTCTGATCCTGTAATTAAATGGAATGTACTGACAGTGCCATGAGATGATGGTCAAGGGAGTAAGCTTTCAGTTACAAGGTGAGTGAGTCCTGGGGACCTGAGGTGCGGCACGCTGGTACACTTCACCCCACTGCGCTGTGTGCTTGCAATGTGCCGAGCGAGTAGAGGTTAGTGTTCTCAGCACACATGCACACACACACAGGCACACGTACTACATAGCACACACACGTACACACAAACACACACAATGCAAGGGGACGCATGTCCGTTAGCTTCGTTGTGGTCTTTTCATAGTGTATGTACATCGACTCATCACACTGCACCCTAAATGTACACATCTTTTGTTCGTCAGCATGGAAAAGTGCCTTGAACTAGGGCTTTTGGGGGAACTAAACAGACGTGGTTTCCTGTGGGGCTAATGGGAATCAGAACCCTCTTTAAATGAAGTCATGTGGAGAGCAGTACCATGGGCTGCAGGCAGCGGGACGCCCTGCAAACGATGGTGGGAACCTGGAAAAGGGGCGGTGAGGAGCTGTTGTACTGGGCGTCCATCAACACTAAGCTTCTCCTCCCAGCAGGTGCGCGCACACGGGCTGGCCCGCGGAACTCGGAGGCATGCCCACTGACTGGCGTGCAGCCCTGGGGAGCGGGGGCAGGTTGCCCTGACGGGGGGTTCACAACCTCCCCACGGGACCCACAGCAGTGGCACTGGGGCTCAGCCACTTCTGCTGTGACAGGAAAATGGTCGGCTCATCCGCTTTCGGTCCTTACTGACACCCTGCCACCACGTTCTCTTTCCAGTCCTGCTCACAGTAATGAGGCTTTAAATCCTTCCAAGTTGCTCTAAAAGGCAGTTACCGGCTCTGTTACTGTGACCTTTTCAGTGCCACATGATTTATGGCGGGTGGGAGAGTCAGAGAGGAGTGGGCCACGGACGCCTTCCCTCCCGCCCCACAGCCTTTGGTGTTTAAGTGACGGCACTGGGTTTTATGTGGCTGCGGGTTGTTTCCCAGAAACCTGTGTGGCTACAAAGCTGGGAGAATGTCACATCCCACGCTTTTGTGTGGTGTCACTGACCCTGGCACTTTGTCACCGGTGGTCAGAGCCTCCGATAATACTCTTAGGAGACACTGAATCTTCAAGTAATGGGTTGTTTTTAAACCACTGTATTGGGGTGTGATTAACCTACAAAAGGCAGCACGTATTTCGTGCATAAGTTTACAACTGCATGAGTTTGCAGACAGGTACACACCCCCGGACCCCGGCCACAATCTCTGCTGTGGACCACACTTCCAGCACCTCCGTCCGTGACTTGTCTCCCACCTTCTACTTATAATTATTGTTATTTTTTGTGATAAGAAGACAAGAAATTCTAGAACCTCCCCACTTAATATGTTCCGCTCTCAGGGCCTGGGCAATAATAATCAGCTTAGCAAACACGGCCCTTCTGATCTTCATGTAAATTGTTTTGTTTGGGGAGATTTCTTCAGTGTTGTTTATCTTTGTAACAGAAATTGGATTTGTTGAAAATCTCAAGAAGCATCAGCAGATTTCGATAGAGTTCAATACCTGAACCACTCCTGCAATTCTATTACCTTACATCCTGTCTCGGCCCCCCGTTCTTCTGCACACCTTTACCACAAACGCCTAAGGGAGAGGGTCCAGGCCTGGACACTAACCTTCGGGGCCTGCTCCACTGTCCAGGCCCAGGTGAGCGAGGACTGCAGAGATCACAACGCCTGAGCCATCCGCAGCTAGGGAGGGAGCACACGGGGGCAAAGGGGACCCCCTGCTGTGCTTTATTTGCATGTTAAACTCATAGACATATTATGAAGCACTGTGTCGACCTTCTTTTTTTCTTCCAATAGGTACATGGCCACCTCACTTCTAATGGACGCATGGCTACCTCGTTCTGATGGACGCACGGCCACCTTTCATCCCCACATTGCGAGCACGCATGATGACAGCTGACGGTCAGGTCAGTGTGAAGCTGCAATAGGCCCAGTGGCCCTAATGTGTAAACCCGACACTGTTGTCCCATTCAGGGCTCCATCCTCATGACCTCATTTAACCTGTATCAGTTCCTTCCTACAGAGGCAGTTTTGTGGAGCATCACGGCTCCAGCATATGAACCTCGGGGACACAATTCAGTCCACAGCACCCATGTTCTCTGCGACCCCGACAAGAGCCAAGGAACCAAGAATGGACGACTGTCAGAGAGAGGACGTGGGGCTGCGGCCTCTAGGGGCCCGATTCCGGGAGGCAGACTGGCTCCCATGAACCCAGACCCCAGGGCAGTGGAACCACAAAGGGTAACAACAGTCGGGCTTGGGGCTCAGGGGGCCCCCACTGCTACATGTTAACAGGAGTGGAGCCTCATAGCCTGGTGCAGGTCATGGCCTCAGAACCAGACATTGCCAATTACTGCAACTTCCGTTGCAGTAGAAATGCCTTCATTTCTACTGAAGCCCACACATAAGACATAACAGAGCCCATTAACTCCAGGATGGCTGACGTGTTGCCTTCTCCATCCAGCCCTGAGCTGGTGGCTTAGACCACAGGCCCCTGGACCTGGTCCTTTCCTGGCTAGCACTTGGCTCCATCAACCCCTTCCTATAGAAAGGCTTCGCCTGTGAAAGTTTTTCTTGGACAAATACACTCACTGTCCTAAGCAGCCTCGAGCACTTGTGCTGGGTGCCCTTGACGTTGTAGTTTTTTCCTGCAGGGAGAAGGAGCCCAAAGCAAACTTATACAGCCTAGAGGAAGTACAGCTGTTTCTCCTGGGGTGAGGAGTGTTCTAGCGAAAAGCTTCAGGGTCTGGGGAACGAGTTAGATGAAACAAATTCTAGGACAACATGTTTTCGTAGCGCCTGGACACGATTCGGCAACTTGGCCTCAGGAGACGTTTTGATTATTTGAATGGAGGACACATTTTCTCCTTGCAGAGAAATCGTTTGAGATGGTGCTGGGCGAACACAATCCATCTGCAGCAGGAAAAGGCCCATCCCGCATTGGGTTGGTCCTGAAGGGTGCAGGCGTGTGCGATATGGGAGTCCCCGGGGCGCCCACAGTTTGGCCAACAGCTAAGCTTCCTACAGGAAACTTCCTCACGCAGCCCCAGGACGAGGCTACCAGGCTCCCTGGCGGCAGTCGGAGAAGGAATGAGTGATACTCGTGTGATTTCCCTGTGCTTCCTCCATGGTTGTCGTTCCTGTCACACAATATACATCTTCATTTTTCCGTTTCGTAACCACTCGCAGGCTCATTTGTTCAACAAGAAAGACTGTGACCACCTGTAGCAGCAAAGCACTGTGGGTGCCCGAACACTGCTAAACCAGTGAGTCACTCTGGTCCCCACTCCATGTACACATGCGCCACGTCCACCCCACTAGTAGAGAAACGCACTGCTAGGAACACCGTTACCGGAGCCAGCAAACAGCGCTTTGTTTCCCAGCACACCTTCCACGTGGGAGTGGGCTGGTGAAGGCTCTGCTCAGCCCTGCGTTAGCCGCAGGCTCTGCACCCACAGGCGTCAGGTGAGCAGGCTGGGGACGTGAGTGAGGGAAGGATCAGAGCGGGAGGCAGTGGACGCAGCCACGGAGAGGAGAGTGGGGCAGCAGTCAGGACACTGCCTGTGTCAGGAGGCAGGTCAGCAGTCAGACGTGGTGACAGTGGGAGAGAAAGATGGAGCCGGGAAGGGACACGCAGGGAAGAGATACAGAAAACTAAAATTTTTTTTTAAGTTAAATATTTGTAAACAGTTACAAAATTTGTTTGAATGTTAAAAAAGACTAAGAAAACAAAAATGCCCAGTGCAGGGGCAAAGACCTCAACTGGGAAAACACGTGCACGTGCACACACACACGCAGTATTCACACCCGTGTACGACGACGTGTTGGTGGTGTTGGGGGAGGGGTGGCGCAGGTAGGAAACACTGTTGGGAGACACAGGAAGTGACAGCCAGGACACTGTCCAGTGGTGGACGTGGCCAGACCTCTAAGCAGCCTCCTTATGAGCTGCATTACGGGCAGGACAGGACACAGCTGTGTGTTGTGTAAATGCTGCTGCACAGCAGAGAAAGTCTGGGGTAGACTTGAGTCAAGCGTTCTAGTCCCACTTTGCCGAAGGCATATGTTGTGCCCCAAAGCCGGGAACAGACCTACGAGGCCTGGATGCGTTGGCTCATGGCGGGCAGACACAGACCCACAGACCCTATCTGACAAACAGGAGAGTCCACCAATTGGGAGGGCTGAGTAGTGATGGAGGAGTCAGGGCTGGGGGGTGGATCTAGGACTCCAGGCCGCCACCCAGCAGGCCCCCCAGAGAAGTGACCGGGAAGACCAGCATCCTTTGGGTCCCTCCATCTCAGGGCAGGGCCCCGACTCAGGGCGGGTGCTGCTCCAGCTGGGAGGGTTGGTTACTCAGATCAGGTGGCGTGTTTCTAAGTCTGTGGTTTTAACGTTGCCATAAAACAATTCACAGCGACCACAATTCACTTTTATAACAGCGTTTCCACAAACAGTGCATCAGAAAGCCTATAAAAGAGAGGTGTGTTGTCAACACATTAGGAATAAAAGGAAAAAAAATTCCCCAAACACCATCAAAAGTAAGTGTTTTCTGTTCCTTAGTTTTGGAACTTGTTACCTGCTCAAGAATTCAAGTGTCTTGAAGCCACGAAGTCCCCTGCATGGGAGCATAATGAGCCAGCTGGTGACTGCCTCCGGGAGCGATATCTGGCTTTCACGGCAGAAGGAAAACCTGGCGGGGGGTGGGGGTGGGGGGGTGGACTCTGCTCTCCTGTCTGCAACTACAGACTGAGCTGGATGGGAAAAGGCTTCAGGTTGAATCCTGTCTCACTCCTCATTCGGGTGGTGC
Organism: Rhinolophus hipposideros; assembly: GCF_964194185.1. Taxonomy (NCBI): domain Eukaryota; kingdom Metazoa; phylum Chordata; class Mammalia; order Chiroptera; family Rhinolophidae; genus Rhinolophus; species Rhinolophus hipposideros. Next base: position 2,681,566 of record NC_138070.1, on the reverse strand, counting down.
TGGCTGAGGAGACCAAGTTTGCTGCAGCTCAGGGCTGCTCCGCTCCGCTCGGCAGCTGCTCAGACAACAAAAGGGGAGAGAGCAGAGTCCACTTTCCGGTCGGGCCGCCCTGAGGCTGTGAGCAGTGGCCTACCTGCCTGTCCAGACGCCGTCTGGAGGTGGTGCGGGACCTGGGACAGGAACCAGAGCGCTCAGCATAAGGACAAGCCTTTCAGAGATCCTCTCTCCCATGCGTCTCTTCTCCATATTGTATTTGTGTCCACGTATCACCTGATACTCTCAAGTGGTCAGTGTCTCATTAACCTCACCCTACAGATGGGGTCTGGGCAGGTAGCTGGGACATTCCACCCAGGTTCCTCAGTGGGGGTGTGAAGACAGAATGTGGAGTCACGCAAACTGTTCCATGTCTGGGGAGCAGACCTTTCCAGGCAGGTCGGACGCTGACCCTGAGCTCCTGGTTCTCTGTGGATTTTTGTCTTCCTTCCCAGTTCTTGTTCTGATACTTCTCTGCTCAGATTTGCCTCTGGCCTCAGCTCTCAGATATAGAAAATGTCACTGGCGTTTACTCTACCTTTTCCGAAGGTGTGTTTTACTCAGAATGCTCATGGGGGAGCAGTCAGGTCCATGGAGCCCCTCTCAGATGGACAGGGGGGAGAGGCCCCCACAGGGAGATGTGACTCATGTCCCCACCATGCCTGGGGGTGCTCCAGAGGGCAGGGACTCACTTCACGCAACAGGACCTCAGTAAGATGTGTTTCAGTAATTAGGAGACACACACACGCACGAGCTTGGGGAGTCCTCTGCCATTTTCGTGCCACCTTTGAAGTGAAGGAATCAGTACATTGGTACTCATGACCTGGAATGTGTCAGCTTGTTTTCACGTGGCAAATCCAAGTACAATCATTGAGAAATGCCAGTGTGACACGATGACGTAATCGGCATCAGTCAACGAGCAAATTCATCACAGTGGAGATTGGTTGTGGATTTCCTCTGAATTAGCAGGGTGGTGTCAGGACAGGAAGTCTTGACACAGCTCAGCTCTCCATGGATGTCCCCTGAGAAAGTTACCTGGCTGCCGTGTTCAGTTTCCTCATGGAAATATATCGACTCGGTGAGGAAATAGAGTCCACTATAAGTGTTTCAGCAATAAGACACTTAAGACAGGAATTGGATCTTCCACAGACATGGGTGAGCTGGGAAAGAAGTTTGTGGAGGACGCAGCCGGAGAATAAAGGAACAGTCACTGGTTTTTAGAACTTCTGAAGCACCCGAGAAGCAGGGCCTGAGGAAGCAACACAGCTCCCAGCCGCCATGGCCTGTGCTCTTCATACGCCTACAAAACCTCTTTCAGTTCCCGACTCCAAACTCTAAACAGCCTCTGGGGAAATGGACCCAGAAAATGCAGTGCCCAGGCACACAAGAAGATGGTGGTGGGGCTAAGCTGCCCACAGGAAATTCAGCACGGACGTGTGCATACCCAGGGCAGAGGAAACGCGAACATACGCTGGAACCACAGCTCACTCATTCATGTATTGACTGATTCTTTCACACGTGCAGACTGAAGGATCACCTACTTTCTAACAGTCACTGTCTGGTGCTGGGAGCTAACGGTGTACAAAGCAGACGCCATCCTTGCTGTTGTTCTGGTGGTGGTTCCATCTCACGGCTCTCACTGCAAATGTCGCTGATACCTCTTACTTCTGTGAGCAATAAAGTGAATGAGCTTCTGATTGTTGTTTGCTGTACAGAACGTGACCTCAGCCCAAGTGGGAGCTTGGAAAGCTGTAGCTACACCAAGTTGAAAAAGAAAAGAAACAACAACCAGACCTTCTTACTCCCTATTAGCTCCATGTATGGCCTTGTTCCCTTCCCAGAAAGCAGACGTCAGTGACATCGGTTTCTTCCCAGAGCCTGGGATGCCTCCCCGACGTGAGGTAGCTAGCTAGCGCTCCCCGGTGCTTACGGATGAAAGGGCGAAATGTGGAGACTGGTCCTCACAGGCACTGCTTTCTCTTTATTTCAGGAGTCAGTGCTGGGTGCCAATGAGCAGCCACGTGCACACACTGCGGGTCTCGTGTTCTGATTATTATTTGCTACGAGCGAATGCCCTATCAGTCTGGGTTCTGATTCTAGAAAAGCATGTGGCAGAGGTGGTTTTCTGTACTCCTTTCAAGAAGAAAGGTGGTAGCTGGACTCACGACTCGTCGTGACTTGTGCTAAGGGAGCAGGCACGCGGACACAACTCTCGGGCAGGGTTCCCAAGTTCGTTCTGACAGTTTGAGTTTCACATTACTGACGGCTGCAGCACACACCTGTGTTTATGTCCGGGTGACACTGAGAGAGAGGAGAAGTCTTGAGCCAGCAACTCCTATGCTGTGAACAGGGTGGCTGCCAGTGAATTCCGGCCTCTGCAAGGTTTTCACTTTAGTGAATTCACGGCACAGTAAGTTGGGGAAGAAAGGTCTTAGCGAAGACGCATCCTAAGTGAGAAAGCTGCGGGGAAGAGGCTGCCGGCGTGGATGGGATTGGTTATGGAACTTGACAGGAGACCATAATATTTGTTTTGCTGCCCTGTGCCTGCTGAAATGAAAAGCCACGTCAGGGGAGCGCTCAGAAAATGATGTTCTTATTTCTTCTACCTTCTTACAGTGCTGGGGCTTCTACGAACGCAGAGCTAGAAATGATCATCACACTCAATCAATATGAAAAACAAAAGCAAGGTTATGAGTCAGAGATATTTCAGCCTCAGAACAATAAGGCAACTGATTGAGTCCAACGTAACTGGCCGCCAGTCATCTTATCTGCGTGGCGTCATCGTGACTGCCAACAGCCCCGGAGCTGGAGGGACCGTGACTGGTAAACCAGGTGTCCCGAATGCCTGGAGTGTGTCCTCTGATCGTCCTAGGCCTACGTGTGGCTACTGAGGCACTGATACAGGCAGATATCTCACAGATATTGTGGGACAGTCCAAAGTCCCCAAGTTAGAATGTCGCATACGCTGCAAGGCTGGCCATTTTGAGACCATTACTGGACATTTAAAGTACAACTGCCAAGGCTTCTCCCCACATCTAGAATAGCACATAGAGGTGGCAGGGGGGGTGGAGGCAGCTCACAGCTGTCGAACCACTTTCATTCAAATGTGATGGGCCCAACTAGCCTACGAGTTGATATTAAGAATTTTGTCCGAGAGAGAGCTGAAGAGGAAAACGCATACAGGTAATTGGTTAAATAACTATTGTGTTTCTTGAAGTCACCAGGAGTGGACATGGGAATGTGTGAATTAGAGAAAGCCAGGTGACAGTCCACTCAAGCCCCACGCATGCACCCCGAGAGCCTGCTGTCCTTCCGCCATTCGATGCGGCCACATTCGCTCCCCTCCGTGGAGCACACCCTGCCCCTCGTGCCTGTGGGCTTGGAGCTTGTTTGTCACTCACTGCTGTTTGTTCCGAGGCGCTGCTCATAAAACCAGGGGCTTCTCCAGAGTATACACAGGAAGGTGAAATACTAGTATTTTCCTGGAGAGCATAAGAGGTGTTCGCATGGTCCCACAACGGCCACAGTAAAAGGCAGTCCCCCTGCTGTCTCTCTTTTGGCTTGCTAGCCCCCCATCTTAGGCTAGCCTTTTCTTTCTGTGGCGTTTACCAAATCACTACACATAGAGCTGCACGCTGACGGCCCTGCAAACTTTAGAACCAGTGAGCTCGAGACACCTCCTAACTGCAAGAAGACTCATGCTGTCTTTAGCAGTAAGCATCGAATGAACCCAAGTCCTCCTGCCATGGGATGGCGTTATGAGGACACATGCCTCTCCCCAGGGACCCTCAGGGGTAGTCACAGGAGTTCATTCTCCTTCTCCCTGCTGTCTACACACCCATGGATCCCTGTCAACGGCTGGGGACAGAAGGACCAATCTCTCTGCCATGGTGTCTGTTGGCTAAAAAGCTAAGAACCATGGGGAGGTGAAAGGCTCCACAGAGATGGCAGGTACGTGTTTCCTGAATTTCTCTCCACCGGGGGTGACTTTATTCCCACCCGTCATCCTACCCATGATTTAAAAGGTAACGGTCATAATGGTGATACTAACGTTTTTACGGAGCAGTTACCACGTGCCAGGAAGTCCGTTAAGAGTTTTGTAAGTGTAACTCCTTTTAATTAACTTCCCCACACCTTTTTGTGAAGCGGGTTTGTCGTCATCACCGATGTACTCACGCGGAGCCAGCAGCAGCAAATGGCTCCCCGCGTCACAGGGGCGGTGGGAAGCCGGGCGAGGACGCGGGGCCCTGCCCACTCGTCTCCAGACACAGACACCGTTTGTCTGCGTATCAGAGAGAAGCCCTCTGGCCATGGTGCTCCGCGGCCTGGACGCGGGAGCCAGACGGGCTGGGTCAGCGCCGCTCTGTCCAGCTCACCGCCCGGTGAGCCTGGGAAGCGTCTCATTCTGTGCTCCTCCGTGTATTCGTGTGTAAATGGAGAATCAGGACGGTGCACTGTGAGGCCAGTACCGGGCACGTGCTAAGCGCTGCCCGGGGGTTACTGTTAATGCCACTACTGTCGATTGGGCTTTTCTGCGTTTCTACCGCAAGTTGTCCCGATGTCACCTTCTCAGAGAAGCATTCCTAGCTACCTATTTGAAACTGCAATCCCATCCGTCTGTATTTGCATTCGTAATGTCCCGTACGTTACTTCCTTAGCTTCTGCCTTCCTCTTGTCAAATGTGAGCCCCACAAAGCAGGACTCCTGCTCTGCTCCCCGCCAGGGCTGCTGCCCAGGACAGAGTCTCCCACGGGTGATCAACGCACACCCAGTGGGTGGATTTCACACGTTACTGGGGGCTCAGGCAGGTGGCTCACTACCAACCGCAGAAGCCAGCCCCTCACCAAGCTTTGCCCCACAGGCTCTTCATCCGTAAGATGGACTTGGGGAGTCACATGGTCCTCAAGAAATCCCTCCTCCTTCCCGGCAAAAGATGCTGGGTACCGTCAGGCATCATTTTCCTACATCCAGCAACCGGCAAAGTGACCATTTTACAACCAGCTATTCATCTTGTCGTCTGCTTTATAGAGCTGTTAGAGGAAAATGCCTTTAGCAGCCGATTTCTCAACCTTTGGAGCTCCAGGATCACAGTTATTCCAGTGACAACTTCATGACACGGTGTCTGGATGACATTACACTGGTTTCTAAGACGCGAGGTGATGGTGATCAGAACCTCGTGGTGAAATGCCCCGTGTGTGCACTGAACGCTCAGAGGAAGACTCGGCAGACACAGTGGGCCTTGGCGCTTGTGGGTTCGATGGCACAGGACGGGGCCCGAGTGAGGGCTGAAGCTGGGGCTGTGCAGGACTCCCCTTGATCTTCCTGGGGACCTCCAGGAGTTAGACGGGGACCCAGCCCCGCTCTCATTTCACAGAGCCCGGTGGCCTGTGGTACGGCTTTCAGAGGGCGGCTTGGAGCCCCTCGGCAAGCCTGTGGGCTAGGGTGACAAGAGAGGTGCTGTGTCACGTGGACAACAGAGCAGCGGGCACTGCACGGTTTCATCGATTTGATCCCATGATACCTTCCACGGTGGGCAGCTAATCAACCATTCTCTGTCTCTGGGGCCTAACGGCTTCCTGCAACTCGTTCCTTCTCTCTAAGGTTTTCATTTCCAAGCTGTGCCTCGGTTCCCTGGTTTGTAAAAGGGCTATAATAATACCTACTGCACAGGTTGCTGTGAAGATTAAACATATGCATATTGAAAGTGTTTGGAACAATGCCTGGGGCACAATATGTGCCAGAGGACTGTCAGTTATTACAATTGTTGTTCTGCAGCTTTTTTCATGCCCTTATCCCCTTTCTGCTGGTCTCGTTTCTCTGTTACCCCATGCCTTCGGGGTTCCTGGGTACAAAGTAAGCCCGTGTCACTGAAGGATGGAATTCCCAGGAGGGGGAATCTGATTGGCCTGGCTTAGGTCAGGTGTTTACTTCTGGACCCGTCATCTGTGACCAGGACATGAGGTCACAGTGTAAGAAGATCAGGGAGGCTCTTCAGGGCCGAGGGTGGGGCCGACTTTCTAAAATGGAGCGAAGGAGGGGAGGAATGACGGGCATGTGTTGGTGCATTTGTAAAATTTTATGGGATACTCTTTTTCTGTCTAGCGTGCAGGCCCCTTAGACGTCCCCACTAGGCCTTTGTGTGCGCCCCCGAGCAGCCCCGGAGCGCCAGGATGCAGCCGATGCGAATGGTCATCAGTCCTACGATTTCTTACGTTCCCAGCTCCGCCATGTCTCTGAGAGGACAGTGTCATGTTGTGTCCTCGGCTTTGCTCCTATTCCTCACCCCAGGGTGTGGACGGAGATATGGGGCCCGTGTGCAGGGGAGGAAGGTGGGCCAGGGCGTGGGGGTGGGGAGCTGCCGCTGCCAGGCTTCCAGAAACGGGAACAGACAGAAAAACAGCCTCCCCTAGCGCCTCAGAAGGAACCAGCCCCACGTGGATGTGGACTCCCCTTGTGAGACCACGTCTGACTTTCTACCTCCAGAACCTGAAATGATCCTTTTGTGCTGTGTAAGGAGGACGGAGCTTTTGGAGGATAGACCTGTTTGGGGTCAGGAGGCGACTGTCACCAGCTTGAGGACAACTTCAGAGGGAGGGTGAGTCCTGGGAAGGAAAAGGGACCTTGAAAGACACCCCCAAACCCCTGCCAAGTACTTGTTGGGGTCAGGCTGGTACTTTAGGTATCTTTACTTTGCGCCCAATCCTTGGCACATTGTGGATACTCAAGTGAAAGGGGAAAATGACAGAAACGTCCCTTAAGATGCTGCTTAGCTCTCTTCTCCAGAGACTCACACAGAGAGAGCTGCCTGCCGCTAATGCTGATCTTGGGTTCAAAGACACAGAGATACTCAAAACTATTTCCAAATCAAGCAACAGCGGAGATGACCAAACATTAACTGTTTGGTAGGCCCTGCCCTGGGCCCCTCCGATATTTTATCTCATTAAACCCCCCAGGAGCCTTTGGTTTTATCGTTTTATAAATGAGGACACCTAGGCTTAGAGAGGAACACAGGTTTCCCTGGGCCACAGAGCAAGTTAGTGGTGAAGTCAGGATTTATATCCCGCTCCCCACACCCAGAATCGGAGATCTAAATCACAAGGCTATCGCAAGGCTGACAATCACACAGAATAAATGGAAAATGCTGCCATGTCTTTTCCCAGCCCAAATACAAAAGATCAGAGATTAAAGACTAAAGATAGCCAGAACCAGGGGTTTTCTGGATCCAGAAGTGTCCCAATTATTAATAAAATTTTAGTAACAATTAGACATGTGACCTTTTAACCGTTTTTTTTTTACCTTTGAAGATATTCCGTTAGGTTCCTAAAATGTGGTAAGAGATTAGTATCTGGACAACCTGAAATTTTATCCATAGAAGGCTTTTGGGGTGACCTTTGGAAAAGGGTCATTATGAAGCTATTCCAACCACCTTTCCTGGGGCCTGAGGAACAAACACTCTGAGTCATAGCCCTGCCTTTCTGGGACGGGTGTATCTGCAACTCATACATATTTATATCAAGTAACATATTAGAGTAAATGTCAATGTAACATGCAGAAAAGTAAATGACCCATAAAGAAAAAGAAATGATTTTCTCTACCATGAAAGCTTTTAAATATGCAAACATTTTGGTGCCCAATAGAGCAAGTCGTAAAGAGAGTTTGGTGCATTTTCTCGACAGAGGTTTTATAAGGTTTTACAAGGGTTTTGGTTGGTGTGCAGTGTTCAATATTTCATTCGATTGCTTTTGAAACCTGTTTATTGGGCAATTCATACTCCACAGCACTGATGTCTCCACAAATGCCTGGTGTGTGTAGGGTAAAGACTGAATACTGATAGATTTCTAAACCCAGAACAACTATACTTGGGGTGATGGGGATTATGCTTCCAAAAATGCCTGGAAATGTTAGGGATTGAAGCTTTACAAAAGTCAATCCTGGACTTCTAGCTGAGTTAGAGTGAATTCACGACAGATAGGATACAGTTCATTTTTTTAAGCCCTTTTAATTTGTCAATGCTCCTGGTGGCACATGATTTATTAGACAAAGTCACGGAAAAGGTAATGAGAGAGGTTATCTCTTTATAAAATACTGGCATCCGCGAGGTCTGATAACTAAGTTCCAATGTGAAACCTCTCCTTTATGAAGAACCTCATGGAGTATTCATGATGTCTTCATGCCTGTGTGTCAGCAGCTTCCCAACCTCCTAGCTTGAGGAGCCCCAGGAGATGATTTAGACCAAATTTAGGACAGTGTTTATATCAAGGGAAAGAAAGGGAGGATACAACTAGAAAGGGGCACCCAGGAATAATCCACAGGATTCGAATGTTTTAACACAGCTCTGCCTGTATCCATGGGCGTTGGTGCTACTCTTCTGGTGACACTGTTTTGTGAGGTTCTTTCTGGATCAGGAAAACTGCGGGAGGCTCGTACTCCCCCCCCCCCCCCCGCGGTCCCCCCAAAGGGAGGTGCTGACTCCCACGGATACAGTGACGCTGGAGCACAGAAAGGGACTGAAGTTCTGAAACATGGCATAAGGACGAGCCTGCTTCGGAGTGTTGTCTGTCTGTGTGCTGACGCACAGGCCGACCCGACCTTCTCAAGGCCCTCCTCGGGGGTGCTGGACTGGGACACGACCCGAGTGAAAGGGGGGGCAGAGGGCTGGGGGTGATGGGAAAGTTGACCTAGAGCAGAATAAAAGGAAGGAGACAGCCTGAAGATTCAGAGAGGTGAGAGGGTGGAGACGTGGCTTCTAGAATGTGCTAAGAAGACACTAGGCAGACATAAATTCACCTTAGGGAGGCCACTGGACTTCCCAGCACTGTGGAGAAGGAAAAATCTTCTTTTAGTTTCAAATGTCAGCAGACTATATGCCCACAGGTCCCACTGAGTTGCATGACCACTGTGACTGTAGTTTTAAATGTAATGACGTTTGCCAGCTGCACTGGAGACCCCCCATGGGAAGGGTGGTATCGGCAGTTCTCACTTACATCCCTAGCTCCCTGCACATTTTCTGGACGGAAGCACAAAGGAAGGACGTGATACGACCAAAACTCAGGGTCGCCCCGCAGAGCTAGAAACCACACAAGGCCCGTCCAGTGGGATGGGAGCTTGGAGGACCGGGTCCTGAGCACCCTACCTGAGGAAGACCGCAGAGGAGAAACACCCTACACTCTCCCTGCCTCTGTCTCCCAATCTACCGTCTGTCCATCAACGTCTCCCACTGGCTCAATTAAGTCTTTACTGAAATATAATTCACATACCATGAAATTCACCCTTTTAAAATACACGGTTCAAGTCAGTGGCTATTAGTATACTCACTGAATTGTGTAACCATCATGAAAACCTAGTTTTAGAATAGTTTCATCCCCCCAGAAGGAAACTGTGTCCCCCATTAGCCGTCAGTCCCCTACCCAACTGTGGGCAACCACCCATCTGCTTTCTATCTCTATGGGTGTGACTACTCTGGACATTTCATGTAGATGGAAATACACACACGTGGCCCTTTGTGTCTGGCTTCTCCACTCGGCACCATGTCTTCAAGGTTCATCCCCATGTGGCGAGTGTCAGAGCTTCGTTCCCTCTTCTGGCTGAGTGACAGTCCATGGCACGAACGAGGAGACCACGTTTTGTTTATCTGTTCATTAGTTCCTGAACATCTGTTTTCTTTCCATTCAAATGCTAATCTTAACTTTCTATTTCTACAATCTGTTTTAATAATACGGAAACAAGTGGAAGGTGACAGACTTAGCATTTTCAATAAAATATCTCAAAATACAGTTTGCTATCACACAACTTGTTAACTTTGTAGGAGGTTTCAAATGTTTCCCAGGACAGAGTTATTGCGTTTCTAAGTATATCACATTTTATACATGGGCATAACTTATAAAGGGGGAGAAAATAATTAAGGGGGGGGGAATTGTCTGAAACATGTCATTTAGCTTAAACTGAATGTCTGAATTTGGATAAACTAAATTTCTGGAAGCAAAGGTAAAAACTCCTGGGAGAAATCGGTAATTTATCGCATGAAAAGTCCTAATTAAAGGAAAATAATAATTCCTTGAGTCTTTGCCTTTATGAATTTTCTGTTTTGAGAGTGTAATACTCTACAGACCCATAGAGGTAGAGCTTTTACTAAAAATGATATTACAAGCTATTTCAACTACCCCAAATTTGTGTTTGATACTGTTTAAATTGGTGATTTTTAAAATATATTAGGTTAACAACAGTTAGTTAAGAAATTCTTGTCTTTCTATGTCCTTAAAGGCGAAGGTCAAGGAGTAAGAGTTCCAACGTGGCACCTCTTTTTCTGAAAAGGACCCGCACTTTAGGAACTCACCGTCATGCTAATGCTGTTTTCTTGGCCCTGTATCCAGACATCTGTTATGGGGCTAGAAACGGTCGGGGGATTCCATTTATGAAGTACCAGCTGAAACAGGCACCATTCACTCACCATCCGAGGTCACCTCCTTCTCTAAATATTTCCAGAAGTGGGAGATTGGGGCGGGGGGAGCACTCCTGTCCCTCTGACTCATCAAATCCTATTCAAAATCCCAGGTACATCACGACCTTTTCAAATTCCCACACTACCCTGTTTTAAAGAATATCAGCACCTCTGGAAAGAGCTTCTGAGGCTTGTTTGTCAGCCAATGTGTGACGTTTCTCCCACTGTTCACGGGGCCAGGTGCACAAACCTGGGGAGGTACCAACCTGAGTCACCCCAGAAACCTCCTTTCCTCACCCTTTGTGAAAGGTGAGCGACTCACAGCCTGCGGAAATTCTCACCGAGAGCTCCAGGCTGCCCAGGTAATGCAGGCGGCAGATGCCTGACGTGGAGTTGTCACTTTCCTCCTCACCCAGTCATCGGCACACACGACGTGACACGGTCCAACATGACTGCCACAAGCCCCATTCTTCAGTCACAAACGGTGCTAAGTCCTACTCCACCCCATCATCCAGAAAGCTTTTCTCAAACGCCTAGGGAGGGAGCAGGAAACTGCACCCTGAAGAATGCCAACCACAGAACAAAAGCAGCAGCTGGAAGCTCAGAGCCCTGCTTCACGGGGCTTTCCTGTCAGCTCTGCCTTCTTAAATGACCAGAAAAGCTACTTCGTGGAGGAAAAAAAATGTGTTTTCTGCAAATAAGTCCAGGCTTCTATGTGATTCATAGAACTTTTTATTTTGACTATTAAAGCAAAATTTGATTTGTTTTCCACATTATTAATAACTGCCCTCTAAATTCAGATAAATGATTTTTAAAAATAAGACATAATATCTAGAGTAAGAGAATACCATTTAAACGGGCACGAAATCATTCTTGTTCATAAAAATATCCGTAACTAGGTAACTGAGCTGCTCGTGTGCCAGCTCCTGTGACGCAGTCCTACTTATGCCTATTGTCTTGAATGGTATTTATGGCACTGTCCTTTCACTCGCGAAAATGTCCCAGTGTGGCTAATAAATTATCTCACCACCCCAATTAGAAGCTTCTTCCAGGCCCTTTGCTCTCTTGGTGCTTTAATATACCATTTGATTTAAGATGTTTTGCAGAATCCTGTCAGCTGAGGAGGCTGGGAGGTGAATCCTGTGACCCATGCACCGGCTTTGCGCTCGGTGGTGAAGGAAAGCGGGGTGCAGGCTGGGGTGCTGGTGCCGTGGGGGCAGCCCCTTTTAAGTGTGGGGTTCGCCATGGGATGAAATGCGGGTTCTGCAGGCTGGCCAGGCCACCAGGCTTCCATCCCTAGAAATGGGTACTAAGTGTTTCTAGATAAGGGCCAACGTTAGCCGATAGAACTTCCTAACTTCCTTCCTTCCTTCCTTCCTTCCTTCCTTCCTTCCTTCCTTCCTTCCTTCCTTCCTTCCTTCCTTCCTTCCTTCCTTCCTTCCTTCCTTCCAAGAAAAGAAACAACAGTAGCAACCAAAATGAATATTTTTGTTCTCTAAAACCTAGGCATGTCATATGCTCCACCTATAAAGTAATTAATACCTATGAGGATTCGGCGTTAAGATGCTACCATCTGCTTTGCCACCCGGAGAAGGGGAGCTCCTGGGCATTACGGTGGGAGCCCATTTCAGGCATGGCCCTGAAAACCCAGGGTCTTCACATGACCAGCCCTCCCAGAGAACACTCCCGAAGACTTCCTAGCTCCCAGGAGGGCGGTCTTTTGCCAGAAAGACTTTGGCCAGCCAGAAAGGTGTTTTTAGGGTGTCAAAAAATCATAATATTTATAATACAGTTTCTGTTTCTCATTTAAAATTTTGATCACAAAGACAAAAGAGGAGATGGACAAAGTCAAACTCTCTAACTACCCACATGTAATTAAGTTTGTTTGAAACTTTTGTTACTTTAAATGAACGAGCACATGAGTAAAGGAAGGAATAAATAAATACCTTATTCAGAAAGCTCACAATTCGATCGATACAAATTGCAGCCCACAGCTTACTCAATACCAGTCCTCGCCAAAGAGAGAGCATGATTTACAAATTTCTACGAGGCAAATTCTTTTCTTTGGGAGGGAGTGTGGGCAAGTTACTTTGCATTCCTAGGTGTTTAAGATTTTCCTGACATCCCCTAACTCCCGGCTGTCTAACCAGCCTGAGGTCACCTGAAACTGGCCATCTGTAGGAATCAGAAAGCATCCAGTCCTAAAACAACAAGGCATCGTCCAGATTTAAAGCAGCCAGAGACCCCCTGGGCTCATGGGTGACTGATCTCAACCCAGGAGACCCACTTAGAAGGTATAGGGTTGGCCTGTGGAGGATTTTTAGAGCGGCTTGTAGAGCTGTGTCTGAGACAAACAGCACCCCAAACGGCTGCGAGGTTAGTACTGCTGCCATTGTGTGTGGCTGAGCTCAGGCGTTCACAGAGGCAGGTCTGGCACGTCACCCCATAACCTTCAAAGGTAGGAAACTAGAGAAGCGATGTCCGACTCCTGCGTCTGTCATGTTAAATCTGGGTTGAAATGTCACGTTTCTATATCTTGGATATGTTATTTGAGATTGAATTTACTTACAAATTAAAAGCACTGTTGTCAGAAAAAAATGAATCTATATGATGCTGTATATTTACATTTATATTGTTTGAGAAAAGTTGCCAAACTATCAACTGTTTTCATCTCTTGGTGGTAGGATACTGGTGACTTTAAATTTTGTTTCTTTCTAAAATAATCAGCAAGTTCTGATTATTCTCAAGTGATTGTATTTCATGTTAGTCAATGTATTTACAAGAACGCTGGAAGGATGTGTGTAAACGACAGAACGTTACTAGTTTGAAAACAAGGCTGCAGGCCTGTCTTCTCACACGGACCTGCCCTCTTATCTGCTGGCTCATTGCAATTCAATGGAAACACGATGCTCTTCATGGCTGGGATTATTTCATATTAATTTCTACTCGCTCTCAGACTCGTGACTCACACAGACTCCTTTGTTTCCCGTGAGAGCACTGAGCGTGCCTCACTGTGGAGAGCCTCCGTGACGTAGGCCCCATTTGTGGTGGAAATGCCCGAATGAGCCTGATGGTCATTCGCTTACGAACCTCGTCAGGATTCAGCCATAGAGCTGCCCGGCCTGAATCCATGTGGACTCGATGACCACTCTCCGGGAATGACTCACAGGGTAGCCCAGTCGCGGCGCACATGCGTGACACACAGATGTGTTTCCAACACTACTACACCACAATACATGAACTGTGCACACTTCTGTTTTTTTGCTATATAGTTGTTATGTGACTAAATTTACAATTTTGGCTGTTTTTCCAATTTGAAATGAATGCCAAAAACTTTTTAAATGACTATGACGTATGACTTGTCATTAAATAATAAGATTCAATAAGACACAGAAAACTCAAAAGAGATGACAATGAAATAATCAATTTTAACATGGTTTAAAAGGTTAAATGAGGTAATTTCTCCTTCAGCCACTCTGAAGGGTTTCCGATTTCCTGGGTGACCTTCAAGAATTCTATCTCTGCATTTACCAAAAATATTTCTATTATTTAACTAAAACGCTGCCTTTATTCTTCTAAGGAATTGTGTTTTTAGGGTGGTCATGTCTGACAGACAAAGAGCTTGTCCTCTGGTGTATAATTTGAGGAAGACCAACCTTGAGGAAAAACGGGGTATCATTGGAAAGGCAGTTCTTAACCACACTATGCCTTTTGAGAACAAAGTCAATTTTGAACTTAATTTATATTTATTTTTTTAAAAAGATATAGTAATAAAATTGTTTTAAAAGATATTTTCCTACTTCTTCCTCTCTCCCGCTTTAACTTCTGTTCTCAAGTCTTGGCTTCCTGTGGCTGTCACTGTTTACTTTCTCGTAACGGCCACCTCTCTCTTGTCCCCACTGCCAGGACTCTGACGTGGTCAGGCTACCAGGTGGGTTTCCAGTCCCGGCCCCTGAATCAAGCCTAGTCTGAGTCAGTCACAACAACCGGGCACTCCTTGGTCTATGATTGGCCTACACGTGAGCATGCGACCCATTTATGGCCAACGAGATAGGAGGGGAAGGATGTTTGGGGTACTGAGAATTTTTTTTCCTTAATAAGTAGAAATAAAGCACACAAAAAGTCTTTTGCCGCCCTCATATTCCAGGATGTTTGGGGTACTGAGAATTTTTTTTCCTTAATAAGTAGAAATAAAGCACACAAAAAGTCTTTTGCCGCCCTCATATTCCCTGTTGCGTTGCCTGCTGTTTTGGAGGACGTGACACCTGGATCTGAGGCCGCCACGTTGGGACCATGAGGCACTGAGCCCAGAAAACAGGCGCCAGCCCCTCCCCACGTCACTTGAGTGCACACACGTGGTCAGTGCTAATGGTCGTCTTTGATTTGCCAGTGGATTAGCTGCTGTGCTTTGTACGGAGAGAGAGCTAATTTAATTTTTAGCATTGCAAATACTGTGGCCAAGTTCAGATACTGAAAATGAGAATGATTATGAAACCAACACGACGCGCACGTGACCAAGAAATGTGAGAAAACTGTCATCCGAACGACAAACACATACCAATGGATTAGAGACCCAAACAGAGCACCCTGCACAACATGTAGGAAGGAATCTGGGGTTGGGCATGTTGGAGAAGGGGACGTGAATCCATATACAGAGACCGAACCTGTAGGAACCCACAAATGGAGACTGACACTCACGAGTCCTGGATGAGACAGGCAAGTACTTGTAAATCAACCACATTTTCTGATGTCCCCAGAAGACACCAATGCTCACTGCAGACAGCGGCTACTGAATTCGCTTGGCAAACCACATGAAGGGACACATATTACGGTAGGTCCCTTGATTGCTCTAAAAAGCGGTTCATGTTCCAAATCTTAGTTCAAGGTTGAAAGCACCAGGGCCTGTGGGCAGACGAAGGCGGGGGTTGGATAACAGACGTCCCTTACCTGTGGCACCGATTCTGTCAGTCTTCACCGAGGATCATGTTTTCTGCAGCACAGTGATGTGTTCAATCACGACAGAAAGTTGTCGCCCCCCAGCTCTTCGGTACTTTGCTTTGCAAAATGGAGTTTCAAATCGTCTGTTAGTGAACCTGCAGGAGACAAAAGAATATATACATAAGACAAAAGAATATTTATAACCTGTTCAAATACGAGCTAGAATGTGCTCGTCTATCTACATATTCGGCAGACAGCGCAGATGCAAATTTTGGCTAATTCTATTCCATCTATAATGTCCCAAAGGAAATGAAAAGATCTCACTGCTGGAGGGCCCAGATATACTGCACATGACCCTGCTACAAAGGGGCGTGATTGGCTTCACTGTATAATGAGGCCTTCTAAAGGGAAGTCTCAGCTCACTTCCCAGTTTCTTTAAAACATGCTGAAGCATCTAATGAGACTTCTGACTTCACAGCAATGGAAGGAGATCGCCTCCTGAGACACTCACCAGCGCGACGGCTATTTCTTTCGGCAGCCCAGGAAATAACGTTAACATGCTGGCTTGTCATGAAGCCATCATTTCATAGTGTGGGAGAAAAATAACATATTTCTCTAATTTGGAAATACACTGAGGATGAGAACAGAGAGACAGAGGACATTAAAACAAAAGTCTATGTGCTGCTTCTCTTAGACTATCTGATGGCACCTGAAGAACCCACAGAAGCCAGGCTGCACGCCCCGACCACCATGCTGAGTTGTTGGGTGTGTTCAGCATTATGTGTGCACCCAACGCTCATACAGTGAAAAAAATAAAGCATTTATTTTTGTTTTGAAATAAGAGTTCGTCATAGCCCACTCCCCACTCCCCCACCCCACCTGCTAAAAAAAGTCACCAGGAAAGGACAGCCAAGACTTTGGTGCTGTTTTCACAACAGCTTAGATAAGGATTCGAAACATTCATTCGGGAATTGTGCTGGGGAAGTCAATGCCCCGCCTCCAGCTAAGCCCCACTAATATGTGCTGCCCTGACTGGCGAAGCCCTGCTGTGCTTTACGACTTTCTCAGTGTCTTTACTAAGATGGTAACTTATTTGGAATACAAAGTCAGTTTCATGAGTTCAGATTCCCCCTGAGAAAGAGGGTCTCGTGGATGTTGGCGTCTGCTGTGCGTGGCAGTGTTTACAGGTGCTGGACCTTTCAGATGTGGCTGGCCAGGCTGAGGATTTATAGAAGCAAAGGACCTGGCGGACAAATGCCTCGTCTGTCAAAATAAGCCTGCAGACAGGAGGTGGTGGGTATTTTTGGAGAGCTGGAAACAAAGTCCTCGAGGCCAAAGTCATGCTGTTCCAGTAAGCGAAATCCGCAGTGCCATGCCCAGACAGTTCTGGTGACACTGTATTCAGTTTGAAAGCATCACATTAAACTAACAGCAGGACTCAGCAGAACACAGCCATGATAAGAGCAGCAGAGCTGCTCGTCACATAGGACTTTGTGTTTACCTATATTCAATTTCACCACTACATAAAAGGAAAGAAGGATGTCCAGAGGGCTGCAGGCAGATCAGAGAACGACTATTGGACACAGAAGCAGAAAGAGTAAAATTATCCTATTCTTCCACGAGACAGAAAGAAACATGCCATTGCTATTTTTATTCAATAAAATTAATGTCTAACTAGTCCTATTGCATTTACATTCTTCTTTTAAAAAGTCATACATAAGTTGATATCAATATGCATGCATTTAAAAAATTAACATACTTTATTTTACTGCATTTAAAATGTCCTCATACCCTGCTTTATGAATTCAATATATTCTGAGCATATCCCTACACTATTAAACACACTATTTGAAAAGTAAATCATATGTATCAAAATATATATTGCCATCATCTTGTTGGATGTTTTAAAACAATTTTTAAACATTATCCCTGATTGGCAAACGCAACAATGGTCCTGGAATTGATATGGTCAGGATTCAATCCAAGTCTACTGGGACCTCAGAAATGTCTGAAAGCTGTGAAGGGACGGTTTCAGCCTTCCCCTCAGTATAAGCCACATCTGGGTCAGAGAGCGACGATAACCAAGTAATAATAGCCGACGTTTCCCCTTCTGCATGATGTACACTAGGCATTCTTCCAAGCGCTTTACCCGAATCAGCCCATCCAACTATCACCCTCAATAAAATGTAAATGTCATCATCTCCATCGTACATGTGAGTCGCCCAAGAAACAGAGACAGACAATCATTGAAGGCCACGCAGGAAGCAACAGTAGGAAGGAACCGAGTAAGAATACAAGCCCAGGAAATTGGACTCTGAAAAAAACCCCTCTTAGTGCCCTTTTTGATATCTCCTCTGTCGACAGAGGGTACAGCCTCTGGACCACCGAGAAATCGTCATGTGGGTCGTGTGCACAAGACCCCTACATGCTCGTCCGGCAGACACAGGAAGGGGTTCCCACATCGTGGGCTTTAGCCGCGGGCAGGGCACTGACTCCCCAGCGGATCCCTTAATGGATACTTTGAATTGTTATCTAAGATGTAGAAACAACACCCAAATAACACGTCTGCCTTCTCAGAAGGAATGTCACTGATGGGCTCACTGATCACTGAGTTCCTTCTCTGCGCCCATCACTTTGCGAGGAGCGAGGCAACGCAGCGGTGAGTCACAGACACAGTTCCCACCCTCCGAGGGGCGTGTACGTGCACACGGCCATGTGCATCTAACAGACGGAAGTCTACAAAAGGAAAACACGGATTCAGTGGAACATTAGAAAGGCCCCAGAGCAGAGGATTTAGGATAGGGGCCTCAGAGGAGGTTTCCGTCTTTCAGTAGTAGCCCAGTTCACCCCAACATTGACGGGGCCTGGGCCACTGCAAGGCCCCAAATGGCGACTCTGCCAAGCCCACAACCTGGACCTTCAATTTGCATCACCTCACCTTGAGCCTGGAGTATCAGAGCAGAAGCAAGGCTTCCTGGGCCAGCAGGTTTGGGGATATCTGCCCACCTGGGAGTTCCAGCAACAGGCTTCCCGAGTCCTCAGTACCCACAGACGGCTCCACAGCCTCTGGCGTTTAACTACTGGGCTGTTTGAAGGCAGAATTTATCTTGTTTGACATACAATGACCCAAACAGCTGTAGAAACATGTTGGGGTGAAGTCTCTCCGAGTGTGCTGATGGGACACAATTGTCAGGATAAGACAGAAGACCTGCAGCGTAATTGATTCATCTTCTAGGAAAGGGAAGCCGTGGGCAGATCGACTCGCCCCCACATACCGGGGGAACAGTCATTAAAAGCGTATTAGAATAACAGATCCAGGCTGCAGACCCGGAGCACGCTAAGAGAGAGGACCACCACCAGCTCTGTCTGAATCTATTTCTCACACAAGCCTCCTCCTCGGCTTATTCTGCCGAAAGGAATTAACTTAATGCAACAGCTTGGGGTCCGACAATTTCTGTGTATGAAGCCAGGCGCTGCTATAGAGGGAATCAGGGAAATTTAAGTTCCCAGATTCTAGATTCTAGAAACTGCAAGACTGAAAAGGGAATTCTCCCAACATGGTTTTATCCCGAAGCACTGTTAGGATCATCAGGGGACATCTCAAATATCAGGGAACATGTGACGGCGACCGGAGGGCCCCGTAAAAATCTATGTGCCTCCTCTCTGTCTCTTGGCTTTTCTCGCAGCTAAACTGGGGCTTGTGACTTGTTCTGGGAGGGCACGTGACATGTATCACCTCTGGGAAAAGGGACTTAAGGCCGGTGTGCCTTCTCTACCTGTCACTTCCCTGCTGCAAGGGCCTTGGAGGTCACCTGCTCCGGTAATGCAGCTACAAGACAGAAGGCAACTGCCATTTAAAACCAAGTCACATGTGCATGGGGAGTGAACCTATAAGATTTCACAGTGTGTGGGGGGAGCTGGTGAGAAACACCCTGACTCTCCTAGAAGCCCTCTTCCTGATGCCTTTCCAAGTCCACTCTAACAAACAAAGGAATGTATTTTCGTCAACACGATCTAGGAATAGAATTTCTGGGCCTCAGCCAGAGGCTACTGTAGGGGTGACGGATTCTAGAATAGTCTTTGTGCGTTCACAGCGGCGCGAGGACCAAATCTGATGGAGGGTTATAGCTCTCTGGGCTTGCAGTGATGGATGGTGTCCACACGGGCTAAGCAGATTCCATAAATCATAAGACATTTTTACTGACTGTACTGTGAATAGAGCTTGAGCCCCAACGCTGACATTTCACACATCTTAAATTAAGAATAATGGGTCCTTCTTTGATCATTTACCCAGTAGGTAGAATAAAATATCAGAGCTGAAAGGGCTTTTCATTAGGTTGGTGCAAAAGTAATTGCGGTTTAAAAGGTTAAAAATAATTGCAAAAACCGCAGTTACTTTTGCACCAACCTAATAAAATGGTCTTAATGAATCCCTCAGTTTAATCCAAATATCTATTATGTTCCATGGACCGTGATGGGTACTGGGAATTCGGGAATAGATGAGACCAATTCCCGTTCTTAAGCAGCTTATATTTTAAGTGAAAAACGAATATAGAAACTAAATAATTAGATGCATCCAACAGACTTGGTGGAGGTGTGCTCAGCTCAGCGTGGCCTGGACAGCTTGGCCTCTCTCAAGGAGCTCATGACCCCGCTGGATCGTGAAGGGTGCCTGGCCAAAAGTACGGAAAGATGTCCCAAGAAGAGGGAACTGGGTGAGTAAAGGAGTGAAGTGTGAAAGAGCAGGGTATACAAGGAAACAAATAATCAAACACGTACATGGTGGTGATCGTGTCGAGACCAGTCTGAATTCTTTGTACCTATGGCTTCCATCACATTTAATTAGATGTTACTCGAATGTAAGGTGGAGAAATGGCAGTACACGAAATTCTAATCTGGCTTTGTACTTTCCTAGCACTTTGTTTTCATGCATCGAATCTTGTGTTGTTGTTTTTTTATCGTGGAGATATGATGTATTCACCTGGCATGAGCTGAAGACTGTATGTGAATAAGAACATCTCTGATCATATGCAGATGGCCCAATTCTCAAATACTGCGTTTGGGAATGGAATGGCATATGTTTCAAATCTTGGAACACTTACAATGAAAGTCATTGTAAGAAATATTATGTCCATATGGTTAAATATTAAATCTGTGCTAAGATGGAATTTTATGTGTTTTCAAATATGGTATAGAATATAAACCCTTGGCTGATGTCTTTAATATATAAACAACCTTAACAAATGAAAAAGAAACAAAAAAAGCAAAGAGTCCATATAGAAAATTCACCTGAGAAGAAATAGAATTGAAAATAAATATCAACTTTTCTGATAACAAAACACAATATAGCATCTACATCGATAATATTTTTAATCATATATAACATTATATGTGCTAAGAGCTAATAACCCAAATTTGGAAAAGAAAATTGTATTTAGTACAAACTAGGTATTAGTACAAACTCTTCATAGAACACTTTTTCAACATGCATCAAAAGCCCTTAAAATGCATAATCTTTAATCCAGCTGTCTTATTTTTTTGATAGTAACCATCAAGTTTTGATCACATCTTGAGCATATTTCAGTTCAAATGTAATTGATTTCTACATTGCTTAAAATAATGAAAATTCAGATCAATCTACTTGTCTAAAAATTACAGTTGGGTTACACCCAGACAGAGGTTGCAAACCGGAAGTCATGAGGACAATCTCGCCTCCAGACGTGTCCCCATTGGCCAACTCAGTGATTTAAATCAAAGTTCCGTTGTTCCCCCACATTTATAAATAGGCCCTTAAGATAAACTCTGGGATGCTGACCGGCCTTCAAAGAACAGAACCTGGGTCAGCACTGCATCCTAACATGAGCAACCCCGGCTGCCACTAGACATTCAACCAGACAGTGTGAGCGTTTCTCTGTTTACTGCAGTTCCCCGCACCCCTGACTGACCTGCACAATCACTTCAATCACTTCCTCCACCTGTCTGCGTCCTGGAAGTGTCTGAGTGTCTCGTTTTCGCATTATACACATGTAGTCAATCCATGTAGTATCGTATTAGTCAGCCATTAGAAATGGTATCATTGAAATATTTACTGAGGGAGAAAGACGCACCTGACGTAAATAAGTATTGAGAATGTTGCAAATCAAAATTCACAACACGATTATTTTCTTGCCTCCCAAACGCATTTTGGCAAAGAACCAAAGACTAGAAAGATCTGCAGCAGAATCTGAAGTAGGAGCCTCAGTGTGGGAAGAGCTGGCACTTTTCATCTCCTCCTCCTGCTTATCTGCACTTTCCACATTTCCTATGATGCCCACCTCTGCCCCGTCTTCTTCCACGTACGGCTCCTGCCCTCAACCCCTCGCTCGCTCCACCCCCCTCACCACTTTGGTTTGGCCCATCGGGGGTGCTCACCTCAGGGCCGCGGCTTGTCCCCAGAATGGGCCGTCCTACGTCTGGGTCTGGCCGGTCCTCTGCACTGTCCCTGTCTCGGCCCCAGTGACGCTGCCCCCCTGATTCTGCAGAAGCAGACGGCCGAGAGCGGGAGCTCGGTGACCTGGGCCTGGGCCTGCCCTACCAGCCACTTTGGAGTTCAATCCTCTATGTCACTGTCGCTTTAAGTGGAATATAATGAAAACTTAATAATAGGCTGTAAGACCCAGAAACCTGAAATGTCCAACAAGATTATTCATTAGGAAATGTTTTTTTTCATTAGTACACGGAGGGGAGAAAGAGTAAGATTTGTTTCTTACACTGGCTTTGAAGTCCTAGTGCCTAGTTCTAGTATTTCTCCATGTCCTGTATTTCCCACGTATGTTACCTTCTTTGAAAGGCAGCGTGTATGTCATGAAGTGATTTTCCAGGCATATCTCTGGCTATCTGAGATACAGACGAGACATAAATCCTTTTAAGCCTCCATTTTTTCACCTGTAATGTGGGAGCTAATTTTTGAAGGGACAAACTTACACTGTTACTACTTTTACAACCAAATCTCATTTGAACACGTATGTAATATGGCTGCAAATTTTTTGCTCACCATTTGAGGCCATAAACTTTCTAAAACGGAAGTGCAAGGAAACTTATACAGATGGACAGATATAAATTTAGATCTAGAACAGATAAAAGGTAGATACGTGTGTAGATCCAGAATCTAGATGAAGAAGAAGGCCTGAGATGTAGGCAGCTATGGCATCGGTGCAAAAGGAGCTACAGAATAGATGTCGTTTTCCTGGGTGTTGGACCAACCATTTTTCTGCCACTTTCTCTGCCCCCAAAACAGCAACATCCTGGAAATAAACTACACGAAACTAGAAAAATGTTAATGTCTCAGCGACATCAGGGTCTCCAAAAAGATTCTCAATGGCAAAAAAAAATCTCGAAATAGAAAACTGTGTTTGGCATTAAATTAGCGATGCTAATTAGCCCGAACGACTCAGAAACCTCATCGACCAGCTCTGGAAAGAATTCACTCCACAGGGATCTTTTATGACTGCTGGACTCAAGTCATTTTCCTGGGTCACCTTCTTCATTTGAGGAATTGATTCCTCTATTGGAAGGGCCATGCCCTTTAATTTGTGCTGCGACTTGTAGAGGTTTCTTCTCCTTGGCATGTGAGCCCGAGGCCTCTCCCTCAGAGAGAGGAGGCCGCAGCCCTCCCAAGACAGGCTGTGTGAGCGTTGCTGGCATTTCACACTGGATTCCCTGGCAAGCATTTTCCCATACCTGCACCTCTAGGAGCAGGCAGGTACCTGCGGGAACAGCTTAAAAGCTCCCAGCAGAAAACAAGGATTTCTAACGCGTACTCAGATGCCAACGCCCGAAGCTGACTGCGTTAGGTCCAGACTCCTACGTGCTTAGTCAGCACAGGCCTGGAAAAACAATTCCGTAGCCAGTCAGTCCTCTCAATCCACCTCGTGGGAACACCCCCTGGTGACTTCAGAGGCTTCTGAGATGGGGAAATCAGGAAATGTAACTTGATAGGGAACGCTGACATGGGCAAGTTTGCGGGAGAACCAAAGAGGAAGAAAGTGCTATTACGGGACACGTGGAGGCGTAGATAGGTCATTTCTGTCATTCATTCATACGAATTCTTTTCAAATAGTAAATGCATTTTAGAGTCGTAGAATGCATTTTATTCCATTTGTAGAATACGGCTTTTACTCTTTCCTTAAGATATTTTTACATTTCCGACTAGGGAAGTAAGTGACAGGTGACCAGATCAGATCTATTATTGTATGTTTCTGGTATCCAGCAGACGGCCTGTGTGTGGCAGTCCATTGTGTGGCAGTCTTTGGTGGGAGGTATTTGAAACGAATTAGTACAATGGCTCTATCCACACTTATCAGTATTGCTCTTCAGAAATCCTGGGCGGTTTGAGGTAGCTGGTTGAGGCTTTATTAAATTCAAACTCAAGCTATTAAATCAAGGCTTGGAGCACCTACTGCCTGGCTAGTAGAGAAATCAATCGCCATCTATTGCTTTGGGGATTTCTCTCTGTTATCCTTGGCCTCTGCGTTCTCTCAGAAGTACGGCCATTCACAATCCATAGTGGGGTGGGGTGAGTGAGGAGAGAAGAAAAGTGGGGGTTCAGTGATTCGGTGGGGGCACCTGCACCCTGAGTGCCAGCTGGGTGAAAACTCATCCAACTGTACTTCAGATGGGTGCATTTATCGTATGTAAATTATACTCCCTAACATTGATTAAAAACAGGTAGGAGAAAGGACACACAATGATTAAAAACGGGTAATAGAAAAGACACATAAAGATTCTTTTCTTTGAACAAGCTCCAAGTCACACAAAATGTCTTTTCTATGCCAATAGCGAGTGTTCTTCCCAATTTTCTGCAAATACGTAAGATGCTTGTTTGGAATAGCACCTTGTTAGTTGAAAATTCCCACGTTTCCCCCAACACCTAGTGCTGTGAATGGGTGCCAGGCGCATTTCCTAATTCTGGAACTTAATGGCCGCACCCCTGTTTCCTTGGCAAGGCAGGTTACTTACTTCCTCTTGAGAACGGCCGGGTCAAAGAGAAACACAATCATTTTTCCTCATGTGTCGGGTAGCAAGGAGGAGATGGAGGAAGAGAAATCAATACGTGTGACCGCCTCTCTTCTCACCGGAGTGAACGGGCTGGGGTGAGTCACTGGAGAGAACACTCGCTGCTGGCATAGAAAAGACATTTTGTGTGACTTGGAGCTCGTTCAAAGAAAAGAATTTTTATGTGTCTTTTCTATTACCCGTTTTTAATCGTTGTGTGTCCTTTCTCCTACCTGTTTTTCACCAACGTTAGGGAGTGTAATTTACATACGATAAATGCACCCATCTGAAGTACAGTTGGATGAGCTTTCACCCAGCTGGGACTAAGCAGGTGCCCCCACCGAATCACTGAACCCCCACTTGTCTTCTCTCCTCACTCTGCGGGTGGAAAGTGGGTAAGTATCGGAGAAGCAGGAAGCCAATTTTGAGCGCAACACCTGCACCACCTTCACGGCTGAACGGCCTGCTGAGGGAATTTGAATTGCAGGTACCGGGGTCAAGACAGGTGGCAATTCCGAGATGATGATGCTTGGTGTGTGGTTTCTGGGTCATTCTTTTGCAAGGAAATCAATTATTAAAGTGACACTATATCATCCTTTTCACACTTAAGTGTCTTCAGGTGGGATGGTGAAGAAAAGCTTGGAATTACATGTGGAAAGGTCTCCTTTTCAGTGCAGCTCTGCCACCAGTTAAAAATGCAAAGAACCCACAGGGATGTATAATTCTTGTTTTGTTATTGCATCTGTTTGTCTGTTTCAGATTAAGGGTCAGCAAACCTTTGCTGTAAATGGCTGACTAGGAAATATTTTTGGCTTTCTGGGCCAAAAACTCCAAATGAAAATGTTCCATAAATATCTGCATATCCATGTAGAACGGAAAGACCATTTTCAGCACGTGGGCTTTACAAAACCAGCGGCGGCCTGTGGGCCACAGCTGCTGACCCTGTGGTCTCTCGGCCTGACCCGACTATGCCCACAGCCAGTTACAGCAAACGGCCTAAACCCGAGCCCCTGCGAGGTCCTCAGTGTACCTGTTCTACCAGCCTTCTCGGTGCTGTGACAAATAATCATATATTTGGTGGTTTAAAAACTCATAGCTGTCATCTTACAGCTGTGGAGCTCAGGAATCCGAAAGAGGCATTTTGCGACTAACGTCAAGGCGCCAGCAAGGCCGGTTGTTTCCCGGAGCTCCAGGAGACAGTCCGGCTCTCGTCTTTTCCAGCTCCACAGGCGCTGCATTCCTTGGCTGGCAGCCCCTTCCTTCAACTCCAAAATCAGAACAACAGCGTCTTACATATCTCTCTGGGACTCTGACTTCCCTTCTGCTCCCTCTTTCAATGATGAAGTCCTTTATGCATATTACATCGGGCCCACTAGATAATCCAGAATAATCGTCCTACTGTAAAGTCAGCAAAATATCAACCTTAATTCCATCTGCAATCCTGACTCCCCTTTGTCACGTGACCCACACACGCACAGGTCCCAGGCCTGTTTGAGCCTTTCCTGGGCTGTTGTTAGCAGCATGTGCCACTCTAATTCTCACACCTTCTATCATCTAAATCGTGGCTCTGAATCCCTCTCAGTTTCCAACTTTAAAGCAAAGTCTGTGTACCACTGTTACTTCCCCACCTTTTCACGTCACCTCCTAACTCTTCATTTCCGCTAAACAATATTGGTGAGTTCTATTTCCCCTTTTTCTTTCACAGTTCAGTGAGAAATACTATTTATTTGCAGAAAAACCCTGACAACTTCCCTTTGATATTCCAATCGTTAAGCCAAGGGACTTGCTATCTAAAAACAGGAAGACACTGCGCAGTGTCTGTCCCTAAACTTTACAATAACCCGGACACCACACCTGTATGTGCTGTTATTTAATGAAAACACAAGTCAGTGGCTTTGCCCATCACCAAGCGTCTAAGCCAGTGGTTCCCGGGGGAGGGCAAGTCGGTCCCCTTGGGAACATCGGCAATGGGGAAACATTTTGGTTGTGACTACATGGGCCATGGGGTGGGGGCCTTGCGCCTGCCTGAACGCTGGTGTGGAGAGACCAGGGTGTAGACAGACACCCCACAATTCACAGGACAGACAGCCCGGAACACAGAACCATCTGGCTCCATGTCAGCAGCGTTCACGCGGGGAAACCCTGATGCAAACAAAACGGACTAAAAGTTAAAGAGATTTTTACTCGAGGGAGAGGTGACCACTAAGCATTAGGCAGTGACTCCTTCCATGAACTATTTTTAAAGCATGTCCCCGCCAGTGGTCCTCACTGCTCCACGTCCCAGGACGGCTGCGAGCTTCCCTGGAGGCAAAGACCACATCTCTCCTTTCCCAGAGAGAAACGGGGGTGCTCCTGTCTGCAAACAGTGTGACTCCTCAGCGCCTGCTGGGCGGGGACCGGCGGGGCACAGAGCTGCCCTGACATGCGACCCAGAGCTCCGAGTTACCGCGTGAATTAGCCTGCGTGTCAAGAAGGTTCAGTAATTGCCAGCTTTCACGAATAGCTCTAAACTGCAATTCAATGTTCTTTGTTTTCTGCTTCCGTAACTTAATGTGTGAAGGAGAAAAGAATCCATACACGACTCTTGAAAAATTTTGTGACTATTGAACTCAACTCTGAAGAAACAAAACCTCGGCAGCATTAATGTCAGACATTTGCAGACAATGACAAGCTAAAAAATGATTACACATTTTAAGAAAATCTGTATATTAATGCGCAGATATTCATATTTTTTCAACCATGAGATAATTTTGTGGAAAAAATGTCAAATGATAGGCAATTATTACCTTTATCTATATATTATATCTACATATCTATATACGTCCTCGGGATGTTCTATTAGAGAGATGAATCAAAAAATTGTGACCCTTTTCTCTGCCACAGTTTAATCGACATTCACAAATGGGGAGCAGCCCTACCAAGCGGGTATCCACGAAGGCATTCACAGAGACCACCCGGGAAAGTCTGCCTGCACCTCCTGAGCCTGGAAGGACCCTGGCAAACCCCCCAGACCACCTCAGGACTGGAGGCCTCTAGGAGCTGCGCTGAGATCCCCTCCCTAGGGAGCTGGGTTCTGAGCAGATGGGAGACATTCTGCCACCTCCCACTCAGAAGGGAGATCCCTAACCACACTGAGCTGCAGGCTAGGACAGAGTCCTCAGGCACAGGGGGCGTCACCTGGCCCCTTCAGGTGTCATCCTTTCTTGTGTGCGGGACCGGGTCAGAGGGAGATGGAGTCTTGGCGAGTCTTCCTTTCTCTGTGTATGTAATACACTGAATGTAAGGGCAGCTCATCGTGCAAAAAAAACAGGGTTTTGCCAAGCAGGGGAGGAGCGTCAATGCCAACCTGAAAGAGCTCACGCCTATGGTGACACAAACACCAACAGGAAAGGTTGTGCAAAGAAGGAAGTGGGGTCAGTACACGTGAACAGTGGACACTGGTGAGCTGAAGAGCTCATGCACCTTCCAGAAGGCGGCTGGGCCCAGCTCCAGGCACTCATGGTCGTGGAGAATGGGAGCCTGCAATTACTGTTTTCCTGAGAATTCTAGCAGCATGTAAAGCATGTTTGACCCCATAGGGTCAACCATTTCATACACGGATGTTCCTGCTGATTTCATCTGCAGAACTAAGTTCACCTCCTACTTCTGTTCCTTTCAGATTCTGTCCTTAGGCACTTCACTTGTGCTTTGTTTTGTTTTCCACATTTGAGGAATAATGCCAGCTTTGGGTGATTTCAAATATTAAAAAAAAACAAAAACTGACGTACAGAAACCTGAACTCACACCGCCTTAAACAACAAGATAATTGCTCTTTTCAGGTAACAGTAAATCCAGCGTACAATAAGCTACGGGCTAGTGGCCAGTGGCTTCAGGGCCTCAGTGATGTCACTAGACATACACTGCCTGAGGTAAAGGGAACCACTAGAACAATCTCCTCTGCACCTGGAAGACGCAATGACTGAACGCAGAGAGGCTGCCCACTCACCAGGACACGGGGTTCAGAAGAGAGGGCTGGTCAGGGCAGAGCAGGATGATTTCCGAAACACTCTAACCGTGTCAACACCATGAAATAGATCCAATTATACATTTAGAAACTTCTCATAAAGTCAAACCCCACCCAGAGAGCGTCACTAGAGCACTCTACCAAATGTTCCAGGAGAGTGAACCTCTCCTTCACAAAAATTTCCAACCAATTCAAGAGGAGGGAACACTGCGCCGTTCATTCTTTGAGGCCCCGTGTTGCACTCATCACGACCCTGAAGATACGTCACCAGAGAAGAAAACTATAGATGAACATCTCTCATCAATATCAACACAAAAGTCCTCAACAGAATGTTAGTCAACTAATAAAGCGACATGTGGAAAAAGACCGTACACCATGGCCAAGTGGGACTTATCTCAGCAATAAAAAGTCGTTTTAACATCTGGAAACCAATTATCATAGTACATTGTATCAACAGAATAAAGGTCAGTGACTCGGATTATCTCAATAGACTCAGAAAATACTTTGTGAAATTCAATACCCTATCATAATAACAATCTTTAAAAAAAATAAGAATATAAGAGAGTTTCCTCAGCCTGAAAATATCATCTACAAACATTCCATCGCTAACACCAAATTCGATGGTAAAGCACTGAATGTTTCTTTCTAATATCATAAAAGACACAGATGTTTCTGACAGCTTCCTTTCAACATTGTACTGGAGGGTTTAGCCAAGGCAATTAGGCAAGAAAATGAAATGTAAGGCATATAGATTCAAAAGGAAGGAGTGAAACTATGTTCTTTGCAGATGGCATAATCTTGTATTTAAAAGACGCTAAGAAATTCATTTTTTAAAAAACCTCTTAGAACTAAGAAAAGAGTTCAATAATGCAGCAAGCTTGCACGAAATAAAATGAATATACAAAAAAAATCAGTTGTGTTTCTATGCACTGGGAATGACTAATACACAAATTAAATTAAGCAAACAGATCAATTTGCAATAGCATTAAAAAGAATAAAATACTTAAGGCAAATGTAACAAAAGAAGCATAAAACCTGTACTCTGAAAACCACCAGTGTTGAAAGAAATTAATTTTCTAGCTAGGGCAATTAGTCAAGAAAATGAAACAAAAAACAACAAAAGTGGAAAGGATAAAGTAAAACTATATCTACATGCAGATGTCATAACCTTGTATATACAAAATCCTAAATAATCCACATAAAAACTATTACAAATAGTACAGGAGTTCAGCAAGGTTTCAGGATAAAAGATTAAGAAACAAAAATCAATTGTGTTCCTAGACAGTAGCAATGAGCAAACTGCAAATAAAATTAAGAAAAAAAACATCATATTTACAATAACAGTAAAAAAATAAAATAGAAATATATATATTTTTTAAAGTGCAAATTGATACTCTGAAAAACGACAAAAATTGTTGAAAGAAATGAAGGAAGGGCTACATCAATGGGAAGACATGCTGCCACGCTCCTGGAGAGAAAGACTTAGTCGTGTTAAGATCACAATCCTAGACTGATCTAAAGATTGAATATAGTCGCTCTCAGAAGCCCACCTGACCTCTTTGTGGAAATTGATAAGCAATCAGCTTCACACAGAAAACCCAAAGATCCAGATTAGCTTACCAATCTCAAAACTGAGAACAGAGTAGGAGGATTCACAGTGCTCAATTTTAGTACTTAATGCAACACGACAACAGCACAGAAGTGGTCGTGATACTGGCACTGGGACAAACACACAGCCCAGTGGGACAGAAGACGGATGAGACCAAGTCTGGATGAGGACGTGGGAAAACTCAACAGTCATTCACCGCTGGGAGGAATGTAAAGACATACAGCCACCTTGGAAAACAGCTTGGCAATTCTTCAAAATATTAAGTAGAGAGGTACAGGGTGACCTGAAAATTCCCTCAGGGGATAAACCCGAGAGAAATGAAAACATACATCCACAGGAAGACTTGTGCATTAGTGCTTGTAACAGCATTATTAATAATAACCCAAAATGGAGACAACTGAAACGCGCGTGAACGATGAATGGATAATTAAAATGTGGTTTAGCCATACAAAAGGATAATACTCAGCCATCCCAAGGAACGAAGGACATGCTATACCATGGGTGAACCTTAAAACTATTATGCCAGAGGAAAGAAGCAATGTACAAAAGTTCACGTATGATTCCATGTAGATGAAATGTCCAGAGTGTGTAATCCGTAAAGCCAGAAAGTAGATTAAACATTGCGTGTGGGTTGGGCAGTAATGGGGAGTGACCACTAATGATACAGGTTTTCTTTTTGGCTCCATGAAAATATTTAAAAATTGATGGTGACGGTTGTGTAACTCTGTGAAGGTGCTAAAAAATACTGAACTTTACATTTTAAATGGGTGAATTGCATGATATGCATATAATATCTTAATAAAAAGATGGGCTTTAAAAAAAAGTACCATTGCATCTTGCCAAGCAATTACAGTGCTAAGAAAGAGGATCAAAGAATGATCCAGAAGACATTTTATTAAACTCATACTATTTATTCTATCCACGCCATGCTTTCCTTACGTGTTTAGTACATGTAAGAATGGTGTAAAAGGTGGTACAAGAGGTTTCTGTGCTTTTGGTCCTGGGGTGGTTTCTGTGTTTCCCTGCTTTTTTTCAGTGAGGAAACGCTGATGTATTCCAGGGAAAAAAATGGGATGAGAAGAGACTTTTAAAATAGGTGATGAGGAGGTGGCATATTCATTCTATTTCCACAGACTCAATTCATTGGGTGAAACCTGGAGCAAAACTCATTTTAATGAAGTGCTTTGCAAACCACTCCGGAAAAAAAAAGAATGATCAGCATCGCTGTTCAACAATGTTGAATTGACTAAACCATGATTACTTTTCTGGAAATAAAAATCTTTGCATGAATACAAAAAATAATTGTAATTAGGACTGGGAAGAGTGAGAACTGAATTAAAAATGCTCATCTTTTATTAATCACATACATTTTTCATAAGGAGACTATTTTTACTAGCTCAGGCTAATAAAAAACCATTATGCTATAAAACTGTGGAAATCGGCTCATGACAATTTAATGCTGTTTTCCAAAGCTCTTATTTTGCAGGGGCTGAGATAAGCCAAGCTCATGTGGCTGTTCCTTAACTTCCTAATCAGACTGTCCTCGAGGCACGTGCCACCAGCCAGCAGCTCACATGCAGGTACAGAGTGTCACGGGCCCCTGCCTAATAACCCCTACTGTGCACTGGGTGCTCTGAGAAGGAAGAGAGCAAAATGGGGCAGGATTGCACACCAACCACAGGGCTTCCGGGGACTGCACTGCCCCCTCTCCCCATCCCCCCATCCCCTGTGCCCACACAGGTAAGCTCCTATCTTCTGACCTAAATCACATGAAGAAAAACTCCTCTTACTTGGATGCCTGAAGATTAGAAGAGCAAGACTGAGCACTTAGTGGACCGGAATCCTTTAATTATCTTTGATCTCCACAGTGCAGATGGCTTTGCAGACAGAACAGCAGAGAAGTGAAGCCACTCACACGAGCTTGGTGGATTCTGCAAGGCAGTCGCAGATAAGCAATGAAGCCGAGGTTCCATTCATGCTTCTGAGACTCTGAGACTCATTCTCTTTCCACTAGACTGCATCTGTGTCCATACACAGGGGATGGCGTTTTCTTAGCAGCGTGGAGAAGGATAATAAAGTCATGATTTTAGGCAATTCGTTATCGACAGAACAGAGAATTAAGTCAAAGGCTTTCAGCGGGACGGGGTGTGTATTGTAAGATTTTGTTTTTAGCTCCAGGTAACATAAGTCCCTATTCAGGGCTATAAATATATAAGGAGTTATGTTTTCACACAACAAGAACCAGATACAGGTAGGTTATAGATGACATGTGGCTCATGACGTTCCTTCCCTCTTCTTTCTCCTGAAATTCTGCAGGTGACTTCTGTCACATGGTCACAAAATGGCTGCTCCATCTCCACATTTTACATCTACATTCCCAGGAGGTAAAAGGGGGTGGTGCCAATAGACTACTTCTCACAAGGCTTTTTATGTGGATAAGGCCGCCTTCCCTAGCAAAATTTCAATTGTGTCACAATGATTCAAACTGGGTCACATGCTCTTAGAACCTGGGAACCTGGGGATCCGGAAAGTATTTTTGTTTTCCAGCTGTCGTAGTAAAGAAAGGCAAGGAAGGATCAGGAAAAAGGCTGGCTTCAGGGTGGCCAGGCAAGGGGCTCCCCAGGGAACTGAGTCCCACAGTGACGTAAGGAATGCTCCCGGGACCACAGAGGAGTGAACAAAATTCCTAGTCTGCACTTTCAGTGACTCTGGCTTCATCCCATTTTAGAAATGATCATGAATCCCGCTTGCGCACGACTGTGACAGCTTCCTTTACCAACATTTCGTCAGTGAAAAGCAATATGCTTGTTGGGCGTGGCACGCGTCGTCAAAGTGAACGTGTGGGAGAGACGACAATCAGAAGGCAGAGTTGAAGAATTCATGCTAAATGTGAATGTGCTGCACAGAGTGAAACAGCAAAGGGGAGAGTTGCTGGTTTTACCGGCTCCCCTCAGAAAGAAGCGGCGAATCCGGCTAACACACGTCCACGGCGTGCCCTCCGATGGAAACGGGAGATGTGTCACAGTGTTCGTGCTGAATCTGTTTCTGAAGGAGGCCGTCCTTCACCCTGGTATGACTGGATGTTTCTTCAGCTGAGCTCTGTGTATTTTACACGTGGATGACACTGGATGACACTGTGTCATGACCCTTTCAGACTGCTTTGGAAGGGCGAGGATGTGTGTTTGTTTTGTGGAGGTACTTCTGTGCTCTGTATAGTGGCTGAAAGGGAGGGTGACTAAGACGGGGTGAGTGCCAGGATCCAATGAGCTGTGAGGTTCTGGAAACGCATCTCTGAGGCCGTTGTACTTGTAGACCTTTCGCTGAGGTTGGCGGTAGCTCCAGGTCACTTGGCATGAAGCTTCAAGTGGCATGTTTTCGATACCAGTGTATCTAGCTCTCTTGAAGCACTCCTTGGAACCTTCTGTGACTCTTGCCTGAATCTTTCCTGGTCAAAAAGAGAACGGGAAAAAGCAACCTTGGGACATGGTGAGGTCAGAAGAATGGGTACTCGTGAAAACCAGCTGAACGTGCCATTTCTTCTTCCTGAATGAATGTCCTGCTTGACGCTAACTGCCAGAGAGGCAAAGAGCTTTCTGGCTTCTGCCTTAGAGATCAGAAGTGCAGGAACTTACTCAGACATGGCAGCAGAATTCAAACTATGATGGGTGGCCACCTGGATGACCAATATGCCCTTCCCACAGTGCACTGGGGGGGATGGACCTTTGGTGGGCACAGCAATTGCAATACCATGTTTTAAAATAACACCAAGGGCAATTCGAGTCCTGTTGGGGCTCTGAGAAAGTTTCACGAGGATGCGTCCTCTCCTCTGGGACAATGTGCTGTCCTGGGTACTGGGGCGCAGTTCCTTTCCGACCAATGGGCGTAGGGCCCTGCTCAGCTGTGCCACCACGCACACCCGGTGGCATGGGCATGCCTTCACAGGCACAGCATGTTTAGCTCACATTCTTCAGACAGTCTGCGGGATAAGTTACAGTGGGGATTGATTGACAGGCAAAGTCTTACTGGGTTTGGTTCTGAACGAGCCTAAATCTTCGACTAGCACAATCATGTGAAGTCTTACTGGGACATGAACCGAGAGAGAAGCGTCTGGCTGGGGATTGGGAGTCCCTGTGGGGAGGGGACGTGCCCACTCAGGTCCAGCCGGCTGCTGCCAGATAGGAATTCAGGCCAAGTACGAGCCACCCTTCTACCAAAAGGGGGAAGGCTGAAATGTGGGTGTTTGTCTGAAATCTCACTATTTAAAAATAAATGTTGGTAACCACCACAATTGAAACTAAATTTAAGCACAGAGCACCTTTAAGGGACACGCTACAGGACAGTTTATCTGAAAATTGCCAGTTTTCAATCTCTGACCTACGTATTGACATTCCTTGAAAAAGGCACAGTTTCTCTTAGAGCAGACGGTATCATTCGACTGGAGCTCCCCCCACGCCCCATTCCTTGAAGCTGATATAAGGATTCTAACATACCATATTTTGCGCTCCATTTTTTGCTCCAATGTTTACAGAACTAGACTAACAGTTACATGGGGAAATACAAGTGCTATTAGAAACCACACTTTGTGTTAGAAAATTAAGTCCATCCGGTGTGAGAAGCCAATGCTGTAACGTGTGCGGTGTAGAATTATGTGTGCACTTAAAGCTGTTGGCTCATCTGCCTGATGAAACGGTAACAAGCTGTTCTGCTTTCAGTCACACCCAGATTGGGTGTGAAGGGCTTTTTGGAATGCTGTGTATAAATTACTTATTTTGCATACTTAATTTTAATACTGTTAGTAGTGGGTTTTTTTTTAAGAGTCTGTACCTAAGTGAAGTGAGCTTGAAGAATAAGAATTGAAAAAGAAGCGTGCGTCCCCCCTCGACAGGCAGTATTAGAATGCATTCCTGAATCGAAAGGTATCTCCACTGAGTACCAGCGCAGAGGCGTTTTTATTACGTTATCTGGAATTAGGGATGGCTGAATAATCTTTACGATCACAAACAGGCCTGTAAGTCATGGTTTTAGGATCTGGGTTTTTTTTTTTTTCTGCAATGAAAACTCTCTTGCCCTTCTGTTGTAATTTCTAATTTTCTTACAGCCGAATAACTCGTAGAAATAACAGGCAGGGGCATATTTCAGAGAGTGGAATTCTTTCTGCTGTAAAATACCGTGAAATAAAATGCCCGGGCATTAAATTTTCAGCTTATTATTTTCTATTTACAAACCTCAATTTTCTCTGGTTGGATACAAGATGTTTTATTTTGTGAAGAGGGACCCTCATTTCCAGCTCGCTCTTCTTTCCCCTTCAGAGTGATTGATGAGAGACTACTGAGTGTTAACAAGACGCCACAGACACCTGCCCTTCGCGGCGAATGACAATGGCCTCATGGTGGCCCTGACCGAGGTTCCAGGTGAACCTGGGGCTCACAGTGGGTCCCTGCTCTGCGGGCGACGCCCCTCCCTGTACCTGTGCAAAGGCTGAATGAGCTGGATTCTGAGTGGGGGGCGGGGGGGTGGGGAGAAGAGGAGAGGCCCCTGGAGCTGTGGAGCTGGGCTGGCAAGAACGAGGTCTCCCTTGCAGGAGAGTGGGGCTGGGGGCTGCGCACGTTTGCACATGAAAGCTCCTCACGCCTGCTAGTGAGCTGCAGGCCCCTTGGCACACTCAGCACACAGGGCTCTGGTGCCAGCAGGACCGCTCAGGAGGGCAGGGTACAGGACGCCGAGATCCAGACACAAGTGAGCACCGCGCTGGGCCTGGAACCCGGGGCCCCGACGTCTGCGTGCTCAGGGCAGGGGCCCGAGCCTCGGGAGCCGTTGTCCAGGCCACGGCCTGGCCCTCAGGGTCCTGCGTGACCCATAAACGCCACTCGGGCAGCACCCTGTCGCCATCTCAGCACTGCCTGCTGTGCTTCTTCCACGTGCAGACCGATGAAAGGAGCTCCTGCGGGAGGCAGATGGTACAAGGGGAGGTCAGTGTCCTTGTGACCAGATGGCTGCGGGAACACCCGGAGTGAACACCGAGTCACCGGTTTTCATACGATTCAGAGGGCACGACGTCCAGCAGAAACGCCTTAGAGACACACGTGGCCTAGAAAGGCAGGCGTTAGGGTTCTTCCCTCCTCCACACTCTCCCTCTTTCCATAGGACATCGGTGACGTATGTGGCAGAGGACAGATGACGGCCTTTGCCACTGGCCAGCAGCGATGCCCTTCTCTCTTTTGCGAATGCAAAGCCCCCCGCTCAGTGGACTCTTGTGGAGTGGCCAGCAAATGTGTCCTCAGAGCCAGAGAAGATGCGGAGGCCGGGAATCTGATGGCGATGACGGCGGGGTCGGCCTGTCACACTGCACACACACTGCGACCAGGTCCTGCACCCAGCGCTTTATGTCTGGGGATGAGCTGCGTCGTGTCAAAGCCTGCGAGTCTGAGGAGCCTCATGTCTGGGAGGGGAGAACAGGCCAGGCAGGCTCAGGAACAGGTCCATGGTCACAGAGCAGGAAAGTGGCTACGCCAAGACCTGGATGTGGGTAGTACGACCGCAGGGCTCAGCTTCTACGCACATTTGAAGGAGTGTCCGTTCAGGTCCTTGGCCCGCTTTCTAACTCAGTTGTTTTTTTATTGTGCATGCATTTATTTTTGCTGTTGCAGAGTAGTAGGTGCTTCCTAGAAGCAGCTGTTTTAACAGGCAGCACTTGAGGCTGCAGGCTGGATTCAGCGGTGGACCCCAGTATAAATTATTCAATGTAATGCATTTGCAAATCCTGGTACCCCAAACAGTCTGCAGGCACACACACGTGGGAGCCACACAGGCGACAGTCAGGAGGGGTCGCACGGTGAAGACGCTGTTTGAGTGGGACCTGGAGGTGCTGACCGTGTGCAGAGCAAAGAGGAATGGGAGGGCGAAGGAGGCCCTGCCACCATCCGCGAAGGCTGTGGGCATCCCCACTGCCTTCTTTCCAGCTCATTTCTAAACCATTGAAAGAATTAAAAGACTTGGGAGTCACCTGCAGAAGGGATGAAGTGCATGAATTCAGATGTTTACCTGGAAAACACCGCAAACCCATGCATTTCAAGGGTGGAAAGATACAGAGCCTTTCTGATGTTTTCCCTTCTCCTGATGAAGGTGAATTATTTAACACTGTCAATAAATTTCCAGTTTTCAGTTTAATGAGACTCACCAGCCCATATTTGGCACACTATTTTCTATTAGGCTTTCAACTAAACCCAGAGATAAAAGGTATTTTACTTCAAAGAAATGTGATTGTTTTTGTACCTACTATATTCAAGTGGCAAAAATGCAGGCGCACCATATCAGACCTCAATGGAGACCCCGCTGTTAGTTTCCGTGTATTGTCAAAGTCCTTATAAATTGTTCTCTTCCAGGCTATAATTGGCCACGAGTGCTGTTTGAATGTGTAGATACACAGTCATGCAGAAGGACACAGATATAGGGCCTGAGCTTGTAAGGCAGATCTAGAAAGTACAAGAGAATAGCTAAGAAAATTAACAAAATACTAGAGAACAGAATTTTTAAAATTGGAAGGTCAAGTTTACCCAGATTTATCACATGCAAAGTCCAGTCCTAGTCAGCTGAATTGTCGTCAGGTGTTTTGTGGTTTCGGTTCCCAGGGTCCCCCACATGCTTCCTACAGTGGACAGTAGGACACCGAGGGGCAGGGTGAGGGCACAGCCTGACCTCCTGTCATTCCGGCAGAGTGGGGACCTCACGGGCTGGAAAACGTGGGGAAGCTTCTTTCCCCTGAACTCGGATGAAATGGAAAGTGCATCCTGTACCCTCAACATGCCCTTGGTCAAAATCTGGTTTGCAATTACACCACAGCGCTTCCTCCTGTCCCCAGGTCCCCAGTCACGCGTCAGTCAGGTGACGAGCGTGGTCTTTGGTGCGGGTGGGCTGGCTTCAAACATGGTGTTGGCGAGCAGGGCAGTGTCTCTGATCGTGTCTTTCCCACGCTGATTCCACCTTCCTCATTTATAAATATAGGTCCAACACAGGCCGCTCCCTAGTGCTGCTGTAGGTGGGCCTGCGTGGTCTGCACATGTCAGCTCCAGGCCAGGCCTGTACTAACGGCTCTTCTTGTTGTGACTGAATGACCTTGACCGGCATTTGTAAATCCATGTCCAGTTCCTTAGGCATATTCACAAATGTGGTCATGTTATTAACACATCATCACGGCCTCCATTCACGGCCCCCATTCTGCCACCAGCAGGGAGGGGAGAATGTGAAAAATCTGGGGTTAGAAGCGTGGAACGCATTCTTTTGGCCAATGATAAAAGGCAGGAAACCTGAGTCTTCCCAACCTGGGTTAACTGCCGAGAACAGAAACCTTCACGTTCTTCACTCAAGTCCCTTTCCTCCCCCAAATTATTGCACCTCTTCCCAAAGCCCATAATCAAAACATACACACTTGGAAGATGGCATGAAGCATGCTTGCTCTGGCAGAACCTGAGCTGCAAATGGTTGTCAACACAAGAAGGAAACAAACTCTCTGTGAATTTGACAAACCCTCGCTGACAGAAAAAGAATCAACCTGGAGAGAATCATGTCCAGAATTAATTTCATTTTCATTGTTACCCCCTAGGTAATTCATGTTGGGTTTTTTTAAATGGTTTAAACATGTGTCAAAATTAGGTCTTTAGATACTACATTTTACAGTTTAATTTAGGCAGATAAATAAGATATTAAAAAGAAAAGATACCTAGAGGCCCTCTCCCAAGTACTATGTGTTCTAAGGGAGACATACAGGTAATTTGTGTCACAACAGAATTCTTCATGGATTTGGTTTGAAATCACACAGAACAACGCTGTCAGTTTCCTAGGACAGACGCAGGCGTGTCCACGTCACCACTAATCCCATGGAATAGCTACAAAAGTGTCTTGGACATGTTGGCCATTTTGGGACCCCCTTTCTCCGTCGTTCAGGGGGTCCCTTTGCCCTCTCCTGTGCTAGGTCTCCATTTTATCAGATCCCGTGAATTTTTCTCACTTGGTTTATTTCCTCATTTTAGTAAAATACTCTATGCAGCAGCTTCCTAAAGAAGTTTACAAGGTAAAATTCGGGATCTTACATATCTGGAAAATGCCTTTTCTACCTTATCCCTGCTCACTCTACAGCAAACTTTAACAGATGAATCAATTTCTTTCACAACTTAGAAGGCTCTGCCCAACTGACACACAGCAGAAGAGAGCAGGCCTGGCTCTTTCAGGAAGATGAACAGAAAAACTGATTCTTCTAAACAAAGAGGAGAGTTAGACCCCAGCAGAGTTTGCAGTTAAATTAATGATCGTGATCAGTGTATACTAACACACACACACACAACACACACACACACACACGCACACACACACTTATTAACTCAAGAGAAAACAAACATTCAGGAATATTCAGGTAAGCACAATACTTATAGGACACTACAAGTCTCAATTTGAATGAGGTTTAGATAATCATACATGTGAACTAAATGAGATTAAATACATTGATGACCCATAGCCGGTCCCACTTTTGTATGTTAGCCACAGACAAAAGTGTGGCTCTTGATTGTGAAGCAACACACTTGGAGATTTCAGTGTCAGTCAGGTTGCCATTCTCAGGTTTACTCCTGGTTTAATCTGTCTTTCGTTCATAATCCCAGTAAAGAGGGAGAATGTTCCATGACTTTTATTTGAGCTACAGGGGACTTCTCCAGTGATCAAACACCTTGTGTGTTTCCAGATGTATTCACTATGACAGATATATACACGTGTATGTGTCTGTATTTTTGTTTATCCATTTCTTTAATTGCAGTTTTTTCATGAATATTTCAGAGGGAAGTAGGAGATATCTACACCAGGGGTCGGGGCCAGATACCATGTGCAATCTCATGTGCCTAACGAGCTGTCGGTGAGAGGCAGACGGGGTGGAGGCTGTGAACTCAGGATCTAGGTAGTTTCCTGGATTCGGATCCTGGCTCTGACACAAACTACTGGTGTGACCGTATGCGATGCCCCAACGTCTTGTTTTTTAATCTGAAAAGTGGTATTAATAACTGCACCTGGTTATAGAAGTATCATGAAGACCAAACGAGTTAATACAACAATGCCCTGACATGTAAGCGGAAGCCCTGACAGCAAAGCAGGGCGTGTAAGTGTTTGATAAACGGTGATCGCAGGTGCCAAGTTTGAGCTTATCAAAGACGGCAGGTACAGGCAAGGAAGCTGGAACCATGGAAACGATTAGCACCAGCTCTCTTTCTGTACCACTGCATCCTTACTTATTTGAGATAAGTAACCTCAAATATTAGGTGGGAAATAAAAACAAACAAAGAAAGGGGCCTCGGAAAGGGTGGAGGAAGACGAAAGTGAGAAAGGAGTACAGCAACGGTGGAGACCGTCACGCCCTACGAGGCAGGAAATAACGTAACGGCAGTATTTGTATTTGGTGGGAAAATGAATAAATGCCCCGGATGCAGAATTGAAAGCAATCCTTTTTCATCCGTGAAGACTGTACCGTAAGGAGGAAGGGCGGACGTGCTCACCACCCAGCAGGTGGACCATCGCTCCAGCTCCACAGGACATCAAAACTGCAGGACTCCTCTTACATCTGAATTTGCCCAACTTTTCTCTCCTTCCTCGAATCATCCCAAAAATTCTTTGTGATCTTTGGGGAAAGGAAGATTTTTTTATTCATCAGGAAACTGCCTTTGAAATAAAAATGTAATATGCATTTGAAAAGAGGTCAATATATCTTTCAAAAAGAGATCAAATACACCTTTGAAAACAAGAGGAGCCCCAGTTTGTTCAGAACCAGAAAGGATGTGACTTTGAAGGTCTGTAAAGGAGGCCTGATGGCTTTTTGAAGGAGAAGGCATTAGGCTGTTTGTTGTTAATTGGGTTATTAAACAGACTAAGGAGAGGGCGTTCCGTTGAGCGGAGAGACCTTCCTATACTGATGCAAACACACCAGGGTTCCCAGGGGCTGGTACACAGTGGGCACTCCCGAGTGCTTATTATAAACACTGGCTGGCGTTGGCAAAGGCCCTGCCTGCGATACCCATGCCGCGCTCTGACCCACTCACTCAGGTGGGCTGACAGGCACGGACAGGTACACAGCCTGCCCAAAGGCACCGAGTGCAAAGCGGGCGATCTGGGATTGGAACCCAGGCCATCTGACCTCAAAGTGGGCCGTGGACCTCTCAAGAACGAGCTGTCTGGAGGGGAGAGAAAAGGGAGGACAGGTAAAGCACACACAACAAACGGGGGAAGAGACACAGGAGAGGCATCTGGCCGGCCGTCACGGAGCCATCCACCACCTTCCAGGCGAACTTCAGAAGACTGGGTGAGAAGTGTGAGTGTGTCAGAAGGAGGAGTGACGGAGAAGCAGGGTGTGGGGTGAGACCCGGTCCACGGAAACCAGGGAGCAGATAACCTCAGGGCTGCAAAGCCGGTGAGGGCACCGGACAGACAGGCAGGAGATGGAGGCCAGTCCTACCTGACACTCTGTTTCTTCCAGGAGCTGAGAGGCAGGTGCTTTCCTGAGAGCATGGAGTGTGGGGATTGGCTGGCAGATGGAGAAGTAACCTGGCAAAGGGGGGGCCTATCTTCACGTCCTAGAAGCTTTGCTGAGTGGCCTTGAGGGTCCACTCGGGGCTGGAGACGATGAACTAGCAGAGCATCTAGAGTATACTGAGCCGCTGATAGCCTGGGCACAGGTTCAGTCCACGGGGGTGTCTGACTTCACCGGGAGCTTTCCCTGGGCCGGGCAGGTGCAGTGGGAAGATGAGAGAACCAGAGTGTGGCTGGCACAGGACAGTGAAGAGGACGGCCTGGGAGGCCGCACGGGAGAGGAAGCTCCTCAGCCGGGTTTCCTGGCCGGAAGCACAAGAGGAGCTGAAAGAGATGGGAGAGGCTTCTGGGAGAGGCTTACGGGCAGACACAACACAGGAGGGCAGCAGAGCGGCTGCCCACGGACATGTGACTCAAGGTGTGTGTGTGGGGGGGCGTCCCAGCTACAACAGCAGTGAGGACACTGCAGGCGTCCACACTGCCCATACTGTGGGGACAGCCTGCTGGCGTGCAACCTGTAGGACTCTGCAGGCCGCGCAGGAACACCCTGGGCTGGGCGGGGGCTGCTGAGACGGCGGGTTCACTGGCTTCAGAGGGACAACTAAGTGTGTCCGGGAGGCACCCGTCTAGCCAGTCAAAAGGAAAAATACCAGTGGATTCAAATTCTGAACTCCGTCTTTGTTTTCAGGAACAAATCTCCCATGTGAAATATATTCTCCCTACATGTTTATACATTTTTAAGTATTTCACATAGATGAGATCATATGAACTGCCATACTACTCTGAGCCTGTGTTCAATTGTCTGCAAAAGAAGGATCGTACTAATATCCACATCGCAGAGACAGCATACCGATAAACTGTGCTTGTATTTGTTAAAAGACTCCTACACAATGCACCCTTCTCTTGGTTCAGGTCCCACGTCCTGATGTCGGAGGAATTAGCTGAAAAGCAGTGGCATTTTTATTTCCCTGGCTAAATTAGCACCATAATGAAGCAATATCATTAACTAAGTTTATCATCTATTCAGCCAACCAGCTGTGAAATAATGTGGTTCTTGACGATTTATTACGTGGTATCTATTATTTCCAATTATTCAAATGCAGTAAT
This sequence comes from Rhinolophus hipposideros, assembly GCF_964194185.1. NCBI lineage: Eukaryota > Metazoa > Chordata > Mammalia > Chiroptera > Rhinolophidae > Rhinolophus > Rhinolophus hipposideros. The sequence continues at coordinate 2,638,846 of NC_138070.1, read as the reverse complement.
ATTGAATTAGCATTTCAAATCACACAATAGTTAATTTGACATGTTCCAAATTTGAGTAAAATATAACTTCAACATGTATTTACTGGACTGGAAGTTGTGCTGCCCCCTCTTGATTTACACGAGGCCTTTTCTGGGGAATTGTCCTGGGAAGTCCCTTGGGGCTAGGGGGTGTCTCCTTGGGGCCCGGTACTGACTGACAGGCAGCAGGTTTCAGGCCGGGAGACATGGTGCTCAGTGGGGAGATACAGCGAAGAATCGCTCTCTGCTGAGGTCAAGGGGAAGAGAAGAATCTGGGGGGAGCGAGATGAGGGTGGAGAGAGGTGGGGTGGCAGGAGGCTGAGTGACAGGGCTCTTCCCCACCATCCCCATGTCCTCAGTAAAGTGACTAAATGAGCTTCACCAACTTCGGCCCTACCGATGTTTGGGGACAGACCATTCTTTGCTGTGGGGCCATCCTGTGCATTGTAAGATATTTCACGCCTCCCTGGCCTCAATCTACTTACTAGCCAGAAGCACCCCCTTCTAGTTGGGGCAACCAAAATTGTCTCCAGACACTGCCAGTGTCTCCTGGCAGGGGTGCCAATCTCCCTGTTTGGGAACCACTGACCGAAGTCTCTGAAATCCTGGATGTGACTGGACGTTATAGAACCAGAAAAAGGGGCTCTATTTGGTGTCTGGACTGCCTGGGAAAAGGGAAACAAAAATCTGTACAGAAGAACGGCACAGAGGTGACCCCGCAGACGTGAGGCCCCAGATGGTCCCAGGCACTGAGTGCGGGTGGGCAGTCACCAGTTCCGGCTGAGCAGGCTGCACGCAGCACTGGGGCCACAGCTCAGGGTCCCTGTCAACTCAGACTCAGTAGCCAGGACACTTTTCTGGCAGACGTGCCCAGCTTCCTGTTGTTGTTTTCCCATGTCACACTTTTAAAATGCCATTTGGGACAGCTATGGGGCTGGACATGAGAGTCCAATTACATTTATTTACATAATTTTGTAAATCGTGTTTTAAAAATTGGGGAAAGGAGGTTTTACTGAAAATAGTCAGGTGGGCTGCCGCTGAGTGAGATGCGGAAGCATGTCTAAGAAACTGTCACGCGTGCTTCCGCCCGGCGCTGGGCTCTGTGACAGGTGCTCTGAGGGTGACTCTCTCGTTATCCGTGTAGGAATCGTGTATGACTTTTGCAATAAAAGTAAGTTAAAAAGGCAGTGCACCCGGAAAGTGCCTTTATAACTAAGATCACAGAAAACAGTGTGTCTGAGGAGTGAGTGAGCGACCGCATGGCGCCCTAGTGCTGTGGTGGCCACACAGCGTCAGGAGACCCCTCGGGGACGGCGCCCGCAGGACCGTGTGGAACGTCCCCGACCCTGTCACGGGCTCCCGGCGACCTGTCTCCGCAAAGCCTAAAGGGAGCTCCTCCCTGTGACTTCCTTCTGGTCCACACGCCCTTTCTCACCTCCTCCCACTTTCCACACGCTGAGTGTGCTGAGGTGACTCATGAGTAGTGACTGTACGGAGGGACACGTCGTCGATGACAGGGAAAGGTGTTTGGTTATGCAGATGACAGCCGTCACACCTGCACTCTGTGGACGTGGCTCTTACTAGATGCCGAAAGCTGGTCCACAGCGGGTCCAATCCCTGCTCAGTTCCCCATTAGCTTGCAACCAGCTGAGGCCCAGCTAACCAGTGCAGGGTACCTGCCAGGAAGTGATGCCAAACACTGCAGTTTTCTCCCCAGATCCAGGAAGAAGCCTCTAAGACAAAAAGAATGGGAATGAACTGTTTTGCCCTCAAATCAGTGTTGCATGAGGGCTGGCCTGGCGCCCTCACGAGCCGTGTGGACAGCTCAGAAGCACATTTGTCAAGGGGTTAAAGTCGTTTACCAGATTCTCGAGTCCCTTTCGAAGGAACCACTGATTTAGATTCCTTGTCTTTTAAATCAGACTCTAGAGTAAGGAGGGAGCACAGCGGGGGGTGTGGGACGGGCCCCACTCCATGGGACTTCACACACTTAGAGAATTTGTTTGTTCTCAGTTGAGTCCTCCTCATGCATATACTTGGAGCTCCCACTCCACATCTCTCACACAAACAGAAGCCATGATGGAAATCTTTCCTCTATTAAAAAAAATAACGTTTTAGGAAAGCACTTCTAAGTGGGAGAAAAAAGGCTATTGGCTGCATTGATTAATTTTGAAAAGTACACCAGGAAAGGAGCCAACTTTACTCAATGTTTCCACCAGTTCTGAAGATAACTATTGAACTCACACAAAATTCAACCCAGCCAGTGGAGAGTGAGGCAATGTTCTCAAAACTGGACCCTAATGCAAAGGCTTTAATTTTGCATCCAAGAAGTGCGGAGTATTCAATGTCCTATCCAGATAATAAACATCCAGAACAAATCAATGGCAGACGTATGGATTCTGGGTGAGGAGGCAGGGGCTGTGGGAGGCAAGAACACCGAGGACCTGGGGGAACAGAATGTTTGGGGCGCTGCTTGGAAAAACAATACATCCGAAACTTATCTGCAGGTGGTCTTGCACCATAGGGAGCAAGGAGACCCACCAACCATCAAATCTTAAAACAAAACTACATCTTTGCTCAGAGGCCCCTTGAAACAATCTCATTCATTTATTCATTCATTCATTCATTTTCTAAGCATTATTAGTAGCCTAATATCATTCCTGAGTTAAGTTTCATAATTCATAAGGTACTAGGGCCAAAGATGGGTGAAGAGATGGTTATGTTGGACAATAAGTACTATATCAGGACCTTGAACATGGCACTCCCACTGGTCATCCACCTGTCCATCCATCCATCCATCCATCCACCCACCCACCTATCCATCCATCCATCCATCCCTCCATCCATCCATCATCCATCCATCATCCATCCATCCATCCATCCATCCTTCCATCCATCCATCCATCCATCATCCATCCATCCATCCATCCATCCATCCATCCATCCATCCATCCATCATCCATCCATCCATCTCCCTATCTCCTCCCTAGGGAATACGTGAAAGTAATAGATGGTGCCCACGTCGCCACACTCCTCCGTGTACAACCTCTGCATCACAGCACGTAGGGAGCACAGATCAGAGGAACTTCATTTCTTACCTCTCCTCAGATGCAGTCACGCTCTTTTGCTAGAAAAGTGGCCCTGACTAAATCAGAGAGGGATGTGTCCCTTTGTGCCTCAGATGATGCAGAAGTTGTCACTGGAGTTTATGGGGCAGGACATCAGTGCCCTGGGCCTGCGGGAAGGATGCTAACAACCTCTGCCCTGGGGACATCATGGTGGTCCCTCCCCTACCCACGGTGGAGGCTGCCCACAGCTTGAGGGAGTGGGCTGCAGCGAGAGTCGCCTGCTGACGGTATCTGGATGAATATCCCCGTCTGGTCTAGCCTTTTGGGGTAAAATCTTCGGAGAGCAGGGTGCTTTCCTCACTGCCCTTGACCCAAATGTGATCAGAAACCTCAAAAGGAATTTCAGTCATCGCCTAACAAACACAGTGGACTCACCGATGGGCTCTAGCCAGCAGTACGAAACAGGGACCCACACACACGTCTCACACGCGTGTAAAAACCCAACAGGCAGGAGCAGTCTCAGTTTCTGAAAACAAAACCAAACTCCACTGTGCTGTTTGGGGTGACCGACCAGCCAGCAGCTCGGACACTAGCCACGCCCCCCTGTCACTGGCTTCAGACCCCAGTCCCACGAGGGGGCTACAGATGTCCAGTCCGTTTAATGAGGTCTCCACGCCTCCCTGGGCGAGGAGTCTCCTCAGACTCAGGCATTTGTAAAAATACCCCCAAAACACACTACTGAGAAGAATGCAGTGTGTGTTTTAGAGAAAATAACAGAATTGATGACACCCTGTTGTGGTTACTAAACAGTTACAGTTGAGTTCTTAGAGTTTTACACATGATGTGGAGAATTAATACCCCTTGAGGGTGGGCTGGGGGGGACAGATGACACGTGAGCGCCCTGTGGGCAGCCACAGCCTCCACGTTTGCTTGTTTTTTAAATCAAAACTCTGTGTAAAACCCCCACGGTGGCGAGCGCCCCACGGTGCACTTCAGATTGTGTGAACGGGGTTTATTTGTAGCTGTAGGAGCCTTTTCTCGTGTCTGTACCTGAGCAGCTGGATTCAGCAGGACTCGGCACCGCTGACACATGGGCAGTGCCCGTTTAGAAGCGGGAGCACCCACAGATCTGACCACATGTCCCCTGTCACTGAGGGGGGCCGGGCCTGTCTTCTGGGGTACGACAGCTCGGGAACCTGTGCCCACGTTCATAGGGAGCGCGAGAGCATGGGTGGGATCCAGTCCCCTGACTCGGCAGAGGCAGCTGGACGGGCTCCCACTCGGGCTCCGACGGGACTGCGTCTGTTCCCCGGGACCCCAGGGCCGGAAGCGGTGCCACCCAACACCCCTGGTCACGGGGCAGCTGTCTTGGCCATGATTTCTTGGGAATGACACGCAAGTCACACAAAACGAATGCAAAAGTAGACAGGTGGGACTACATCAAACTAAATGGCTTCTGCACAACCAAAGAAACAATGAACAGAATGAAAAGGCAATCTATGGCACGAGAAAATATGTTTGCAAACCATTTATCGGATGAGGAGCTAATATCCAAACTAATAAGAAACTAACTGGTGGGTTTTTTTAAGGTAATTCCACAAATACTGACTGAGCTGCTACTAAGTCCCCAATATGCCCTAGATACTCAGAAGGACCCAATAAAATGTTTTCAGAGTCTAGGAGTACAACCGTCGGGAGTGAAGGAAATCTGAGGGGCTGGTGAGACTGGGGGGCAGTTGGGGAGGAGATGGAGGAAGCCCTTTTCTCCACAGCCTGGGACGTGCTGTCCTTTGTGTGAAAGCTCTTCCCTCTCCTCTTACCTAGCTGACCATGTCTCTCACGCTCAGCTCAGGCTCGCTTCCTCTGGGCAGCCTGCCCTCAGGTCCCACCTGCGTGAGGCCCACTTGTCGAGGGCTGTCACAGACCCGGGGACACTCCTCCTGTGCCCTGTCAGCAATGTGACTGCACATCTGTTTGCTGGTTACTGGCTTCTGATGTCCTCCGGCCACAGAGTGTAAACCCCATCAGGATGGCTGCACCGTCTGGGCTGCTACGTCTTTATTTCCAGGGCAGCACAGCACTTGTCACTTAGGAAACCGCATAGAAGGATGAAAGCTGGGTGGAAGGAAGCCAGGGAGGGGGAGGAACAAGCCTTGTGTGAGTTAAAGGGCAGGGAGAGGACCTCAGAGCCCTCAGAAGCATTCTGACCCAACCGCGAAGCATGTTAGGTCTGAAAGGAGGGGATGGCCGGGCCCTCTCGCTGCGCCTGGGGAAGCTCCCTGGGCAGCAGGGCGGGCTGGTATCTAATGGCACTTTTCATGTCTGCAAGGCATGTATTGTTGTGGGGGTACTTTTGTTAAGAGCATGCTTGAGAAGGCTCATTATTCCTTTATGAGCCAGTGCTCAGGTGATTTTCCTGGGAGTGCTTGCAGGTACAGGAGGAGAGAAACGGGGACACAGATATACTTGAATGTACTTGAGAAAACCCAGATGCCACGTTACGCATGTTGGTTATGTGCAGGCTCAGCTGTAGTGTCTGCCAAGTGGGGCCCATAGCACTTCTCAGCTACCTCGCAGTCCCGTCTTTCTCCACAGCCAGGCGTTTCATCCTCCTCCAAATCATTGCAGCTCACTTCCGTTGCCATCTGATGCTGGTCATTGTGCTAACGTGTATTTGAGCAGACACAGTTTCAAGAGCTTGTTGCATCAAAGGGTGGATTGTCTTCCAAACGTGAACTAGGAGGTGTTTATGGAACTAAGAGGTGTTTCTGTTTTTTCGTAGGAACCTAAGGTATGGATGAAACACTAGATATTTTCTGGCTGGTTTTGGTTCAGCTGCACTGTCGTTGGACCGACACAATCAGGCCTGAGCAGACAGCAAATGCACATGGACCCCTGCCCAGAAGTCACGGTGAGAAGGAACTAAGATTGTGATCATGTTACCAACTGCCCGGAACCATCAACCAGACCTGCAGGGTGGGCTGGGCTCGGCTCTGGACCGGCCACGCGCTTCTCCCAGGTCGCACACCTGAAACACGCCGGCGGGGTCGGAGGACATGGATTCCCATGAGCTCAGGGAGCAGGCAGGTAAGAAGAGTCTTGGATGCCCGGCACCGCCTGAGCTGCGGTTCTGGGGTCAGAGCCTCACTGTCACTCATACTCGCTGTGGATTCTTCAGCGAGCTGACATCAGGGAGTATGTGCTCCCGTATTTCTAAAATCCAGATGATATCATATCCCTCACAGATGGTTGAGATTAAATGAGATTGTCCATGAAGAGTAGTAGAGACGTACATTCAAGTGCTGCTCAAGGAATGCTGGCCACTGTTTTTATTGTTTTCGTCCATACTATAATCATTCTCTCTAAAGCGGTAAGACCCCCACGGACCCATCACACGGATAGAGATTTGCATTGCCGAGGGCAGTATCTTCTCTGAAAGTGTTAGGCAACATTTTGTGTTGTTTGTGCCGATAGCACACCATTCATCCCATTCCTTATTAAGGGCAGGAAGTGTGACATTTTCTAACACACTTGCTCCGCCACCCCCCAGGCCTCTGGGAGGCTGCCATGAATGGATTCCTTTCCTAAGGGTTCCTGAGGTCAGTTGACCTCATAAGGGTTTTTAACTGATTGTTTTCTGTTCGTTTAGGTCCTGAGGAGCTTGGGTCTGGACATACTGCAATCCATAGGTGATCCTCTGAGCAGGCCTTTTCCTGGAGAAACGCAGCAATATTTTTAATACTGGCCAATCAGCGTTTCCCTTAATTAAGGGGGGGCTCCCTCACTGGTAAAGGTGATCAGGGATAGAAATCCATTAGCAAAGTAAACAAGCTGATAAACTTCTACTAGGCTCTGGGGAGAACTTTCTTCCCTGTGTTCAAGATTGAAAACTGATTGCAATATCGTCTGTAATTACTAGAACCTATTACAGGGCCAGGCACTCAAAGGAATTGTGTGGCTGCTAAAATGACAGGATTATCCCCACAGCCCAGCCAGAGCTCAGTGGAAATGCACTTTCTTAAATGTGCTTTCTTAAAATAGATGAGGGCACACTCTTCTCGAGCAGGGAGGTTAAAGGAAGCGTGTGTAAGCTGAAGGTGCCAGCTGGTGCAGGTTCAAAACAGATAGGAAATGGGTTTTGTTTTTTTCGTAGTTTTCAGGCCATGACTGTTTGTACGTTGCTTGAATCTCAGCTTTCGTGTCGGAGCTGAATGATAAGACAGTTATTGCCAAACATAATGCGGTGAATTTTATAAATCATCCATTGAAAGTGTCTATTCAAAATTATTATATGTGGTTGACCAAAGCTGAATGGAGTCCAATTATTTTGGGGTGGCTTAAGTAAACATCTGCTATGTTTTCCAGATGGACAAATGTTGCAAACAGCCAGCTAGGACAGATATCTGTCCTACTTCTCAGGGATACCCCAGGAGACAGAGAAGCTGGCCAGGCAGCCCAATGTCACACTTTCTGGGAAGAAGGGCAACAAGTAAGAGACAGGGTGGCCTCAAGAGACAAGAAAAGCAACCCAGAACCTTTGTCTGCCCATGGAAGAGATCCCCTGGATAATCTGGGCAAAAGTAACACTCCCAATGCGACCGGCTGGGTCAGACAACAGAGCCATCTAAAGCGAGGCAACTGTGGGGCCTTTACTCTTAACCTCCTCATGAAACTACAAGCACAGCCTTTCCTTCGTTAGAAAAACCTCCTGTCACGGATGGCGCAGGAGGTCACCCACAGCGTGGACCCAAAGTACAGTCTACACTGTTTTTAAATAAGTTACCAGATTTTACAAGTGGGAGATTTCATGTAAAAGTCTAGATTTTGAGACTTGAAATCGTAGGGTCTGGACCCGAGTCTGCATTCTCACAGGACAACTGGCAGGACGGGGTCTTCACCCTCTGCCCCTGTAGGTGGCTCCTGCTCCCTACCAAAACTGCCATCATCACTGAGTAGAGGGGCTCATTTATTTACATTCTGGGTCTGGACCCCCCAGGTATTGAATTTGCAAATTCCCAAAGGAAAAAGAATGTATGAGATGGCCTGTGGCTGATACTTGCAATTCCCAGCCCTTGTGGCTTTTTCAGACCCACAGCCTGGAGGGACGTCAGTGTCAGCAGGGTGAAGCCTGCTTCTCTTGGATGTGCTATTTCCTGACCTTGACCATGCCCGCCTGCTTCCTGTGGGCGCTCTCCTGTCGGATCGATGCTTTTTGGGGAATACTATTGACTTGAGAGTTATCACTTTTCTGAACAACCACCTTTATGCTCCCTGGGTGAACCAAGGACGTGTCTCACACCTGGAAGCTAATCCACTTGCTGTCACCTTGTATTCTGGGTCAGAACAAATGTGTTAGGAGGTGATCAGTGGTCTCTCCATACAGAGCAGTTGTTTCTAACTGTGGCTGTACCTTAGAATCCCAGGAAAAAGCTTTTAAAAAATGATTTAAGGAAGGTCCCTATGTCAGACCACTTGAAGCAAACTCTCTAAGTGCTGGCTGGGCCTGTCTTCCTACTTGGTGACATGTCCCCTGGTGGTTCCAATCTCAGACAGAGCAAGCGGCTGGTCTCAGTTCTGTGGAACCTGAAGATTATACAATTAAAGGGACCTTCTTAATGAAAAATAATTAAAAAATGGAAATAAAAATCAGGTATGGATGTGAATATTTACTTAGGATGAAAAAGTAAATCACAAGAGGTTACACATTTTAAAAAGCTGACAAATATCAGAAAATTTGCAGAAATAAATACAGTATGGTGAACAACAACTGCCTGGCAAGTCTGTGCTACTCTCCTCACGTTTTGTTGACTACTTGAGAGTTTATTTATGTGACAGTGACTTTGAAATATGATTTTTCTGTAATGATATAAAAAATCAAGCACTCCTTTACCTTTTTTATTATTGATATTAATTAGGCCTAATATATGTGGCATATCTGCCACTACGTGTGATCAAACAACATGGTGAATGTTTAAATTTAAAAGAACTTATTATAGTGAAAGACACATTGTCATTAATCCCCCTCAAATACTCCCCCTCGCTTTGAATACACGTATCCCATCGTTCTTGCCACTTTCTGAAGCAGTTCCGGAAGTCCTCTTTTGTGAGTGTTTTTAGTTGTGCTGTCGTGGCTGCCTCGATGTCCTGAATCATTTTAACTTTGGGGAGTGTGTACTCAACTGCCTCTATTTTGAGACCCCCAACCTATTTGGGGGACGCCTGAACTTAGGACTCCACACACCCTTTCTTACTTTGTTCTCATATCCTCTCTGAGCTGCTCCAGAGCACGTGGCAGCGTTATCCTAGCTGAACAGGAGAAATGCACTGACAAATCACATTTTCTTCTTCACCCATTGTTTGGATCAGAACATAATATCCTAAATTGAAGAGAAGACGATTCCTATAACTCAAACCCCTCATTTTGTTCTTTCAAAAGCAGTGATTCTGCCTTGAGTTTAAATTTCTCTTATGAATCTCAAAAGCTGTCCCTAGACTTGTTTACTTTTTGTACACATCTTCTGTACGTGCGCTCATTTGGGCAATCAGCCAGAAACGCCCTAGCTGATTGGTTATAAAGGAAATTACAAAGGAAGGTGGGGAAATGCTGCCTGGTTTGATAGTTCCTGTCATCCCAACTCAGGTGGAATTGTGTGACTGCAGGACCACAAACGTTGTAAGGCAGCCAGTCCCAACGCCGGTATTCCTTACACCAAACCCACATGCCCTCAGTCTGTGTGGGGCTTGGTTGATTTTAGTGCGACTTCCCCAGGGCAGGAGATGGTGCGTGTGGTTAATAGAAGAACCAGCCAATATGGAGAAACCCACAATTGCTCCCAGAGAGAAGACAGGCAAAATTAAACAAGCCTCTTCCTTCCCTAGTGTGTGTAATATTCATTTAAATATTTACTTAGAGCAAATACATTTTAATGAATTTTCAGTTAAATTAAATCAACTCATTAAACCACGTTTAAGACATCAGAAATATAAAATGAATGCCAGGAGCGCCTTGTTAATTTCTGTATCTGGCTGACTTGAACCTGGAGAAAATGGCCCGTGTGAGGGCGCTGTTCTTTTTCTCAAGAAAAACAGTCCTTTCCAGTGTGTAGGGCATGTTCACATCCATAACCGAGGGCCGTGACCCCCATCATGGACTCAGGTGGGGAAGGCGGGACTCAGAGAAGCTGAATCACTGAACTTTGCCAGACCACAGAAAGCACAAGCAACAAAGGTTTCAGACACTCGCCCCGTGCACTGCTCAATTGCTATTTGCCACACGCTCTCAATGTGATCTATTTTCTGCCCTCCCAGCTCTGTTCTGAGCCTTAGAAAGCTGACCTTTACCTTCCTGCTTCCAGTCAGATTTAGCCAATGGGTGGCAGACCCCGGAGAGCAAGAAGAAAGACCTATCAGGGTATTTCTTCCTTAATCGTGTCCAGGATTACAGCCCTCAATCTGGTGACATTGGCCCTCCTCTTGCTCTTTCAAAAATAAATGAAATGCATTGTATGAAAAATGCTAGTAATAAAAATGCTTATAGTAAGAAGCTATAGAAATTAAAAAGAAAACAATGTAGTCTATGTTTCATCAGACCCAAGCGTATTTACATACCGTGTTTCCCCGAAAATAAGACCTTGTCAGACAATCCGCTCTAATGCGTCTTTTGGAGCAAAAATGAATATAAGACCCAGTCTTATTTTACTATAATATAAGAGTGTGTGTAATGTAATGTAATGTAATGTAATGTAATGTAATGTAATATAATACAATACAATGCAATGCAATGCAATACAATACAATACAATACAATACAATACAATATAATATAATATAATATAATATAATATAAATATAATACCGGGTATTATATTAATTTTTGCTCCAAAAGACACATTAGAGCGGATTGTCCGGCTAGGTATTATTTTGGGGGAAACATGGTAATTGTGAAAATACAAGGTTTCTTATATGAAACCAGTGGTGTGATCACAGGTCAGCTCCCTGGTCACCACAGGTCACCTCACCACCAGTCACCTCTACAGGGGTTAGTATGTGAAAACCGAGGGATCAGCGACCCCTGTTGGATGGTGTTCTTCTGAAGATTCAAAGTCTGCAGAGTAAGGCCAGGTCTGTTTCCTTGGCCTGAATGGGGTAGAGGAGACAGCAGGGAATGTGCTAAAGCATGTGGCTCTGCATATGGGGACTGGAGGCAGAAGGCAGGAGACGAGTCGGGTGGCCGTGGTCCCGGCCTGGTAACCGCGTGTGAACTTCACTCTTTAGCATGCATTCCGCTTTAATCCAGCTCCCTCTGTTTAGTCTGCTAGAACTCTGCCTCACCTGCATTCTTTCCTCGATTTTCCTACCTGTCCGTACACTGTATATCCTTTCCTTTTACTCATGACGCCCCGAGGACACGAGGTTCTGGTCAACCCCGGACTCTCTGAAGAGTAAAGCATCAGGTCTGTCAGCCATGACCGAGACACAATCACCCAAACGCAAACTAGAAACAAAGTTTGAGTCAAAGCTAACACTTCGACCTCGGTTATGTTCCAGCTCCAGATTCATGAAAGCAGAATGGGCCCATGGGCCACGTGCCCTGGGAACCAGACAGAGCACAGGACAGCCCCAGAGGCCACAGGCCCCAGGAACCGGACCGAACGACGCCATGACTGACAGCAGACCCTGAAGCCAGGACCAGCTGCTCCCGCCTCAGCCCCGACCGGGTCAGGAGAGCCCAGTACAGGACCCCAGCTCCCACAGTCACCATGATTCATGAACTTCCCCTTGCATAGCCCAGCCCCCGGAGGCCGTGGGGAGCCAGGTTTCTGAGAGCGCTGCTCACTTGTGTCCTGGGTTGGCGCCAACTCCTTATATAAACCTTTGTCTTCTTTGCCTCACATTCCTGCTTCTGTCTTGTTTGGCCTGGATGGGCTCAGGCCAGAGGACCCTTTGAGTCTGCGGTGACAGGGCCCCAAGGCTTCTCTCCTTTCAGGCCTGGTCTTATTAGTGATTAAGTTTAGTCAGAGCCAGAACAACATAACCTCGTCCATATTCTTACTCACCCACTCTGGTTTTTAATAATATTAGGTTGGTACAACAGTAATTGCAGTTTTTGCAAATATTTTTAACCTTTATAAACTGCAGTTACTTTGGCACCAACCTGATATATGTTCTGTTTTTTTCTAATGTAGCATTTATATTTCTTGTATGTATTATATTGTGTGCTTGATATGTTGATTTTATACAGTTAGAATTAAAAAAAGCAGAAATCAGGCCATTCCCATTTGTTTCTTCTAATTTCGCCTTCATTGCTTAAGAATTTAAATTTATTTGATATTTGGCATTCACAACAGAAATAATTGAAATGTGGCAGATAAAATTTAGGTTATGTCAAGTTTTTTGTGGCCCATAAGAATGCAAGTCATCCACATGACTTGAATTTCCAGGAAATTCTAAGCATGTGACACTCACATAACTGGGAGGCATTTCAGATGGTCCATGGGAATCACTTTTAAGCAGTTGTAAATGCGTTAATTTATGATTAAGTTTACACCAATTACTATGCTGTCTAGAGCTTATTAAGCCAAATCTAATTCTGAAAACCCTTTAGAGAAGAAAAGCATTGTTTGAGAAGCAAGGGGTTGTGGGAAATTAGTGACATAAATACATTTTGATAATTCACGTCTGAGTGAGTTGTCGGGGGAGATGGTGGCGGGGCGCCCCTTCCAGCTCAATGATCAGTGAAAAGATCTGCCCTTCTGTCAGTCTAGTATGCGGAGCACAGATTTCACAGATTTAATACCACAGCTCCTTCCCAATGAACAGGGGCACACGTTAGTCAAAATCTTGACGCAACACTAGAGAAGATCGTTGAACAATATTTTTAGGTATTCAAATACAGAATATACACCTTCCTAAATTGGCATACTCTTTATTTCAGTGTTCCTAAGACAAAAATTGCCAGAACTTCTCTGCATAAACATAGAGTTAATTGGCTTATTTTTGATGTCTACTGATGATCCTTAACTGAGGCAACGAATTCACGTCCCTATGCTACAGAAAATAATTTTGTTATAATTTTAAGTTAGAAATAAAGTAAGAAATAACAAGGCAAAGTTACCGCATTTTCTAAGACATTAAGCAGGCTACATTTATGACTAATTCATGGCTTAGGACTGGCGGAAAGAGAGAGGCAGAGGAAGAGAAGGAGGAAGAGAGAGAGAGTGGGTGGTGCGTAAACAAATTGAACTCACGCAGTCTTCGCACTGCTTCCAATACACAGGTCGGCCCCCGAGGGTGTGGGCCTGGGACGTGGGTGTGGGGTATGAGAGCAGACAGGCTCCGTCAGGTATTTCACTGCTTCCCAAACAGCTCTTTCTCTTGTTAAACTGAAATGCCTAGTGTCATGGTTCGAATGGCACTGCGTAGTAGAGGTCAGTGTCATATATTAGTATGACCCCAGTCAGAAGGGAGGGGCCGGGCTCAGACACGACATGTGCTGTCGTGTCTGTGCAAACACTCAGAGCAGTCACTGCTGGTCTCTGTCTGACGACAGTCTCTGGTACCTGGTGGCCATGTGCTTGAGACAGTGACGGACACACAGGGAGCTGAAACTCAGAGCCATGTAAGTCACATCTGTGCACGAACGCTTTCCTCTCTGCACAGCAAACAGCCGTCTGTGGCAGCCTTCTGCCTAGAAATCTCCATGGGAACTCCCCGACTGCCTTTCCTGCCATCCTGATGGGTGGGGGCCCAGCCAGCCTGAAGGACACGTCAGAGTCTGAAGGGACGGGCCACTGCGCTACCTGGAGTGCTTCGTGCACCCCCAGTTTCTTCTTGGCCTTTAATGGATGTGAGGAGGTGGCAGAGCTCACAGCCCAACACTAGTTCACAGACAGGAGGCAGGAGGACACCATCCCGAGGGCACCTGATAAGCAGGGATGTGCTATTTCTTGACAGGGTATTAAACACGGAAATGCGGGGGACCGCCTGACCCCTAGGGCTTTCGGGCAGCACAGGGGATGGTCACCCCCTCAGGAAGATCGCATAGGTCCTGAGAGCCTTTGATTTTGTGGAGATTCTGAAGGCGATGAAAGCAGAAATCTATGAATTGGAGTCCAGAGTAGTGAAATGAAGTGAAGGGAGAAGCATAGTTTAGATTTTGTTTAGCTCTGGCTAGAGCTTGGCAAACCCACCGACGTCCTTACCAGCCTCAACCACATTGAGCAGCTACTTCTTGGCAGCAATTTCATTTTTGTTCTTTATGTTAAAAAAGAATCAATCTACATATTTAAATAACATGACAATGACATTCCTAAATGTTAATTTACTGAGTTAGATGGAAATATTGAAAATCATTATTTTTCACTAGTAATCTGAATCTGCGTTCTTTTCTATCTATATGCAAATGTTGGATTCCTTAGCCTATTTTTTAAAAAAAATATTGTAGTATTGCCTGTTTCATAAAGTTAAAATTAATGAAGTTCTGTTGTGATAGTGGGCGTTTTGATAGCAGGTTTGATATGCTCTTTTTGTTGCCATGAAGCTACTTTTTGCATTTTGATATTTAAGTACATAATGAACTATTTTAATATCTTCTCATTGATCTAATAATTTATGAATTATTTTTTTAAAAACATACTTACATTTAAAAAAAAATCAATTTCTTAGAAATCAAGCCAAGTAGTTGAATTTCCAACTTAGTCTCTAATTATCCACAATGTGCTCTCTGCACAAGGTCTTTTTACTGGAGTTTTCTCTTCCCTCCTTGTTATTTCCCCGGGTTTTATTCAATTGTCTATGTTTTAACCATAAGTTAAGTGCTCTTTGGGAGGGCAGCTTATAATTAAAATCAGTCCTAATTGTGTGTTTTGATTTCGCTGCTGCTTCACGAGGAATTATAAAACAATTTAGTGCGCACTGGGAGATTTGAGACCAGGGAGTGGTTGCAGTCGGGGAAGCTCTCTATTTCTAACCTCCGTGAAGCCCAAGTGCACGCAGTATGTTCTCAGGGCTCAGCGGTGTGGTCGTGACCCAGATGAAACAGGGCTGCCAGCTTAGGCCTGGCCTGGCCACTGGCACTCCGATTCAGAAAAGAGCAGGGAAAATGGGCGACTTCCTGTGACCTCAGTGTAGCGACTAGGTCCAGTCACTACAACCAAAACTTCTGCTGACTCCCCTGCTGTTTTTTTCCCTTGTTTATTCCACTGCATTTCCTCCTTTTCAGCCCCACCCCTCATTAACTGAGGTCCTTCCTACAAAAGTATCAATGAGAGGTGACTTCCGCAGTGTGAGTAATAAATATCAAGGCTTGCCTAATGAATGACTTGCCTGAGAAAGCCTTGTTTATATCTGCGGTGCATTCATTATAGCCCTTCTTTTAATTCAGTCGAATCAACACAAGAAAATTGCCTCATTGCAAAAGCAAAAAAAATAATAATAATAATAATAATAAATAAATGAGAGGGGGGAGGAGAGAAGCAAAGGGAGAGAAAGGGGGAGAGGGAGGAGAGGTATAGGGAGAGGAGGGAGAGAGACAGAGAGAGAGAGAGAGAGAGAGAGAGAGAGAGAGAGAGAGAGAGAGAGAGAGAGAGGTGTAGCCTGTGGGAGATACACTGGTCTATGATCATCAAAGTGCATAAATCCAGGAATGTTCTCTGTGTGTAATTTGCAGAAGGTTTAGTCAGGGAATAACAACACAGCCTGCATTCTCTTACAATATCTTTCATTGTCATTAATTTTTAACCCCTAGGATACTATCACTGTTTATAAGTTTCTGAAAATTGTCAGTGGAACCACCTAGCAAAGATCAAAAGTCCAGGTTTTTCTCTGTGATGGCTGCCACTGCCCCGATTCCCAGGGGCTCTCTGAAGCTCCAGCCCGTATACACAGCCTGGGATTTGGGCTGGGATAAGAAGGAAGGTGGTCAGCCCTTGGTGAGTGTTTTTCATGTCAGCTTCTCATACAAGGTATTATAGCAAATAGAGGGAGGGCAGGCTGCTAGCGAACACAGAGAAGGGCGTTCGCGTCTGGACACAGTTGGGCCTGTATTGACAGGATTCAGCTATTGTGTGCCCCCACACCCACCATAAATAATATTTAGGGTTCTAGGTCCTGTTGGACTCACCTCCTCCCAAGCTGCCCATTCTCAAGTCACTTGGCGGATTGCTCCTATGCAAAATCTTTATTCCTGGCCAAGACTTTGTCGTAAGTCCCTACTGCCTCTACCTAGACAGCTGGTGGAAATGCAGAGGAAAATGTACTGTTTCTTAATTTAATCCGTTTCCCCAGGACTGTTCTAGACAGAGCATGAAGACATGGTGCCACACTCTTTTCCTTCATCAGCCCGGGCTTTCTCTCACCTGCCCCCATCCCACACTCACGCAGGAGGTGACATCATGGCGAGTGCTCACTGGAGAGAGAACCTTTTCTGTTGAGAGGGACACAGGGGCCATCTGTGGCCAACAGGATGCGAGAAGACAGCCACTTCATTATGGGCGTTACACGCTGTCTTTTGGAAGATGCTCAAATGACTCGCAGGTATACATGAGGTTGATCAAGCTCACCTTTGCGACCAGAGAGCCGCTGCATTCTGGGTCCTGGCCTTTGTGACCAGGGGAACTTGAGCGTGGCCCTTACATTTTCTACGCACCCACTTGGGCCTGAACCTTGGCATGTAGGCAGCATGACCAATTACTGTCGGTACCGCTCTTCAACAGCGACACCGTGTGGCCGTGTGCAGCATGACAGCAGCTCCTTTTCACCTCGATACTTCCGATTGCTCCTGAACTATAAATTAACACCCAGGAATCCTGAAGACGTGAGGATGGGAGGAAATCAAACTGGAAACACCTGTTGTTTTTACTAAAGGAGCTTGTATTTCTTGAGCAATTACTTGGTGGTGGTAGTGGGGAGATATGGCTGTTTATGATTCTCATCTTTATGCAAACGGTCGTACTATTCGCTTCTTCCACACCGACCATGGCCCACTTTTCTTCACAAATCAACGGGACAGGCGTATGTCCTTGGGAGTAGATCGCTGTGAAGCTGCAAAGCTGACTGTAACTGGTCTTGGCCAGTCGTGGCCATTGTAATCCTGGCATCTTCCTGTTGGAATGAGTCTGTTGGCCCATCCAGGCCGATGAAATGCAATTAGAATTTGCTAAGGCTTCTTGAAAAGCTCTCTGAGAAAGAGAGAACCCTGTGAGAAAGAGGTCCCGTTTCCGCCTGCTCTGTCTCCGCTTGTTTAGAATGCTGTATGTAAGGACACAACACCTGCAACTGTGCTGCCTTTTGCAGCCATGTCCAAGGAAGCCACGGAAACTGGAAACGGGAAGCAGGAGTGTACCCGGCCCTGAGAGCTACGCGACGCCAGTGAACAATCCTAGCACGGCCCGTCTCCACACGTCTTCATTTCAGCCGTGTTTATGTAGGAGTTTTGTTATATCGTAGCACCAAATGGCCCCCAAATTGCAGCTTTGTCCATTGTTATAATGCAAATACACATTTTAGCAGAACTGAAAACAAAAATGCATATTAAAAATAAAACAAGTTCCCCAGTTATATGTTTGAAAAGCATCATGCGCTCCTGCTTGACAATCTTCTCTCAAATGGAATTAAATGATTCATTTTGCAATTTTTTTAATCGCTGCCTCTTTACGTGACAGCAGATCCCACAGGGGCAGGAGTCACGTCTCTTGTCTATCGCCTGCCGCATAATGGAGGGCCTGACAAAGCAGCGATACTCAAAAATATCTGCCAAATAAAAGTTGGATGAGTCAGAGCAGTGCCACTTCACAGTTGTACTAAACACTGGTGCTGCTACCAGATCCCAGGGCAGGCTTCCTGGAAGCTCCAAGGCAAGGGCACCTTCCAAGGGTCTGTTCCTCCAACTTTGAGTAGAAGAAACACGTACCCAATTCAGGCTCCAGCGCTCACTCATGTTTGATTGATGGTGTGTCTTCACAGGTAAAAGATACAAATGGGCTCTGGAGGAGAAACGCACCAGGGACCTATCGATTTTGCTCCAAGTGTCCCAGGGATGGGCTGGTCCCCAAGGCAGCCAGCGCTGTGCAGGCTGCCACCGCCTCTGAATGCGGGAAACCAGCATTATCAACCGCACTGTTAGTATTTCCACCGAAATTTTCTGACTATTTTGCACTGAATTGGCCAATGTTCTAATCGTGGATTGACTACCACAGACCACACAGCTCCTTCAAGTACATCATTTGCCCAAAGACTGTGCAGGATGACTAGATTTGGACGAGCTGAAACCCTCCCTCTTGGCTGGCAGAAGGAGGACGACAGCCCCTGGATCGTAGGCAGGGATTTGTCTGGCTGCCCTTTCCAGAAGAGTCACTCACGGCCAACTGGTTCCTATTAGAATTCTTGCTTCCCCCTGGTTTTTACTGCGTGCATGAGAACGACCTTGAAGTTTCCTCTACTGTACTCTTTACTGACTTATCCAGAAACACTGGCTTGTCAACAGGCACTCTCGCAACCTGTGTGGGAATTCAGTCAAATTTATGTTTCCTTGTTTAATGTCTTTGCTTGAGGATAGAGACATTCGTTCTTATTTTATTTAACTTTACATTGTGACTTGCTTTTTTAGCCACCAATATTTTCTGACTCACAGTGCTGCCATTTGCTTTTATAATACCATGAGAAAGAAATAAGGATCCATTTACCAGGATTTTTCATGGCATTTCTCCTCCTGCTTTGTACCAATATTCACATCAGCCAACATATTTCTTTTATTTATGTGATTTTATACATTTTTTTCAGAGCAAATGGACTATTATTTTATATTCCAATCAGTTTCCTGCTACATTCTAATATAGATTATGATATATTTATATGGGCAGAATAATATATTTTCTCTACAAACCACTTTCATATCACTTTCAATGAATTCACTATGAGAATCACTCCGACACTCCTACAAATATTCCACATGGAATAAGAATGCTTTATGCTCTCCTGTACCTTAAATGCTGGCAAATAAAGTATGTGCTCCTTCCTAAAGGGACCCTGAGTGAGTGAAATGGAACCAGCGTTTGCTGAACACAGAGGCCTCTATGCATGAAATATTTTCTTTAATTCCCTGAACACCTAAGATGCTGGAACACAGACGCCTGCAGTGGAAGCAGCAGGGTGGAGACCAGGGCCTCGGAAGAAGGACTCCCGTCCAGCTGCTGGGGCCACCGCTAAAGATGGAGAGCGTCCCCAAGGAGCTCTGCAGAGGTGGCCCTGCCCAGTGAGTGCTGGCATCTGTGACGCCTGTCATGAGGCAGGTTCTCGAGTGTGAACAGAAGCTGGAAACTAGAACCAGCTACCCCTGACGGACTGAGGGCCCTTGCCGCGGGTCAGGAAGGAGCGAGTGCCCTTTTTCGTCCCCCATGTCACCGCCGCCCTCTAGCACCCCTTTGGGCAGAGCCCAGCAGAGTGGAGCTCCAGGCCCAGCATCACAGCGTGTAGTGAAGGAGCTGGAGCGGAGGCAGGGCAGCTAATGACGGACAGAGCTACTCCCCCAGATGTCCTCGTGTGGTACAGACGAGTCTTGTCTCTGCCATGTCGTAGAGACCACGGTATGTTCCGGCACCACTGTGAAGGAGCGACATGGGCAGCGTTGCTGCGCCGTTTCCTGTACGAGCTGCGTCACACACCCTCCCTTGGCTCCGGGTGTGTGTGTTGTGGCCTCGTTTCTGTAGGTGAAGAAGCTGAGCTGGGGGTGGGGGTGGCCTGGCCGGCCCAGCTACACAGCAGAGAAGTGGCTGACTGTCCAGGTCTAAGGGTGAATCTTCAGTCCAGACCCAGCTCGGGCCTGCAAACCCGGTTTCCTGCAGTTTTGCCTTTTCCTACCATCTGTGGTCCTGCAGCCAGTGGGCTGTGCTCGGGGGTTCGAGGAAGGCCAGCCGCCAGGCAGGCCAGGTTGCAGAGGCACACGGCAGGAAGGTGCGACCTGAGGGTGGGCTGTGCACTGACGGGCCCCCTCAGCAGGGCGTCACCCACGCCGGATGGTGTGGCTTTACTCATAGTTCATCGGTTCCAAAGCACGTGTTTTCAAACGGTCACATCTCTGAAATGGGGGGGCACCTTACAGCTGATGCATCTGGCAATTACAGTGGGCAGTATTGGCTTTTCTTAGCGACACATAAAGTTTTACAACTGCTGGCATGACAATGGGGTATCATCGTAACCGGCAGAAGGAGGGCAGTCAGAGATTTGAGGACGAGCAGTGCGCCTACGTTCACCAAGGTGCTACAGGGATCAGCTCCCGAGGAGCCACGAGCATTGCCTCGGCCCTGGGATGGCTCTGCGGTCACGTCTGGCCTCTTGGCCTGGCCTACGGGTGTCAGTGATGGCGACAGCTAATATTTCTGAGCACTTACTATGGCACTTTGCTAAGCACTGTATGTAAGGGTATCATAGAGCCCTCACAATCATCCCAGGAGAAATGCATTTCTAACATTTTCACTTGAAAGATGAGAGAATTAAGGCTTAGAGAATCTAAATAACCTATAGGAGAAAAGAAGCAAATAGAAACAAAGTTACTAGATGGAAGAAGAGAGAAAGTAAGACGGAGAAGTAGTCATGTGACCCCTGGACGAGGCCGTACCTGAAACCATCCTCGTCCCTAAACTTCATAGTTTTATGAGCCAGTGAATTCCCTTTTGCTAAGAGTATTTGAAAGAGTCCTAATAAGATAATTAACAAAACTCCTTGATTATAGTTTTGCATGATAGCTCAGCCCTTGCGTGCATTACAAGCTAAACAGGCATTTATTTAAAAAGTCATTATTTTTTTTCCCTTGCCCAGTGTCCACAGAAAGAAGTGACGTCGATGACGTGCTTTCCCTGGCTCTTGGCAGTGTGCCAATGTCCGTTTTACCACCCCCGCTTTTTAAACTTCACTAGTGGCTTTCGCTTTGCAGTTGCTCCATTCTGCTAACACTGAATACGCTTTGGAAGGGTCTCTCTTACTTTCAAGAACAGCCTGGGACTTTGAAGGCATTATGCTAAGTGAAATAAGGCAGACAGAGAAATATAAATGCCGTATGATCTCACTTATATGTGGAATCTAAAAACAAAATAAAACAACACAACACATAAGAACCGAACTCGTATTATAGAGAAGAGATTAGTGTTTGCCAGAGTGAGCAGTGGGCTGTGGGCAAAATGGGGGAAGGAGGTCACAGGCCAAACTTCCCGTTACAAAATGAGTAAGTCCTGGGGACGTAACACAGCGTGGGGACTACCGTTAAGAATACTGTGTTGCGTATTGGAAAGCTGCTAAGAGAGTAGATCTTAAAAAGTTCTCATAACGAGAAAAAGAAAGATGAGTAACCACGTGAGGTGATGGATGTGACTAGACTTACAACATATCCATCTATTAAGTCACTATGTTGTACACCTGAAACTGATACAATATCCTGTGTCAACTATATCTCAACCAAACAAGAAGCTAAACCAATGACGTGTAGCACAAACAAGCCTCCCCCAGAATGCAAAGGAAGAGAGCAAGGACATAAGATACTAAGAAATGCGATGACAGATGTGGAGGAGCAAACATGGCATTTGGCACACCACTACATGGTGTTTCCACAAAAGCAATCACAAAAATGGGACAAAAACAATCGTCAGAGCAATAAAATACCTAGTGACTCACCTTGCAGATTTATGGAGGACCTGAATTTGCAATCGGAATGGACACAGGAAACCACCCTCTAGAAGCAATCTGATAAAGTTTTAGAATTTCCAAGGATAAATTTTTCAAATCCTACATGCAGCCAGGCAGAAAACAGCACAAAACAGCTTAACACATGGTTTCCTTATGAAGACTGAAACATCACACTGGTCTTAAACTTTTCTGCCGTAACATCAAGATTGGAGAAGGAAAGATTGTGACCCACGAATCTCCACCAAATCTCTGCTCGTTTTCAGTGTACGAGGAAATGATCAACTCGATACAGAACAACAGTCATCTGATGAAGTCAACGTTCGACACAATGAAAGCTCAGGGCCACTGGAATAACATGGACGTGGCCTCACTACAACGTAGCTGTCTGAAGTCCACGGCTAGCCTCCGACAAGGAGATGTGCCGTTACCGTAAATGATAAGAGGCCGACGCCCCCCTGATGACACAGGCCAGCGTGGCGGCCTCTGCAGAAGCACACGCACTCCCTGCCAGAGCAGTCAGACCCGTTTGCCAAGAGGGAGCCTGTGTGAGCCTTAAAATGGGACACCCGGGATCCGGCCTCAGCAGCGAGTCCTCTGCTTGCTCCCCTAACGCCATGACCTATCCTTAAGCACCAGCGTATTTTTAGCTGGCAGTTCCCTTGTGGTGAAGGAAAGCGTCCCGGCCATAAAGCTGGGAGAACAATTAGAAAAACATTAAAGGATGATTTAATATAAATGAGAATATTACAAGTTGTAGGCTTCACAAGCCTCTATTAAGTGTTATTAGTCAGAAATTGCACTGCATATGGTACCACAATCCATTTTACTGGAAAAAAATAGCATCTATGTAGACTGCAGATATGCCAGTGTAATTAAAAGCACCCTTCTAGTGAATGTTAAAGCTTCCAATTGACTTGGATTGGTCTTTGCAGCTCCCTCCATGGGCTGATCAGTCTGTCAAGCATAATAGCCATTTGGGGCTGGAAGCACTTAGCCCTGTGTGAACGGGCTTATCAGACTGTCTTAGAAAGTCAATACATGACTCCCTGCCAAAGAAATGGCTGCAATTAGGCAGTAATTGTGCAGCGTCTGTCCCTGTGGCTTTAAACACCTACCAGGCTGATCCTGTCCCAGAGGACCAGGAGCTCCCACCCAGGGTTCAGAGCCTGATTATGTGCCTGGGGGGGTGGGACAGTTCTCGGAAGACCCACGGGGCTCTTGACTCCAGGGTCAGCTCTGAAACCTCTGCGTCCAGCGTGCTGAGGAAGTGTGAGTTTGGGCCCGGCCTCCATGGACGCTGGAGTGCGCAGCTGACACGGTGCCTCGGGACGTCCCAGGAGGCGACACTGCTGTTGGCTTCCGGGCCCGGTGCACGGGCTCGTGGTGGGTGGACACCTGCTCCCTCCAGCAACACGGGGTCCAGACTCCCTGGCGTCTGCGTGAGCATGGGCAAGCAAATGTATTCAGAACGACAGGAAGTCACTTAGCTTCTTGTGCTACCACTTGTTTTTTCTCCCCTTGTATTCAGGAGCCATCAATTACAACAACCCATCAGAACAGCATCCTAACTTCTAGGGCACCTGGTCCCCCGAAAGACACGGAATCAACATGATTGTGCTGTGAATTTGGGAAACGTCTGTCAGAATTTCACTGTGACTCAGAACCACGCTGCAGATAATCAGGGTGTGCTTTTGAGTTAGGTTTTAATCATCTTGGGGAAAAAACCGAAGTGAGGAAACAGGGACTATTTTAAGGCAATCTGAACCTGAAAGATGATCTTCAGAGTCTGAGGCTCGTTTTCAGTCTGAGTCTGGAAACCAAAGGCTAGCCTAAGTTGGGAAGACGTAGAGGCCTGAAATATCACTGTCCCCAGGAAGGCTGAGCAATGATTTTGAGAATGTAGAACAGGGAAGGAAGCCAGTTGCGTCCACTCTTGATGGTGAGGATGGTTCCCTCAGTGGAAAGCTCCAGACTGCTTGACCATGTCTGCCATGGGGAGAGGCCCGGTGTGTTTGCATTGCCATCCCTGCTTCTGGGCAGTGAGGACAGTGAAATGACAGAGTCCCAGCCAGGTCACTCTCAGGGATTCTCTACTCCTCTGTGAGGCGCCACTGAGACCCCGTGACAGTTCAGAGACCTCCTGGGACAGAGGAAGCAGCTCCCGGAATCCTCCAGACCCCTCTTGGGACACTTCCCGAGATCTGGCTGTGCAGCCTTCCTGGGTCACTGTAAGAAACCTTGTCTGGGAGAGCGACATGCTGGGGATTCTCCGGACACAGGCGTGGTCTTCGGGACCCCTGACACAGCAACTGACTCTGTCTGCAAGATTCTGCTGGAGGGTTCAGGACTGGACAGCAGCAGTGGCCTGGCCTGGGCCCCACAGGTTACCTGGCAGGCGAAGTGTCCCATGAGTGACTGGTTGTCTTTCAGTTTTCATCAGACACCTTTGGGGACACTGTCTCTCTCTTGAAATCTCTACCTAAAAAAGCACATGTGACGACAACAATTTTTTTTTGCACTCTTCTATTATTAACAGACACATAAAGTATATTATAGTTGGCTGTGTCCCATGTAGGTGATGCAAGTTGTTTGAACAGAAAAATGCACTTTGGTAACGTCTCATTTACCACCTACACTGTGAATGCTCCTTGAAAACAATTAGGCGCTTCCGTTTATATCCTTCTTCATCTGTAAGCATTACTGAGCGGTGCCCGTAGAGGGCTTGCTTTCTGGAAACTTTACCTGTGTGTACATCACGACTAACATCTACAGTCAGGGAAGAGGGCTTTGTGGACATGTGTCCATGACACATGGCACACATGGCAGTTTCAGAAGTCACGCAACTAGCCCCTGGCAATCAGCTTTGCTCTGACACTCTCCTGACCACTCAAGGACTGGAAGAGTCTAAAACGTAAAGGCAGTTACAGGGCCTGTGGGGAGCTGGCCAGCTGACCAGGGACAGGGTCCCAGAGCTCGCCTCCTGTTTTTGTTTCATTGGCCTGGATGTGACCAGATTTCTTCCCTGAGCTTGGCTGAAGCTCCATCACAACCCGGCTCAGGGGCCACGTGTGAGACCAGGGTGGTGCGTGAGATTCCAGGACCCAACAGGACGGAGGTGACGGGTCAGAGGCTGGCAAGCCCACGGAGTGCCCCAGGCTTAACGCCTGCTTCATGGCTGGAAGAGGCCCAGATGCACTGCAACCTGCCTTGCTCTGCGGAGACCAAAGAATGACGTCCGAACCTCCAGGGTCGCAAGAGAACCAGGAGGACTGCTTACTCGTCACTCACGGGGAGAACAGAGTCCTGCCAAGATTCACGTCCACCTGGAAATTCAGAGGTGGCCTTATGTGGAAACAGGATGGTTCAGGCTCTTGTGACAAATCATCCTGGATGTAGCGTGGTTCCTTAACCCAGAGACAACATCCTTACAGAGGACATACCACACAGGGAGGGCCGCAGGGGGCTCAGGCCACGTGACGACAAAAGCAGAGCCTGGAGCGAAGCTGCCACAGTCAGGGACGCGGGGTGGGGGTGGGGGGGGAAGCAGGGGCCCGGAGAGGCAGGGAGGAGTCTCCCTGGAGGTGTGGGAGGAAGCATGGACGTGTCCACTCCTTGGCTTCGGACGGCTGGCCCCCGGAACTAGAAGGAGACATATTTGGTTTGTTTGAAGCCATCAAGTTTGCGGTATGCCGTTTTGACAGTAGGAAACTAATTCACCATCACTCGGCTCTCCGATGACAGAATCCAGATCCATTTCTCACCCTAATCAAAATCTATCAATAAACCTTTCGAGACTTGCTTCTGCAAAAGCGACTCTGAGACCACTCCCTCACGGTTCTCGAGTCTCCTCTACCAGAAACCTGCTTTCCTGAAACTCCCCCAGGCCTGGCTCCTTCTCTTCAATGCGTTCTCAGCACCAGGGCCATCCCCTCAGAGATGCCTGCCCAACAGGCTGAGCTGAGCTTCCTCTGTCCTCTGTCCCCCTTCTGTCCTCTGTCCCCCCTTTGTCCTCTGACCCCCCTCTGTCCTCTGTCCCCCCTGTGTCCCCCCTCTGTCCTCTGTCCCCCCTCTGTCCTCTGTCCCCCCTCTGTCCTCTGTCCCCTCCTCTGTCCTCTGTCCCCTCCTCTGTCCTCTGTCCCCTCCTCACCAGTCACTCTATTCAACTTGCTACACTGTTTCATTTTCTTCCTAGTTAGACATTTTAAGTCACTCCTTTTGATGTGTCCTTGTCAGCTGGGGTAGGGACTTATCTGTTGTCCTCCTCACTGTATGTCCGGTGCTGCTGAAGGTTAATGCCCGCATGGCTAATATTTGTTGAATGTATGAATGAGTGAGCGAATGAATGAATCTCATGCTTTAATCCAAAGTTCCAGGGACTCCTACTTCTTGGGGACCGAGGGAGGCTGTCCCCATCAGCAGTGATTTGCATTTTGGTTTTGGAAAACCCACGACCCAGCAGGAAATGACCTGGGTAAAGGGTGGAGATGAATGGTTGTGGGCTTTAGGGCAGAGTGATGCCGTCCCACATTTATTTAGTTATTATTTACCTCTAGGAGATCTTGTTAATAGTCTCTGGAAAATCCAAATTCAAAATGGGGCACACACAATCTCCTTACGCTAAACTCCTGCCAGCGAGCCCCAAGTGGATGGAAGAGCCTGCGCTGTGCCTGACGGCAGCCCCCTCACCGTGGGCTCTGCGGCACTGACACAGCTGAGGGTACCTTCAAGGACGGCGTCCTGCCTCTCGAGTGGCAGTGGGGACGGATGCGAGTCTGCCTGCCAGGGGTCTGCGGCCAGACCTAAGTGAGCACCTCTGGCCCCCAGAAAACCAAGTTCCCATGGTGTTTCAGCACAGACACGCCGTGGGGTCCCATCCTGGTCACCTCCTCATTCCAGATGCATTTTCACGAGTGGAGTCATTCCACTCATGTTTCCTGAGCATTTTCTAAGTACCAAGAAGCATCCTCAGTGCCAGAGGTTTGAAGATGAACGAAACAAAGCCCCCACCACGCTGGGGAGTGTGTTCTTTTAGGGCTGTAAGCAATGCACAGCGAACGGACAGAGAATGTGGTTCTGGTGGTGGGAAGGTCTCTGGAACAAAGGTGCAGAGAAGGGGTGGAGTGAGGGGCGGGGCTGACTCCTGGGGGCAAGGCGGGCGGCACACCTGTCTGGGGGGGCAGGCATTGCACAGAGACTGGAACTAATGTGTGTAAGCGTATGTGTACGTGCACGTGTACATGTAGGGGCATTTTCAAAATCAGACAATACTCTATGTGAAGTACTATTTGCATAAAACAATGTACTTTTGATGAACTTTCCTATGGGTGTCAGTAGCCCTCTCGTGTTACATGCTGCATAGTACGTGCTAGTCCAGGTATACCGATTTCTCCCATTGATGGTCATGTAGGTTGTTCCCATTTCCAACTTTGCTGCTCTACTGCAGTCCTGGGAAGCCTTATCTGGTGGGGACAGAAAATTCACTACTTGGTGGCACCCGGAAGTCCTTGGGCCGAAAGGATTCTGAGGTCTAACCTGGGCTCCACAGGACAGAGCCCTGGGCTGACGGGCAGTGCGGGTCTCAGCGGCAGACGGGGCGCTGCTCCGCGGGGTGCTCAGCGCCAGCCTGGCCCGGCACCTCGGCGTTTCCAGGGAGCACTAACTAGCACCCAGAATCATGCCTCCACAGACCAGCAGATTTGCAGGAGCAAGAAGAAAGTTGTGGTTGTGGGACCGACTCGTTCAGGGAACACAAAACAGGTGCCTACATATTTACAATTTATCTCTGCGTAACCCCCCCTCCAGCAGACCTCCGAGGTCCTGCTTGTAGCTCTGCTTCCCCCAGAGCAAGCTTGTCAGTGATGTTTGGAGGCCATATGTCATCGAGTGGTCTGTCTGTTTGGCAGTGGGTTTCCAGAATAAACTTGAAGCAGATGGAGCTTTTATGTTCTCTTATAAACCAGAGTGAGGTGTTCTGCAAACCGCTGTTATCTCAGTTATATAAAAATGATTTCACAACTGAAAGGAGCAATTGTAAAATGTCAAGGAGAATGTATGCCCACTGGGTACACTGTGCAAATGACCAGAAATAACCATCTTTGTCTGACCAGATAAAACACTGTGTGTACTTTCTAAATATTCTTTTATGCAATTGCTCCAGAGTGGGTGGCCACATTTCAAATTTTCCAATGGACTTCAAGTAACCACAGCTAAGTACGGCTACAGTCTGTGAGTCTCCGTGATTGTATTCAGTAAACCCATTATACCAATGTTCACATAATAGGGTTTTAGATGTTTTGTCATTTCCTAGCACACATCAAAATGCAAAAACATAAAAGGATTTCTCTATAGAGTGAACTGGATTCAACAAAGTGGAAAAGAAAATGGACGAAAAGCATGAAGATATTGGGTCGTGCTGACCTGCCTGTACTCAGACAAACCTTTGCTATTGTACATTTCTCAAAATGAAGAGGGAGAAAAAGCCAGCTAAAAAAGTTCAGGAAAGAAATTGGTTGTTGTTAGTCAGTCGCAGTCAGTAATAGGTTCTGGGTATTTCTACGGCAAGAATGCAACATGACACATTTTCCAAGGTTCTATCAATATCATTAATATTTATGATATGTTTAAAAAGACAGCGACTGGCGGCAATCCATTAAATACTTGTTTTTGTACATGAGGTGTTACTGGGACACGGCCATGCCCGCTCATCTCTGCTTGTCTGTGGCTGCCTTTCACTACAACCGCAATGTCGAGACCACAGGGCCATGGGCTAAAATATTTACTATCCGGCTCTTTACAGGAAAAGTTTGGGATCTCTGACGTTATACATTCAGCTGCCTCGATGCAATCCCACCTCCCCAGTTACTAGCTCTGTTGCCACCTTAGGAAAGCGTCTTAGCCTTTGGGAGGTGGAAATGGTTTGCAGAGAAGGTAAAATAACTGCTCCCAGAGTCCCTTGCTGGGGAGGATTGAACACAGCGATACGGGCATGGTTCTTAGCGCAACGCTGACCACGCGGTCATAACACAGTCAGTGTTAGGAAGCACATCCAGGATTAATTCTGCGTGCTCAGAAAAGAGGCACATTTCAAGGTATTTCTCATCAGAGACTGGGAGCGTGGCTGCGGGCACTGGGCCAGCCCACACGAGGTGGCGGGGAAGCCTGAAACACTTCCACACACAGGGCATCCCACAGCACGCATACTCTTTTTGATGGTCTTCATTTTACAAACTGTGACGATGACAGCTGTAATTGTGCTTGTTTTATCTCCGTATTAGACTAGATATTTCTCTGACAGATATGGGGTGTGATCCACCTTGCAGGTGTTTTTATTACGCTCCCAAAAGATGCTCACAGCACACCTAGCCGATCCTTCTAGCAAACTGCCTGCTGGGTCACACCTTTTCCTGTCCTTTCTTCCCCCCCAGTTCCGGAGCACCCACAGTTTCCACCTGCTTGTGCATAAATGAAGGCTCTGTCCATCTATGGAGGGATCGCTCCACCCAGCTCCTACTGCCACACCTGAGACATGGGGGATTGCAAACGACATCAGCTGCTACTCATTTCTAGCCTCATGGATAGGTGGAGGTGTCTGTATTTTTAATTGGTATTATTAGCATTTTAACTAAAATAATGCTTATTATAAAAAATTGTAAATAACAGAAAGGTTAGAGCAAAAAATTCCTCAAACCACAGCACCCTAAAATAACCACTGGCGGTATTAATGAAAGACCATTTCAGTCATTTAAGTACATACGCGTATGTCTACAAGAAGACAGACATGAATGCACAGAGGGAAGAATGGAATGTGCTATTTTTAAAAATTATATTCTGCATGTTTCTGACAAAATGCGCTAAATTTATGGTGGCTTGTGTCCAATGGATGACACAAGGAAATTGCTGGACTTCAAATAAATATTAGTTGACATCAGAGCCATTGGTGTTGAAAACATTTGGTAAGAATGAAGGGGTAGAAAGCTATGGTAAAATGAATGTTTAGAGCCATCATTTAAAGTGTTGTTTCTGCTATTGTCTTAACGTTTTAAGTTCCTTTTAGCTGGTAAAGACTGAGTCCCATCTTCAGAAGGTGAAGGAATGACCAGGCTCTTCTTTTTCCCACTCCCTCCATTCCTAATTTATATTCGCATTACTTGTTAACATTTCAAACTTTTACATACTCTACTGAACTTCCGATTCCCACACATTCACTCTTAGTTCTCCATGAAGTGGATCCTATCTCCTCGTTCACTGACAATGGCTTCACTGCTTTCCGTCTTCCAGAGGTGTTTTCAGTGTATTCAGGATTCCTCACCAAGTCCCTTCGCGTAACTGATACAGAGGGGTGGGGGGCTTTCATTATTTCATTCCCTTCTTCATCATTTCCATGTGGTCTCAGGAGCAGAAAGGGGCTCAAACTATGTGTTAAACCCACTGTACTAGAGTGAAAATCTCAAAATGTTTTTAAAAAGTAAGATGTAAGGGACTTCCATTCAATCATCTGCTCGATGACCATTGACTGATGGCCTGGGATTGTAGCTGAGGCCAGAGGAACGTTTGCTATTTAGCTGTTGGCACCAGCAAGCTCACTGAGGGGCTGGGAAGGGTTTCTGCCCAGGGACAGACTTCTGCTTTCCGGCAGAAACTTCTCTAATGAGCGACGAATGCTTATCCCACAATTAAAGACTGACACCCTCAGGGGAAGTAACTGTGCCCTCATTTATGTAGAGTCTGGTGGACAAGGGCTGGCTTCTTTCCAGAGTACAGAAAAAGGAAAGATCAGGGATGGACAGGAAAAGAAGACACGGGATTGCTGTGGACCTCATGGCTCGTGTGCCAATCTCTCCATTTCTCCAGAAACATCTCTCCTTCTGAAAAGTATGTATTAGGTTGGTGCAAAAGGAATTGTGGTTTTTGCATTATTTTTAACCTTTTAAACCTCAATTCCTTTTGCACCAACCTAATACTTCTGGCTGATGACGTGGCCCATTATTAGGACGAGTGTAAAGCCCTGCTCTCTGTCCAGGGAGGGGCAGGGACAGCAGCAGGAGCGGCCAGGCCCTAGGAGACCCGGGGGGATGGAACATAGTCTGATGGCTGGGAGGCCCGTGCAGCCACCCTGGGGTTTCACAACCATACCTGACTTTCCCTGTGGGTGCCCCTTGCGGGCTGTTCAAAATCCCCAGTTGAGAGGCAGCCACGCAAAACAGGCTGGTTCTGCGGGGAAGTGAGTTGGGTCTGAGAGCAGAGATTGTCCCATCTTTTGTTGCCCAGAAATCTGCCTCGACCCTTGACAAGGAATGAGGTGACGGGGTGCTCAGAACACTTTGCCGCCAGGCGTTGCTGACCTGTACCCACCTTTGTTCTAAGGTGGTGACTGACTGCTGCACAGAACAAGACGTCACAGCTAACACAGCTCACTTCCTAAGGAGAATGGCACCGATCTGATTTCTCACAGTGTAAAGGAAGCAGAAAACAAACAGCCGAGCACGTGGGCTGGCTGGTGCCTGTCCTTCACTTGTGCTTTCATTTTGCCTTCAGTGTCATCACCTTTGTGAGGGCAGGTCCAGAGTCAGATGCTGATCAAGCTCCCAGGCATTTATAAAGTGCTGAGAGCGCATGGGTCAGGGTCTGAAAGCACCATTTCTCCAGGCAACCGGGCTCCTCCGTCATGAGTGGGAGCCGAGTCTGGTGAGCGTGTCGGGAATGGACTGGACACTGCAGGGCAGCTGCCGTGATCATCCACATGAGAGGTGTGGTGGCTTGTCCTGGGGGCGAGGACTGGAAGTGGCCAGGGGCGCTTCTCAAGGAAAGCCTCCGACCACCGACCACCGGCTCAGGTCTGTCTATGAGCCGCGTTCCCATGGGAGCAAAGCACGTGCACATCCTGGCCTGAACTATGAGGCAGAAATAAAGTACCCACGGTCAGGGACGTGTATGTTTGCAGGATCCCCCTTAAGGTCACCGTGAACCCCCAGGACATGGGCAGCCCCAAGGGAGAGTCTAAGAAGAAATAATTCTAAGCTGGACACGGAAAGTCACTGCAAGAGGGAGCATGGCAGCTGTTGTGACATATTGTTGACCACTGTAGGTCTTTAAAGAAAAGCTCGAGGTGATAACAAGCAGTCTGGTGAAGCAGCTGCCAAGAAATGTCCAGGTTAACCCCCTTTGTTCATGAAGGCGGGGCCTCTGAGGGCCGCCCTCTGGGTCTGCACCAGAAATGAGGAAGCTCGGACCAGCAACCGCCAGCATTCCTGGGAAGAGCGGGGAAGTGGGATCAGCTGATGTGGGGCTGCTTCCTTTTTCCATCACTGGCCTGTGAAATGCTGCCAGCCCCAGAGCGGCGGATAAGGAGACTGGTGACAGGTGAGATGGCGCACAACTCAGATTCTGGGTGTGTGGAGGCAGAGCTGACAGGAGTCCCAATCCATCTGACAGGTGAAGAAACAGGAAGAACCATGGAGGACGCCACGGTTTGGGCACCTAGGAGGACGGCGCCGCCCTGGGCAGAGATGCGAAGCACTGAAGGAGTGGGCAGCACTGATACGTTCAGCCGGGTCGTAAGGCCAGGTCAGACGTGTTTATAAACGAAGACCTTTCCACTGAAAACAGTGGTTTCTACAAAACACTCTCTCCAGCATGCTGTGTGAATGTTAGAAGCCAGGCTCGGCACGACACTGCAAAGTGTCACGTGTTTTCACAGATGGAGCTAATGGTAGAATGTTGCGTATCAAGGCAGATACATGTAAGAAAATTTAACTGGACCCCTTTCTTATGCCATATACAAGAATAAACTCAAAATGGATTAAAGACTTAAATGTAAGACCTGAAGCCATAAAACTCTTAGAAGAAAATATAGGAAATAAACTCTCAGACATCATTTTTACTGATATGTCCCCTCACTCCAGGGAAACAAAAGAAAACATAAACAAATAGGACTACATCAAACTAAAAAGTTTTTTCACAGCAAAGGAACCCATGAACAAAATAAAAAGACATCCTACTGAATGGGAGAAGATATTTGCCAATGATACATCTGATAAGGGGTTACTATCCCAAATTTATAAAAAGTTTACACAAATCAACACCAAAAACAAACAAACAAACAATCCAATTAAAAAATGGGCAGAAAACATGAAGAGACATTTCTCCAAAGAGGACATATAGATGGCTGGGCCAACAGACACATGAAAAGACCCTCGATGTCACTAACCATTAGAGAAATGCAAAAAACCACACTGAGATATCACCTCACTCCTGTCAGAATGGCTCATCAATAATCAACAAACTAGTGTTGGAGAGGATGTGGAGAAAAGGGAACCCTCATGCACTGCTGGTGGGATTGCAAATTGGTGCAGTTACTATGGAAAACAGTGCGGAGGTTCCTCAAATAATTAAAAACAGATCTACCATATGACCCAGCCATTCTACTCCTGGGTATTTATCCAAAGAAACTCAAAACACTAATTTGAAAAAAATATATGCAGCCCTATGTTCACTGCAGCGCTATTCACTATATAGCCCAGATATGGAAACAACCTCAGTGCCCATCGACAGACGATTGGATAAAGAAATTGAGGTACATTTAAGCAGTGAAGTATTACTCTGCCATAAAAAAGAATGCAATCTTACCATTTGCAACAACATGGATGAACCTAGAGGGTCTCGTGCTAAGTGAAATAAGTCAGACAGAGAAAGGCAAATACTTATGGCATCTAAAGAGCAGAATAAACGGGCAAACAAAACAGAAATAGACTCATAGATACAGAGAAGTAACTGATGGATGCTGGATGGGAGCGGGGTTGAGGAATGGGGGAGCAGGTGAGGAATTAGAAGGTACAAATTGGTAGCACAAAATAGTACCAGGGACATGAAACACAGAATGGGAAATATAACCAATAATGTTGTAAAGACTCTGTGGGGTGTCAGATGAGCACTGGACTTATTGGGGGGCATCACTTCATAGGTAATATAAATGCCTGACCACTGAATGTCAGCTACAAATAAACATATATATGTAACGTACATGTATAGTCACAGGATATAAAGTACAGCCTAGGGAATATAGTCAGTGGTATTGTAATTCCTACGTACAGTGTCAGAGGGGGGGTTATCACTTTGTGAGGGGTGCAAATGTCTAATTGTTATGTTGTTTTGTACACCTGGAACTAATAAAAAAAATCTCTATCTGCTTGCCTGCCTTCCCTTCAAATGGAACTTAGAGAGGCTTGTGTCTGTGAGCCTCAAACCTCACCTCCGAAAAGCACCTCATCTATATTTTAAGTGCAAAGGAAATTGTCACCTGCGTCTGGTGACTGGCCCTCACATAACCGTAAACGTTTCTCTTTCCCTTTTCCCCAGGAGTTCAGCAGAGTTAATATTCCTATTATTAAAAGCTGCTTAGTAGGCATCTCCCCAGGCTACAGAACTGGTTTGCCCAGTTGTTTTCACCTCTGTGGAGTCCCACGTGTGGGGTATTTAGGGAAGTGCGTATAACTGACCAGTGCTGGGCTCAGTTTCCTCCCACGTCACCTGCTCCTGGATGGAGGCAGAATCTAAATTTGCCTCAGTCTTAAGGATGTCAAGGTAGACAGACAGATAAGCCTCATTTTCTCGTCCAGTAGAAAAAATTTAGGAGGAGTTCCTTTCTTCTTGCATCTAAAATTGGGGTTGAGACTTTTAGAGAAGACAGCCCTTTAAGCTATACTTTCGACACAGAATAAATGATACTGCATAATAAATACTTCAAACCCCATTGAGCATGACTTGTTTCTTGGTTGTGAAGACAATGTTTCATGAGAAAAAAGGAGAATTAGCATCACTACTGCCTCGTCTCAATGTGAGCCTTAAATAAAGAAAGTGGGAGGGCCCTGGGAACGACGGTCTGGAAAGACGTGCGCCAGAGCCCGAGCCCAGGAGCTCGTCCCAGAGGCTATGCTGACGTCATAACATGGCTACTTGCTGTGCTGCATGCCTCTGGCAGTGCGCTCCTTGCTCCTTGCCCAGCATCGCAGAGGGAGCCGAGAGTCACCGCGCCGGGGGTGTCCACCTGCAGCCGAGGAGGAAGGCTGCCGAGCGGATGGCCAGCCATCTGTTTCTCCTGCAGGAGGCCCGGCGTGCGGCCTCCTGACTGAGGTGGAGTCCTCCCTGAGAGCCTGAGACGCAACCCAGCCCCACTGATGACTGCGATGGCTCATCTGACGTGTCCACTGGAGTGGACATCATGGCTGGACATCATGTGTGGGTGTGTGAGTGACACGGAATCTGCCGCTGGTAAAGCAGATGGCCCTTCCCCAGGTGGAGTTCCGTGGTGCTGAGGGCCTTTGAAAGAAACTCTCGGAACACATGATACAGGAGGTGTGAGTGTTGGTCTGGTGACAGGAGAAGAGAGGCGGGGCTGGGACAACAGGCGGCCCTTTATGTGCCTGGGCGTTCTGCTGTGTGGCAGGGGGAGCAGATCAGCTGTTTATTCAAAGCGAGTGGGAGCCAAAAAGGAAGCGTTTTAGCCGACAGAAGAAAAAGCAGGCAAGGCCTGTGCAGTTCAAAGGTCCAGCTTCCAGGCTCTGAGGTTAGACAGGCCTGGGGTCAAGCTCCCCCCAAACCACTTCCTTGCTGGTTGACCTGGACAATGTCACTTATCCTATCTCGGTGTCATTTCCCTTCTCTACAAATTGGGGATAATAACAGTAGCATGAAATTATACAAAATGTCAGATTAGCGGGCAACATTTACCAATTTTCAAAATAACCTTTAAAAATCCCTTAAATATCATTAGTTCACTAGTAGCTGGATTCCTAGAAGCTCAAAATGCCAACAGTTAACTTTTGTTATTTTTCTCTGCGTCTCAGCTCTGGCCAAATCGCCTGGGGCAGTGGAGGTCAGACCTACTTGTAAAGAGGTTTGGGAGGAGTAGAGTTCCTTCTCTCTCCTTCTCTCTCTCTGTTAATGAGCCCACGTGACTGAGTTGTCATTTTTGTTAGACTGTAGACAATACAATTCTACTGTAGAATTAGGAAGGGGAAAACATGACGGCACTTACAAAGGGGTGACCGAGTACCTCCGTAAACATCACACATGGGTGACTGTATACAAGGGACACTCGCTGTGTGTCCCCACTGTCTCTTCCTCACAGATCTCAATCTGGCACTCACAAAAAGGACTGGGGACAAGGCAGGGTGCCTGGGAGCCTCCCTTGGTTCAGGTTCCAAGGTGTGAAAGAGGAGCAGGAGCCACAGCCCCATGCTCCAGGAGACTGGTGGTGACCAGAGGCTCCTGGGTGACAAGGCAGAACACACACCATAGATTAGCCATCTGGCCCTAGGGAGGACAGGAAAGCACGCTGCCTGAGGCTGGTGGCTGAGGCTGGTCCCCTCCTAGGCTATAAACCACCACACAGCACGGCTTTGAAATGCACTCGAGAAGTGCCTCTGTGCCTTCCTGTTTCTAACTTTGTCATGAGACTCTTTTCAGCAACAGCAATCCACTTTTATAATAGTATTTCCATAACTATTATTTCAGAGAGACTAGTAAAGAGAGGTACGTTGTAAACGCAGTGGAGGGGAACAAAGGGAAAACAAAAACCAAAAACACTTTCCTAGACCCCATAAGAAATAAGTGACTAGTGACTTTTTTGTTGTTGTTTTGCCCTGGCTTTAGAAATAGTGATTGGCTCAAGAAATCAACTGTTTTCAGTCAATGGAGTCCCAGCATGTGGACCTAACGGGAGAAAGTGGGAACGATGGTTGCCTGGGGCTGCATGCCTAATTTCCAAGGCAGAGTCAGAGCTGAAATGAAGGCACGAATGTGTCTGTCCTGCTGTGTAAAGACAGGTGGGCGAGAGGACCAGGAGCTTGCATCGGATAAAGTGCTTACGTCCTGAAGGGAATGCCGCAGGCTGAGAACGCCCGGCTTGCGTCAGAGGCTGCCTGCTTCTCTCCCTTTACGCAGCCGGTCAGATCAAACACAGTGACAACAGTAGAAAGGATAGATGAGAACACAGTCATGCTTGCTGAGCAGGCCCGTCAAAATTGGGGATTTAGATAATAACGACGATGAAACTAACGTGTCAGTGACCGAGCCCAAGGCTGTGCCAGTTCCCCATCAGGTGCTGTCAGGCACGTTTTGCATGTATTAGCTGGTGAGCTGCTGGGCCAGCCTAGAACCTCCTAAATGGCTTGCTACCACCACTTTGCAGGTGTGGAAACGGACGCTGAGAGTGTAGGTGCACAGGCCAAACTCCACAAGTGACGCCAGCCAAGCTGGGACTTGAATCCATGAGTGTGGCCCACCCAGCACACCTACTGGGGGCACCTTTGTTCCCTCGCCTCTTATGCTTCTTTCCAGGGGCTTATTTGCAGAGGCTTATTTGGGGGCTCAGGGACTTGCATTAACTTGTGAACCCCCTTAGGTCTGGTTTAATGTCTTTCTTCCTCATGCTTTGCCTCTGATCTTGATTCCCCAAAACCAAGATGGAAAATAGTATTTACTTCTTTTACTGAAGGTTTAGTTTGTTTGTTTGTTTTGTTTTGTTTTTTAAGCCCCGTGAGACCTATATCAGACTTTCAACTTCCAGAACACTCAGGGCAATGTTGTGGTGATTTAAGTCACCGAGCTTTTGGAACTGTGTTGCAGAAGCAATAGAAACCTAATCCATCTCCTGCCTCGTAGCGGGTGTTTTCTACATTGGTAATATAAACAGGCTTACTGCATCCTGAGAGACTGCGTACAGGCTTATCTCTGCAGCAGAGAAGAAAAGCAGCAACTTTGGGTCCTGGGGGTCGAGCCTTTCTAGTTGGGGAAATGGTTTGTTTGAGGAAGAGACACAGGACTTGGAAGGCAACTGTCACTGTGATTGACAGGAGTTGCAGTTGGCTACTTACTCATCAAACGTGTACGGTGACACTCAGACACATTTATTCCCCTTTCAGGCTTGTTGTTACCGACTCAAGGGAATTTACATGAAATTCTTTCATCAAAGAGGAAGATTTCAGTAACATAATTCATAACGTGGCCGAGTGGTGGCCCAGGCAGACTCAGGCTGATGCAAGGTCATTTGTCAGACGGAGGACTCAGGCAAACCCTTGATCTCGCTGAGCTTTTCATCATCAATGAAATGAGAATAACAGCACAGCCAGCTCTATCTCACAGGACTGGTTAGAAAACACAGACTAACATGTTCATGTGACCTCATTTTGTAGGAAAACTACGTTAAAACACAAAGGGAAGCAGCATTTTCCCACGATGTGAGCTTCTGCTTTCTGCATATTACTTACTGATCACAGAAATCCCCTGAAGGTTCTTACTATCTAACCTGACGCGCTGCCATCTAGCTGTACTTAAACTTGGGCAGTGGATGAAAACATGAGAAAATTTAAGATTCCGTATTTTGCGTAAAATAGAAAAGTACCAGAGTTTTATCTTTTCTTATACTGCTATTGGAAATATTTTCTGGCTAATATTACGGGATAATATTATGGCAGTTAAGCATTAGGTATTCCTGATAAGACTGTAAAATGTTACTGGAAAATTTAGTCCAGAATTTGTCTTCTAAAATCCATTGTACCCAAAGCTAGTTTAATGGTGATTCATTCTGCTTGAGAACTAAGTTGCAAGATATTTAAGTGAAAGGACTGATGCCTTCAGGTCACTGAAATTGCTTGTCCCACTGTGATTTCCGGGGGACTTGAGAATGTCATCAGGATCTGCCCATTATTGTTCCATAAACATCTCGCCAAACAGGGCCAAACCGAAGCAGGACGGGATGGCTAAACACCACGATGTAAACAGATTAGCTCTCTTGTTGTATTTTCTGAGCAGACATACTCATTTTTAATGTAACGAGTCACACGCTTTGAATATCCAGCACCAAGATGTGCATTCTTTTTGAAATTTTATATTGTCACTAAATTAATCCAAGCCTTTGATAAAGAATGCATGATTATTATAGTTAGAATCTAAGACCAAAAATGTAGTAGGCTGTTCTTTATGGAAATCCTTCAATTAGCAGGTGAAATCAAATAATTATGAAATGCCTGAATAAGCCATTTTAGCAGGTGTGTGCTCTTTTGGCTGTAAATTAGGAAAACATTTTTCCATAAATGTGAATTACAAAGTTGTAAGTGGTTGTGATAAAGCTGTGATTAAACATAAAATATAGAACACCCATTTGATTATAATGGCTCCTTTCCTCACGCGCTGTGTTCCCCTCCGGTGACTGGGTTTGTGAGATGCTGTGTGCAGACCCGGGCGTCCCCCGGACCTGTGGTGTCCCGTCACTCGCGCTCCACCTGGGCTTAGAGGCAGTGTAACCACTCACCTCTCCCCCTGCATCTCCATTAAAGAGACGAGAGTGCATTCCGGGAGTGTCTTCAGGTTCCTCAAGAGGCCCCAGGGAACTGGTCAATGGGGCTGGCTTGTCCTTCTCGGCTTTTGTGTCCCACAAGTGGGGGGGGTCAGCTAGAGCACCTGCAGCTGATGCTCGCAATTCTTGAAGCTTCTCCCTGCTTCTTATCCAGTCGCTCCGTCTCCGAGAGCAGCATTCCATGACAGGGTAATTAATGTCGCCTCTTCCATGCTTTTTATGTGCCAATCACAGATCCTTATGCCATTGACTTTGCAGCAGGCTACCTATTCAACTGACGGACTCGTGTTAGACAGGAGTCCATTTATCCAAGAGGGCGGTTTTCTACTCTTAAGAAATTCCATTTCAGCTACTGGAAACAGATCCCAAATTGCTGTCTACTGACTATAATTATTGCCAATTCTAAGACTCCCGCATCCTCACACTTCTAGCAAATCATTTAAAAAGTTACCAGGAGCACTGTGTCTTTCAGGCAAGATGGGTTATAAATGCGCCTTTTCCCCAAATACCTCAAGCCAGCACTGTGTCACCTTATCTGCACTGGCTTTCCAATACATGGCGGTTTAAACGGCATTATCTCGGTTAGTGGCCTGAAGAGTTGCACTTGGAAATGATCAGGAGGCACTGACTCATCTTTCAAAATTGTTTAGAAAGGTCCGAGTACCACTCAGTTGTAGGACAGGAAGTGAACGGCTAACCGTGGTGCCCTAGCTGAGCTCCCATCAGGCGGCTGTATCCTTACCACTGACAGTCCCACGTGGCCAAGGGCTGTTGAAGCTTAGAAAGCACGGCGGGCTCGTTTCCTAGTTCCGTATACTTATGACTCTTATGGGAATTAGCATTTCTGTGTATATAATCTGGAAAATTTGAAGGATACCGATCATCAATGCTCAGGTTGGGTTTCTCTTGGATTTTATTCAAGATGGTTCGGTGACACGTGTAGACACTTATAACCTGAGGATTGTTCAGTGACTGTCTCATCTTGTTTTCTACAGGATGGCATGGCTTCAGTGCCCCTGAGGCTGACACTACAGGTGCCAATCCACAGTCTGAACAACCTGATAGGTCTTCATTACCGCGCTTACCAGGCCTGCTCTACCCCCAAACCCCACAGGCATCCTATTCGGTTGGTGCAAAAGTAATTGCGGTTTAAAAGGTTGTTTTTTTTTTTTTTTTAAATTGCAAAAACCTCAATTACTTTTGCACCAACCTAACATAATAATGGACACACAACATAAAATTTGTCTTGGTGAAACTAACCCGTGAAGCTGCCTGCTCTCAGGCTTCTAAAAAGCTGCCTCAAAATGAAGCAAACTGGCAAAGCCGCTCTCTCCCTCCCGCCTTAGTTCTCAGCACTTCAGGT
The DNA here is from genome assembly GCF_964194185.1 of Rhinolophus hipposideros. Taxonomy (NCBI): domain Eukaryota; kingdom Metazoa; phylum Chordata; class Mammalia; order Chiroptera; family Rhinolophidae; genus Rhinolophus; species Rhinolophus hipposideros. Next base: position 2,598,372 of record NC_138070.1, on the reverse strand, counting down.
AACCCCGTTCTGCTGGCAGCTTCACTCTGTGCTTTTTCTCCTGGGATGGAGGGGGCCCGGGCCACAAACCCCACAGGTCTCCCCCATCTCACCATGCATGAATGCAAAATTATATGCGCCGTTTCAAAAACAGAAGGAAAAGTGGAATTTTGAAAATAGCATTCAGGGAAGAATGAACACCTGTTATTTCAAGGGGCTGGGTTTTTTTTGTTTGTTTGTTTGGGTTTTTTTACAAAGTGCAAACACTACATTATAGATTTTTTATAGGCAGATTTTTAGTAGCCATCGATCGTCTCCTTAAGAATTTATTTATGTTATGCTGGTATATTTACAGTTTGCTTTTTAGATGTTTTTCCCTAGAAGAGAAAGCTCACAGAAGACTCTGGAGTGGGCTTCAGTTTTTCTACTGTGTTTCCCCGAATATAAGACCAGGTCTTATATTAATTTTTGCTCCAAAAGACGCATTAGGGCTTATGTTCAGGGGATGTCATCCTAAAAAATCATGCTCAGGCTTATTTTCCGGTTAGGTCTTACTTTTGGGGAAACACGGTAGGGCATCCTGACTCAAGATGGGCAGGTCACTGTTACTTTCCAGATGGGAAATAACGACTCAAGGAAATAAGGATTACAGTCCATTAGGGAAATAACCCTCCCTATCCAAGAAAGTAATAATGTTCTCAGTGTCCAATGTGGGACCGTCTTCATGTTCTATGAGATGCCCTCACAACATCATTGCTACACTAGGGTCACATTTTCAGAGGATATATATATATATATATATATATATATATATATATATATGAATTTATTTCAAAACGTGAGGCTCTGTCTCTTTAGGTTCTATGAAAACTGAAAGAAAAAACAACTTCCATATACGCACACTGCCTATAGAAATAAAGTACTCTGCAAAGTACACGGCATGGATATTGTCTGAATTTGTCGTTTGTGTGATTATGACTTTTGCTTCATTAAATGGTTTAAATCACTTGTAAATGACATTTTCCCCTTTGCTTTTTCTGCACAAAGAAAATGTGAAAATAGGAAGAGGTAATGGGCAGCTCTCTGTGTTTTATTGCTAAGGTTGGAACTGAAATGACTCACTGCTTCATTTTGGGAGAGACTCTAGACTCAAGTGCTAACGTTAAAAGAGCAAAGGTTCTATGACAAAACAGGAAAGAAAATCTTTGCTACCTTGGATTTAGCAAAGGTTTCTTAATCAGGACTCAAAATTGCTAACAATAAAAGAATAAAGTGATTGACCTTTAAACAATTAAACACTTCTGCTGATGAAAGATACAGTTTGAACAATGAATAATAGGCAAACCTCAGATTGGGAGGAATATTTGCAATGCTGTCTGACAAATTTTATACAGATTACATTAAACACTCCGACAACTCAATAATGAAAGAAAACCTAATTTACAAAATGGGCAAAAGGCTTGAATAGACTTTTCATAAAAAAGAGCATATAATTGGCCATGAAGCACAAGAAAAATGCAGTTTAACATTTATCAAGGGAATTCGTATTAAAACTACAATGAGATCCCGCCACAATCTTCCAGAACAACGAAAATTTTAAAGTGTGGCCACAAGAAATGTAAGTGAAAATGCGGATCAACTCTCTTCCATTGCCGGCGATAATTATTTGCCAGTTCCTTTTAAAGGTCATTATGTACCCGGGAGTGTTTCCAGCACCACCAGCTACTTGTGGTTTCTCCGGACCCCAGCTGGGTGTCCTCCAACTCACCTCCGTTCCGACACTACCGACCAGGAGAAGGGCTCAGTCCCTCAAGACTCATCATTTATCATAAAAGTCCAGGTTGTCACCTGTACTTCTGACTGAGTGACAGTAAACTTCAGTTCTCACAACGCCTTTTCAGGTTCGATCATTTGCTAGAATGGCTCACAGAACTCAGGGGACCATTTACGTATGTTCACCAGTTTATTATGAATGCAAGTCAGGAATACCCAGCTGGGAGAGATGGGTGAGGTACGGTCTGGGGCATTTCCCTCAGGAAATCCCAAGGGTTTTAGGAGCTCTGTGCCAGGAACTGGGGACAAGACCAAATATATTTCTTATTAGGAATATTTTCTATGCCTCCGCAATTGAACTTCTAGGTAGTCACCCAAAAGCAGTCACCATCAACGGAAAGCAGTCCCCAGAGATCTTCCACACAGCACACTTACTTCACTGCCTGAAATGTCCTTGTCATTGATTGATTTATAGTCTGTGAGAACAAGAATTCTGTTTTATTCGCAACTGTCTCTCTGATTCCCAAAACAGTGTTTCGAACACAGTGGTTCCTAAATAAATATTTGAGGAAGATATGAACGCATATAATCTCCATATTGACAGCCGGAAGTAGATCGACGTACTCCTATTTCACGGAGAAAACTGAGGCACTGAGCAATGACTGACTTGTCTGCCATCACACAGCCAGGGGGCTACACAGCTGGGCGGTGCTGCCATCAACACACCCGTCTGACGTCAGCCTGGAGGTTAGCTCGTGTGACTTCTTTTGGTCCTTGAAGATGCAGTTCTGACTCCAAAGCCACCCCCATCTCTCAGTCACTGTCACTCAGTGGGACTGCTTTGCTTGTGGCCACCCAGCAACCGCGTTCTCAAGCCTGCCCCCCCCCCCCGCACGTCCCCTCGTGGAAGCTGCAGTTTCTTTAGGCAGCATCAAAGGTTTTCACCAATCAGCTGGGAAATGTAGCAGAATTCACAGAAGAAATAAGTACTGAATGGGGGCCTTTTCTGGAAGCAGGAGAGATGGGGAGGATAGATCACCAAGCTGCGTGCGACTTGGGTTCATGAAGCAGATAGTCACGTGTCCCTAACAAATGCTACTGGAACACCTGCTTTGTGACAGTCACTGCTCAGGTGCAGGGGTGACAAAGTAAACAGAACAGACAAGATGCCCGGTCTCCATGTATTCTGGAGCTTGTATTGTTATATATGGAAGAACGTATAAAAATTCACAAGTATTGGGAAAACTAACCAAGAAAGAGGCATATGAAAAGCCAGTGGCCAGGATATGGATTCTGATTTCAAACAGTCACAAGACGCCCTTTAATAAGCTGTCATTTCAGCAAAGACCTGCAGGAGACAAGGGAGTGAGTCATATGGCTCTCTGGGGATAAAGGCTGTTTCAGCACTGACGGTCAAAGTCAGAATTACCCTCGGGCATCTCTAAAAACACTGAAGAGTGCCAGACAGGGAACCTCTGCACGTCCACGGCAGGCAGCTTCCCTCCGGTGTGGGGCCGACTGCTGTACCCTCAGCTGAGCCCCAAATGCACAGGGCCACGCTGTGTGAATGCAGGACAATCGCAATCAGGCAGACGACACGCTCAGGCTGAGCCACGTCCGGGGCCAAAGCAGAGGGAGCCACACACAGGTTACTGGTGTTCAGTTTGGGCTTGGCTCACTGGGCGGTGGGCAGCCTCGTTTGAACCATTCAGATTCTTCTTCCTCTTCATTTATTCCTCCCTCCCTCGCTTCCCTTTCTTTGTTTTTTCCAATCTGTTTCTCTCTCGCTCTCCTATACACATATGACTGATTATGTCATTCCAGGATACCTATGGTACTTGGCGCTAATGAATGTAGGCACACATTTAGCCTCTGTTTGCAAAGGGCCAAACTGCAAACAATGGGTACAAGTACTAGGGAAAGAATTTCCGAAGAGCTACCCAAATGCATCTGGACTGCCTTGTGCGTCCCGGGAGGGGACACAGGACAGCTGGAAAAGCCTGTTAGGGCATCACCCAGAATGCTTGGTTGCAAGTAACCCCAGGGTCGGTGCACCTTAAACACAAGATGACGGTACTGAAATTCATGGCCACCTCCCAGAGTCCACGGGACACAAGATGACCTGGAAAGCAGCAGGGATCAGCGGTGGCTGGAGGCAAGGCACATAATGCAGCCAAGTTTCACCACAGGAGCACGTGACAGTGTCCTGGCTACTCAGCTGCCACCACTGGATGCTCACTTCTGGCCCCATATTAAAGTCCCTCCTTCTGGATTCAAGTGTCATGGAAGGACCTTCAGTGGGTCACGTCTGGTTCCCCTTCCTGTGCCTGAGCTGGCAGACGGTCGCAAGATAATTTTGGGCCCCTTTTGACTTCTTCAGGGAGAAGTGAGCCCTGCCGCCATCAAGACTCCCAGAGGGGTTTACCCACCCAGGAAAGTCTGAGGGGATACAAGGCAGTCTCCCCCCAAAACGGTCAAACATACCTGAAAGGTGGAGTTATTATTGAAAGGACTTCTGAGTTGGGTAATTTACAGAACTCGGTTATCTTCAAAATGTCTTCCTATTTCTAAGGTTTTACAAGTACGAAGTGTTCGAAGCAAAAAATCTATGGGAAGTGTGTACAAGCTGTCCAGCTTTTCAGCGGAGAGCAAACGCTACTGATCTCCGGCTAAGTTATCTGGGCTCTTACCATGTTTCTGTCTGATATGGCTGCACTTTAACTGACCGGGTTATCTGTGGTGGGCCACTGCACGGGTAAAAGAGTGAGCACAGCTCGGAAGGAGAATTTATGAGAACCTGTGTGGCCCACTAGAAAGAGGTGAAGCTGAAGCGGCCCCATAAGCAGGGAACTGCAAAGCTCTGGAGACCCCTGGGTTATGTGTCCTCCCTGCTTCCACACTGCCCTCTGTACTCATACGTCTACTGTCTCCTGAGGGCCGGCAGGCGCGTCCTGTGACACCCGGGTCTGAACGTCACAGTCTAGCCAGGTCAGCTCTTTCTCTGGGGAGCTGCCTTATTCTTTCTCTATCGCTTATATGTAGATGATATCAACCCTACAACATGCTTCCCCAGCCAATGGGAGACGGGAGTCTGCTGCCACCCAGGACACTGCTTCCTAGGACAGGCCGTTTCAGCGTCACACCACCATCAAATCTGACAGCCAATTACAGTCACTATTAGTTACAAACACAATTTTACAATAATTAACGTGCCAAATTGCCATTGAGAAATCTAGTTAAGCAATATAAATTTCCCCTTGTTACACACGGCTGTGACTTCTGAAGGACAGGGGAGGCTATTTTTAAGCCAGTTTTCATATTTCTAATAGGAGGTTCTTTTCCCCTGGGGAAGGAAACAGCGTCCCTTCATAAACAGAACACTTGCTTGAGGAGGAGGAAACTTGCATTACTTTCCAGCTTTACTGAGGTATCAACAAATAAAAATGGTCTATACTTAAGGTACAATTTGATGTTTTGAGATACGTATACGTTGTGAAAGAATCACCACAATCCAGCTGACTAACATTTCCCCCACCTCACCGTTACTGTTTTTCTGTGTGTGTGTGGGGGGGTGAGAACACTTAGGGTCGCCCCTCTTAGCTGATGCCCTGTTCAGTATGGTACTGTTAACTACTCACCATGCTGGACATTAGATCTCCAGAAAGGACTGAACTTGCATAACAAACCCTGCACCTCACTTCCCCTCCCCACCAGCCCCTGGCAACCACCATTCTGCGCTCCAGTCCTCTGAGTTTGACCTTGCCACACTTGGGATCAGAAAACTGCGATTTTCAGCTCTCCTTCCTGATCAGTCAGGGAGAAATCATTTGCAAAGGACGTGTATTCTGAGAAGGATATGGAATGTCCACTCGTGGGATTCTTATGGGCAGGGCTGCCACGGACAGCCGTTCAGGTTGGTCACTAGACAGAGGCACCAGGGGCATGAGGAAGTGGGGGCGACATTTAGCTCTCACACCCTGTGTCTGATTAAAGACGGTCACATTATTTCTGTCACAATCCGCACAAAGCAAGCAAATGTTGGAGCCCCAAATCACCCCCAAGCCAGCGAAATCCAGGACCTGACTATTAAGTACAAGGCAGAGTGAAAGCCGCATACCTATGAAAATAATTCCCAATTGCCACCTTACACCCCTGTTACCACAAACACAAATGGATCAAGGCATCAAAGGTTCCGGCCATTCAGATGCGGTGGTTTTACTGCAGCAGTTCCTATTCTAATGAAGGTCATTATCACCTGCATGGATGATATTTCACAGATTTGCAACTTCCTGTGACATTTCCTGAGTGCATAAATGCTGCTAAGTGATTAGTATTTAGAGAACAATAGAAGAACTGGACTAGAAACGCCAATCACAAGGAAAGGTCAATGATCAAAATATTCAGAGGACCTTTTCAGACCTGAAGAAAAGAAACAGTGTGGAGTTCACACCTACTTCACTTACGCGAGACAAACCACTTGCAGCTCATACATATTTGCACTAAGTAACATACGACAGCTAATGGCATCTAAGAGATTCGTTTTGTTTCTTCTTAGTTTAATTCAGTAATATCAATGACCCCTAAAGAAAAAGACAAATATTATTTTCAATCAAGAAGATTATCAACATGTAAACAATATAATATCTAGTAGAGCATGTGAAAACAGGAGGTTACAACATTTTCTTCACGGAAATTTTACAAAGCTCTTCTAGGCAGTTCAGTTACTGAGAATGATTGACTTCTTGTTCTAGAGTAGTCTGTAACCTGCGTTTCTGATGACTCTCCCTGCTTTGTTCTAACATGATCAGAAATGTTGCAGGGGATTGCGCCACAGACCGTATGACAGAGTGATTTAACGTGAGGAGTAATGGAGATTGTCTCTTCAATAATGTCAGCATTTTTCATGATTCTCTGGTGATTTCTAGCTTCAATTGTGTATGACAAGCTTCCATTGTTGTATCCTGTATTAATTAAAGCAACCTAGCAGCAGTAACAGATAAATCCATAATATCAGGCAATCCAAGGAAGTGTCGTTTAAGTCTCATTAGTTGCTGGGGTGTGAGGGGCTCCGCCTCACACTGTCACTTAGGGTTCTAGGCTTCTGCCATCTGTGACTACAGGGTCCCCTACAACCTGAGACCTTGGCTGGCTTCCTTGCCTTTGGCCAACAGATGAGAACAGAGAGCAGTAGGAAAGTTACATCGGAGGAGAGCATGGGCCACACCTGGAGGTGCCATATGGGCACTGTGCCCACATTTCAGTACACAGGCCTGTCACACAGCCCACTCACCACACTAGAGGCCGGGAACTGTGGTCTAGCCGTGTGTCCAGGACGAAAAAAATCAGATATGGTAGATACAGGACGCACATTCACTGTATATTTCGATGGGTCTCTTAATTGTGAATCCATCTTCCCAACATAGAATAAAAACACTTAAAAAGCTCCATTTTCTAGCCTCAAGGTCATCAGTGTGTAGGCCTGAGACACTTTGGTGTGTGACACTGATATGGGAGCAACAGGTATGACACAGGGCATACTTACTGTGGCAGTGGGTGGCAAATGTGCAGCGTGTTCTTGGGTCAGTGGTGGTAGTGGTAGCTTTCCAAGGGCCACAATTATCATGGTTCCCTCCTACTTCAAGGTCACTCCATTCCCATGGCTTCCCCCATACAATGCGCTCAGGTCATGGCCCCGCCCAGAGCCTGGCTCCTCCCCTCTCATCGCTCCTCCCCTATAATTCCCCCTCATATCATAGCCCCGCCCACCACATGTTCCTCCCTTGATTTTCCCACCTCATCGCTCCGCCCACTCTCATTCTCCCTTTGCCAAACGCTTGCTCTGTGGAGAGGCCCTGAAAGTTTTTACGGGAAGCTTGGACAAGACCCTCTTCTACGCTTGCTTGGAACCATTCTTGAGCTGCTTAATATTCCTTAATATTTCCTTTCCTGATTAAAGACTCTTCTCTGCAACTAATGATGCTGAAATGTGATAATCCTTCTTTCTGAGGAAAAGAAATACAAACATAACAAACACACGCCCCTCCATCCTGACCTTTCACTCTGACCAGCAGAAGAGGTTTTTTTTTTTTAAAGTCACACCATATATTATTGCTATCATTTAAAAATCACAGGATTTCATCTCTAAACGCTGATTTCTGACTTCTCTTTAAAAAAATAATTGGCATATTTGAGAATATATGCCAGAGGTGCCAAAGTATATATACACATGGCTTGTATTCATCTTTTGTTATCTGTATATATTATTACAATTTTAATACAGTTTTTTCCTTTCTTAAAATGTATAGATTGTTTTGGCAGCCTCTGTATAGATGGTGCTTCCCTAAACATTTATTTAATGCTTATGATTTACCAAGCCCAGGTAAAAGAAAGCAAATTTCAAGGCATTTTCTTGTAGCCACATTGTATGTGATGCGGACATAAGTATTATCTCATGAGATGGTCAGGATTGTGTCAAAGAATCAACTTCTAGTCTATTTAATGGGAATGTGTCTCAAGTAATGGGTTCCTGATCCTTAATACCTACAGGTTTCAAAATGAGAGGCTGTGTTTTGGGGCTTCAGGTGCACTTTCCACCATCACGAGAGCCTGGGAAGGTGTGAAGGTAACCAAACTGCTCTACGCCAATTGTTTTAAGAACTGAACCCCACATTTGGAAACCCGAATACAAAGCACACTGCGTAAGCAATCCATAAACGATGAACGGCACATGGCCAGTAAAATTAATTTAAACATTTTAAATTCATGAGTAACTAATAAAATGGAAATTAGTATAATAGTTTGATACCAAATTATAGCACTGGTGGGATGCGGAGTTGATTCTACTCCACATTTTCTCTCTTTTCCCTCCCTCGGTTGCTGTGGAGGAGGATGGAGTCACGACAGAAGCACAGGAAGAAGAAGCCGGGTCTCTGGGTGACGGCTGGAGCGGGGACCTCATGTCCCACACTGAGCCAGGACGCAGGCGACAATCCAAACCCTGCTGACCAACCCACTGCATTACACAGCCCTCCACGACTGCACTGTGCCATGTGCCTTCCGTGTCCGGTCCGACCCTGGCATTCAGAGCCACAGCGGTATCAAGGACGCCCTAAAATAAACGTCTCAATTTCCCCAGCAACAGGCTGGACCTCAGAGACGTCCTCTTTCGTCAGCACAATGCAGTAAAGATTTTGAATTAGCTACAAAAGTTTTGAGATTCATACAAAACACAGAATTCCAGTATTCTGGGAGAATGACGGCTCTATTTGGCTTGTGGAACGATTGGAGGTGGCAGCGAGTGCCCTCCAATACACTGAGTTTCCCCTTCTCTCCCCCTGGACCCCCTCACTCATGTGCGTTCACCTTCTCTCTTCTGACTTTCGGACACCTGCTGCCGACTGGCAGTGAATAACTAGCAATTGAGGATTCTCCACACAGGCAATCTGAGAATTATTCTTGGATGTCAAAATTTCATTTCACCTTTTAAAAGGAGTCTAAGTGTTTCTCAAGTTTGGAAAATAGGAACTTCATTCACCTCCTTTCCACATCTGCATTTCTGAACATTGGTTCATTCAAAAACAAGGAATGACTACACTTTTTTTCTAAAAGAAGTTTTGCTGAAATCCAGGCCCTCAACACTTCTTTCCCTTGTCTCTTATGTGGCATGATAGAAAAAAAAAATAACCCAGGGCCAATGTCTAATGAATAGGTAATCATTTGTATTAAGGTTATAAATATCCACCATCCCTTGATGGTGGATATCCCAAGATCCAACATGAGACCTCCATGAAGGGTTCTCTTGAAGCATGAAATCTAATTCATTGCTGTTTTTAGAAATTGTTTTCTCAAGGTATCAGCCTAGAACAGGCTTCTTTATCAAAACCCACTGTTCTGTATCGCCCACAATCCAATGAAAATCCCTTTTTTCATACCAACGATATTTTGAAGGTGGTGTTTAGTTTAGTTATCCACGTAGTGGACAGTGCGTTTTAGTGAATGGGTGGAGGGCCCTGGGGCAGAAGAATAAGACTTCCATGGACATTTTCAGGCTGCCCTTTAAACCCTCCTGGTTTCTCAGATTGGTGGTTCAGCTAAAACTTAAATTTCTCTCTCACTCTCCCACCACTTTTCCTGTTCCTCCCTCCCTCCCTTCCTTTCTTTCTCCCTTCAAACTTTTCTTCAGTGTCTCCTCCTGTTTTCAGAGAGGCACAGTATCCCACACTAAATAAGAAATGGTCCTGACGATATGGGATGAATAAATTATGTCTCTTTTGCAAGGGAATATAAAATTGCTTCAGCCCTAGGCAAAAAAATAAAGGAAGTTCGTTCATAAACTGAAGTTTGCTCATACACTGCATTTCATGCATGTTTTCCACCTGCGAATTCTGCACCTTTCGGCCTCACTAAACCACAGCCAGGAGCTGGCTCCATGCTGAGCGAGGTGAGTCTTCCTGGGGGGTCCTGTCCTGGTGTGTCTGGGGGACCCACAGGGATCCGTGCTAACAGCAACCCTACTGTAGTGCTGTTTGGCAAAGAGAGGGGAAAAATCTACGAGCTCCCACATATTTACTGAAAGCTGATTCACTGAGTATTAAACACTTTTATCTGAATAATTTAATATTGTGTAGGTTGCAAAATGCAAGCTTTTAATATATTTTCGGCCTGCTATGATTACTGTCAATTTCTTGGTTATTCCATTATGATGTAGTCTCAGCTTTTAAGTGCTTTCTAATTGCCAATAAAAACACATAAAAATTCAGCACTGAGGGTTCATGACGGCAAAATCAATTTTTTTTTTCTGGTAGGTACAGTTTGTATATCAAGCTTTTATGAAAAGGGAGGGATAAAAATGAACACCAAGAATATAAAAGCATATTATTATTTTTTTCCTGTCTAGACGTGCTCAATGCATAATTCCTTGTGCCCTTCAATGTCCCGATATCTGCCCCCCAAATCCATTTCAATCAAGGCACCTACATAACTATAGTCCCCGAAGCCCTGTGGAGCAGAGGCAAATGGTCAAAACATACTCATAATGTACATTTTCCGTTCTAAAGATGTATTTCTTGAATAGATTTTATGCCAGGCAATGATAACTCGACATAATCCCTAGGTCTTAACATGTTAACATTACACCATGATTTAAGAGCTTGTAAAAAACCAGTAGTATTTTCATTTTCTATATACCATGAACCCAGGAGGGAAATAAGGAGTGCTTCTGCTATTTGGCTCACCCAGTGAGTGGGAAGAATCACGGCAGCTTGTAAATTAAAATACTACTATGTACCTCGACTCTCTTCACCTTTTTTCTCTTTATTGCTATTCTCATCCTATTAGCTGTCACTAACTTCAGCGAAAATGACATGTTCTCTACAAGATAAAGAAATTTTATTATGACTTGCAAGACTCATATTAAATGATTAAAGAATTATATGCTTTATATTGAGAAAAATGAAAGCAATACATTATATTATAGGGAAAATTTTCCTCCTTCCTTTCTTCCTTCTTTTTCTTTCACCCCCTCCCTCCCTTCCTCTCTGTCATCCTGCACATACACCTTAGTATTTTTTTTTTATGAACAGAAAAGAAAGAAATGATCAAAGAAGAAAAATCCAATTAGCTGTAGGTAATTCATTCTTGTGCATTATAAAACAGCCACTATTTTAATTTTGCATGCAGCGTTTGAAAAGCTTGGTCTCACTTTGTTTTACCTCATTACTGCATCCTTTCCCTAAAGCTTCCCTTTCCTCTGCGGTCTTAGGAGTCAGCTTTTATAACTTACTGGGAAGTCAGAGCTTTACTGTAATTTTACAATGACTGCTCTATACCTCCTTTTGAAAACAGGAGTTAAGAGAAGCCAATGCAATTGCACGCACAGGAGATCTTTTCATCTATGGGAAGGAGTGGGGACATGGATGGCAGTTGTGGGAATTCAGGACAAGCAGAGGCGGCAGTGTCCAAGCTGTCAGCCGTCTGTGCACGCAGGGCACTCGTGTGCCCCTCACACTGGGAGGGGCAAAGCCTGCTTATGTGGACTCTTAAGAGTCTCCAGCCCTGCTCACTTTCTAGATTTCAGGAGCAGCAAGAAATGATACAGTGAAGAGCGCCCTGATAAGTGTGTTTTTATATGAGCAAGAGTGACTCCATCTTGGGCACTGAGCGCTGTCGAAATTCCCCATGAAGGTAAACAAGCACTAGACAGTCGGTGCGGCAGCCGCAGGGGCTGATAGGAAACAAGTCTGTGAGGACTGATAAGGTGACGTCATGTGGCTCTGCTCAAGTCCTTAAGAAGCCAGGACTGTGACAGCTCAGGGAGCCCCTCCTCTGCTCCACTGGACTCAGACCGAACCTCTGCTGACCGCTGCCCCGGACCAGCCGCCCTGCACACCGGACGCTGAGTGACTCTGGGGCTGGTTCGTTATCACAATGCTTTACTAAAGTGTCATGGCTACGTTGATGGCCACATTGCTGTGACTGTACTGTGCTGTGACATTGATGTTAAGAGGCTCCTCCACCCCCTGCACTTCTGTGTGAACAAACGAGCACACGAAGGCACGACACCTGTGGGCTTGCCTTGGTTCTCGCTCGAAGCCCCGGCGACCGCAGGGGCCTCCGTCAGTGCCAGGTGGACCCCGGGGGTCTGAGAGTCTCAGGGTCAGTCCCTCTGATGTGCAGGAACAGACTGCAGCACAGTCTGTGAGCCTGACCTTTATGACAGACACAGAAAATCAGATGGTATTTTGTAATTTGCAGTGGAGAGAGGGGAACTCTTTCTAATAACTTCAGATGCCAAATTGCATCTCTGCCATGGACTCTTCATAAACTTTCCAGTGCACCCTCTGTTAGAGATCTAATTCTGTAAATGAGTCCTTCAGGGACCAGAATTATCTTACATCTAAAGCAGTGTTCTGAGAAGACTTAACCCCTTTGTGCCATCATTCCAAATGCATTTCCTCCAGTTCGAGGAGAGCCTGGGGCACGTGAGGCAGACGCTGGGTGATGGAGTGAGAACCTATGATGGGGTCCCCACTTTGGGCACTGGAGCTTTGTAGCCCAGCCAGAAACTGCGCTTCTATTTCCTAATAATGAAGGTGAGCTCCCATGTTAGTTCTCCTGCGAAGCCCCCTCTGGACTAGCTGACCAGCCTGCACTGCCCTGGCGAGTCCTGTTCCTTAGCTTCGCACAGCTGAGCGACGATGGCGTCAGGTGGAGAAAGAAGCAGTTCCTGGGTCAGATAATGAATGCCTCTGACGCGAAGAGCCGCAGCAGCTAAGGGAGCGAAACAGGTATAGGACTGAAGCTAGGACAGCCATGTATCCATCAGCCATCGCTGGGAAGAGCACATGAGTCTATGGTACTCCAAAGATTCGCATACACCTTAAACAACCAAACCTGGCTTTAACCCTTTGTATGGGTGTCCTTCCCAAACGTGTTCTGCTTACTGTTCTTGAGGAAGGGCAGGAGTGTGGGGTGACATGTGTGGGTACAGAGGGGCGACTGCGTCACTGAGAATAACCCTACAACCACTGACTGGATGGGCCCCAGTGCTGGCAGCAGCGAAGGTCAGGAGCTGGCGCTCTCATCCGCGTGCTCCTTTATCAAATGGTCCTGAACGAGCAAGCGTTCTGGATTCTTCTCTGGGGGTTTACAGTTTTACCGCCCAGTCTTACTACCCTGCACCGTCACTTTTCACTGCTCTCAGCATGTTTTCTTATAGCAAGTTCCACGCAAGCGAATTTGCTTCTTGTAAACAACCTTTGTCTGGGAAAATTTATTTTCTACAACGTAAGTTCCAAAAGGAAGGCTCTCTTTCTCCTGTTCGTCTGGCACCTGACACAGCACAGCTATGCTGAGAGCCCGTTAGACTTTCCGGGAGCAAATACCAATTCTGCTGCAACTACGTGCAAAGTAAGAATTGATGGCTCAGATCCAAATGGCTTGACTTTCTACAGTTCATAAGACCAGTGGGTCTTTACTGGCTTCTAAGGGTTTTCGAAAAATCTCATAGTTCTTAGTTCTAGGAAGTGTGTTTTCTTATCACAAAGTTTCCCATTATTATTATTATTATTATTATTATTATTTACCCAGATAGCCGGGCCCACTTCTAGGGAACTCTTCCTCCTCACCAACTATGTGGTTCCAGAGAAATCTTTAATGAGAAACCTTTGCAGATCCCCTTCAGGGATTACACTTGAATTTTGCTGGGTTGCAGGATTGCAGGAGAGGTCCTTCCAAAATCTGCCCGCCTTTGGCCTTTTAGTGTTTTTCGGACTCCAGCTGGTTTCAATGACCTCGCCCGTCTTAGGATTCTGTGAATGCTTCCCTGTCTTTCCTGCAGCTGCTCATACCCATGTGAATCTCTTCACATCAACAAAGCCACTTACTTTGTTCGGGCAATTTACTGGCCCACTGGTTACTTACTGCCTGCGGGTATTTTTGCCAGTTAGTCCCAGGTCTGGCATTTTCCTCTGCCAACCCTGTGCTTCATTTCTTCTACATAAACCAATGAACTCACCGGGGCGGGGGCACTGGAGGGGTGGGCAGTAAACAGGATCTTTTACCAACCCCTTCTGTTTTACTGGAGAAGTTTCCTTTTGTGTTACTCATGTCATCACGGAGAATTTACACCTTGAATGCAGTGATGGAACATGACGACAACTCCCGTTCTTAGAAGAAGCTTATCTTTAACGAGCTTTTGTCCAATCCAATTATAATGACTTATTCTCTGTTCAGTTTAACTTTCCACTTTCAGAAATCTTCTTAAAGTATGATGAGATTGCAGATGGTCACAATCCTATGACCTCTGTGAAGGTATCTGTCCCTTTAAATATGTATAGTAAGCATCTCAATATATTTTATTTGATAATGAACTTTACTAATAATTGCTACTGCTGATACATTTCCTCAAAATATGTCATCCTTTTTAAAAATTCACTTTAAAAAATGGTAAATGTCAAATCATTCATAGGGTTGTCATTTTTTTATATTGTCTCCTCACAAATTACAGTTTTCTAAACCATTTATTATTAAAGGAAATGACTTTGCATCGAGTTATGGGCTATGTTTTCTTTCTGTTTGCTTTTTAATTCTTTGAGAATAAAGGTGACAGATGACAGATACGAAAGGAGGTTACTTCAAGTATCTTTCCTGTGCATCTCATTATCTGCAGGCTGACAGTCCTAAGACCCGGGCAAGGCATAGCTAAGATGGGGGCAATTATGCAGGACCTGTTCACATGTTTGCCAGAAAAAGTGGCAGCCAGAGGCATGTGTGTCATGCTGGGTGACGGTGGGGGCTGCAGGGCGAGGAAGGACAGGGTTGACATATTTTACAACTTGAGAGACTATCAATTAGCTTGGAGAGAGGTTAGGAAAGGGAATGATGGGTTGATGGACGTCGGGAGAAAAAGAGAGTCTAACTTGGTACCTGTATTGTTATGTGGGCTTTGGTGTCTTTTTAATTGGCTCCCCTGTTCTGTTTCTGTTCTGATTTTGAGATTCTGACATCATGTAGACCATGTAGAATCTATTGTGGACATGATAAATGTTGGGAAGAAAGAGTATGTGGAAAGAATATTAGATTTGGACTCTGAGACTGGAATTTTGTCTTGGTGAAGGCTGAGCAGGAGACATGCAGCAGAAAGGAGATAAATGAACAATTATGCGTCTATCGATCTAAAATGGGGCCAGAGGAAACAAAAACTTTACACATCAGGTCACACTTGGCAATGCAAATTACTGAAGGCCTTTATCTGTCATAGTGGGAACGAGATAGACCGGGAGGTGACGTATCTCCTGACAGTGGCTTTATTCCATGAAGCAGAAGAGACAGACCAGATGAAGAAAGGTTTTCAAATGCGTCATGTCGGCAGATGCAGCAGCAGAGGATTCAGGAGCCCCCTCAGAAGTTCCTACTGTACCCTCAACAGGGGACACGGCTCCTTTAGCAATATACACAGTATCAGGAAGGTATTTTCGTATTTGTAAAACGAACATCATGTGTGAAAGAACAAAGGTGACGTCAAATGCTCGGCCAACAGATGTGCAGCTGCCGTGAGACATGTGGGGTGACACGTGTGCAGTGAGCCCCCCAGAGTGCATCCTCTTTTCCTCGGGTTGCCTCGTCTTAAGTCTTGGCACCCATAATACTACCCCTTGGAGGCGGCAACAGCAACACACGCACTTGAGGTTCGGCTACGAACTCAAGTAAGGATACAGGTTAGATCACAGAGTAGGTACGACGCCTGCCATTGTGAGAGAAAACTCTGTGGCTGGTTAAAACAACAATGACCACAATGACAACAGCACCCATTTCCAAGGCATGAAGTCCTCTTCGAATGCAATAGAAACGCATGCTACTGAGAACAGCTCTCGTTCTGCCCTCATTTGACTCAATCCCTCCATGATAAAACTATCCGACTTCTATTTTCTGAATATGATATCATTTAATCGAACTGGCAGAGAAAACCAGTACCTGAGTTAAAGAAACACTAAATGTCTCCTTTCTGCTTATACAAAAATCAATTTATCTTTAAGCCAAACCCCATTTTCATTCTGCTATATTGCAAAACATATTTCCGAGAGTCTATTTAGGGTTATGAGACAGCAGATGCAATAGCACAACTTGACCAGACTGCGCTCCTCTAGGCATGACCCCGGGAGGCCGTTTGCAGGTGACTCTCAGGAGCTCACCGGGAACCCCGCCTGGCCCGGCCGCAGAGGAAACTGCCTCCATGAGGACAGGTCAGGGCCAGGGGCTGCATGTGCCTCGCACCTAGCACTGCTGCTTTTCCCTCTTGAAGTCCATAGTGAAGGCTGAGGCTTAGTCTCTCACAGAGCCCAAGCATCAGCACAAGCTGGAAAGACACCCGGTCTTAGGCTGGGAACGCCCTCACCTTGGCGCAGGCTTTCAGCTCCGTGCCTTAGGGCAATTATGCAAGTTCCTCCCTCCTTGACGCTAGGTTCCCACGTGAAGTCCATGTCGGAAACACTCCTGCCCGTGGGCTGCTCGCCATGTGGGCCCACATAGCAGGTGAGGAAAGCTGCGAGGGGTTCTCCCCAAGGGACCCAGAGGGACACCTGGCAGGAGGAAAGAGTTCTGACAAAGCAGCATAAAATGGAATGAAAGCTTCCTGAGATTATACAAGGTGGAGAAAAGAAAAAGAGAGACTGCTTTGCTGCAATTTTCTCATTTTTGCGTCTGTTGATACCACCTCCTTCCTCCGCGTAATAACACAAATGGAATAATTTATTCACTCAGACATTTCTTTTTGAAAAGCCTTTTTGTGGCCCTAAAATGTAAGCTGCTGGGTTCACTGAGATGAACGAGGCCAACAGGGTGCCTGTGCTCGGGAAGTCACTGTAGTGGCCCAGAGACCGCAACCAACAAGGAAAACGCTACCATTGCAGGTCCTAGAAATGGTACCAGAAGCAGAAACCTGGGGCTGGAGCTCCATGTCGCAAAGAGCTTTAAGAAGGGCCTCTCAAAGGAAAGAAACCTGAAAGATGAAGTAAAGTCGGCCACGGAAAGACCTGGAGGAAGAGCCGTACCCAGAAGAAATGACAGTGCAAAGGTCCTGAGGTTGTCACCAGGGGTAGCCACACCTCAGACAGGCCCACAGGGAGGGTGGCAAACATCCTCCATCACTCACATGGTTGTTGCAGCCACTCAGGGAGGCAGGCATTACTCTAATCCCCGTTTTGGGCGAAGAACGGAGGTATGGACATACATTCTTCTCAAGCTCACATGAAACATTCACCCAGACAGACTCCATTCTGGACCATAACACATATTAACAAATTTAAAAGGACAGAAATCATATCTAGCCTCAGACCACAATGGAATTAAACTAGACATCAATGACAGAAAGATAATCGGAAAATCCAAAAACATGTGGAGATTAGATGACACACATCTAAATAATGTGTGGGTCAAAGAAGAAATCGCAGGAGAAACTGAAAAAGCACTTTCATCTAAATGACAATGAAAACATACTTATCAAAATTTGTGTGGTGCGGCAAAAGCATTTCCTAAAGGAAAATTTACAGCACTGAATGCATATATTAGGAAAGAAAAATATCTAAAATCAGTAATCTAAATTCCCACCTTAGGAAATTAGATAGAAAAGAGCAAATTAAATCCGAAATAAGGAGAAAAGAAATAATAAGAATTAGATAATAATAAGAATTGGTAAGCCTCTAGCAGGCTAATAAAGAGAGAGAGAGAAAATACACAAATAACTAATATCACAAACGAATGACAGGACATCACTATAGATCTCACAGAAATCAAAAGGATAATAAAGGAATAAATACTATGAACAACTTTATGCTAACAAATTTGATAACGTACGTGAAAAGAACCAATTCCTGGAATGACGTAATTTGCCAAAACTCAAACAAGAAGAAAGTCAAACTGAACAGGCTCATATCTATTAAAGAAACTGAACCAAAATTTATAAGCTTCCCAAACAGAAAGAAATAAATTATGGTGCATCTAGACAATGCAGTATTATTCAGTGCCAAAGAAATGAGCTATCCAGCCATGAAAATACATGAAGGAAACTGAAATGCATATGACTAAGTAAAAGAAACCAATCTAAAGAAGCCACACACTGTGTGATTCCAATTATATGGCATCCTGGAAAAGGTAAAACTATGCAGGCAGGAAAAAGATTTGTGGATGCCAGGGGTTGCGGGAGAGAGGGACGACCAGGCAGAGCACAGGGGATTTTTCGGGCCCTTTCTATAAATCACCCCTGTCCCTGCTTGGTGGTACTGTCTGGAGAAGAGGCAACTGGATACTGCCCCTATTGGACCATTAACAAGCAGGGATTAGTTGTGATACAAATAACTCTTTAGTGGATTAATTGGAAGTATCTCTGCGTGAACTAGAGGACCTCAGCTAACGACTTCGGGAAAGCACTCTAAACAAAGAACGGTAACGAATGGAACTAAATAGCGTAATAAACACGGCTGCTGACAGTTTGATAGGAAAAGTCACCAGCCAGAGGCATCGCCTTTCAAATTGTGGCAGCAGCAGGGAGGATGAGGGCCTGTGACGGGCCAGCACAGCTGCATGCTTCCGGGGCCTCCTTACTCCAAGGGTGCAGGCTTCCGGGGCCCCCTTACTCCAAGGGTGCAGGCTTTCGGGGCCCCCTTACTCCAAGGGTGCAGGCTTCTGGGGCCCCCTTACTCCAAGGGTGCAGGCTTCCGGGGCCCCCATATGAGATGTGGAGTGTGCACCCACCACCCCAGTCAGTCCCTAAACTCTAACTTGCTCCTAGTCTTGCAAGGTTGAAAAACGGATGCTCAGTCATGTTTTCCAGAATTGTCTTCCAGAGAAAAGGGGCTGTGCTTGCCTCCCAGGGTCTCTGCACACCCAGGCCTGGCCTGGAGCTCACTTCTAATGTCCTATCCCCTACCACACTCAGGGAAGGTTTGGTTTTGTCTCTGTCTGTGTTTTCCAACTATTCCTTTGTTTAGTTTTATCCATCTCTTTCTAGCTGTCTTCAGTGAGAGTGTTGGCCTTTCTAGAATTACACATACAGACTACACGTGGCTCTTTTATTGAGAACTTCTTGATTTCTTATAACGTTAACAATTATCCGTATGCTTAGCATCCATTTTTATCTATTTTCTGATCATTATATTTTTGAATATACTACCAAGTAGAAATCAGTCAATCCAGAAATATTCGTAACAACCTCTATACTTATCACTGGGACAATGCCAACACAAATACTCTACTTTGGCCACGACAGCAAGGGATGACTGTGAAATATAAACCCAAGCTTGTTTTAGAAACTACAGGAATAATTTGCAGGAAGCATTTTGTTCCTGGGTCCCTACAGATGCTCTCCAGCTCTGAAGTCTGCTGGCCAGTCCTAGCAGAACAGGTATTTCTCCATCGTGGCTGTTGGAGCACCGCCATGGGGGAGGGGATTAAAATCCACAGGAACAGAAATCGAGTGTTGTTCTGTTCTGAGGCTTCAAAGCATCCTCAGGGATGCTCAGTAGGCCGCCCATTTCTCCTTCCTCTTAGACCGTGAAACAACATGAAGCATTAAAGATAGTTAAACCCTTTAGTACTGAGGAGGCGTGAATTTGAATCCATAGGTACAAAAGGGGCGCTGGGCAAGTTTCTTAACCCATCTGACTCAGTTTTTTTTTTTCATTGTTTGTTTTTTGTTTTCCATCTGTAAACAGGACATAACAGTATCAGTCTTGCAGAGGTGTTCTAAATAGCTGAAGTACATTTCGTTACAGAGATTACGGACTAGAGTGGACACTCAAAGTGACAGTGAACAGAATTTAATTTTTAAAAAGAACCGATTGTCTTGCTTAGTAGACTGATTAAATATTACTATGTTATGTGAGCTTATTGTGGCTTGACAATTAGTGGATTAGAGATATTTTAAAAAATATTATTTTTTCATGGTTACGAGGACATTCAATGCCCTTCTGACCTCTGCACCATTGCATATGCTGTTCCCCACCTCTGGGATACCCTTCCCTAATTAGCTTTATGTTTCGGAGCCCTGTGTATTTTTTTCTTTTTCCCGGCACTCTCAGTGAAGATTCCAGCTTAACATGCAGTCTTTCCATCCTTTGTGCTCCTGGATATTTTGTTTAGACTTTTGTATAGCAACTTCTTTCCCTTGTATTACAATTACAATTACAATTACTTCCTCTGTCCTGCCTATGAAATACAGGCAGGACTCCATCCCACTGTTTACTAAAGCATAGCACTACAAATTACTGATACATGATTTGCATATGTGAACAACTGAAAATAAGTAACAGATACGTATTTTAATGTGTATGACTAGATGGTATGCACAATTTCACAGGTGGTTCCCTAGCAGACGTCAGCGCTTCTGACACTGTCCAGTGGCTTGTCG
The DNA here is from genome assembly GCF_964194185.1 of Rhinolophus hipposideros. Taxonomy (NCBI): domain Eukaryota; kingdom Metazoa; phylum Chordata; class Mammalia; order Chiroptera; family Rhinolophidae; genus Rhinolophus; species Rhinolophus hipposideros. The sequence continues at coordinate 2,577,719 of NC_138070.1, read as the reverse complement.
GTCTGGTGTGCCATGAGTACTTCATGTCGTACCACAGAATATGCTCTCTATTCTACGAAATTACCCACTATGATTTAAGACAGGTACTTGCTTGTCAGCCCATAATGTGAATTATGGTGCTAATATTCTGAGATTAGGAGTTAATCCTTTTCGGAGTATCTATTTATCTATAAAATGGGCCCGTTATAACTCCCAGTGATATTTATAAGTCACCATGTACTGTTTGCACATATCTTCCTGTTTACCGTGGTCTACCTACTTCATTCATTCATTCATGCCACTTCTCTGCTGATGATGACGCCCCCAGAAAATTCCATAAATACTGTTTTCTTTGGACCTGTGATCCGTGCTACAAAGGAAAAAAACTAAAAATACAAAAACAGGGCTTCTGAACAGCATGTTACGTACCAGATGGCTCAGACCTGGTCTCTTAGTTGCCAGCCCTGCTAATTCCTCCAGTTCAGGTTGGAGGCATAAACAACAGACAGGGCAGGCAGACCAGGCGTATCTTCCCCCCGAGCTTTCTATACCAAAGTAATTTCAAGCTCCATTAAAAAGTGATTCATCTTTGCTTGGTGATGTACATATTATTCTGGCTAAATACAGTTGTTTCCATGAGCCGATGTGCTTCAAATATCGTGTGCTCAGGGCCTGGTCAGGACATTCTAGTTCTTGTGAGGGTTTTAAAGCTGCTGAGAAATGTGCTGCTGGATGAGAAGGATGCAAATCCTGATATTTGACTCCAAGCACGGTGCTGAGCCATTACAGCAGCTAATGAGTTAGCTGTATTAAGGCACACGTGCCCAGGTCTGACACGTCCCTGGACTTGACATTCACAACTGTGTGCTGAGTTTTTACAGAGTGACCCCCGCTGTAGAAGGCCAGAACTCGCGGCATTCACCCTGCCCCCTGCCCGCCCCAGCGTCTCCATTAACGCACTTATTACCCATACAAAGGGGACACATTTAAATGCTTCAGGAAGAGAAAAAGCCTGCAGCTTTCAGGAGCGAGATCTCAGGGTGAGGGAGGTTCGGAATTTGACATAACGGGAAAAAGACCTTTCAGAAAGAAGGAATTCTATGTTGAACAACCTAAGCATGAAAACACTAAAACAATTGCTTTCTTCTCAGTATATTTCTTTCAGCATAGTGGCTTTTCAGCCAATTGACACTCCTCACTAGATGTTCTCTGTGAAAACAGAGAAGCAAGGACTGCCGGCCCTAAGAGCTCCCGTAACAAAGCCACACGCCCTCTTAGAGTTCACAGGCAAACAGCTTTTACAATGATAATCCCCACTGGGCAGGCTCCCCTGAGCCAGGCCTCTGTCAGGCACTTTAGGACACGACCTCACTTCTCAGCTTCCCAGCCCCCTGGCAGAGGATGTCCCGGGGCCAGGCCCAGCCCTAGGACGGAGCACGGGTCCGGGTCCGGGTCCGTATTCTCACAACAATTCTGATGTGGGTGGCACTTGTGGTAGCTTCCTACCACTGCTGTAACCGATTTCTACAAAAGCAGAAGCTTAAAACAACACACAGTTACTGTCTCACAGCTTTGTACCCAGATGTCACCTGACTGAACTCAGATGCTGGCAGGACTGCCTCCCCTGAAGCTCTGGGGACGAATCAGCTCCGAAGTTCATCGGGTTGGTGGCAGAATTTAGTCCACGAAAGCTGTGCGGCCTGTTTCCTTGACTGCCGTCTTTCTGAGCTTCCGGAAGCCTCCCTGGGGCTATGGCACAGCCTTGTGGCTCGGCCTCCTTCCCCGACCTTGATGTCAGGTCCCAGCTGCTCACACTGCACGGCTCTCTCCTTCCCCTTCGGCCACATCTCGGCTCTGCTTTCCTGTGCTGCCCCAACTCTCTGACCCAGAGAATGTTTTCTACTTCCAAGGGTTCACTGATTGCATCGGTCCTCCCCAGGCATCTCAGAGCACCTCCCCACCTGAAGATCCATTAGTCACACCTGCGAAGTCCCCTCTGTTGTGTCACCTAACATTGTCACAGGTTCTGGGGACGAGGCGTGGGCATCTTTGGTGGCCATTCTTCTGCTCACCACACCACAGCATCCAGCGGTTAAAGATGAAGAAACTGAGGCTACAAGGTGTTCACGTGCCCGAGAAAGATGAGCTTACGAATGGTAGCAGCGGGCGCACCTCCTGTCCCCCTCAACTCCGCACCTGTGCACTGTAACCTGCATCCTGTGGGCTTTATTTAGAGCCACAATTCCTCACCAAACAGGTTCATATTCCATCCCGAACACCTCTGCCACTTGTGCAAAATTGCCAGTCGTAGGGCACACGAGGTTTGTGTGCTACCAGCAGAATGCAGCCCGGGGCTTTGTCATGTCAGCACCGTGTTATCTGATAACCACTACTTACTTCTATGATTTCAATTCTTTGGCGAATTTCTTTTCTAATGACTGTTTCCCACATCTATCCCATTAAGACGCTTATTCCAGCTCACAAGAGCTGGCGGTAAATGAAGAGAGTACAGCGTTAGCCTTCCCAGCGGCATTCGCTTAAATTATGTGTGAAGACATCCCGTGAGCTCAGTGGTTTGTCTCCAAAGCAGGAGGCACATTTCTGACAGTAAAATTCTCGGCTACCTGATGCCACTATGAGGACCAAGCTGTGCACGAGCAGAGGCCAGAGCAAGACTCCTGGCTCCAATCCAGGTCCCACTGCTGCTTGGCTGGGACTCTGAGCAAGTTACCGCGCCTCTCTTCACCTTAGGTCACCCATCCATAAAATGGGTGCAGTCACCAAAGGCATCCTGGGAATTAATTGAATTTCAACAGACAGCATTTCCAGTGATGTCTGGCACATGTTAAGACCCATCTGTGTGTGATTTCAGGTGGAGTGTGCTTACTTTTAGAACATGACTTTTCCCCCAACTCGAATTACATACTCTACTGATTATTACTTCACCTTCTAATCATGACTCAGTATGATAATTACACACATGCATTTTGATATGTGAAGAAGCTGGAAACAAATGCAGGGTTTATGGAAGTCACGTGAACTATTTGCTGTAATAATTAGAGGCCCACACTGAGGACTCCCTGAGTCTTTCTTCCTCCTGTGTGTTTATTTTATCTTATTGTCTCCTCATATCATCTGTCATATCCTGTCTGTTGCTTCATCCCATTTGCTAGTTTGTTGTTTCATATCTACTGTTGGTTTAGACAACAAATAACCAACCTCATGACACTGACGTGCAAAATAATTTCTTGTGAGACTCCGAGGGCCGTTCCATGCGCACAGAAATGAACTTGACAGGATTCAGGGTGCTGCTAGTACACAGAGGTCTGTGTACCTGCTCTGACTCGAGCAGGTAGCTCCACACCCCACCACAAAAGGAGGAGAGGAGACGTGGGCGGATGCAGCCCTGAGCCCCCTGGGCTGGGCACACCACCACCATCACCACCATCACCACCATCACCACCATCATCACCATCATCACCATCATCACCACCATCACCACCAACATCATCACCACCACCACCATCATCATCATCATCACCACCATCACCACCATCATCACCACCACCACCACCACCATCATCATCATCATCACCATCACCACCACCACCATCATCATCACCATCACCACCACCACCACCATCATCATCATCACCATCACCACCACCACCATCACCATCATCATCACCATCACCACCATCACCATCATCATCACCATCACCACCACCACCATCATCATCATCACCACCATCACCACCATCATCACCATCATCACCACCATCACCACCAACATCATCACCACCACCACCATCACCATCACCACCACCGCCACCACCAGCTGCTCCCGGTAAAGCAGCGTGCGTGCCACAGCGTGAGGCCAGGATGCTGCCACCCAGACCCACGGCCTCCCCACACCGACCTCCTGCCATCCCCGCCGCCTGCCACAGCTTGGCTGGTGTGAAGCAGCATTTGCCAAGTCATAGCAGGTTCAGTGAGCTCATTAACTTCATGGATTCCATTACAGCACAACTGATTTACTGCCATTTTGTGAATTAACTAATCAGTCTGCAACCAGAGGTCAGGATAAGAATTAAAGAGACATTATTTCTGGGTAACGGTCAGCATAGACTACAATCTATCTCTGTCAGGGACCCAAAGACTGGAGAGTGTCAAAGAGCCTGGGGTTTAACAGTCTTGGGGGCTTCCTGGTTAATTAATCCCACCTCACATTAATTCTCAAAGCACTCTGAATCAAAGTGATAGACAATAGAAAAAAATCACGGAGTGCTTTATTTCAGTTATTTATGTTCTCAGTTCTAGAATTTTCCATTTATTTTTTCTGTAAGATTCCACTTATAGAACTACTCTAGTTCCATATTATCCAATTTCTCAAATATGTTAATCACAATTCTTAAATCCATATCTAAAAACTAAAATACTGGCATAACCCATAAGTTTGTTTCTTCTGACTGTTTTTTTTTTTTTTCTCTTGGTCTAGTACATTGGAATTCTCTGAGGGTCTTATTCTTTTATTTATTTTTTTACTAAATGCTGAACATTTCTGTAAAACAACTTGAGACTCTGGATAATGTTGTATTCTTCCAGAGAGGTTTTATTTTAGCTCTGGCCTACAGTTAGATTGGAAGCAGTTAACCTTAATCCGATCATAAATTGAGATGATTTGAGGCTGCATTTTAATATTTCTAAGGCTTTATTTCTGGTTCTCTCTTAATCCTAAGTCATAGCTATTGAGTGTTCCCAGTAGAAAAGCTGTACTTTATATATATATAAAGGTCCAACTTTTTGATAGAGTCCACCGTTAATTTTTGACCATTTCCGGCCAACATCTAAGGTCAGTACGTCAGCCCTTCGAAGCAGTTTTCTGTTTGTCTCTCAGCATCTCACTGTGAGCAGCTGAGTCTTATCAAGTGCCTCGAAGGTCAGTGGAGGGTGAGAGTGGGCTCACACCCCATGTGTCCCGTCTCTGTGGGCTTGTATCGGTCTCTCTGCCTTGGTCTACCTACTCCCACCTCTCTCTCTCTCTCTCTCTCTCTCTCTCTCTCTCTCTCTCTCTCTCTCTCTCTCACACACACACACACACACACACACACTCTCTCACACACACACACAGCAGTCACTGGATTCAGAAGGTGCCGTGCAATCCTGACAGCTTCCCCTCAGTCCCCGCTCGCCAACACACAGCCTTGTCCATAAAGTCAGAAGCTGACAGGTGTCTACTGCTTCTCTCTCTGGCCTGTGTATCAACTCTTCTGGAAGGGCCAGTGAGGAATACAACAGCATCCTGGGTCGTACGAAGCCCACTTGAAGCATCCTAGGAATGCTAAGACTGTCCCCGAGTCCTACAGCCTGGGCACCGCTGACTTAGGAGCGTCCCTTTCTCTAGAGACCTTCCGAGGCAACACTGAGAGGGGCGCTGGGCGAAAACCTCCGAGGTTGACAGGAATTGGGTAACAGTAAACCTCCCGACCCTCCCCACAAAGCCCCACCAGTGAGCAAACTCGGCAAATCCTCAGTTGCTGAGCAAACGTGGGCTCCTCATCATGGAACAAGGGGAATTTCTGTGTGGCAATAAAACACGGTGCAAACTGTCAGCGGCATTCCTTTTACATCCCATTATTCACCAGTGCCAGAACAAAATTGTGTCTGGTTATATTCTGTGGGCTATTGGGTCTGCTAACTGGTAGAACAGTGAGGACGCCGGGAATGCCTCTATTTCTACGGCTCTCTGCCCGACTGCCAGAACTCTAATGAACACCCTGAGCGGCAGGGCGTGGGGTAGAACTAACAGGCAGAGGGAACCTTAGTTCGAATCTGCCTTAAAGTACTGTCGCTGAAACCCCCCTCCCTGCCAGTAAATGTGCTTGAAAGTGGGAAGAAATATCACAGAATGTGGCTCAGCGGGCCTGCGGCCCTGCTCCACCAAGATGCTCAGACCTGGCATTTCCCAAATCCCTGCCCGTGTTTGGGGACGAGGTGTGGCAGACAGTAAAGCTGTGCAAGTCTACCTGCCACATGACGGCTTCAGCTACGGCCCAACTGCGGCCTGGTGAGCAACCTGGGACAGAAGTGGTCTCTCCTTTTTATACCTGCAAGAGGACACTGACCGGGGTGGTGACGTCTATTTTAATCGTTTATTTATCTTACGAGTCCCCTGCGTTGAAGCAATCCTAGCACACGTAAATGAAACAGAAGAACTCCACGCTGTCCCATCATGCCTTCCGCTCTACGGATGGGGTGCACAGACACTCTGGGGTACCACCAGGCCGGGCACCCCTCCAGCAGCACCACCAATGCCCACTTCCCATCAGGCACACTCCCAGGCGTCTGACACAACAGGGGCTCCCCTCAGACAGACAGAGGAGCTTGTTCATGGAGGGGATGGCAATGCAGCCGTAACCAGCTACTGCACCGTCCGTGAGAGCAAATTACACTGTCAGCGCTATTTACGACTTCGCGTGGCACGGAGCCCAGTAATTATGTGCCTGCAATTATTCCATTCAGAGGACTTTTCAGCCAGGGGTTCTCACCACGGCCACAGCCGTTTGGAAGCCTCTGCTGTACATGGACGTTAGAGCCTACTGTAAACGTCAGGGCACTGTGTGTCCTGAAACAAAATTGTGGCTCAAGGCTCTACAGATGAGCCAATTTGTGGGAATGAGCCGCTCAGAGTTTAGAGAAAACATAACAGTTGTGGTGTGTGTGGTAGCAGGACTGAAATAATGCATTAAACTCCCAGCACAGTTGTCAGGTCAGCATAAGCCCTCCCAGGAAAAGCACAACCTTGGAGACAAAGTGAGACGGCGGGTTTTACAAGCTTTGAGACTTGTTTGGATAGCTTTTGGTGGATCGTAAGTGTTGGATGCCGTTCACTGCTGACGACACTCAAAGCGGTAACTACCTTGCTACATGTAACGTGTGTGTAAGTATGTTCCACCTTATTCTTCAAATCATTTTAAAAGAATATGAACCAGAATTAATTCATGCAACAAATACTTACTAACCACTAATTAGGTCTTGGGCATTGAAGGTAGATTTGGGGGAATACTTCACTGAAACTGTCATGAAAAAAATAACGTGAGGGAGCTATGCAAACCTCTATTCTGGAATACGGAACAATATATAATTTACGACCTTCACGACTTGCTTTATTAGAAGGACAAATACACAAGCAGTCAGAAGCAGCTCCGAGTCGGCAGCTACTCATTGAAGAGGCTGTGGGACAGCACACTCCGTTGTCGTGTGACTCGCAGGTCCTCTCAGAGCCGTGAATCAGCGCGTGCCGATTCCATCGGCACGGGCTTGTGAAACGAAATGGTTCTTGCTTTACAGAAGCACTGTATTTAGACTGGCTTCTCTCTGCATCTGCGGAAGGTCTCCCAGGGCTGAACATGGCAGTGTTATGTTGATTTACTTGCAAAAACCTCTGTGTGGGTCTTGATGTAACTTCTGTATTGTTTGGGAAATCCTTTCTGGTTCTAGTTTCGTTCCCAGTCTCACTGTAAGACCGCACAGAGCAGACACCATCTCTTTGCGTGGCTGAGAAGCTCAGATCCAGCTGTGAATGTGAGCACGTGGAGTCTGGACGGGGGTGTGTCCAACGAGGAGGCCGCACGCGCGGGCACAGAGACGCTGTGGGATCAGAGGCACCCACGCGCCGCTACTTCTCACCGCGTTCTAGTTTCATGACTGTATTAGTACCATAGAGCTGCTGTAACTATGACAAACTGGAGGACCTTAGACAGCTGAAATTTATTCTCTCGAGGTTCTAGGGTCAGAAGTCTGAAATCAAGGTGGCAGCAGGGCTGCGTGCCCTCCGCAGACTCGGGGAGGGGGTAAGATCCTTCGTCTTCAGCCCCCGGGGCCCCAGGCGTTCCTTGGCCGGTGGCAAGCTCTGCCTTCGTCGTCATGGGCCATCCTCCCCCTGTGGCTCTCCACGTCGTCTCTGTCTGTGTAGCTTCGTCCCAGGGTCAAATGCCCCCTTCTAAGGACACCAGCCAGCCTGGATTAAGTTGCACCTTGACTGCCTCCCCTGAACTTGGTGACATCTGCAAGGCCTGTTTCCAAGAAGGTTATACTCACAGGCACGAAGAGTTAGGACTTCCACAAATCTTTTTGGGGGGACACCACTCAACCCATAAAAATGACCATGAGCAAGAGCCTGATTTCTCTAGGCCGCAGACTCCACGTCAGTGAAACAGAACAACAGCGGCGGTGACAATCGCAGGTTATCCTAAGGGCTAAACGAGACCAGGGAGCGAACCACGTCGTTCTGAAGTGATGGTTCTCTGTCCTGGAAAGAACTGGATTATTCGTCTTCTGCCCTTTTCACGTCTTTCAGGAGGCAGAAGGTGGGCTGGGGGGCAGTGGGGGTCGGCAGGAGGGGAGTGGGGGTGAATTAAAAATAAATTTCACTGTTTTTTAAGGCACTACTGAAAATCTACAATGAAATAAGGATTTTAAAAAATGGGAAACTCTCATCTGACTTGGGAAATCTTAGCACTTCAGGCCTTTGAAGAAACGGAAGTGCTACTAAATTTGAGCAGAATATGAGAGAAAACTGCATGCAAACAGTCTAAATCGTACAACATCACGTAATTCTTTCCTGCGAAGTGTTCTTACAAAGCCTATACAAAGAAAATCTTCTCTACCCACATAGTCACAATACGAAGCAGATACAACTAAAATCTATGTTACTGTGTCTAAATGGTATTTTGCTATAGCAGATTCCAAATTCTTACTTTATTTTCAGGCACACACCTGGGCCCCTCCCAGGGAGAACGAAATCCCCCGTCAGCCCCTGCAGGTCACTGTGGTTCCGAGTTCAGCTGGTAACTCCAGGCTCCCATGCTATCAGATCGCCACATTTTCCAATTTAGAAATTCTCGCGGGCACCCAGGATAGTTCCCCGGGTTGAGTTTAGGAGACGAGGTGTTTGGTGCTGTGTCCATTTAGTGCAAACTTGCCACCGCCCACAGATGTACACTGCATGAGTAAGTGCCATGCACGGGCACTGGTACATTCGGTTCTAAGCCCACCCTCTGTGCACCTGGTAGAATTACACTTTCTTCTGCTATGAGCTTTCAAGCTCTTTAACAACTGGCAGCCACACCTAGCAGAATGCCTGCAGAAAGTGTTAGCAAGGGACCGAAGGTGAGATGCCAGGTACATTTAAATTGCATATTATGAATACAGCCTACAGCCTTCACTCTCTGAAAGACACTGTCCAAGAGACTTATGTTCAAAGGGAAATAATTCTCTGTACGCTGCTGCATAAATGAATGAAACAAGAACACCGCTTCAGGGCCTGTTCTGATTATTAGGAAACTGACCCAGCTTGTAGGCCTGGGGCCAGGTGGTCCTAAAAAACTTGTGTGTTGGTGACGTTTCCAGGAAGACTGGAGAGATGTCTGAATCTTTGGGTCTCATGTGCACAGCTAGCTTGATAATGGATATACCTTTCTCTCTTGAGCCTTTGTCTATGCCGAGGTCTGTCGGGGGATTAGAGTTCATTACCGAGATTTAGCACTGCTGAGCACTGCCTAGTCTGCTTCCAGAATTCCCTGCACAATCCTGTTTCTTAGACTGTGACAGGTACCGTGTCGCCAGGGCCAAACCAACACACTACCTTAAGTTTCTCTGAACGTCCATTTCCGAGAAAGTCCCTATCTGGGTGATGAAAAGCAGAAAGAAACCAGGCTTTTTCTCCCATACCACATTAATATATCTTTTCTCACAAGGTTTTGCAGTGAGTCTAGTAACTGAATATAGATTCACAGCTCTCCAGAAATTGGCTTCTGGATTTTTCCCTCACATCGGAGAGGACAATTTTCCTGGCGGTCCTTTTGCTGCCTCAGAGACTGAAATGTATCCTGCAAATCTTTCCGCCCGGAGACCTGGCCTTCCTTCCTGCAGTGCTGGTCAGTGTAGTCTCCCTGGGACCTCAGTGGTTAAATTCACATCCATCGCAGCCGCTCCCTACTGTCAGCAGCTTAAGATAGTGAGTGGAAGGCAGAAAAGAACAAGCACAGGCCTTGCCTTCAATTTAGGCCTCATGTCTCACCTGTGTTCAAGGTTCTCAACACAGTAAGACCCCGAAGGCCCACCATGGGGCTGAAAGCTCACTTTAGGGTGGGGATTATCACAGGCGCATATGCAGGTAAGGGAGCGCTGGCCTAAGCACCGTGCAGATGTCCCTGACGCAGACAGTACGAGCCTTTCTGCTTCTGAAAGCGGCGGAAGGATCTGCCTGCAGTTGGGGATTAGTCACCACTCTTAACCCAGAGAGCCAGAGTGAAAAAGAGCCATCTGGGTCTGGCCGAAGCATTTTCTGGATCCACTTTGCTAATAAAAATTGAATCTCTATTTATGATGTTTAAAAAGGCAATAGAGTAATAGGGAAAAACTCATGTTTCTCCTATAACAAATACGCTATTCGTTTTTAAATGCTTTTTTCCTGTCTAAAGTGTAGCAGCGTGGTCTTCGTAATTTATGAACAGTGGTGATTAAAAGCCCAGAGACTGATCAGAATATAAGAGCAAATAGAGTAAAATGTAGTTTGTTTGTTTGTTTGTTTGTTTTTCCTTCTGGGATAAAAGCCTGATCTCTAGGTCCACTGCGCCTGTATTTGCAAAGCCCTCCAGGGAGGGCCAGTGCGAGCGTGTGTGACCAGGGCGGAAGGCCAGGCCTGCTGCGGCCAGACACCAGACAGCTCGGGGATGGCGTTATGGCCGGCATCACCTGTACTCTTCCCTCTGCAGGGACCAGGGAAAGTGCTTGGACTTTAGTTACTAAATATGTATGATCCTGAAAATACGCAGATTTTCTCTTTGTCAATAAGAACCTGATGTTACTTAAAATGATTGTTGAATAGAAGAGAGAGAGAGAGAGAGAGAGAGAGACCCCGAATGAACCATCTTCTGTATTCATTTTGTCTCCAGCTACCTGCGTTTTATAGCCTACGAAAGCTCCACTGTATTCACACCGACCTTTCCTTTCGTGAAATGTTAATACTGTCTGAAGATAATATCGTTCAGTCAGCTTCCATTACGATACAGAAATGGTCCTCCAGTCTTTACTGCTCTCAGCTCATGTCCAGTGACCACTGGCCGTGTCCTGGGCGGCGGTTGCCGAACTGTATACTGAGGCATTTCACAGATCTCTGCGGGCTGCGGGGTCATACGCTGGGGATGGGGGTGTCCAGAAAATCCAGGTGCCGCTGATCTTTCTCTGCAAAGCTACTGTGATAACTCGCCCATACAACTTTCCACCGTAGTACTGTCAGGTGCGGTGACAGCTGGTGTGAAAAGAAACTAAACGTAGGCACTGGCACTGATTGCCGGGAGGTGCTGCACTGAATGAGCAGGCCTAGGTGAGGCCAGGAGAAGGGAAGTGAGCCGGTGGGCAGGAGGGTAGATTTTGTGTTAGCGAGTGGCCTATTTCCCATCAGTTTGAACTTGCTGCAGACACAAGTGACGTAAACCCCAACTCGACCCAGTTTAACTGAGAAAAAATCTGGTAGATGGATTTTTGTTGTCTCACATGACTGGAAAGCGTGGAAACTGAGCTGGGAAACTTGCCTAGGACCCGGGCCTGAACGAAGTGGGGGCACCAGAACTCGGGTCCCTCTCTCTCTGCCTTCCGTTTTTTCTGGCTTGGGTCATCCACGGGGCTGTATGATGGATGCGGCCCCATAGTTCCAGGCCACTCCACCCATTTTAGCATCTTAAGCAGAAGGGAAATGATCCCTCTAAGGGCTCCAGGACAAATCCCCGGATTCACTCTGATGCGTCCAACCTGGGCTCTTTCAGGGAGAATTTCCATGCCTGGGCAACCGTCGGTTTAGCCATATCTGGGCTCTGTGACCCCTCCCTGAATGTGGGTATACAGACCTCCTGAGCCACCTGGACTAAGAATAGGGGAGAACTGTTCCCCAAATGAAGAGTGGGTGCCTGTACCACAAAAAGGAGAGATGGGTGCTTGGTAGTAAAACTTATGCCGGTAATTTATGTTATCGTTTCCTTTCATACTCCACTTTTTCAGATTTTCATTCTTACAAGCCTCCTTTAACCTCTAATTCCTTTCCTGGTCGTTTTGCCAGACTAAATTGTGTCATGATCTCCATCAGGAAGCTTTTTCTGAACCCCTTTGCTGTGCTAAGTGCAGCTGACTTGTGAACAATGTGGGGGTTAGGGGCGCCACCCCATACCCCGCAGTTAAAAATGTGTGTATAACTTTTGACTCCCCCAAAATGTAACCACTAAGAGCCCACTGTTGACCAGAAGCCTTACTGATGACACAAACAGTTGATGAACACACATCTGGTACATTATATGTATTATATGTACTCTTACACAATAAAGTAAGCTAAAGAAAAAATATTAAGACAACCATAAGGAAGAGGAAATGCATTTACAGTCCTGTATGTATTTACTGAAAAAACAACAGAACCCCCGCATACAAGTTCAAAGCCCTGCTCAGGGGCAGCCGTGCTGTGTTGTGTGTCCCCAGGGCCCTGCAACCCTGTATCCACGTGTACCCGTCAGTGCTGCTCAGCCCGTCACAACGCAAGCTCCGCGAGGAACCGGACTCCGTGTCACTGACGCCTGAACAGTCAGTGTTCTGCACGGTCCATGTGACACAGCAGCAACGCAGGATAGTTCCGAAATGAGAGCATTCGGGAAAACACAGGTCTGAAATCTCTGCCATTTGACTGCACTCACGGGTCAAGGCCATTATCGTTCACTGAAGACGTGAAAGGTCAGGCTCTGGCTCTGGCTGTATTTACAGTCCAGCCACAACTGGTAACAGTTTATAGCGATGATTTCGCCTGCTGTCCCGCACCCATGGCCACGATCACCACTCCCTCCCCTGCTCTGTGGCCCTGGAGCTGGAGTCATGCCCTTCTGAAATGAGCAGAGACCAGGACCTTTGGCTCTCCCACCGTGATCGCAGTTTCTGTGTCAAAAAACCCATTTTTGGTACCTACTGCCTCACAACTTTCATGCCTACATTGGCAAGAATGGGTGCTCTGAAGTGAATATATTTGGGTACCCCCAAAATTCATGTTGAAGTCCTACCCCCCAATGTGATGACATTAGAAGATGTGGCCTTTGGGGGTAATTAGATCATGGGGGAGGGGGTGGGGGTGGAATCCTCATAAACAGAATTAGTTCCCTTTAAACACAGTCCCCAAGAAATCTCCCTTGCCGTGGGAAATTACAGTGAGAAGACAGCCGTCAACGAGGAACCGGGCCCCCACCAGACACTAAATCTGAGAACCTTGATTTTGGACTTCCCAGCCTCCAGAATTGTGAGCAGTGCATTTTCATAGTTGACAAGCCACCCAGTTCATCGTATTTTGTTACAGCAGCCCAAACGGACTGAAGCAACAGGCCTGCGAGAAGTCATCGGGAAGAGGCATTCTCTACTAGAGTGCTCAAGGCCAGCGGCCGCAACACACGAGGTCTGCAGTCTTCTTGGCCTCAGATGCGGAGGTTCCGTTTCTCTTGGAAGCCCGATGTGGCCAGGCAGCTCTCTTCCACACAACAGGAAGGCCGCTGTGCAGCAGAGAAAGACTTAAAGAAGCATCGGCCCTTTAACTGCCACTCCCTTTTCAGGCGTCCTTGGCAACTCGCCAGATGTCAAAGCAACACCAGGACACCAGGACAGCCAGGCCCAGGTGCAGTGTGAGAAAGGGACTTTGTGAGAAGAGCTGCAGTTACCAGGTCCTCACTGGTCCTTAGAAAGCCGGCAGCAGCCCAGAGCCCAGGCAGGAGAGGGAGTCACACAGTGGAGCCCTGACTGGCAGTCAGCTGGTTCCACGGTCTGGCTTCTCACTCGCTGAGACAGCAGAGGTGGCCTCGCCCCAGCCCCTTGCCTCTGCGGCCTCTGTCCTCCTCCCACCGGCACAGGAGAGCTGCCAGGCTCCTGCCGCAGCTGCTCCTCCTGTGCACTCACTCAGCTGTGCACCTTCTCAGCTGCTCCGGGCATGGCTGCTGCCACCTGCCGTCTGCACCCGCCACCTGCTCACTCTCCCTGCCTCACACCGTCAGCATCAGATGCCTGAGTAGTGACCAAATGCCATGAAATAATCCTGAGGCGGCTGGTTTATGAAGTCCCACACAAGTCCGATATTCTGAAATGACCCTCTTCTGATGAAAAGACTGCAAGGAGGATCCTACATGTGGCAGAAAAAAAGACTGCTTTCCGATCCATTTCTTGCCACGTTTCTTTTACTGTTTCTGACAACCGTCGTCATTCATTCCTCCTGTGGCCCAGGTCCCAGCTGACTACTGGCCATGAAGCCTTGTGGGTCCGTGTCTGGATAACGACAAATGATGACGCGTGCTTCCAGAGGAAGGCCGACTTCAAATACGGGATTTGCCATTATTTTTGCCATTATGACTCCACAGCAAAAATCAATCTTTTCTGTATCTGGAGATAAGAAAGCTTATTTGGTATGTCAAACCACAGCAAACACGGCGTTGGTTTCGAAAGGGACAGACACACACATATGCAGACAGACAGACAAAGAAGTTTTTAACGGAGTCATGTAAAGTAGTAAAGTACTGGCACTCACCTAGAAGTCCAACAATAGACGTTGGTAAAATGAATTACATTAATAACAAAATAACAATTAGTGAACACTTGCTATGCCAGACACTATGAGAAACAGTTTTTGCACCTTTTTTAATCCTCAAAAAGGTCTAATCAGTATGTATGCAGTGTTTCCCTACCCAGTGAGAATATCTAGCAACAATCTGACTTGCACTGGTGACATACTCCATTAGGCAGCTGATGTCGTGGTAACGCCACATAACACCAACGAAATCAGTTGTTTATCACTCAAGAACTTATTTTTCTTGGCCAGGACCTGTGTTAGCATCTGGGAACGCTGCTCGACCCTGCCAGGCTTGGCTGGAGGCTCCGGGACCGGCTGGCTCAAGTCCGTTCCTCCTTTCCAAGTGTCTGTCTTTAGATGATTAGGAAAGACGACATTTTTCTGGCTGCTCTATTGAGAGTTTTTATCTCAGTTCAATGAAGCACAGAGGAAAAAGAAGAAAGGAGTTTCACTTCAGTTCTCTGGTGACACATTGCTCTGGCGAGTGCCAGAAATAACAGGATAAGCATCAGGGCCATTTATTAACTTCCACAGACTGCTGATAGGGCAACTAAGCCCCTTCCCAGACGCCAGTGCTTGGCACTGAAAAATACTGATTTATGTTGCGAATGTGAATCTAAACTTCCTTAAGGGAGCTTTCGTTCTCAAGCCTACAGAGGTATTCCTTTTCTGGAGAGGAATCTGCTCTATTTAAAACATTTTTAAGGCTTTCTGTGCGGATCCCGCTGGAGCAGGGGTGTCCGGTCCCTGGGAGCTGTGCCTCTGCCCTTCTCCACCCACCTGGCGGCAACGTGCCCTCAAGGAGGCTCCTCCCACCAGGTGCTCAGTTGCCACCCCCCCACGGCTGTCCTCAGATGTCCCTGTCGCTGCGTCTCCTCCACAGCCGCTCACGTCTCCCATGAAAGACACACACATGTGGCTGTAGAGCTACCGTGGGTCTTCTCTCCACGTTAACGCACGTTCCACGACTTGCTCACTTCCTTCTCCCACGGTCCCTGACACATTCTCTGGCACATGGCACTTAGGTTCTCGGTGACCAACTAACTAGACAGACACAGCACGGACTGCAGACGCTGGTGGCGGCGGAAAGCCAGGCCTGGCTCCCCGCTGGGGGCTGCCCTCTTGTTCCTCTCCCTCTTGTTGGACCCACTTGCAAACCAGTCACAGCAGCTAGAACGGGGGCCACAGAGGGACCGCCATGAAACGGGCTTCTAGGAAGAGACGCAGGCGACCGAGCCGCATCTCTGGGCAGCCCCACCGCCCCCACGTCGCTGTGCCCAGCGCACGGTGGACTCACTCTAGGGCGTCCTGGCCCTCTCACCTCCCTGTCCACCAAAAGCATCGCGTGGACTCGACTGCCAGAGAAGGTGAAGGTGTGACTGGCGCGGTCGCATTCCTGGCGCCCACAGGCAGGGCGGCCAGGGGCTTCCCGCTCCTCTCAGCGGAAACCGCAGCTCCTGGCCCGCAGCCCTCTCTCTGCAGGCCTCCCCTGGCCTCGCAGGGCTGCACGCGGTCATGACCTTCACTGTAACTCGCACTGACAGGATGTACTTGTGATCTCCCTTCACCCCGCTGCGACCTTCAGGGATTCCACACACGGTCCAAACCGGGACCTGGGAACACACAACACACCCTGCATTTCACTTGGGCTCCTGGGGGAGTGGGACACACCACCTTCGTCCCCCAGAGGCCCTTCAACTCCACTCTGCACATCTGAGGGCCCCGCATGCCCACCCGCCCACTGTGTGCGACACAAGTGCTGGCTAGGGCCCCGCCCCCTTCCAGAATCCGTCTTTCCCACAGTGACAGTCCAGCCTCCTCAGGGCCAGGCCACCAGCAGGAAGAACGTGGGTTTTTCCTTGAGAGAAGGGCACATGAATGTTTTAGTCCCCGCTGTAGCCCTAGGGCAGACAGGATGCTGCTTCCAGCAACAGATACCTGGAAATTATGCTTCCGACCTGTTTAAAACAAAGAAATGAGGATTTCAAGGCTCAAGGCAGAAAAAGCTCCAGCTCTAGTTAATTCAGCTGCCAAAGCCACTGCGTCCTCAATAACTAAGGCTCACTTGTGGGTGCAAGATGACAATGACAACACTTTGAGCCATGTGTTTTCCAGAGAGGCAGAGAGCAAACATCTCCCTAATCAAAAACTGCAAAGCCCTGCCTTTCACTGGATTGGGCCAACTCAGCTCCTCGGTTTACTCTTGAACCAATCCGGTTGTCAAGAGGACACCGGGTGTGGACTGGCTTAGGCAACCGGGGAGCCGACAGCCAGGTGCTCCATGTCCCCGAAGGAGAAGGAAAAAGAGAAGGGCCCTGACCCCTATCAGTGTTCTTAGGATTGATGACAAAGAAGTTCACGTGTTTGTTGGGAGGAAATTATTTCACTATCTTTCTTCTCAGCACCACGCTCCCCTGACTTCTCTCCCGCTCCCCTCTCTGTCTATTGTCCATCCTTCCGGCCCAGCACTGAACTAACTGCTAACTCTCTTCACTCCGGGCTGGCTGTGAAGAGGGAACCAATGCTTCCAATCCCCTCAGGGAGCTTAATTCATATGAAAGAGAGGAGAGAGAGAGAGAAAGAGAGGAGAGGGACAGAAAAGAGAGAGGGGGGGGAGAGAGAGAGAGAGAGAGAGAGAGAGAGAGAGAGAGAGAGAGAGAGAGAGAGAGAGAGAGATGGGGGAGAGAAAATGGTCTGGATTCAAGTGTAATTGCTACAACCATCATGATTAGCCATCATTTATTAGACTAGCTATTTCTATTACCCGTTTTCTTTACGCCCAATCACACCCACAGCTCAGCTCAGATATTTACATGTTTCAGGTTTGGGATGATTCATTTCTATTTGCTTTTAATTTCCTCATATAATATGTCAAATTTGGCCACAAGTTGTTAAGAATGATTGCTGTTAAATTACCCAGAGGTGTTATATTGCTACTTAACGCCTGTGTTTGATGTGGTTATTAAAATGGTGACAATACTAATTACCATAGCAACACAAACAAGAATTTATAGCCCATCTTAAGCTCTTGAGGCTGAAAATATTGATGTCTATTGAAAGCCTGGGCGTGCAGCCATTCACACATCTAGCTTCGGGGTAGATGCGGTCCCGCAATACACCATCTTGGATATGAACTCTTTGGCAGAGTCTACACTGAATAGAGGAGGCCTGTGTTTTCCATGGTCCAGCCGCTGCGATGCTTGAGCACAGGGCTCTGTACACGAATTTCACCCCCATGGCATGTTTATGCATGTTTCCCAAGCAGGCTTCCTTCTGCCAGTTCATTGTGCGGACAGGAAAAGTCACCGCCTTATAAGATGATGCTGTCCTTCCCTGTCAGTGTCCTTAAACGCTGCCCAGAACAGTGCCAGCTTTGTCTCCATGGTAACCAAGGCACTGAAGGGGCCAAGCCATCAAAAGGGGATATGATCTACCAATATTATAGACAAAATATGTGCCGAGAAATACAGAAGGTGCCAAAAAAACATATGCACATTAAGAAAGGAAAAAACTATTAAAAATGTAAACTCAGTATATACCGATAACAGTAGATGAATACAAGTCACATTTGACTTCTGCAATTACAAGAGGTGCTCCAAGTGGCTCCCACCAGTGTCCAGACACCTCTGGTGACGGTGAACTACTGCTTGAGCAACGCTGACCAGTGTCCACTTGAACACATTTTTTGGCAGCCCCGGTACATAAGGTACCAGGAGATCATGTGTTTTGTGTGTGTGTGGGAGGGGGTTGCCTTTGACAGGGAACATAAATGACTGTTGCTTCACTCTTCCAGATTCTAAACTAAAAATATAAGCTAGCACCTGTATTCTTCCACAGACTCTTATAGAACTGACTGAGGGCTGTGTGATTCCAGAAGCTGCTCAGTACCATGTCTTATGGGTGAGATGTGTTTCCCGTTCATCAATGCATGAACTAAAGCACCTACCATAACAGAAGAGGTGAGAATACCGACTGTGGATCAGGAGTAGCCCCCTTGGTGCCCGTGGTAAATACTCGTGGCCCCTGACAGAGCCTCACCCACTTGCCCTTCTGAAGGGGGGAGTGGCTCTGACCCTTCATCCACACACCTTCTCAAGCCTCTGCTCTAGTTCACGCTCCCTCCCAACCTCTTGGAAAATTATCTTCTGCTCCAAGCTTTAGGCCTCTTCCCGTTCCCTCTCTGCAAAAGCCAAACGAAGCCATGTGAGGGGCAGAGCATTGTGGGGTACGGGAGACTGCTGGAAACTGGGCACGGCGGGCAGCGGTCCAACAGGGTAGGAGGGAGACTGAGGGCATTTATACAGTCAACCGGTTTATGTGCTCACAGATGGATGGATGGAGCTGGGTCCTTGAGGGTCACGGTTAAGTGGTTTCACCTGCAGGAGTAAAGGGTTCCCAGGCAGACGAGAGCACCCCATCACCTCTGTGCCAGAGTTCCTTAGAGGACCTTGCAGGATTTGAGGTGACACAATTCTTCATAGTCTGCAACAACTGTGCACACACTTCAGGATGTTCACAATCCCTGGCCCATATTCACTAACTGCAGTGCGTGCTCTCCAAGAGAAAATCACAAGTTTCCCCACAGATTGCCCCCCCCCACCTCCCAGGATTACAACAGCACCCCTGAGTTGAAAACCAATGAGGACAATATTTAACTTTTCAAAATGTCACAAGAACTCAATCAATCAATGACTTTTTGGAGGGAGGGCAAACTAAAGTATTACTTGGTCTCTGGTAGCAGGAGCAAAGACTCATTTATTTCCCAAAAGTTACAAACACTTGTCCTCTTCTGAGTGTTTGAAATAATCTCGCAATGACTCGTCACCTCATCATGCCTGTTTACCTGAGTCTGCAGGCAGCTAGGCTTTAAAAGCTACCTGTGCAAACACTTGGTGATGACGACTAGTGTCTCGATTGGATGAGATGCCAGTGGTGTGTCACTGCCCTGGCTCCCGCCCTTGGCCCTCGCTCACCTCTGTACCGCTAACGTGCTGGAAAACAGGCCATCACTGCTCATATTTCTACCTGTGCTCTCAGCTCTGAGAAAAGGAGCATCACAAAATAGATTTTGTAGAAATGAAAATGTATTTTCCTTTTTAATGACCAAAGTCGAGGCAGAAAACCAAGGGAAGGTTTTTTTTTTAAATCCATTTTCTGAAAGCACACTTGCAGAACTTACAGGTAAGTAAACACTGACCAGTTACCTCTTCTCTTCAAGACAGAAGTTTCTATGTCTATCTCTATGCACCCCCTGCTTTCCTTCACAGACAAACTCGCCAGCAAACATCTACGTTCAGGCCCCAACTCTGCTACCTTCTCTGCTCGGGGAACCTTGTGTAAACGACCCACCTCCCTACATGTTGTCTTTGTTTTAATGTATAAATTGGGAATTAAAATAGGCTTTGTTCTAAGGAGAAAATTACCAAATTAACAAAAAATACTTATAATAAAGGCTCAGTAATCCTTAATTATTATTTATTACTAACGTTGTTTTGGGGGAAACTCACTATTTTCTCTCAATTGAAGTATAATGTCCACACAGCAACGTGCCCAGACCTGAGAACACGGCCCCACACACTTCAGCACAGCGGTATACACCTGAGCAAGCACTTCCAGGATACACCCAGCACGTCAGCATGTTCCCACACGCCTTTCTCCATCAGTTGCTCACTCTTCACCGGGACTCCCTGTGGGGAAGGAAGTGGGGAGGGAGACAAATCTGCGACCATACCTATGTGTATTCTCGAAATTCCTACCAAGGCAATCATTCCGCATGGGTTATGTTTGTTTGGCTTCTTTTGTTCTCGTTCATGTTGGTGATATTTAGGCATGTTGCTGTGTGTGGCAATAGTTCCTTTTTCTTGCTATATTCCATTTATTGCTTTCTGCAATATTCAGTTGTCTAAGTCTGCTGAGGTCCATTTCTCCATCCTCCGATGGGCAGGAATTCGGGTTGTTTTCCCAACGTGGCTCTTGGGAAGAAAACCAAGTATTACGTGGACTCATGCACTTCTTTCCTTGAGGAAATACCTAGCAGGGGGACTTCTGGGTCAGCCGATAGGTGTTGGTGTAGATTTCATAGGTGATACTACCACAGGTTGTTGGATACCCGAAGTAATTCTATTTCAATCAAACGTTTACTATCTTGCACCTAAGTGTATGTTCACCAAAAGCATTTTTGTGACATTGAACGGAAGAAGCCATTATTCCTGGTCCAATTTGGCATTCTTGTCTATTATTTTTTTCCTTACCAACTTCAGAAAAGCTCTTGGTACTACCTGCCCTCTGAGGGGCGAAGGAAAGAAAACCCAGCTCACCCACTCATCCTTCACTGCTGTTACTGAGAAGCCTGCTCACAGCGTTTGATCAGCTGATGCTTTCCGCCTTCCTCCACCCTGACCTTTTCTCCTACTTGTAGTTTGGCACCCCCAAACATCCAATGTGCTCCAGGGAAGAGCATCCCTTGAAGAAGAAGAGAACTAAGGCAGGAAAAGAAGGCCTAGGTGCCCCGTGCTATGTTTCAGTCCTATGTGAATTCTCAACCAAACAGCACTGTTCCGTTTTTCCAGGTTCACTGTTTTTACTGCTCTTGCCACCCCCTGGCAGGGTCACCATGTCAGAAAGTGTGGTCCTGTGCACCGTAGCCCCCAACCACCCCTGCGCCATTAGCCCCTATAATAGAGCAAAGCAAGCTCTGCCAGCTCCGCCTCTGTGCTGGGGGCTGAACC
Source organism: Rhinolophus hipposideros (assembly GCF_964194185.1). NCBI lineage: Eukaryota > Metazoa > Chordata > Mammalia > Chiroptera > Rhinolophidae > Rhinolophus > Rhinolophus hipposideros. The sequence continues at coordinate 2,556,371 of NC_138070.1, read as the reverse complement.
TTGGCCCTCAAAAGGTTCTGAAAAATTAAGGATCTGCTGTCTTTGCTCCTGGAACACAACCATCAATCCAAGCTCGTTCACAGAAGTGTGAGAACTTACCTGGGAATCGATAAATTCTAATAGGAAGTCGTAACCTCATCCTCTAGCAGCTCAAATTGACTGTTTCTATAACTCCAAACAGGAAGAATGCTCTAGCTTTGCGAAAGTGTGAAATATGCAAACACATGTCCAAAGTTTGAAGTTAAGGAGTGCTGTGTGTGTGTGTGTGTGTGTGTGTGTGTGTGTGCGTGCGTGCATGTGTGTGTGGCTGTCGCCCCACAAGGAGCTCGGAAGGAAAATGTGGGGCTGGAAGCTGGAGGATGGGAGACCTGCTGGTCTTATCCCTGTGCAGCTGGCACCGGACAGACTCTCGGACACTTTCTCCCACTGAGCCGAGCGGCTGCACGTCACGTGACCAGCCTGGGCAGGCTGAGTTACAGACTGGCCAGTGGAGACGAGGTAGGGCTCCTGCCGACAGTGAGAGGTCTGACATGAACCACTGGTTTTCTGACCACGATAACCCAAAGAAAGATAATAAAACAACACCAACACAGAGATTTGGGGGAGTTTTGTCTTTGCTTTTCTTAAACTCAGGCAGATACTAGGTCATATATATTTCAAATGAGACAACCCTGAAGATGCAGTGAAACCCTGACATGGTCCTTGATGTGGAAAGCGGTGGGGAGTCCAACGGCAGCGACTGGAGGAGGCAGGGCAGGCCCTGTGGCCTGTGGCACTCCTGCCTTCTTGTCACCCTGGCGGTGACCCTGAGGGGCCGTTATGGCAGACAACGAGCTCGTAAGCCAGGCGTCGAAGGCCATGACTGCACAGGGATCAGCAGAGCAAGGCAGGCTGAGTCCCCGTGAAATGAAAGGAGGATTCTCTAAAGTCACCAGGGAGGAGAGTACCTCCCCAGGAAAGGGACTGGCCCGGGAACAGACTGACATCTCTCCAGGTGGCTGGACACCTGCTCGCACAGAAGAGCCACCACGGACGCAGACTGCCCTTGAGAGAGCCATCGGAAGTTCTGCTGACGGCCCAGTCAGCCAGGGCAGGGCCCAGCACGGCCTGCTGTCAGCACACAGGCCCCACCCGAGGAAGGCAGCTCAGACCAAGTCTGACAGGCCCGGGCGGGGACCACGCCGCCCCAGGAGGCTGTGGCAGGGAGCACGAAACGTGGCTTTCTTAGTTCCGGAAAAACTGTCCGTTCTGAAATCTTCCACACTGTTTATCTGTTATGATCCCTGACTTTAGCTTGTACTACACGGCAATAGTTATCAACACAGCATGGTATTGGCAGAAAAACAGACACACAGACCTTTGGGATAGAACTGAGAATCCAGAAATAAACCCACATAAATACGGACAGATGATTTGTGGCAAAAGAGCCAAAAACATACAATGGAGGAAAGACAGCCTCTTCAATAAATGCTGCTGGGAGAATTGGATAGCCACGTGCAAAAGAATGAAACTGCACTGCGATCTGTCACCATGTACCAACATTAACTCCAAATGGATCAAAGACCTAAGCTTAAGACCTGAAACAATAAACCACATAGAAGAAAACATCGGTACTAAATTTATGGACCTTGGGTGCATAGAGCATTTTCTGAATTTGACTCCAAAGGCAAGGGAATTAAAAGCTAAAGTAAACGAATGGGACTATATGAAACTTAAAAGCTTCTGCACAGCAAAAGAAACCATTGACAAAATAAAGAGGCAACCAACTGAATGGGAGAAGATTTTTGCAAATTACACCTCCAATAAGCTGCTAATATCCAAAATATAAAAGGAACTCATACAACTCAACAACAAAAAACCAAACAACTCAATTGAAAAATGGGCAGAGGACCTGAAGAGACATTTCTCCAAAGAGAACATACAAATGGCAGATAGAAATATGAAAAAATGCTCAACATCACTAATCATCAGAGAAATGCAAGTAAAGACCACAATGAGGTACCACCTCACCCCAGTCAGAATGGTTATCATCAACGAGACAAATAGTAACAAGTGTTGGAGAGGCTGTGGAGAAAAAGGAACCCTCATCCACTGTTGGTGGGAATGCAGACTGGTGCAGCCGCTATGGAAGGCAGTGTGGAGGTTCCTCAAAATATTACGAACAGAATTACCAAGTGACCCAGCAATCCCTCTCCTGGGTATCTACCCAAAGAATTTGAAATCATTTATACATAAAGACATGTGTGCTCCAATGTTCATTGCAGCTTTGTTTACGGTGGCCAAGACATGGAAACAACCAAAATGTCCTTCGATAGATGAATGGATAAAAAATGTGTGGTATATATACACAACGGAATACTATTCGGCGATAAGAAAAGATGAAATAGGACCATTTGTGAAACATGGATGGATCTTGAGAGTATTATGCTAAGAAAAATCAGTCAGACAGAAAAAGCAGAGAACCCTATGATTTCACTGATATGTAGTATATAAACCAAAAACAACAAAAGAACAAGACAAACAAATGAGAAACAAAAACTCATAGACACAGACAATAGTTTAGTGGTTACCAGAGGGTAAGTGGGTGGGTGGTGGTAGATGAGGGTAAGGGGGATCAAATATATGGTGATGGAAGGAGAACTGACTCTGGGTGGTGAACACACAATGGGATTTATAGATGATGTAATACAGAATTGTACACCTGAAACCTATGTAACTATACTAACCATTGTCATTCCAATAAATTTTAATTTAAAAAAAGAATTTTTATACATATCAAGAGAAAATCCATAATTAGATTTTAATATATGATAAGATAAAATGGCTATTTATTTTACTACCATATTTAGTAGTTTTATTAAATGACAGAAAGAATTATGTGCAATGAGATATGATTTCAATAAAAATTAGTAAGTGTGATAGAAAAACGTTTAAGCTGTTAACTTGAATATACTTTTACATTGAAAGTGGCGTCATATAAAATCATGCCATGCGTCACAGACTGAACCATACAAACAAGCAAAGTGAGTTTGCCGCTTGGCCGGAGGGCTGGACGGACGGAAGTGGCATCCGCGGACGTGGGACAGGCTCTGAGGGGCAGGAGCTTACGGTGTGCTCCACCCAGGCTTGGCAGAAGCACCCTGACACGGACCACGGTGGACGCCATGTAAACACAGAGCTGAGGCTCCCCCAGTGACCCTTGGCTTGCCGGGACCTACGGTCATACCATGGCGGTCGCTAACATGCTGGTGTCATGGTGACTAGCTGCCACAAAACCAGTGGGCTCACCCACCTGTCACCTCAGGTCATCAGTCAGCACCTGCTGAAATCCTGAAGCCCAATAATGTCACATGTGTAACAGCAATGAGTTACATACCCACATTGATAAATGTTAAATAGGCTTTAAATGCCCCCCCCCCCGTACCAAAATACTAAACTCTCTTAGTTCCATTCCCCAAAATAACTGGCAAATCAGTCTGTCTGTCACTCTGTCCACTGTCCCTCACCACTGTCACTCGTTCCTGGACATTTATAAGAACGCCCAATCTGTTTCCACGATTCCCTCTTTGCCGTGTGCCAGAAAGATCACTTCAAATGTTCCATGCACAGCCTCCCGCACTCAACGTCAAGAGAGGGACTCGTGCTGGGAATGCGTCCATCTAGTCACGTCCAAAACCCTCACTGAGCATCCAGAGATTAGTGACTGACTGACTGCTTTGAGCAACTTTGGGTAAAAAGCAAACTGTGGGGAGAAGCTGCTTTGGCTGTTTCAGGAAGACGCGCGTGGGTCACAGGTGGGAGGGTGGTGGCAGCTGCCAGCGCAGCCCAGAGCCCGCACGTTCTGAGCAACCCATCAATCTTGGCAGCGAGGCCCTGGTGCTGATTAAGTAGCAGCACAGCGGAGATGAAAGGTGCTCTCGGGCCTTGGCCCCGGCGTTCGTCAGCCACCTGGGCAGGGGACAGACAGGGACCTCCGCAGGTGACAGGGACACTGCCCCTCGGATGGACTGTAAACAGATGGAGGGAACTCACTGTGTGGCCGTGCTCGTCCTCACCCTCCCCACTAAATCCAATATCGTGGATCCAAGTGCAGAGCGCCCCTTCCCTTCGGGGAGCTCAGGGAATGCCAGGTGAGAAGCAGGACGTTGATGGCGTGAGGGAAAGGCAGACACTAAAGGGCGCTCTCCTAAGCCAGTTACCATAGTGGTGACTGGGTCTTCACCAGCTGGTGAAATTCTGGGTAAAATTGCAACATGCAACCCTTAGAACTGTCCCATCAGAGGTGCGAGGGGCTGGGGGAGCATATCCTCCACCCCCTAAGAGTCCCTGGTGAAGGGCTGTTTATTCCTCAGCACGGCCAGCCCTGCCCAGACTTCTCACAGGTGTGGGGAGGAGGGAGAGGCCTGGGCCACAGACACACACAGAAGAAGTTCCAAGTCAAGGCTATGGAGGGACATTGGGCTGAGAGGCCCAGGAGCTACGGGAGGGGAGGGGCCACAGACAGGGTGCCGTGTGCCTCCTGCCCCTGCATGAAGGGCCAGCTCCCCTCCCTCTGCCTGGTGCTCTCACCGCCATGTACGCCTCAGTGTGACACTGGCTCCTGAGCAGAGGCTGCTCTGGGCCCCCAGCACCCTCGTCTGCTGCCAGCCGCGGGGTGTCCTGGACGCCCCCACCGGCCACCACGGCGCTGTCTGTGGGCTGCACTGTGGTCTCGCGCAGGCTGCCAGGCTGAGCACATGCAGACACAGCTCGCCCAGCTCAGGGTGCACTGCAGTGTGGGCATGGCCCACGCTTCTGCTTACATGCTGTCTGGCTGGGAACGGACGGCCTGGTGCGCGGCACGGGATGGGCGCTAAGTCTGATGAGTGGATGGACAGAGCGTCTCAGCAGCGGTTAGCTAATGTGACACAAGGTGGACACGCCTCTGCCGTCACACAAGCCCGTGTCAGCCCTGCCACCGTGCGGGGTTCACCCATCACTTCCCCTCAGAGACAAGACCTTTAATGTGCGCTGACGCCAGGAAACTCAGGGCCATCTGTCAGGTGCAGTCATCATTCAGGGCACTGACACGGAAAACACCGAGCCACCGAGTCAGGGAGGCCGTGATACGCTTGCTGGGTGAAGACGCTGGTATCTAAACATGACTCTGTACTAAATCATTCATGGAAACTGCTGCATGTGAAACTTAGTAGAAAACAATGATGGTCAGTAGGCTCCCAAGGATTATTTCCAACTCACATGGTCGGTTAAAAAGTTCGCCAAAATGTCCTGTCAAAGATAAGTGATGTTTTTATAAGTGATGTTTTATCAGGTGACAGTTCATGAGATATCTAGCGCAGGCTGCTGCTTTGGGAAATGGTAACAGAGGACACAGGGTCCCAGGAAATCAAGCAGCCAGGCTCTGACAACGCGATTAAGGCACAGGGAACTGTTTTGACACCAATTTACCTGACCAGGGGATTTCATCGTATCCCCACGTCTGACTCTGCTTCTCCGTCACATGCCGTCCTCATCTCGTACTCCATGACACTCACACCAGATTCTGACCCGGGGACTGCAAAACAAAGGGCTTCCCGGCCCTCAGACAACCTAAACTGCAGAATCACTACTCACCGCTATGAGTTCTTTTGTTTTTTAACAGACTTACATTATTCATTCATTCATTCATTTTGCTCACCATGTACTTATTACATCTTAATAGAATTTATTTTTCAGACCAGTTTTAGGTCCGCGGCCAAATTGAGCAGAAGATACAGAGATGTCCCTTATCCCCCTGCTCAACAAACCCAGGCACGGCCTCCCCATCGTCAGCTCCCCCACCACACGGTACGTTTGTTACAACTGGTGAAGCTACACGACGCGTCACAACCCCCCAGGTCCATAATGTACACAAGGGTACTCTCTTGGCCTTGTTCCTTCTCCGGGTTTGCACAAATGTGTAATGACGTGTAGCTATCATTACACTATTTTATATACGTTATATAGCTTTAGAATACATTCATTATGTAATATGTAATTCTTCAATATTTATCATAACATGTAATTCTTCAATATTGAGTGCGTCACTTCCATTATGTAACACATAATTCATTCATAATATAACACATAATTATATTGAGAGTACACTCACTGCCCTAAAGGCCCTCTCTGTCCAGACTATTCATCCTGCCAGTTTTTGTCACGTACAAACAGGGATAAGATGTAGTCATATCTTCTCATCTAGGAGAAAATCCTGGGACCTGAGTGTGACGCCTCAGAGTTTGTGAAGCTCAGTGAAACCTCCTGACCTTACAGCTGAGTCAGCAGCGGTCCCCATCCCGCCCTACCTGGCGTCCCAACTCCTGCTCAAGTCCCCCCCGTGGTCCAGCCCGGCCCCTGCCCTGAACTAACTCAGGCAGGAGTCATGCAGCCCATTCTCAGCACTGCCAAGGACAGCCTAGCTGTATAAGTCATTGTATGGACACAGGTCTAATGTGATGTTTTAAAAGTATGTGGTGATTTAAAAATAATACCTATCAAGGTGCCTTTTTTTTATAGAGTTTTATTTGAAAAGAATAATTGGAAAGGCTAATGATGTATGTCAAGTCTAGAGCTGAGATTTTTATGTTTTTTTCTCATTTAATCTAACCTCACCATCAATATTATCCTCATTCCATGGGGAAACTGAGTCCCGGGGGTCTCAGTGGTCACATAGGTAGTGGTGGATTTCAGAGCTGGGATTCAGACTCAGCTTTGTCTGAACTACCATGTTTCCCCGTAAATAAGGCCTAGTCGGACAATCGGCTCTAATGCATCTTTTGGAGCAAAAATTAATATACAACCCGATTTATATTATATTAATTATATTATATTATATTAATTATATTTATTATATTATATAAGACTCAGTCTTATATTATAGTAAAATAAGGCCGGGTCTTATATTCATTTTTGCTCCAAAAGACGCATTAGAGCTGATTGTCCGGCTAGGTCTTATTTTCGGGGAAACACGGTAAGACTGTGCTACTGACAAGTTGAGCACCCCGGAAAACCTTTCTAAGAAGCAAGCTGGGTGAAGGAGGCTAAACCGTGAGTGCCGAGAGTGTCCCTAGTCTGTATTCTCCCAGACCCAGACTGTGTCACTGAATTTAGAAAGGGAGGCGCCCATGGCCTGCCTGAGTCTGAGGTGTCCGGGGGCTGCCGATGGGGGAGTCTGTACCGAGGCCTCGCTTGGGGGGGCACAGCCTTGATTCTTTTCACATGTTCATTAAGTACCTTCCTTTCTCCAGTCTACTGAAAGGACTGTGGTACAAGTTAGGCTTTCACTGGGCAATGTGTTTGTCGGACAAGTCATTCCTATATAGCAGTTTATTTCTACATTTAAAGGATGTTAAATCATTTTCTAAAATATCTTTTTTCATGCTAATGATACTACTTAAATTTATAGAAATAAATTTTAATTTGGCACATAGATTAAAATTTACTTTTATACTGAAAGGAGAAAACGGCTGTTGTACAGTAACAAATAAACACTGACAGAACATGGATTCTGTTTTGTTTTTTGTCTCTTTAATATGGGAGAACTGATACAAAAGTCTTATTTCTAAATATAAGTTCAGGAAGCACACATCTGGCCCATTTGGTCTATAATGCATCATCTTCCATGTTTAGCTTTATGCTTTCTTGCGATTTTGCAGTTTGAAAAAAAGCATTCCTAATCATGAGGCTCAGTAGAGCTCAGCTGGTTCCCTAAATTCTCTCTCTTCATGAATGGCATCAGTGCATGAAAAGAACGGGGCTATGGCTTGTTTAGAAATTTTGTACCAATTAACTTACATTTAAATTTCCTGAGTTCTATTAACCATGACGTGAGAAACTATGTTTAATCTCTGCCAACCACAGACTATGTCTGAAAGAAATATTCTAGAAATCAGTAGCTTTCTTAGTTTGTATAAAATAACTTCTTGTGCAATGAAATTCAATTTTGTAGATACACAGCAGGTGTAAGCAGTCTTAATGGGTGGTTTCAAAACTGTTCCCTATTTGTCTAATGTCAGAGAATATCTGCCAGTATTTGATAATAGTATCAATAATATTCATAATAATAATTTCTCTCATTCAGCATTCACCTATATTCTTGACAAGGATGTAAGTTGTGATAGGCTGCTACTTGCCAACCCCCACACACATTCTTCTCCTTTTCACTAATGAAATCCCCAATTTAAGCTGACTGTGCAGAACAAACGCAGCATTTCCTGCCTCCCTTGCAGCTATATGTTGTTATGTGATTAAATTCCGGTTCACATGATATGGAAAAACAACGTGTGTGTCTTCTGGGTCATAGTTTTAAAAGAAGAGGACTTCTCCTCCTCTTTCTTCATTCCCTCTCCCCACTGGCTGTAATAGGATTGGAAGTCCATCATCATGAACCCCTTAGATAATGACAATATCCCAGAGAGAGATAAGCAACAAAACAGAAAGTACCCCCATGTGACCATTTTTTAAAGAATGCCTAATGTTTCCAGAGACCCGGACACGGATGAAATCATCATCATTTTATACCCCAGTAAGGTGAGTGTCATCACGCTGGTTGAAAGCTGCAGTCTGGCAGTCAGAGAGACACACAAGGAAGTAGTGGGGACATAGACCTAGAAGCCCGATTTTCCAACGAGGGCTCTTGACAGGGAGAGATAAGAGTGTTGAAAGCTAACAAAGGCAAATTTCCTGCGAGAGCCAGTATTTCACTCTAACTGACAAAGGATTTAATGTAGGAGATGGTGATATAATCCATCAGTGCCAAAGAGAGCTTTAAATTCCTGAGTTGTAAGTAAAGATCTCAGAGTCAAACAGTATTACTGGTAATCAACACCTTCCCTGCTCTCATTTCTCCTCATAATGCCTCCAGTGCAGACAGAAGCATTGTTAGTAACCCTGTGCAATTAGAGAATTGATACCTAGATGTTGGAAGCATTTGGCCAAGGGCCATTTGTGACAACATAAAAGTAGACAGAGCCAACTTATTTTTGCTTTGTCCAAGGATATATGGATGGCTTCCATTTTCCCTACAATGAAGCACTTGCTTTGTTCACAGATCCATACACATTTGGGCACAGCTCATCCTTTCTTTACTCTAACAGATGAGAATAAAATCGGGTTTCCTTTCTGCAAGCATAAAGCTGAAAAAAACACCCCCTGCCACTTGGTACTGACATATGCCCAGCACCATCTTGGCAGCTCAGGCCCCTAACCAGACACTAGGTCTGCTCTGGGTCGAGTCATTACTATTTTTCAAGAGAGCAAGAGGAAGATTGCTAGAATGGCAGAGACTGGCAGATGCCCAGGTGGTCTTGCGGGTCAAGTCAGCTAGCTTAACAAACCTTCTGAGCGAGCTGCTCATGTCGGCTAGGCAGTGGCATTCTAGGAACTGGATGAGACAATGACATAGCTGAGATTTCTGATTAGATCTGATTTTTCACACTGAGAGTTTCCTGGACTTTTTGTTTAAGGAGATGCTTCTGCTGGTCTTTCATAACCTTTCTAGCCCAGAAATAAATGTTTGGCTATAGGGCCAAGTAAACAGCTAAATTAAACACCAAGAGTGAATGCCCAGAATACCACTAATTTTCATAAAAAAGAAAGAGATCTGGACTTTACATTTGGCTCTGAACACTTGACCCTAAAGTAAAATAGAATATTTCCTCAACCAACTATTATTAACCAAGTGTATATGTGTCTGTGACAAACACACTCATATACATAACACATACACACATGCATACATACATATATGTATACATATATAAATTTTGACCATACAAATCCAAATTAGAGACATGGTTGATGATAGTCTTTTTTAGTACAATTTCCAAATAACCGTAATCACTTTCTATTGTTAGTACTTTGGACGGAATCCATTCTCAAATCAATAGCTTTGTTAAGACAAAGAGCAAGATCTGAGGATTTAGATTTTAATTAGAATATGAAGGGGCTAAGTTAAACTTTTATTCTAACGGAATTTCACTGTTTGGTTAGAGTAAGTCCATTTTGGACAGTCTTCTAAATACATTTTTAATAAACTGAGTCCATTTTGATCGATAAGTGATAATTTTACTGTGTGTTATATGTAGTTCGATAAAATGAGCTCTGTGTGGAATGTAGGGATCAGAGTGGAGAACATCTGAAGAATTCCCCAGTGTTGAATTTTAAGATGTTAATGTGTCTTCTAAGGGATCCTATAGGCATCAGGCTTTTCCCGTGTCTTTTTTGGTTGCCCTTTCCTGCCCCACGTTTTTATAAAGGATTAGAGAGAAATGTTGAACCATATAGAAAATAAGGAATCGCCATTTGGGATTTTACTGATTTAGCTCTATTTTCGATGAAAGGTGGTTTCCTCCAAGTTGAAACTCCCACAGAGACCTCGTGTTCACAGTGAACTACTTGGGTATTGGTGCTGTACCTGGAAGGTGTGACAGAAAGGCCCACCTTTGCTCACAGTTGACACATTATTTACTTCTATGTCTCGAGAAATAGAGTCATTTTTGTTGCTATTTGAGCCATACTTTTAGCTGTTGCTAATTAGGGTTCTGGCATAAGCCCACGTGACGAAAGCTGCTGGGGTACAGACATCACTCAGGAGGGGTGTGCAGTGTTAGACGGCGCGCAGGCTTGGGCTACGTGTGGATTGGGACCAAGCTCTGATGCTCAGTAAATTTTGTCCTTGGGTTTATAGCTTAAACTAGGTGAGCCTCACATTCTTCATCTGTAAAAGGAAGCATTCTCATCACTCAGCCTCTGTGGCACTTCAGTTAAATGACAAAAGGAGGGCGTGAACATGGTTATTACTTTCTGTCCAGCGCCTTTTTTTTTCAGGGGCTGCTTCTACCAACTCCATGCCATACTGTCACTGACTTGTTAAACACATGGTTCTAATGCTTTCCAAACATTAAGTTATTTAATCCTCACGCCCTGGTGAATTGCTGTAATTGAGATTACTTACCAGATGAGGAAACTAAGCAACGTAAATTTAGTGACTTCACTGAAATTGTACAGCTCACAAGGGGTAGAGTCAGGACCGAATCCCAGGCTGGTAGGACCCAGACTCCGTCATCTCAACTCCTATGACATCATGAGCATGGGACTCAGGCTGGCCAGTCAGATTACCCAAACTCTCTGGAATCAGTGATTGGCTCAGAGCTGGCAAGTGACCCTTTAGACCCGATTCAGTTTGTTTCAATTCTTGATCTGGACACTAGGAAAGATAATTTCACTGTCTTTTTTTTTTTTTTTTCTGAGATTGCTTGCCATAAAGAGGGTGTTCTGAAGTCGATGGAAGCCTGGAATTGTTAGGTGCCATCTTGTTTGATGAGAAAGGCTGACCCACTGAGCCAAGCCATGTTTGAGCCAACCTCCCTGGACTTTCCAAACACATAAGGCACCAAGTCACCTTTCATACTTAGGCTGGTGTGACGTGCTGTGACAAATACAGCGTATGAAGTCATTGGTATTGCAAATAGTAACAGTGAATTCACGATCCATATTATAACACGACTGAACCTTGAAAATATTATGCGAAGTGAAAGAGGCTAGATATAAAAGGCCACGTATTTACGATTCCATGTGTATGAAATGACCAGAATAGGCAAATGCATAGAGACAGAAGCAGATTGGTGGTTTCCAGAGGTGGTGGGGAGGAGGGGGAATACTGTTAATTAGTATGGGGTTTCTCTTTGGGGTGATGAAAACATTTTGGAATTAGATAGTGGTGATGCTTGCACAACCTTATGAATATAGTAAAAAACACTGAGTTGTATAGGAGAATTTTATGAAATACTGATTTTATCGCCATTGAAAAAGAAATCAAAGCATCTTTTACTGGCTTCTTTCCTTTCCCTGCCTCAGCCCCGTCTCCACCAGTGTTTCCTGGGAACACTTCCCACATAAACCACTTCTGTTTGAATACTTGTCTCAAGGTTGGATTTTTGAAGAAACGCAAATTAAGAAAAAATCCTTCTCTCCCAGTTTAAGGTGAAAGAGAAGTGCTCCCCCTGCTGCTGGCTCAGGGAAAAGCAGGGATTACAACACAAGTCGCCTAAGGAAACCCCGCTTTCAGGATTTCCACCTACTGGACTGCCCGTCCTTGTGTGCCCTCAGTGTTTGCTGACCATCTGTATAATGGTGGTCTAGCAGCTCCCTGTGAGAAGTGAGCTTTGCCCACTGCTTCCCTGAACCCTGAAGTGTTCTTTTATAACATTCTAGGAGAAGTATGAGCAACATCGCATAGTGGCTTTAGAAATAAAATGTTATAAACACATTTGAGACACTTGGATGAGCTTTGTCTCTCTCCCCTTGTGAGATATTACCCATCCTGAAGTTGGTGCTAGTCATTTTTGGTGGCCTTTTTAACTTCGGGGTTCAGGGTGCTTCTTGGCGAGAGGGTTTGCATACATCATCCACTTATTGAAGTAAAAGTATCCATGAAGGAGAGATTTCAAATGTAGACTCACAATTATCAGATCTCATGCATTTTAATTTTTCATAAAGAAGCAATCTATTTCATTGCAATTTAATTTATTTGACCTAACAAATCCTCATTCACAGGCTATGCTGACAAATTCAACAGACTTTATAAATCATTCATCAATATCTAGTTTGTCATAAATTCACTCTGGAAACAGGCCCAGGAGCTAATTTTGTATTGCTTCTTGCAAATGATCCATAATTCATAATTACTGTATCCTTCAAATGTGACAGGTATTTGATTCTGTAAAATGACCAAGTTTGCTGAGCACACACACACACACACACATTTCCCTAAAAACAAAACAAAAAACTGGGGTTCTCCAAAGGCAGCACATTACCAGCAACTCTTAAAGATACGCTAGGGGAAATAAAAACAACTTTAAGAGAAAAGAAAAAGTATGTCAGAGTAACGGGAAGCGGTAAAGAAAATTGCCAGTGCTTATTTCAGCAAAAATGATGTTTAAGTTTTATGATTGTTGGTGGTATGTGACTTAGAATAACTTTTTTTTGTCAAAATTGAAATTTATTTCAGGTGTTCGTATAGGAAAATTGAAAGCTCTGGGAATTATTAGCACCATAAATTTCTGGTGTGGCTTTGAAATATACAGGGCATATTGACTTCATCTTCCCTTTCTCACCCAGTAAGTTATTTATTGGGCACAGGCTTGTTGAGGAGCAATGTCGGATGTGTGCGAGGCTGAGGGAGACCGTATATGTTATCCCACGTGGGGCACTTAACCTCCTTGAAAACTTGTGAAAATACCTTTAAAAATATTTGACTGTCTTGTGAACTCAAGGGAGACAAGTTATTTAAGCCTCAGAGACGATAACAAGTTCTTCCTTGTTAAAAATGTGACACTAAAACCAACATTCCTCTTGAGAGGATAGGATGTTGACGGCTAGGATATTTTCTCTCCAGCAACACAGCGATTCTGTAATTGAGAGCGATATAGAAACAGACAGAAAATGGTTTAACTAGTGGTGACACATGACTCAAACAGACCTACACTTTTGTGATACTTTTCATGTTCGGAAGCAATTGGAGAAATTCCCAATTACTTCTCCAGACCTTGGAATAATATATATATACACATTATATATATTATTATAAATATATATGTATATAATATATTATATATATACATTATATATATTATTATAAATATATGTGTATATAATATATATAATATGTATTATAAACACACCCATATATATATAAATATATATATATAAAATCAGTACTTAGCAATCAATTTTCCAACCTGCTTATCCTCAACCAGGCTAAAAGTTTACATTCAAAAGCAGCCATGGTCAATAATTCATTAGAGATGGTGATCATTTCCAAAACAGGCACAGGTTTCTTTCTAATGAGAAGTGAGCGCTCGACACATTGATTTCCGATGGAGATATGACCAGGGTCAGTGAGCAAATGTGGGCAGGGGCCGTGGACACGAAGGCGGGCCTTCCTGTGCTGGGGGCTGGCGTCCAGCGGGCCTTCCTGAGCCTGCAGGTCACAAGGCTGCACCGCTGTACTTACAAGTGGGTGCTCTGGTCGCTCACTGCCCAGCGCGGAGGGACAGAAGCCCATGCCCCCTCTGAGGACTCCCGAGTTGCTGATGACAACTAGTCACCCCTCCCCAGGTGACTTCCTTCCAGGACGTCCCCATAACCCGCACACAGATTCTAGTCCGTCAACAGCTTATTCACACGTCGGTCTAGAGAGGTCCAGACAGCCCCCATTTTGAACATGCCAACACATGGAGTCATATTTTCTTTAAAGATACAAAAATATTTTCATTTTTAAATAAAAGAATGGCATTCTAGAGTCTAAGAATTGATGGCATATTTTAAATCTCTATTTCCCCATTTAATTCCTTTAACGCGTAAAGATGTTTTTGTTGGAAGCGCGCTGCTCACAATGACAGCCCTTGAGAAGGTGACTGCAGATGGAGCGCACAGTAGTTTCCGATTGGTAAGGGCACAGGATTTTCAGACTCTTTAACACTCGCCCTGGTCAGTTTTCCTCCACCCCGCAGTGTGGTTTTGTTTGTTTGGCGTCAGCCCTTTGCAGATAACGTGAAGTGGCTTAAGCCGTCGTATTCTGGAATGGAGTGTCTGTGCAGAATGTCCCTTCTAGTATTTGCTCCACACCCCATGCTGAAAAGGGACTTGCTGCAAAGCTCCTTCCTGGTGGTTAAAAGAACGACTCTAGAACCTGAACAACGTCCAGGCCTGTGTCCTTTACTACAAAAGCCAAACCTACTGAATGAAGTAACATCCATTTTTCCAGCTGCCTTTCAGCTAGACGTGCTGATGCACGTTGACACAAATATTCTGTCCACCGGCTGGATGTAATGCCAACTATCAACTGCGCAACTCCCCCAGCCTCCCTAGGGTCGTTTCGAGCAGAAAATATTGGCACTGGAAGTGGACGCTCTGGAAGCACAGTGAGGCCTTCACTCGGGTCCCTGTGTGGTGATAGGTTACAGATTTGCAGACAAATGGTCGTGAGAAAGTAAGGGTTCTGTTGAAGAAATGTAACTTGACGTGAGTAGCTACCAATAAGATACTATAATACTTAAAATTTAATTATGAGAATGGTTACTAAAGGTAAGTTTTGTAAAAGAAAAAGAGAAAGCATGAAGCGTAGTGATACTCTTTCCGTAGGTCTGACGCACACAACACAGGGAGAGGTAGGGAACGTGGCGTGGGGCCGCCTGAGTAGTGGCTCAGGAGAGCTGTATAGAAACACATAGATGCAGAGGCAAAACAACTCCCCGAGGGAGGTGTGCAGCCAGCCACAGCCCCCATGCTGGCCGGCGCTGCACCTCCCAACACAAGAGCCCAAAAGGAAGACGGCATTTCAAAGCTCCTTAAAAGCTTGTGCACGCCCACTGAGTTGGTGCCTCAAGAACCTTGAGCAAAGGAGATTCCTTTGACTTCTTGGAAGCGATTTACTCTCACTTGACACACAATTGTCATACATTTGGATATTCACTCAACGGACATCTACTGATTCATGAAAACTGCCCTGGCTCTGTACTAACGAGGTGCTAGGTGAACAAGAGGGGTAGGAAGCTTACAGTCTCCAGATCATGCGCTCTCCTAGGCAAGA
The DNA here is from genome assembly GCF_964194185.1 of Rhinolophus hipposideros. Classification (NCBI taxonomy): domain Eukaryota; kingdom Metazoa; phylum Chordata; class Mammalia; order Chiroptera; family Rhinolophidae; genus Rhinolophus; species Rhinolophus hipposideros. The sequence continues at coordinate 2,540,758 of NC_138070.1, read as the reverse complement.
GCAGTTCACAGGAGACAAACGAGAAGGTACAGGGCCTAACAAGGAGAAAAAAAACTCAGCGAGAAGTGACAGCACACAGTGGGTGGCAGGAACACCATAAAAATCAAAGGGAGATTTCAAAGAGCTTGTCCTTTTGGGTCATTTAATAACAGAACAAGGCGGCTTGGACTAATAGCTCCAGTGACAGTTACTGCATTCCACCAAGGTCACGGCCACAGCCCGGCACTTAGGGTGATACTAAGTCCCGTACTGGAAGTTAGCCTAAGTTCTCCCGAGCTACAGATTGCAAGAAAGAGGGATGCTTTTCAGCCTGTCAATTCTCCATTAAAACGTGGTTATTCTGAAGTGTTGATATTTGGAGGTACACACTTCGGTTATAATATAGAATCACTCAGTTCTAACATTGCTGAAACACGACATTTCTCACCGTCTTCTGATAACATTCTTGTTCTTGCTCTCATCACGGCACCCCACATTGACGGTTATTTCACCTGGTACGCGTTTTATTCCCGATCCCACTGGGCCACTGGCTCTGGAATACAAGCATACCCAAGACGCACGCCATCGGGGAGGACAGGCTGAGGAGATGCGGGTGGAAGGCCTGACCCTGCTCTGAGAGGCACAGACCTGCAGTCCTGCCGCGAGGCAGAGTGGAGCCACGCCTGCCGAGGCCAGGGGCGCTGTCCATCCCTCACGCTGCAGATGACAGTGAGACACAATGGCATTCTAGAGTATGTGTGTAAATGGAAAACACGGTCTAGGAGAGGATGGCTTATAACTGAGGAACTGAAAACTTAATTAAACAGGCATATTCCATGTAAGAGTTAAATTCACTGAGCTTATGTCTAAGAGCAGAACCAGCCCTGAATTGTAGATTAGGGACAGACCTTCAGCCTGGGGAGTAAGTTAAATGTCAACATTGTTATCCAGAAGAGTTTGGAAATTACAAGCCACGCAGAGCTTCAGGGTAGACAGAGGCCGTGTGATAAGTGAAAACGCTGCTGAATTTTCTGAACTATTTACGGCTCCTGTCCTGCACCAGAAATGTGGGCAGAGCTGGAGTCTGTAACACTGCACACCCATGTGAAAGGAACAGATTTCAGGCCAACGGTCAGATGGCCGCTTACGGCTGACCAACCCCAGCAGGAGGCTGTCTGAAAACCCAGCTGTTCCCCGTCACAGCCCACCCCGAACTGCGAACTGCGGCAGCCAGTGCCTTCTGGGGGTGGCTCGTCTGGCTCTTAGCCACGTGCCCCAGATCAGGGACAGTTAGTCTTCTTTATGTGAGATTTCATTACTTTCTCCATGATCCCTCAAGCATTTCCCTTAAGTCGTTCTCTTTAGAAAAGCAAAGAGCAGCCACTGCAAAAAGAAGCGAAAGTTCTGATTTTCCAGGCGAAGGAGAAAGGGGTCTCTTAGGAGAATACACTTCAGATGGCTCTAGGCAGAGGGCAAAGATGAGGGAGGGAGTAAATGCATGACTTTCTGAAATTCAAAGAGTGAAACAGAAATTAAAGGCGATGGCTGGTTACAAAGCACAGAGGTCGACTGATTGTATGTTGATAAAACACTGGTCATGGCTCCGTGGGTCCTCTGTCTACTTTTCCTTTCTCATGGACAGAGGCCATACACCCAAGTGCTTGGCAAGCAGGGATGGGAGGGGCAGGGAGCGCAAAAGAAGGAAAAACTATATACGTACCTCTCCTAGAATGTTTTTCTTTTAATCTTGTCAGTAAGAAGCCTGTAATCCTTTACATTGAAATAACTTAGCAATAAACATATAAATCATACAGAAGCCACCATCTTGAAGGGGATGTCTAATTTTTCATGAACTAAGTACTCTAATGTGGCAATAAAAATGAAATAATAAATTATAAAAGATGCCAAGAAAATCAATCATTTGAACTGTCAAAGTAAAACGAACAGCTTATTCCCTAGACAAGTTACACACTCAAATGTGATCTTGTCTCCCTGTGAAGACGAATCGCTACAGACAGGACCACTCTTTGCTATTTAACACGGGGCCAGGCATCACTGCGGGGTGTTAGCAAGTTGAAACCTTGGGGTTAATTATTATTGGGCACAGAAATGCACCCAGGAAGCTTAGCTTTAGGTGGGAAATGCAGTTCATAGGGGCCGTGACCCCTGGTCTCTGCTGTGCGGCTCCAGGGAGTCCCGATGGAGATGGATCTTCACGGAGCTCAGAGGGCAGGGAACGCAGCCCCAGGAGCCCGGGCAGAATGTCCATAAGACCCCAGGTTGATTCCCGGGTTTGCTCTGTCTCTCCAGCCCCTCCTTTTCCTTTTGCCATTTTAGCCATGGCTTGAATTTTTCTTCTTTTTCTTTATTCTCTCTCTCTCTCTCTCTCTCTCTCTCTCTCTCTCTCATTTTTACTTTTTACTTATTAGTAGGCACTAAAATCTAGAAAATTTGTTATGGAAAAAGAGGCTTAAATCATCTGTGACCTGAATTAATTTTTATGTAGACACTTCCACTGCTCATGCTGTTTTAATGTTACCTACACAAGTAAAATCATTCAAATGAAAAATGTGAGGAATCGGGATTTTTCATTTTCATAATTTAAAAAAATAAAGGAAAAATGCATTAGTTTTATTTTTCTTTTACATTAAAATATATAAGGACTGAAGGAATGGAGGTAGATAAAAAGGGACACACATTACGGACGCTACATGAAATGCCAAAGACAAGGCTATCTAAGAAGAAAGCCGCCTGCTCCACGGAACCCCTAGAACAGAGGTGTCCCAACTGCGGCCCGCGATCCATTTTTAATTGGCCCACAGCAAATTCCAAAAATATATTTAGTTTACTTAAATAAACCAGGTAAAGCAATACGTATTTTACCTCGAGTGAGTGGCCCGGCTGTTTGTACATTTTACCGCATATGGCCCTTTGTGAAAAATGTTGAAAAACGTTTGGACACCCTTGTCCCAGAGGCTCAAGAATGGATATGTAAACAAACAAAGCGACGCCTCTGGGCCTGCCCTCAGCACATGCTCGCTCCGCCCAGCTTGCTAAGGAGGGTGTCTGACCTAGGACAGGTGCGGCAGGTAGGAAGGATGCTGGGTCTGTATTAAGCAGGTAGGTCAGCCCTGGCTCCATCAGTACAGTGGAGCCGGCTGTGCTCCCCTTGGACTTGGCAGTTGTTCAAAGCCAACTGGGCTTTTCCAGTTGAGGTGACATTGCTCTACATTACGTAAGTTTCAGGTGCACATTGTAACTCAACATCTGCGTGTACTCAGAAGTGGTCCCCATCCAAAGTCTAGTCCAACTCTTTCTTCACCGGGCACTTCCCTCAATCCTCCTGTGACTTCACTGCTAGTCTTCCTACCCAGGTAAGGCCGTTCCTCTGCAGATTGCTTCTACCGCCACCCCTGCCAGCTCTGCCCCTGAAAGAACAGTAGGCTCCTCTTGCCAGAAGGAGGAGGATCTCCCCTCGGGCAGGATCTCCTTTGGAACAGCCCCAGGCCAGCATTCCTACCCTCTGTGTGTTCTCTAATGGGTCCCAGGATTTGCATGCCTTTAGCCCTCATCAGAGGGCCACGCTGTCCCCGGCTACACGTCCAGCCCTCTGTGCTGCCAGCACAGCTGCCCAGCTTTCTCAGTGTGTGGTGCCACCTGTTCACTGTGCCCACCTCACTGGGGGGGCAAGGTCCAGCTGGAGCTGCTCTCACCAGACCAGGTGTGGGAGCTGGCACCCCCAAACTCCCTGTTTGAGATGGGAAGGAACTAATAGTCCAGTTCTGTCCAAATGAAGCCCCCTCACAACCATATTTTTGCGTCACTTGCAAAAGAAATAGAGCTACTTGATTTATTTCATAAAATCAGGATGGTGTATTTATCTTGGCCTTTCTGGCTTTTTAAACATGAGGAAATGTTGACACAAAATGTCTGAAGAAAGAAGGGAAGGAAGGATGTAAGGGGAAAAGAGGAAAAAGAGGAAGAAGGGCTAGCAACAATGATATTTAGGTTTCAACTGAATAGCCAACCTACGAAATAGAAAGGATATAAGCCGGCAGCTTGATAATCACCAAAAAAACCTTGTTTTACCCATGAAATAAAATGTACTGGTTACGAGCTTGATATCACAGTTTCATGAGTGCTTTGAAACTAAACCTCCTTCTTAAAAAAAAATCTCATTATTATTTCAGAAAGTAATTTTAGCTGCATTGTGAATTTATTTGGATCAGTGGGTTTTGATAACAAGCTTGTTCTAAACTGATACACCAGAAAAACCATTTCTAGAGACAATTAAAAATGAATTGCTTTTCGTGCATCAGAGAACCCTCGGTGGAGGTCTCAGAGGGGATGGAGGTGAGACGTATTTTTACCTGCAGCACAGACAACCCCCTCCTAAGACACTGATCCTGAAATTTCGGTTCTTTATGACCACGCAGAGCAAAATGAAATGAAGGATGCTGGGTCTGTATTAAAGCAAGTTAAAAATATCCAGGCATCGCTTGCATTTGAAGGAGACGATGTGAGGAAATACAGCTGTGGAAAAGAGAATGAAGGCCAGTTTTACCAATTTGAGAATTATTTTTCACCCCTTTGTAAGCTGAGAAAACACGGAATCCAAGAACATTCTCCAGGTGGCTGGCTGGGAAACACTGAATGAACAGCGCCCCCATGCCATGTAGGGCAGGTGCCAGCAGGTCACAGGGCCGGCAGGCAGTGCGGGTGGTGAGGCTGGCCAGGGGAAGAGACGGACTGAGGCCTCATGTTTTCTACTGTGACGTAACAACTTCCTGCTCAGCTGGTGGCTGAGAATGCCCACTTCCTTATCGCCAGTGTCCCCAGGTCAGAAGCCCTGGCAGGCTCTTCTGGCTTCTCTGCTGTGGGTCTCACAAGTCAGTGTGATGGCTGAGTGGCTTTCCATCCGGGACAGCCTGCATCCCAGCTCCTTCCGAATGTGGGCAGAATTCATTTCCTTCTCACACTCTGCACGTGGCCCCTGCTTCCTCAGCACCCCCACAGCAAGCCCTCGTTCTGTGCCGGATCCCTCCCAGCCAGAAGGAAGCTCTGCTTTGAAGGGCTCGGTGATGACACTGGGAGAACCCAGGATGGTTGCCCTATTCTACGGGCAACTAATCAGTAACCTGAATTACATCTGCAAAGTCGTCCTTGACGAAAGTTAAGACAGTCGCAGGTGAGACGTCAGGGGCCAAGGTCACAGGGACCAAAATTCTGCCTCCCACCACAAGATACGAGACATCTACATTTTATGTGCAATTTTGTGTTTTAAATTATTGACAACTACTCAAAATTTGTTTTAATATTTTGTGAGCCCAGTAGTCTACTGCTTGGCTCCAACCACATGCTTCTGAAGTGCACCCTCTGCTTCAAAATATCACAGACAGCAGCAGACTCCAAAATAAAATGCCAAGTTGGGCGCTGAAGGCCCGTGTCAGTGCCCAGTTCTGTGAGGATGTCCCCCAGGGTGTGACAAAGCACACATGTCACTGTCCAGGCCAGGGCAGTGGGGCCAGCCTGTCACTCAGGGACCTGCTGTTCTCAGGACCCATCCTCTTCTATAATCAGCCAATCGACGGGACAGGGAGTGAAGTCAGACCCACTCCCCACTGCTTCAGCACAAAGGTATCACACGTTACATCTGCTTACATCCTATTGGTGAGAAGAGGTCACGCGGCTCCACTCCAGTGAGTGCAGGGGAAATGGGGCAAAGCGAGCTTCACTGTACCTAACAAGAGGGGAATGCAGGTAGGCATTTGCAGGCACTAGAAGAACCTGCCGCAGAGATAAACAAGATAACTTCAACTGTGCTTCTAGTATTGTAAAAGAATTATAAAGTCAGCAAGATTAAAAATCCTCATACAAATAATGGGCTATGGGAAATGCATCTATGGATTTCAAAACCCAATTTGAGAAATTTGAATTAAAAAACGTTTGTCCAAATATTTTATTCCATGAAAGCTTTTTGTGCATCTGTAAAATGTAATTTGATTAACAAAATGATTGATTTAAACACAACTCCTCAGTAAGCCTAAAAATATCACACAAAAATGGTAGTTTCTTTAGTGATAAAAATGTTGGTCATCCAGAACAGAGGAAAGGAGGGCTGACATAGCGTGCTAGCTGTCCACACAATTTCCGTTCTCCTTTCCTACCTCTGTAACTGAAAATAAAGTTATTTGGTGAGCGGGACATGTGCTCAGCCAACAGACTTCATTCCCATCCCGTCCCATCCCAGCCCATCCCGTCCCGTCTATCTATCATCCATCTCATCTATCTAATCTTTATTTTTTGTGATTATATGTACATGAGGTATTTAACTAAACCTCTATTTTGAGACATTTCTGTTGTTTCAAAATTTTTCTTGTTGTGGTTATAAGAAGGCACTGAGAATAACCTCTCCACACACGTGTTTACACATCTCTACTTTCTTAGTGTAATCCCACAGGAACAAAATGACTTGCTTAAAAAGCAGGCTCGATTTTAAGTGCACGGTCTGCCACAATTCTTTCCTGAAATTTGCGCTTCCAATAGAAAGGTCTGAAATGCACTTTTACGCTTTGTACAGTTCCTGGCAACCTGGTTAACACAAATTGGCTTTAATTTATATTTCATTAATTACCAGTGAATTTGAACATTAAGTAATGCATTCTGTGGCCATTTGTAGGTGACGCTTCATAGATTTCCTATGCAATGCACGTTGTGATTTATCTTACACTTGTTTAAATCGTGAGGTTCATTTTCCAGTTGCACTCAGACCCTCACCGAGGTACTATGAGCTCGAGCTGACCATCAGCCTGCTGCTGCGAGGAAATGGGTGCTCACACGGGTTAAATGTGTCACCCTCACTGTGTGTGGGCGGGGAGGATGTGAACTTAAAATCCGAAGTCCCACAGTCTTTTCCAGAAGACCGTACCACGTTCCTCCTACCACTTGTCCTCTGCATCAACACCCACTGAGAGAAGCTTGGCGAGCGTGTCAGAGAGCAAGACGGGAACAAGAAATAAAGCAGCCCTCGGCCATGCCCTCGTAGTGTAGGGTTGGGAATCACCACGCAGGTGGCACAGGACGGGGGGACCAGCTGACTGGGGACAGGCGACAGGCTGTCCTCGCTGGACTCTGACCTGAGGAGGTGGCCTCTGAGCCGCACTTGTCTTGTCTTCACACAGGTAATGCTACCTCGGCAGCTCCCGTCACGCAGCTCCCGTCAGGGAGGGAAACCAGGAGGGCAGTACAGATACTACCAGGAGCACACGGTGTCACCGCAGCCCTTGTCAGAGATAAAGACGCTGCCCTAGTGTACTAGCAAATGCGGTAACACATATGAAACGGTTTTCAGAGTGTGTGATGTTCCATATAAATAACCACGTTGTGTGTCATTCTTACCTCTCTTACGTGTGCTGTGTCAGGCTGAACGACCCCAGCAAATGTGCACACCTAAAAAACTTTTTACATCTTGCAAGTTCATCTTTAGAGGCAAAATTTCTCCTAAAATGAGTGAGTGAATTCATAACAGTTAGGGTCTCCCCGGTGACCCCCCCACGGTGCTCCAGAGAAACCTCTCCTCTGTTCCTAAGCTGGACTAAGCCTCACGTTCCCCAGGACGGCCTCTCAGAGAACGGGCAGAGCTGGGAAAGGAGGAACCAAGAGGAGTAACCAGTCCCTAAGGAGAAGGCCAGTTCCGCTGCTCAGGCTGCTCCACCCCGGATGAGCCAGGAGAGAAGACGCACTGTGTGTGACACGGAAACAAGACAGACATGTGACACAGCAACCGTCTGCATTCCTACAGGCCCATACACGTGCACAAATGCCCCAGTGCAATTCTGGAACACCCCACACTAAAACAGGAGAGAAGGTCATCTAGAGGTTGGGCACTAGGAGAAGGCAGGGACGCACCAATTTTAATTCTTCCTATTAGATTGCAGTTTCACTTTCACTTATTTTATATTTGTTTTTAGAATTTTTATATTGAAACCCTTTCAATTAAAATTTTCAGTTTTAGTTCCTGTATCTGTTTGTGTGTGTGCGTTACTTAAATACACAAAAACTAATTTAAACAGATTTAAAAATGAAAACAACGCCCTTTTCTACACAGAATAGTGCACTGGTCTTACCCTGCTGACAGATAGACTGCAGGTGTGCAAATCACCCACATTTGCCCACGTCAAGCCTCAAGTCACCAATCGTCATTTATTTTTAGGGGCAGCAGGGGGGAAAACGGTCCCAAGTCCATGAACACATTTCCTCCTCAGTAAATGCTGATCCCAGATCAGCTGCTCCACGCAATCCGTCTGCCGACACGTGGCGGGAAAGCCCGTCCCATCCTCCTCCTCCTCCTCAGGGCCAGTGACCAGCGCCCATTCCCGGTCCCCTAGGAGCCCTGGTTTCCAGTCCCTCGGGCAGGTGCCTGATACACTGTCCCATCCGCAGTGTGACAGCTTCTCCAGGATACTGTGGGCGACACACGTGTGTGAATACCGATATCCCACACAGATACGCCTACGCAAACACTCCTCCTCAGAAACCCGTACATACCCCTGTACGGACCCCTCCAAGCAGGACCGCTGCCCTTACAGCAATAAGGACTAGGTTCCATCCCAGCTTCACACTCTCTGGCTGCGTGATTGACCCAAAAGCCTCACTTCTGAGCCTCAGTTTCCTGAACTGTAAAATAGGGATGTGGGTTCTCCTATGTGCCTTCTCCTTGTCTGTAGTCAAGGGGACTGATACGTTCTGCCCATCGGAGCTGCCAGAGTTTGCTCTGGGAACCAGGCACCCAAACATCAGCGAGGGTCCCCTTCCCACTACTCGTCACCAAGTACACGTGTTTCCAGGAGACACAGGCACGGGGCCATCGCCGGCCCTGCCTGGTCCCGAGACACATCCCCACACCCCGGCCTTGGACCTGAGCGGGGCCTGCACGGGAAGGGCAGACGAAGGGCTGCCGGGAGGAGGAGGGAGCGCAGGGTGGTGTTTACTGAGTGAGGGAAGCTGGGAGGCTGGCTGGTTTGCTCTGGCTCGTTCCAAGATTTCTCCGCATTATGTGGAAACAATCCCAGAACGTTCCTTCTTAATTAGAGATGCAAAAGCAGAAATGAACAAAAGATCTAATTCATCTCGAAATCACAGTGATGGTGACAGGAACAAAAGGTTGACAATGCAGCGATAGCTACGTTCCGGCCAACAGGAAGCGTATGTCACATCTCCAACGAGAAGGGAACAATAAAAGTCCAAACCACCGGCGTAAAGGAGGACAGAATGCGGGGTAACAGCCACTCTGCCTGACACCTTCTTCTCACTCCTGGCTCCGGCTCCTGGCGACGGGCGAAGGGAAGGAAAGGCATGCCCACAGGTGCAATAAGTTTCTCTGTAGGAATGTTTGCGAGCATGGCTCAGAGGGAAAGAAAGGGCCTCACACCTCTCTGGATCTCCTACATCTCCTTCCTAATAAAGTTGGGAGCAGTCTGAGAGCGTCCCTGGAGGCCCGTGGAGCCCACAGCAGACAGGACGCTTTCACGCAGGTCAGTGCAGAGACATCTGTGACCCCACATCCTCTGCTCCCCTGTGGGGTCCTCACAAAGTCAACCCCATGTCACCTACAGGCACAACACAGGGCCCAGGGCAGACGGGCAGCCCCGGGCCAAACGTGTGTGCAGAACTTTCCATGGGGTGACTTAAAACATGTAAAGTGAAAAATCTTACATAAAAATCGAAATTTCCAGAAACATGTCATTAAACAAGAGAAGAAATAGGAAGGAACGGCTTGTCCACTTTTTGGTACAATGAATTTGGACACTCGGTGGACTGGTGTTGATTCAAACCCACCGAGTACAGCCACTCAAGCCTCTCTGTGCCTCAGTTCCCTGAGCTGTAAAAGGGGGTGACACTTGCACCGACCTCATGGGTGTTGTGTGGGTTCAATGCTGTCATGTACCCAAAACGAGCAAGACAGAGTCTGGCAGAGCGGCCTGTGTGCTTTCGTTGGTACTGCTCATGCCAGGGGGCCCTGGGGACAGGGACATAAGTCAGACATGGAACCTGCCCTCAAGGACAAACACGTCAACATGCACGGAGTCCCTCCACGTGTATCTACACGGGGGCTGGAAATACAGAGGTGAGGACCCACGGGGGTGCAGGCAGGCGGGGAGGAGGTGGCTGCACCCGGGGGAGGGACGCCGGGCAGAGGCACGAGCACAGATGCTGGAAAAGATGTCAGAGCCTCAGCTTGTTTTAGGACCTACGTGGGTTCGTGCTCCTGAGATTCAAAGAGATGAACGTGACCCTGAGGAATTGCCCCTCTCCTCCCCTCCTCACCCCCTCACTCCTGGACCATGTGTTTCAGCTTAAACTGCTCCCCCCACCAGCCAAAGGTGGACATATGACCCAGGCAAGACCCATGCACGGGTGCTATTCAATGGCATAGAACTGCCGGATCAAGAACGGACACTAGACCAAGTTCCAGTCACCCCTGGGGCCCTTGTTGGAAGCATTGGAAAAGGGAAGTTTCATTTTCCTGAACTTGGATGTGAAATGACATAAGCCTCTGAGCTGCTGGAGGCACTGAAGAACCCAGCAGAGAATAAACAAGACATAGGACATCAGAACGTGACAGAGGGAAACAAACTCGTAATGCACTTCGGGTCCAATTTGGCTTGAAGTCACCACGGCCACCTTTAGTTACGTGAGCCAATACGTTTTCGTTAGTGGCCCAAGCTAGTGAGAGTTGGACATCTGTGACTTGTAAACAAACAAAACGGCCACATGTCACTGAAGATGGAATCAAATCACACCCGTCAGTTCCCACCAGCATTCACCCCTGTCCACCCCTCCCTGATACTTAGCACAACGACTGCAGCTCGGTCACGTCTGTCTAGAGCACTGATGCCTGGAAACACCTCCCTGTAATACTATAACTCTCAAGATTCAAACTGGAGGAAAACTTAGTCCAAAGCCCTTTGGTAGCTACTGGAAATTAACCCAGGAAATTTGGCTGATCTATCAAAGCTGGTGTTTTCTCTAGCGGTGACATGGGGCTCTGCTTCGTGACCCCCACCACTGCCACGTGAGCAGCCAGGCTCCTTCATATTTCCCCCTGACAGCGCATCCATCAAAGACACTGCCTCCCGTATTGGCAGACCAAGTTTGAAAACACAGTGCTGCGCTGGGGATGGAAGGCTCTGGAATGCTGATGGCCTTTTACGAGCCCTTCAGCATCTCATTATTGCAAGTCCAGCTGACACCAGAAGCCGAGAAACTGAATTATTGCAGGGTTAAGATGAAGGGCACCAATCCTTGAGATCAGTGTGATTATATTTTCATTTCTCTCCAAGAGTAAAGAGTCCATCCCCTGTTCATGATGCATGACTAGCTTTCTGGGGGTCTGGAAACCACAGTTCATGGCCAAGCAATACAATGATTAATCAGATAAAAACATGAGCCCACAAATACAAGCTAACTAGAAAGACAGATGCTCAAAGATTACAATGTAATCGCACTCTAATATCGTATTTTTCCATCCTCCCTATGAAGACTTCCAAAGAAATTTGACAAAAATAGCAAACAGGCCTTCCTGAGGGTATGGTATTTTAAAAGTTGGAAAAAGTGCTCTACCAAGTGATTTCTCTGATAGGAATTGCATTTTGCCAATAGCTCATGAGAACCTCTCCCTGGCCATGTCCTGATATCCCGCAAGGAATGACAATTCAGGAATGCCCCATGGTTAAGACTGCAGGTTAAGACTTGCCTGTTCACACTGGCAAGCTCGTTGTTGCTCTCACTAGCTGGGTGACCTTAGGTGAGATACTTAACTCCTCTGTGCCTCATCCCCTTATATATAGAATTCGACTAGCAGTATTACCTGCTTCATTGTGAGGATTAAACGGGTCAACGGTTGTAACGCGCTTATTGCAAAAGTACTGTCACATAGTAAGTGCTCAATAAATGCTCGTTGTCAATATTCGTTAGCTACAGTGTAGGCTCCTAACAATGGAACCACTTCCACTCCATCTTTGTATCTTCTACAACTCTTTGTACACTTCCCTCCGTAATGTACATGTTCAGTAAGTATTTCTAGAATAAAAGCATTCCATGTGAACAAAACAAGACTGTGATCTGAGGAGTCGGGTCCAAGGCTCCACCAAGTCCCTTCAGCCTCTCTTTGAAAATTTTTGATGACTAGACAGTCATTAGAGAGAGTCCAACAAAGACCGGGTGGCCACTCTTGAAACAGTTTATTCATCTCTAAATAACGCTATCACTTATCCATTCATATATTCAATAAGTATTCATTGAAGATCATTTAGGTACTAGGCACTGTGCTAGCACATGGGACACATGACTGGTAAAGGGACATAACCTAGACTTTGGTCCCGCAGTGACACAGAGGTTAAACTATGTGGACATAAAGGTACAGGCGTGGATACAGTACAGATATGATATTTACTGGTATCATGGAGGTAAACGCTGTGTGACCTCTTTATAAACATTGTCTTATTTCACCCTCCCCCAAATTCCACACTGAAATTGTATCATCCACCATTTCAACCCTTTTAACCATTTAATGGTAATTCAATCATTTGTGCTCAGAGGAAGTGTAGATTTCCATCCAACCACATCCATCAGAAGACATAAAGGAGAGGAGAATAAAACAGAGAGGGAGAAATTGAAACTGTCTTCAACTTCTCCCAAACTTTATGTATCTATTTTCCCAAGGTCAAATAGAGAGGAAACAGACATCATCTGTCTGAAAGCTCAATCAAGGAATCCACTGCCTCTGCATGCTTTTTTTTTAATGAGCTAACAATAGTTCCTTTTAAAATTTCACACTTGGAACCTAAAATATCACAAATCTACTCTATCTTCCTCAGGATGGCCCTTAAAAGAGTTAAAAAGAGCTGTCATGTCTCCCTCTTCACCCCACCTGAGGCTTTCCTTCTCATCACCAGGCCAAACACTCACACTCCCTTTAATCAGTTCTCATGTGATTAGATTTCAAGGGCCCTCAGCCACTCCCAGGCACTCTTGGGCAGAACATAATCCAATTTCCAGTGTTTCGCTTATGGCTAGGAAGGCAATTATCGGCCAGAGTGACAGAGCAAGATCTACCATGTGTTGCCTCTTTTTGACAGAGACCAAGGTACAAAAAATAGCTCACATTCCTCTTACATCTATCAGAAAGCCAGCAGCACAAATGTGACAAGCAATGACAAAGATGGGAGTGGTGGGCAGTGTGGAGCCCACCTCTACAGATGGTAGTGACCTATCAAGTCCAGATGGTGTTGACAGACAGGAACAGGACTCAGGGCAGCCCAGCCAAGTGGTTTTCAAGGGAAGCTGGAAATCCAGATCTCAAGGTAAGACTGGCAATTTTCACCCTGGTGGCAACTGATTCATTTTTTTAAAGACAGAACACACACACACCCCTGAGCTAGATATGGCCCGCAGCCAGATCACGTGTGTGATCTCTACTCTAGACCAAGAACTGGTTAATGCCAACAAAGGTCATGGCCGTCTCATGGCAACCTCTTCAAGCGGTTGACTCGCTGGATCTCACTGTGAGTGGCATGGCTTTCTCACACAGCTATTGCTACTAAGCTGCCTCCCATGGAGTCTCTGCTGGTGAGGACTTTTCTTTTTTTAATATACAGGTAGGACTTTATCGTCCTCCTTCTTTACCTGCCAGATTAGGTCAAGTTCCAGTCTCTGAAAATCATCCTATTCCTCCAGATTCTGGACTCTCACAAGTGCTCACAACACCCCACCCTCCCCCCACCTTTGATCCCAATTCTGACATCAAAAGATAATTTTGATAATATTACCACAAATTTCCCCAATTCACACTTTTCTCCCTTAGCCAATCCCAACGCACAGAATTTTCCCACTATGCACTCTTCCCACAGAATTCCAGAAGCTCCTTGCAATCCTCACAAGGTCCTCCCTCAGAATTGCCCAGCAGCCCCTGCACTGCCATGGGAGTGGCAATGCCATAGATGGCGGGTTCTCCGCAAGGTGCTACCGAGTGGTTACACTACTCGGGAATCCCTGGGAACACCCCATGTCAGCACCAAGGACAGCACAGCTCCGTGGCTTCCTCCATTCCTCTAGGAGATGTGGCAAAATTCATTGCTGACCTGGGCCTTACAGCTGTGAAAAATGCAATACAGTTCATTAACTCAGTCCTCTCGATTTATAGGGGCCCAGGACCTGGCATTGCCCAGACCAGTGATAACGCAGCTCTGAGCTTGGTATGTTCCTATGAAGATCGGGCTGTACTTTTCTGGAAGAAAGCCCCATCTTTATGCAGCTACAATAGTGACCATGGGACATAACACTTTTCCAAAGGGGTTTATCTATCAGGTTGGACCCAGGAGAGTTTCAGTACATTTCCGTGGAGGAGAGACAGCCAAGGTTAATACAGCAATGGAATCCAGCCCTCCAGTGGCTTGGACTTGCCTCTGTGGGGGGGACATCTCCAGGGCAGGAAAGTGGGGACCCCACCCTGTGGGCTTCATACCAGGCTCTCGGGAGGGAACACAAGGTTTAGGGGACTGCAGAGCTGAGCCACTACGTGGCCAATGGCGGCATAAGCACACAGATATAGGCTCTTTCTAAACACCATCATTCTTCTCTCCCGTCAGTAATTTATGGGAACTATAAATAATGTGCATTGTCAGAGGTGACCAAGGGAAATGAACCATCAACCATTTCTGTTCCTGAGCAGATGATCAACGACGACTTGGCTCAGATTTTTCTAAATTCTGAATATTTAAGCCTTGGGTTTGTTTAATCAAACCTGCCCACAGAGTGCAAGGGCTGCCACGAGCCCCGGGCCCAGGTTTTAAGCATGTCCGTCTTCTGTCTCAAGGGAAAATGAACATTTTAAAGCCAGGAATAGATTGTGCCAAATTTGGATTTCCTTTGGATTGTTATTTTTTTAAAAAAACATGCCTCACAGAAAGCTCATTGCTTCTTTATCAAAACCATCTCTGGCTTAAGGTACAGCCTCTGTCATGCAGGGTCTCAGCTCCCGCTCCCTGTATGAGAACGCAGGATATGGCGAGGCCAATAAAGGAACGTCCACGGAGCCATGGATGGGGGGCCCATACCATTATAGTCTCGCTGGCGGCTGGGTTAAGACACAAAAACAAACATCCGCCAGTACACCAACAGGGGGGCTTCCTGCACCCCAGTCTCTCTGGCGGCCAGGCCAGACACAGGAAGTAGGATCCACACCATCCGCAATCCGCCATCCACTTTTCTGCCACCCAACCAACCCCCCAAGCGTAGCCATGGCAGTTCTATCAGTGGCTAATTGGCTAACTGGTTACAGCTGACGGCCA
Source organism: Rhinolophus hipposideros (assembly GCF_964194185.1). Classification (NCBI taxonomy): domain Eukaryota; kingdom Metazoa; phylum Chordata; class Mammalia; order Chiroptera; family Rhinolophidae; genus Rhinolophus; species Rhinolophus hipposideros. Next base: position 2,525,429 of record NC_138070.1, on the reverse strand, counting down.
ACTAGTCACAGCTGATGGTCATTTACTACCTGAGCCAGCACCTTTCCACGTGAGGCCGAGAGCCTGGAAACTGCTCTCTGGGGCTCGGTCCCCACGGCCTCCTTCAAAGCGTCCATCACACTATGGTCTAAAACATCAACAAATCATCCCCTCCCCCATCTTTTCTACCACAGAACATCCCACTGGCTTTTCTGTCTACCGTGAAGTTTTTAAGGCTGAGACCAAGTTTCCTTTAACCTCTAAATCAGAGCCAGTGGAATGTGAGGACCGACAGAGCTCTCAGATGACTGTATTTATCTAAATGAATGACTAGATAGAAACTGGGGGCTCTCTTAGCGACTGAAAGGAAGAAAGATGGCTCTAAAGATTTAAGTCCTGTCTCCCCGAGGCCTCTGCTGCAAAAGGAAACTGCCAACCAGTCTGCCACAAAAAATAGACAGACGCTACACTTGGCGATTCAAACAGACCCCTGCAAAGAACATGAAAAAAAAAACACGGGCTGGTTCCTGGCTGAATCTGGGTCATAAATCCAGCTATTTAGAAGGGAGAACTAGCAGAAACGTGCCATGGCCAGGTTTCCCAAACTGTGAGCTGTATCCCACTGGGAACAGTCAAGTTGGGTGGCAAAGGATTCACATTTCTTAGTCCTCGAATTTAATGTACATTAAGAAAAAAATTATACATCAAACTCATGATTTTCTTGTCATGTAGTGAGGCTAAAATTGATTTCTAAATTTAAAAAAGCGAACCGTTTGAAGAACATATGTTGAAAAACAGTATGTGATATGGGAAGCAGGCAAAAATTGTGAAGATGGTCGGTGGAGAGACAGAGAGAAAGGGAGAACTTTACACTTAATCTCAACCATACGCCAAGTTATTATTATTCCCGTTTTACAGATTAGTTGTCTTCCATGGATATTAAATTTGCAAATAGCAACAAACTTGTCAGCAAAATACATCCGTTTTGAAGCAAACATTCGAGAACAGCGTCACCCAGTGCAACATTTCTTGCATTAAAACATGCATCCTTCCTCCAGACAGACTCTCTCGCTCACTCACGCCCTCATTCCTCGCGGCGTTCACTCATTCACTCGCTGTCTAAGTTGCCTGAGTGCGCGCTTGGAGAGAGACCCAAACGCCTGTGAGCTGCCGTGTCCCCGAGAACCCCAGTTGTACCAGGGGAGGAAACACATGGAAGGTGTGCAGTATGGACAATAAGTGTGGAAATCGCAGTCAGGACCGGCAAACGCAGGACAAGTGGCTACAGCAACACTCCCGTGTACACAGCACAGAGGCCACACCTTGTTTCCGCAACACGCGGCCAAATGCCACCGGTTCCTTCGCCACCTCAGAGCTTCGGGGTGAGGTCTGAACTGAAGGTGCTCAGAGGGCGGAGAGGAATGGAAGGAAGGGACAGGCCACCAGGCAGGGGACTTTCCATCCAGGGCTTGTCACCGCCTGCCAGCCCGCCAGGGTCTTACCGTTTTCGGAGAGGCCTCCGCGGGCTCAGTCAGGCCACGTCTTTGAAAACTGCTCCCACGGGGACTCGGAAGGCCTGGGAGGGTGCCAGGCCTGTGGTTCCCAGTGTCAGTGCCAGGCCTGTGGTTCCTGGGGGGCCGGGGCCGGGCCTGTGGTTCCTGGGGGGCCGGGGCCGGGCCTGTGGTTCCCAGTGTCAGTGCTGGGCCTGTGGTTCCTGGGGGGCCGGGGCCGGGCCTGTGGTTCCCAGTGTCAGTGCCGGGCCTGTGGTTCCTGGGGGCCGGGGCCGGGCCTGTGGTTCCCAGGAGTTGGTGCTGGGCCTGTGGTTCCTGGGGGCCCAGGGCCGGGCCTGTGGTTCCTGGGGGCCGGGACAGGCCTGTGGTTACTGGGGGGCCGGGCCAGGCCTATGGTTCCTGGGGGGCCGGGCCAGGCCTGTGGTTCCTGGGGGGCCGGGCCAGGCCTGTGGTTACTGGGGGGCCGGGGCCGGGCCTGTGGTTCCCAGAGTCGGTGCCGGGCGCGCGGGTCCCAGAGTTGGTGCCAGTTCTCACCGTGGGTCAGTCATTGGGTGTGTGGCGTGGGAGGGATGGCGTTGGCTGCGTGTAGGCCCGTCCGGTTCCCAGCGACCCTCGACCCTCAGGAGCGCTGCCCCTGAGCCCGTGACTTGACGGGACCAGAGGGCTAGCCCTGGGCCAGCCCTGCCGTTTCCTGTCCCCTGAGGCCACACTTGTCACCAGTCCAGACAGGTGTCCAGGAGCCGAGAGCGACCCTAAAGCAGAGAAGAAAGTGAAGGCCTGGGCCTGGGACGCGCCGGTCCAGAGAGGAGGGTGGACACAGCCCAGAGAACCTTCCAGACCAGGCAGCTGGTCAGTTGTCTCACACTCTGGTGTCCTCACGAAGTCCGTGCGGGGACTTCCCTGGGGCGTGTACCCACAGAGCCCGAGACACTGTGACATCGCCCCTGCCACATACCCCGTGGCCTGTCCTCAGAGCGTCAGGAAGTGCCCGTGTGGGTGGCCCGTGTGGGTGGCCCGTGGGAGCCCAGGCCGAGGCCCTGTGATTGGAGGGTTGATGGAGCCTGGATGATGTCAAAGTCCCGCGGGCTCAGGACGAGTTGCGGGAACATGCGGGACCGGCAGCTGCTCAGCCTGCGAGCAGGCCTTGGCTCAGGTGGGAGCGTGTGGGTCGTGGGCAGTGTGGGGGCCCGGGCAGCCTGCAGCCCAGGTCTCGGGTCAAGTGCACAGCAGGGGCCCGTGACAAACGCTGCTTCGGGGGTGCTGTAGGGATCACGAGCAGTGTTTCAACACATGATTTTCACTATGTAATCTCAGCTTAAAGGACAAAAAATAATTAAACCCAATTAGTACGTTTGCTTTCTTCACCGAGATATGAGTGAACAATCCCCAGACTGTGTCAGTGTATTCTGGGATTGAATAAATCAACAAAAATATCGTGGCTGATGAAAACCCAGTTTTTCACTGATGGAGGAAGTCGCGGTCACAGGGTGGGCAGAGAAAGACAAAACACACTCGCTTAAATAGGACAGAAAGAGACAAATGGAGAAATAGCCAGCGAGAAGGTAAAGGAAACACTGTTTTTGTGTTTTTAAATTTTATTTTTAATGGATTTATCGAGGTGTAATTGTTATACAGATTTTTAAACCAGATTAGACACCTAGAGAAAGCGTGACATACAGACATATAGAAAAACAGAACAATAAAGCTTAAAGACACAGAAAGAGAAAGATGGTCATGGAGACCAAGAAAAATAAAGGCAGAAAATTTGGTCTGTGTACTCTGATTCCTGTGTCCTCTGCTTCTCCTGACTCGGGGGCCTCAGTTTATTTCCATTTCTCAGCTCATAACTGCAAATAATAATTCTATGAGTGTTTTCTCTAACTCCTTTCTTGTACCTTGCTATTACCACTTTGGCAAAGCTCTGCTTAATTTCAATGGTTATTCTGTTATCTGACATAAAATTCAATTTCCATCATGGGCTAAATTAAAATGTAATAAAGCTTGAAGTTGCCACCAAACCAGCAAGCAGACAGCTGCTCAATTAAAACCAAACCTGATGAGATGGCACCATTGAAAGAAATGTTCTAGAGGAAGGGCACAAAACCAGTGAAACTCAAGTCTATCATCATGACTTTATTTACATGTGAATAAACCTTCTGTGCGTTTCTTACTGTGAACTGGCTGGTGGCTTGGTGACTGCAATGACCATGAGCACCTGGGCTGGAGGCTCCAGCTGATCCCTGATCTCTGTCAGGTCTTATCATAAATAGATGCAGCTGGGGGTAAAGCAGAGCCAGGATGAGAGGAAGACGACAACAGAAAAATACAGGGGGAGGGAGAGAGAATATCAGTGGAAAGAGGTAAAGAGAATATGTAAGCTGAAATGAAGTCAGAAAGAGACAGAGACAGGCAGACAGAGAGAGAGGATGGTTGTGTGACAAGCTAAGGAAAGACACAAAGAGACACATGTAGTGAGAAGCAAACAGAGAATGGCCTAGAACCAGTGACAGCCAAGGAAGGCAGCCAGGCTGAGAATGGCAGATGGAAAGACAGACAGAGATACCAAGAAAGACAGAGCGAAGAAACAGGGAGACAGGTCTTTACGTATCACGAGCATAAGCTACATGACATATTGTAATATGTTCACTTTCTTCTGTTTAATGACTCATTCCCCATCTTTTTCTTAATAGACATATACCTATTAAAATTAATATATAAAGTGAATACTAAGTTATTGTAATCCAAAGTAATTCTAATGTACTGCCCTAGCACTTATGAATATTTCAAGAATCAAGTACATATGAAAGTGCTAGATACAAATCTGTTTCTGTTTTCACAGCTGTACGATATTTAAATCCAATTTCACTTCTTTGCCTGAGACTCTAGGCATGTGAAGGGGCTTATTTCTCAGGACTGATCTTTATCTTGCTAGAGACACACACACACACACACACACACACACCTCTTTAAAACTCGCTATTTAAAGTTCAGTCTTTCTCATCATCTATCAATTCTCCAACTGTGTTGAAGAAATTAATATATTTTCCATTTTTTCAAACAAATTGCAAAATAATCGATCACCCGTTTTCTTAATTCCTTACCTGAATCCTAACATTCATTTACCGCTAATGAAATTACATCAAACAAGAGCTCTCTGGGGCTCTGCTGTCCTGTTTGTCCAGACTCTCCAGATCATGCTGCTGCCATGGAGTGGCCAGGTGAAGGGCAGCTTTACCGTTGCCCTCACCAAAACCTGAGGTCCCGTCTCCCCATCTCTGCCGAGAAAACATCCAGTCACCCTTCAGGGATGAGACAAACACAAGTTGAGCTACTAACTTATCTGCATTTTCGCCAGGAGGTCAGAGGCTTCTACACTTCAAATGCCGTTATCTAATATTGTGATCGTTACCTTTTATCTCATTTCACCTGAGAAGAAAATTACACAGGTTATTTTATCAGATGGAGTTTTAAATGAGTGTGGGTACTGATACAGAATGCAAAGTGACAGGAGCTATTACTACAAGGAACGGAAGAGAAAGCTGAAGGCTTCCTACTTTTTCTCACAGAGAAATCTAGGGGTGATAGACACCAAAAGGAACAATTTCTCCTCTGGACAAAGACAGCGATTCCCTCGGTTCAAGATGTAGACCCTAGAGCTACAAACTGGGTTCTGGTCACACCTATTGAAGAACTCATCTGTAGACACATAAGGTTTGAATTTTGCGTAGAAAATAGGCTTTCAAAATGCTATGCCCAACATTATTTCTAAATTTTCACATGTAGTGTGCTTTTGAATTTTATGCAAGTCACTGGTTTTTATTTTAAATCACTTAGTTCATAAATCATTATAATTCAGTGCTATAAACCAGAGGTCTTATCAGGATAGAGGGTAAGTATGTTGGGCTTGGCGGGCTACACATTCGGTTGCAACGGTTAAAACTTGGAAAAATGTTTCATCCTAAAATGGCTGACCTGTCATGAGAGTGTGGATGGTTTGGCACTTGTGGGCTCCCACACCCCCGGGAAACAGAGGAGGGGGGCTGCGTGGTGACGCCGCCTGTGGACTAGGAACAAGCCCCTGGTCACCGGCCTCCATCAGGCCCTCTTTTCTCTTACACTCACCCATCTGACCCTGGTTCCTGGAGAAATCTGGTTTCAGCTCCTTGACCGATGGTATTGGCAGCCCCAGCCACTGTGGGGCATGATGGGAGTTTTAGACATGTGTCTGTGGTCCTCTTCTCAGGAGGCTTATGATCCGAAGGACACGAATCCCGCAGAGCCAGCATGACCTGGCCAGCCTGCGGGGCCTCCTACCGAGTGTCCCTGCTCTTTACACGTGGGAAGTTCACATTGATGGCGTTGTCCTTGGAGCTGGCGTGCCAGTCAACAGCAGTTCAGTTGAACTGCCCTGAGCAGCAGCTGAGCCACCACGAGGAGACATGTGCAGAGTCAGCCCACCTTGCTGGACAATCCTCTGAATACCTGTTTCCTCCCCTCTTGGCGGGCCAGAGGAACAGCAAGGTCAGGGTCCCCTGACTCGTGGAGACAGGAGCTCAGGCGGCCTCATCATGCTTCTCCAGCTGAGTCTAAATAAATAAGGCAATCACGGCACCCTGGGACTCAGTGTTCAGCTTGGACTTTAATTATGAGCTAGAATACGTCCTCCTTCATTAAAGAAATTTCACCGAAACCTCGGAGAATTCTATTTCTGGGTGGAAAGCCCTTACTGACGTCACCGATGCCGAGAACCGAGTCTCCCTGTCCATCCTGGCTCCCCCTGGTGCCTGGCACTCAGGCCCCCCCATCAGGTGTGTGGAAGGAGGGACTGACCACCTACCCCTTAAATCTGAACAGCACTGCAGTGTTTCAAAGGCGTGTTGGGATTATGGTGGATGAACCCTTGGGTTTGTCTCACTTAGCCTCTGGATCACATTAAAATGAGGAAAAAGGAATAAAAATGTTGTGATCCCACAGCAACGATGAAAATGGGCTATCAGCAGATAAAAGACATCGATCATCTCTGAGGGTGGAAAGAAGCAGATGGCGTGGGGGTAACTGATGAAGCAAACAAGTCAGAGATTTAGCAATAAAGGAATGCAGGATTTAGGCTCCATGAGAGGTTATCAAGTTTACGGACTTTGACAATGTAAAAAATTACAGACCCAATAAATATCCAAACGGGGACGTGGGGAGAGATCGCAGAGTGCTATTTCTTCTACTTTCAAATATGGGAGTTGATCTCATTGTCTAAAATTGTGTCACAAAAATAGAGGTCCAAAAGACAGTTTGGGGAATATAATCAATAATATTGTAAAGATTTTGTAAGGTACCTGATGGATACTTGTCTTATTAGGGAGACCACTTCATGGACGATGTAGGTTCCTGACTATTGCACTGTACACCTGAAGCTGACGCTGAATAATAATGAATATCAACTATAATTATATATATATATATATATATATATATATATATATATATATATATATATATATAGTCACAGGAAGTGGAGTACAGCCTTAGGAATAGAGACAGTGGAAATGTAACAGCTATGTGCAATGTCAGAGGGGTAGTAGATTGGGGGACGGGGTTATCTCTTTGTGAGGGGTATAAATGTCTATTACATTGTTTTGGACCTGAAACTAACAATAAAAATAAATAAATAAATATAAATAAATAAATAAAATTGTGTCACAAAAGAGATAGCGGTACTAGGAGTAACAGGTATAGGAATACAGCAGGTCCTCAACTAACAGTTTCCTTATAACATTCCTGAGATGCCTAGAAATTTACCTCTCGTTTATATGAATTAACCTATGGGAAAATTGGCTTCATTATATGTCATTTTATCACAGCTCCGAAAACCCAACGATGATAAGTGAGGACTTACTGTAGTAACAACAACATACTCATACTTGTTCCAAACCTTGATACATTTTTTTTATGTAAGCTTTGTATTTCCTAACCTTATTCGGGTACTTTAAAAATTACAATCTCTGGTTGTAAGCTAATGTTCATTTGTTTTCCAACATATAATAACTCTGTTTTGGATTCTTTGTCTTCCTTTCCTTATAAATCAAAAGGAATGTTAGCACTTTCATAAATAAAATAGGGCTTCATTTCAAAGGGTTTCACCGTTACATGCTGTCCATCTGTTATCTATTTATGCAGCCAGCCAACCACTCATCTGTGTGTTCATGGATGGATGGGACCTAAAGAGATGATTCTTCACTAGGACTCATCTCCACGTTGGGGAGTGCTGGCATTTGGGCCTTTCTCTTCGGTTTAACATTTTTATAATGAATATGTTTTGTTTTAAGTAAAAACAAGAAAGCCTTTCAAGAAACAAAGCCCCTCGCAGGCGTCCCGCGGGCCTCAGGACGGCAGTGTTGGCTGAGGGAGCCAACCCCGTGCAAGCTGCCAGGTGCCAGGTGCCAGGTGCCCGGTGCCCGGTGCCCGGTGCCAGGTGCCCGGTGCCAGGTGCCCGGTGCCCGGTGCCCGGTGCCAGGTGCCCGGTGCCAGGTGCCCGGTGCCAGGTGCCAGGTGCCCGGTGCCAGGTGCCCGGTGCCCGGTGCCAGGTGCCCGGTGCCAGGTGCCAGGTGCTGTGCTGAGCGCTGGGCGGGGCTGCAGGAGGGAGCCCCCACTTCTCACACTCGGGGAAACCCGGAGTCCCAAGTGCAAAGTGTTAGAAGAACGGCCCGCTCACCGGGGACAGGGTGGCGGGGCAGGTGTGTGGGGAGCCCTCGGGGGAGGGCGGCGCCCGCGAGGGCGGCCACAGCCAGTCTGGGAGCGCCATCTAGCGGGCACCCCGGGGACTGTCGCCCTGAGCCCGTGTCCTCGGAAAAGGAAGTCCGGTGAAAGCCGATCAGAAAGGCCATCTTGGCGTCTGCAAATGAGCCAGGGAAAGGGGTGCCGGGCTGTGCCCTAAGCTGAGCGAAGGAGGGGGCGCGGTGACATGTCCTCGCGGTCCCCCGGCGGGGCTGGTGGGCAGCGGGGTGCACGGGGGAGGCCAGGGCCACGCAGGTCTTTACGGGCTGCGTCTACTCCGGCTGCTCAGTGGCCACCCCAGCCGTCATGAAACACTCACTGTCACCTCCACTCTCAAGCGTCTCGCTTGTAAGCTCGCTGCACACCGGTAAGAAGAAGCCACTGGCATTGATCACACGCGTGGTCAGTGACAGACCCTGGTATCTCGCCTCATTTCATCCTGGGAAGACCTTGACAAGGTTATCCTGGTAGAAGCTGCTACCCCTTGTACAGACTGGACGACTGAGGGTCCAAGGGCAGATGGTGGGAGATCACAAAGCTTCAGGAGACGGCAGGTCCGACTTGCACCAGGCGGCTTGACTGTTCTTAAGTAAAACACACGTCTCGGCGCTCAGACAACACGCACATCCACGACCCAGGTCCCCGTCACACGAAAGGAGAGCTTTGTGTTCAACAAGAAGATGATTTTCTCAGAACACGGCCTCCCCATGATTTCACCACTTTAAGGGTGTGTGAAACAGAAGCATAAAACCCTTCACATAATCGCTCTCAATTTTGTCCTTCAGGGCTCATTAGCCAACAAAAGACAACAGTTCCCAAGCAGGAGTCGGACGGACGGACCCCACGACAGACGTTTCTGCGAGCGAGGTCATATTAGTGGTATTGACAGCCTGAAAATCTGTCACGTCACATTCCTGCAACAGAAACCCCCAGGATTCTATCACTCTGTTGCTCTGACTGACAGCCACCAGTTTCTTTCATGAACTTGCTTACTGGGTCTATTTTCCCCCTTTATCTTCAGAAATCGTACATCAGCAAAGGTTTCCCCGAGTAGATGCAGGTCAACTGAACCTTAATGGATTTTTTCCTTCTGCTTTTCCACTCAGCTGACTTGAGCCGGCATTCTGGCATCATTCCTTTGTATTCTGATATTTTTATGGTGCACTAGGAAACACGGCAGTAACAGATGTGCAGAATGTGTCCACTGGCGTCCGTGTGCTGTGTGATTAGCTGTGGGTAATTGGGTCTCACTGGACACGTTAGAAGTCCAGCGGTCCGGGGTGTGGAAACTGCGTACAGCGGCACTTACAGAATGCATGGCTTTAATCTCATCCCACAGAGATGGTTATTGCTGGTCATTTGCACAGTGTAGTATCTGGAGGACCAGGGGGCAGGCAGGAAGGAAATGGATGTGCGGATGACAGAAGGATAGAAGACAAGTTTCAAGATGGTGAGTGGAATGGATGAAGTGGCTGGTCCAGCAGCCTGAACGCTAGTGTGTGGTTTCAAAACCATGTGGCATGGGGACCGCAGTTGTCACAAAACATTGTTTTAAAAAGTGAAATAATGTTTAAAGTTTGAATTAAAAAATAAAATATGTTTTTTTAAATAATAAAAATGTAATATAAAAGAATCAGAGAGAATGAAGAGGGCCTTTTTGTAGACATTGACAAGGTGATTTTAAACTCCCTACAGAAAGGCCAAACCAACTTTGAAAACAAACAACCTTGGAAGACTATTACTACCTGATTGGAAGACTTATTTTAAAGCTGTAGCAATGAGCACTGTTTTGAATTGAGAGTTCGGAAATATATCTATGTATCAATAGCTAAACTTAATTTTCAATGGACGTTCAAAAACACACAGTAGGGAAAGAACCATCATTTCAAGAAACAGTGGTCCAAGTGCATAAATCTGTAATTCACAGGAGAGGGAATTCGAATGTCCATCAAACATGTAGAAAGATGCTCAAATTTGTTAGTAATCAGTGAACTCTGAGCTAAACCACGAGATGCAATTCAATATCCCAAATATTGGCAAACAATGTGAACATCTGACCATACCAGACATTTGGAGAAGATATAAAGAGAATATTAATTGGTACCATTTACAGTAGAGAACAATTTGACAATGTCTTGTAAAGTTGAAGATGTACTTGCTCTACAAACAAGTGCTTTTTCTAAGTGTATGTGTGTGTGTGTGTGTGAGAGAGAGACAGAGAGAGAGAGAGAGAGAGAGACAGAGAGAGAGAGAGATTCTCATGCATCTGTATAAGGAAATGTGTATAAGAATATTTGTGGCAGCGTCATATGTAAGAGATATAAGCACAAAATATTCGAATCAACCTAAATGTCCATCAGCTAAAGAATGGTTTAATAAAATGTGATATATTCATACAAAATAAATACCACAAATGAGCTAAAATTTATTAATCATAGTTATATATTTCATTACTAAATTAATCTTAAAATGTAAGAATACGGAGAGAAGGGCAAGTTACAGATGATAAGCATGGCAGATACTTTCCATAAAAATGTTAAAAATGCATGTAACAATTTTGCATAGAGTTTATAGATCCACACCTACGTAAAAAACTATAGAAACACGCGTGGGAATTATATGACTATCTTGGAGAAGAGAGAGAATGAAATCAGGAAGGAAGGGGTACACAAGGGCTTCCAATTAGTCTGTAATGGTTTCTTTGAAAATACCAGAGGAAATATGCCAAAATATTAAGAGTGGGCAAATCCAGGTGCTGGGTACATGCGTGTTTGTTTATTATTTTCCATACTTTTCTGTAATCTGGCACATTATTTTAATTGAAAGCTCACATCCCCACATCTGTCTTGTTTGACAGTCTGCCATTATTTTCATCTCAAATACATTTCTTCTAGCCTGAATGCTCTAAGAAATTTCCCATCCGACTTTTTATCTCACAAGTAGTCCAATCCATTGTCCTACTTTCCAACCACAGGAGAATAATCTTACATTTTCTTCCTCCTCCGTTTTCTTTCTTTTCTTTTCTTTGTTAAAAGAAAAATTTACCGCACAGACTAGTATGAATGACCTTATTTTTGCTTTGCCAACACCTTCGCAGAGCTGAAAACAATGAATCTTCATAATGAACAAACACGTTGAGTACGGCCGCTTCCTCAGCTGCCAAGCCCACGACTATTTCTCACACTAACAACTCGCCCTCGCTTCAGCTTATTTGATTTTATCAGCGTCATCTTGACAAAGCCCAGACACAGCTAGGACAAGGCTATAATTATCTTCTTTTTTGCCTCCATCTGTCTGACAACATCCCAAACCCTTCCAGAAAACAATGACTCAAAACTCATTTCAAACTAACTCTCTAATACAATTTTTAGAAGTCATCCTTCTTTTTGTTTCTTTCTATTGTCGCCCTTCAAAAAGCACTTATTAATGCAGAATGACGTACGAACTCCATTTCTCTTAAAATCTCCCTAAGGTGGGGTCCCTAAGATTGTCCCCTGGTTGGGGTGGCTTAAGACATAGTATGGCAAGTGCCAGGGACATGCACCAGGGAAGGCCTTTCAGATTTCTTAACTCTCCTTTAAGGTTCCTGCAGTCAAGATTTGGGGGTGAATTTTCATGGGCCTGTGTATTTGTCTGAGAGTAGAGCTGGCAAATTTGTATAACAGAAAGTCAAATTTTGTATAAAAATAATACATTCCCAGGCTTCAACCCTCACAACGTAGAAAAGAGGGTAACAGCCCAGTGTCTTCCTTCCATCGCTGCCACCCCAACCCTCAGCCAAACTAAGTCATTACTCGGTTTCTTATCGACCCCCCGAGATAGTCTGTGCCTCGTCCAGCATGAACATGGGAGATTCTTGGCCATGTTTTTACACCAACGGCGCACAATGTCCGCTCTGTTCTGTCCATGCAACGTCTGACCCTGACCTGAGGGGCGGGGGAGCACTGGTCATTCTGCGCCTGGTCAGCGGGGTGCTCTGGCTGGGAAGTGAGGACAGAACCAGCCACATGGTCCCAGGTGGCCACAGGGAGCAGCAAGGACCATCCTCCTGCACCCCAGCAGGGAAGCGGTGACCAGAGCAGGAGGAAACCCAGGCTGAGGCAGGTCCCACGGCTACGAAGGGGGTGCCTCCAGGATTCCGACCCTGCGGCTGCAGGGCCGTGGTGGAGAGGCTAAAGGTCACGATCACACAGTGAAAAGTTAATTATTGCAGCCACATTGAGATGTACTCTTTTTAGTCAGGCCTATGAGCCATGATCTATGTACAATAAAATTCACAATATTAGCTAAGTGTCTATTTCAATGAACGTCAACAAACCAGCATGTCACAGTGAGTACCCCCATCGACACACAACGTTTCCATCCCCCCCGAATCCCCGATTGCCTCTTTGGAACCAGTGCCCTCTCCATAACTCGCAAACCTACAATCACCAACATGCTTTCTCTCATAGGTTCTCCATTTCAAGAATTTTATATAAATGGAATCAGAGTGTGTAGTCATTGATCTGGCTTTTTCAATTAGCGTGATTCTTTCCAGATTCAACTGTGCACTTTCATGCGTTACATATTCCCTTTCAGAGTCGGATGGATAAATCCATTTATTTATCCATTGACCAGTTCATGGACATTTGGGTTGTTTCTGTTCTTTGGCTGTGATGAATGCAGTTGCAACGACATTTGTATTCAAGCTTTAGAGTGAACATAATGTTATCATATCTCTGGTAAATATTTACACATGGGGTTCCTGGGTCCTATGGTACGGGCATATTTCACTGTGTAGGAAACTGCCAAACTGTTTTCCAAGTGGCTGTGTTCGTCTGCACTCCCACCAGGAATAAGTAAGAATTCCAATGGCTCCAAATCCTGGGTAGCACCTGACATTGTTCATTCTAACCACCCATTGGGCGTGTGCTGGTATCTCACTGGTTTTCCTTCACGTTCCCCCACTGACTAGCTGCATTGACCATCTGTCCATGTGCTTATGAGTTATTTCTACCTCTTCTTTGTTGTGGTACCTGTTCCAATATTTTTGTCATTTTTAAAACGAGTTGTTTACTTTCATATCATTAGAGTTTAGGTGTTCTTTGTAGAGTCTGGCTACACGTCTTTTTTCAGGTATAGAAAAAAGGAACACTTTCTCTCAATCTTTGGCTTGTCACCTGTTTGAAAATCAGTTGCTCTTGTATGTGTATGTTTCTAGACTCTTGATTCTATTTTGTTGATCTATTTGGATATATCTATGCCAGTACCACACTGTCTTGATTCATGTAGTTTTATCTTAAGTCTTGAAACCAGGTGATGTAATCCTGCAATTTTCATGATTTTAGTTTTCCAAAATATATTATTTTTTTCTATTCTAGATCCTTTGAAGTTTCAAGCATTGATTTCAATCTTTTGTTCACTCTCCACTCCTTTTAGGTAGATGTCATTGTGTGCGTGTGTGTGTGTTCCTGTTTTTACTTCTTACAATTACTATGGGGGAAATATTGATCTGGAAGAAGTGACTCAGCCCTTCCCAGAAGTGGACTCACCAGGGCAGGTATCTTGAAGGCTCCTGTTGTCGTGGTGAAGCAGTAACACGTCAGGAGACTGGAGGTGACTTTCTCAGGAGCATCATGGATAACCACGTTAGCAGCTTCCCCAGGAAGGTAAACCACCCCCTTAGATTCAGTCATCACCAATGAGGATGGACCTCAAAACATCAGGAATCATTTCAACACCACGGAAAAATAAGATCAAAGGAGACAGAAAGAAATCATTGGCCGAGAGAAATATCACAAATAGTCTGTTGACTAAAAGTAGCTCAGTCCACGTTCTGTGAGTACCTATGCTGTGAAAGTCCTGTCAGCCATTTGAAGACAATCCCAAACAGGACCCCCATTCGCATACATTTTGAAATATAGTAGGATAGTTCAGAGAAGCCCAGAATATATACAGAACTCCTAAAACTCAACCACAAGACACAAACAACCCAACTCAAAAATGGGCCAAGGACGTGAACAGACATTTCTCCAAAGATCATGTACATACAAATGGCCAATAAGCATATGATAAGTTGAGCATCACTAATCGTTAGGGAAATGCAAATCAAAACTACAATGTAATACCACCTCACACTCATAGGATAGCTACTCTCCAAAAACAGAAAATAAATGTTGGCAAGTATGTGGAGAAATTGAAACCCATGGGCCCTGTTGGTGGGAATGTAAAATGGTACAGCTACTAGGGAAAACAGGATGGGGTCCCGCAAAATACTAGAAATAGAATTATCATATGATCCAGCACTTCCATGTCTGGTTATAGAGCTAGAAGAACTGAAAGCGGGGTCTCAAAGAGCTAGGTGTTCACCCCTGTTCACGATAGTGTCATTCCCAACAGCTAAAACACAGAAGCAATCCAAGTGTCCATGGAGACGGATGAAAGCGGATAAGCGAAATATGGTCCATCCACACAATGGAATATTACCAGCCTTAGAAAGGAAAGAAAGAAAGGAAAGAAATTCTGACACAGGCTACACCATGGATGAACCTGGAGGACATTATGCTGCATGAAATAAGGCAGTCACAAAAAGACAAATACTATATGATTCCACTTAAATAAGATACTTAGGATGGTGGTTGCCAAGGGCTGAAGGGAGAGGAGGGTAGGGAGGATTCTTATTTAATAGGCATAGAGTTTCAGTTTTTAAAATGAAAATAATTATGGAGATGGATGGTGATAATTGCACATTGTAAATGTATTTAATACCACTGAACCGTATGTACATTTAAAATGGTTAAGATGATAAATTTTGTGTATTTTACCACAATAAAAAAAAAAATCTGAAACCGAGAGAGAGAGAGAGAGAGAGAGAGAGAGAGAGAGGGGGGGGGGGGCCCAGGAGCAACTGACAAGCTGCATATCATTTTAGTAAGAAATGAGAGTGATTCTTGTAACTTTCCATTTGTCTAGTGGTTTTTCAATACTTCTCAGCTTGGCAGAAATTCCAGGGGGAAAATTCTTTATAGGCTCCTGAAATCCCAGAGTGTATACATTCACCTAAATGAAGAGCTCTCTTTCGGGAAACATACCTCCCCAGAATCCAGTTAATTAAGGCCCAGTGGTTCCATCACAATCCCTCCTTGGTCCACCATATCCATTACAACTGCCTCAAAAGCTTTCTTACAGGGCAAGTGCTCTGAAGTCATTCGGTCTTAAGTCAACCGCAGCTAAAGGAACTGAGTGCATGTGACTTCTCTAACTTCTTCTTTGCTAATGACATTGATGCAAGTACTCCTGGAATTATTTTCATGCAAAGGTGCTCTTGTCTATTACACGTTGGTTACATTATTTGGTCTGGCTGAGCAAGTACCCACTAGACTCACGCATGAGGAAATGGTAAACCATATATATATTTTTAAAAGTTGTGTTTCTCTTTTGTCTTGCAAAACCCGCTCATGTCCAGTGAGAGAACACAAACGTAAGACGGCTCAGGATGGCAGGTGGTCAAGATGTCCATTACTGATGCATGTATTTCTCTAGGTTGCAGGAAACAGGGTTCAGGCCGCCATGCCCTCACCCAACACTCAACGCCCAACGCTCAGCTCACAACAGAACTCAGAACCCTCACTTAAGAAAATGGGTCCATTAGCGCATCTGAGGGAGGGAGAAGGAAGTCCAGACAATGCTGGGATGTTGAGCCACCACCAGGCCAGCCCTGCAGAGGGCGAATGCCACTAATTGGCCTAAAACTATAAAATAAAAAGGGACACGGGGCCAGCTTGGTTCTTCCCACCGTGCACTAATGAGGGGGCTCTGGTGAGGGTCATTCTGAGAGACCGACCTTTCACATCACTATTGTGTCCCCCACCCACGGCCACTACGGAGAGTCCGAAGACTGCTGGGAACAAAGCAGAGCCTGCTGGGTTTGCCAAATCCAAATAAAGACTGAAGATGGACTTCAGCTTTGATCCTGTCAGACCAGTCCCTGCAAAGGCAGTGTCTCTGACGACACTGTTTAGTCCTAAGGCGACCATTTCTCTCCTCTGTCTGATCGAAGTGGACTGCCTCAGTCTAATGTACACTTTTCTGGGTCTTCAAGTTTGGGACATAACTCATTCATTCAAACATTCAATATCTATATTGAACATATGTATGTATGTGTATATATATAATATATACATACATATTATAATAAATATTTTATCTAAATAAATACATACTCAGCAGTTACTGTGTGCCAAGCTCTGTTCTCTCAGCAGATGAGCTTGCTGCTCTCCAGAGCTTATTTCCTAGTTGGAGAAGACAGTTTTGAGCAAATAAAAATGCAGCGGACAATTATTAAACAGTGAACTCGGTGGCCCATCAGCACTCATCCCTAAGTGATTCCAGTGTCCCACCTCCCACGGGGCTCGGGCTGCACTCCCGGCCCACTCATGGAGCCCATGACTAGATGTGAGCAGCACATGATGAGCCAGCGTTGAGCCTGTCTTCCAGGGAGAGCATCTTATGACTGTATGAGACGCCCTCAGCCTCTCTTCCCTCCCCCAGCCTCTCTTTCCTCTGAGATCTGGCTGCGGGAATGTGGGGGGCTGCACCTGCTCCTTCTGCCACCTGTTAGGACCTTGAGCCAGCCACATGACATCAGTGGACTCACAGAGTGAGCAAGAAACCTGTTTTTCCCTGTAAACCCTCTGGTGTGTTTGTCATCCCAGCACCAACTGGCCCCCAGCCTGACCAGCCATATGCAGAGATGGAGATAAAAGAAGCTGAAGTGATGATGAGGAGTGTCATTTAAATAGAGTCCTGAAAGGACTGTCTCTGAGAAAGTGACGTTTGAGAGGACTATGGAGGACAAGGTGTCCCAGATTAGGGGACAGCGAGGACAGAGCCCCTGAGACTGTAATAGGTTGGCCACATTCCAGCACACGTGTCCTCCTCCCACGCACACACACCTTCACATACACACAACACGTGCTCACACACGTACACGCATTCACAGAAGTGATGGACAGGAGCAGAGGGTGAGTGGGTGGCTGGCCCCTCGCCCACCTGCAGCCCCGAGAGCCAGTCCTCGTGCCGCAGGCCCACCCGTAAAACGTCACACGTCGCAGGAGGGGTGGGGCTTTCTGAGACCCCCTGCAAAGGCGGGTCCCCTGCACCAGAGACCTCAGCCTGCCTGGAGCGTCTGCTGGGGCTGCCACCATGAACAAGTTGCTTGAAGGACTCACAAAAGTCACTGACCCTCTTCCGCTCACGGATGGGGTTTAACTAGGGACAGGACACAGACCAAAATCAAGCGGAGATGCACAGGGCAGTGTGGGAGGGTTCCAGAAAGTTCCATCGCCCTCTCCTGTGCAGTCAGGACCCACTGTCTCCCACCATCAATGTGATAGCGCGTACCATCCAGAGCAGTGAGCCCAAGCGGCCGTATGCAGCGATTTCCTGGGGATCCATGATGTCACATAATTCACGGAACTCAGTCTCCAGACCAGCTGATGATGCCCTGTGACCCAAAGCCCAACCCTAGATCACAAGGTGGGTCTTTCTGGTGTGGGCAGCCTCCTTCTAGAGCGCTTGGCTGTCGCTGCCCCACTGTAAGGTCCGGTGTGGACAGCCACTGCCCTAAACAAAGGTACTCCTACCAGGAAATTTAAAAAAAAAAAACACAAACCACTGCATTTGGGTTCCAGTCCTCAGGGCGGATTTCTATGGAGGGAAGAAGCGTGAAGGACGAGGTTCACCGAGGCTGGGCTGCTCCGTATTTTACTGCATTTAATCCCCTCTGCAGGCCTGCAAGGAAACCCCACTTTACAGAAGACGCAGAGTCTGTGGTCTGACTGACTCACAGGCTGGCAGAGGTGTGGGGCCGTTGCGGACCCAGCCCTGCCTACAGCCCAGGCCGCACCTGCCTCCAGAAAGACCCCTTTCCCTGGGCCCCAGACTCTTCCCAGGTCACCCAGGGCTGCTTCTGCCACAGCCCAGTGGTGGGTGGGTGTCCGGGGTCTCAGCCACCTGAAGGGCCGGCAGACACGCTCAGGAGTGAGACCCCACGGGTATGTCACGCGTGTGCAGCTCGCAGAAGCAGCACTCGCTTATTTGCATGGAGAAAGGATGCTGTGGAAATCTGAGCCCTCGTACCTTCCTTACGTTTTTCATGATACAGCTTCTCTGTGTATTTGTCACAGAAGTACCAAGGTTTGTTTCCAATGGGTGTTTCACATTGATTCTTTCAACACGTTAACCTGTTATCTGCGTATTAATCATATAGGAATAGTCTTTGTTCCACAGAAAGGGGCTTTCTTGTGTATCTTGAAACACATCACTGTCTGTCTTTCCCCTACTTTTGATACAAGCGTGGATAATAAAAATCTTAGCTCAGTTAATACTTCCAGGTCACTCACTCAGTGCCAGATACTGTTACAAGCACTTTCGGTAGATAAAAGAGAGCCCCTCACAACAGCCCCGCTGGGTAGTGTGATGGGCTGATGACAGCTCCCAAAGCCATGTCCATAGTCTACCCTAGGACCCTGAGTGTGACGGACTTGAGACCCGGGGCCTTTGCAGATGTAATGGAGTGAAGGGTCTTGAAATGCGATCGTCCTGCATCAGCCTGACGGGCCCCAAACCCAATAACAAGTGTCCTTAAAAGAAGAGGAGAGGACCCAGGGGCCTCATGGAAATGGGGGCAGAGATGGGAGTGACGCAGCGCAGGAGCCAGGGGCCACCACGGGCCAGCAGAGGCCAGGGAAAGTCCCTGTCAGCAGGGCTGCTGTCTCCTGGGGCCTCTCTCTGTGGCGTCTCCGTGTGTCCCCACAGGGTCGTCCCTCTGTGCACTTGTGTCCTGACTGTCTCTTCTTTTAAAGACAACAAGCATGTTGCATTGGGCCCACCCACATGACCTCATTTGACTTTATTTATTCTTCCAAAGTCCCCATCTCCACACATCAACACAGTCTGAGGTCCCGGGGTTAGCACTGCAGCATACGGATTTTGAGGGGACACACCTTAGCCCCTGAGGTTAACTTTGCAACAAACAGTGCACATGTTTCAAGTGGTCAGGAGGCCCGGTGTGATCTTCACAGCAATCGCTTCTCAGCTCCACACGTTTTATTCCCTCCATTAACTGGAAAGTGACAATTTGCTGCAATGAGTCACAGAGTCAGGGCACACCAAATCCATCACTGCTGGGTTGTTGTTGTTTTTTTCTGTTTTGGGTTTTGTTTTTTTTTTGCAAATGATTAAATATTACTTTCTTTCGATTTATAGTCTAATCTCAGTGACAGCCAATCCATCAGTTCATTTGCTGCTGTTTAGCTACAGCATTTTGCATTCATTATTCCCCACTTCTATCATTCTTTTAAAAGGAGGGATAACTTAATTCGCCTCCTGACAGCAGGGAAATTGAATGGTAAGCCCCAGAGATGAGTGTTTCTCTGGAAAACGCAACACTGATTGCAAAGCCGTAGAGCCAAGCAGAGGTCTTTTGTCCCCACATAAGATGGACGAGCCCCAACTTCTGGAAAATCCTCATTTCAGAAAGTGAAGAAACCTCCAAACCTCAAACATAACTTGCCAATTGGTACAAATATTCTGGTGAGCAATTTGGCAACATTAAAAATTAAAGCTATACCGGGGGTGCCAAAAAAAGGTGTACAAGTGGACACTTTGGTCAGTGTTTCTCAAGCAGTAGCTCCCCGTCATCAGAAGTGTCTGGACACTGGAACCACTTTGAGCACCTCTTGTCATTGAAGAAGTCAAACGTGACTTGTGTTCATCTCATATTATTGGTATAAAATGAGTATTACAATTTTAATCGTTTTTTCCTTTCTCAAAATGTGTATACATTTTTTTTGGCACCGTCTGTCTATACCCCCAAAATGTAGTGATTCTACTGCTGTACAGAAACTCGAAAGGTTTGGCATCACATTTTCTCCTATAACCGCCATCATGAAATAGATCTGGCACTGCCACTCAGAACGCACACGTGTGCGCACAAACCTGTGGGTTCACGTGATGGACAATATGAATCGACAGTGTTCGCTCAGAGCTGGATCAACACTCTCCCTGTCAAAATACAGCCCCCAGAGATCCAGGCTGCCAGGACATCCCGCTGAAGGTCACGGCGACCATCCATCCAGGGCCTCATGCTGATTGGACAGGACGAGTCCAAGGGGGCCAGTATGCTGAGGCCTTGGAAAGACACAGGGCTGCAGAGGGCGTGGAGGTTTGGGACCCGCTCTCCAGGGGTCACAGGCCCGCAGACACCCTCCCTGAAGTGAAGGGCTCACACCACACAGCACATGAAGGGAACACAACGCCCGTGGGCCTCTGTGGGCTCTAGAGGACCCACAGGCCACACTCAGGAGGACATGCCAGCCCAGGCACCACGTGGCAGGCTCGACAGCCAGGCATGGCAGTCAGTCCAGGGATGGGTGCAATCCATGCTGAGCCAACCCATCAGGCAGACTCCTGGGGTTGGAGGTGTCCCGGGGAGAAAGCTGCAGTGTGAAGCCCACGGATATCCCAGTGGGAGGACCCCTTGGCGTTTTAGAGTGAGGTCATGCTGCCCAAAGCAGCGGGCGCTGCATGCTGTGTGCCCTTGTAGAGTTTGGACATCGACGGAAGGGAGACGGGCCATGTGTCTGGACGTGCCCACTGGCCGGATTCTGTCTGGACTGCCACGTGTTCAAGTCACAGGGGCTGGCAGCAGTCCCTTGTAAGAAGGAAAAGGTACATCAGGACTGAGCTTGAGCAGGACCAGAGGGCACTGAAAAGTGGCCAGAGCAGGTGGCCCCACTCTCAGGTGACCCAACTTCCCTGGGACCCATGTGGGCCCAGCCCTTGTTCCCAGTGTGCCCCCCCAGGGTGCACAGCAGGTGTCTATGCATGACACAGGACCTCTGCCACCAAGGCACTGGGGCCCTGTGTGTTCTCCTGATGTCACCAAGTGAAGTGGACTAAAACGCCCCCTAGTCTTCCTCAGTCAGCCCAGGGCCAGAATCCCAGCCCCGGGGAGCAGGCAGAGGCCAGGGCTGGGGAGAGCTGTCCACATCTCCCCTTTGCTTCATCAGCAGCGGCTCTAGTTTCTCTAGTAGGACCAGTCTTAGGGAACAAAGAAGTGGATTTGCAGGTTCTGGATCCTTCTAGTGTTTCAATCTGTATTTCTTTGTGTGCTTGCTTGTTTTTAAAGCATTTGGGATCAGGCTACCCTTGGGGGTTCTCTAGTAACCAGGAATGAAGGTGACACATGAAAAAGTGGGGCAGGCTGCCTTCCTGATACCCGAGTGGGCACGGGTCGAGCCCTGGAGCCTGCCCTGTAGGTGGGAAGCACCCACCCTGAGGCACTGCCAGAGCTGTTGGTTTGGGGAGGGAGCGCAGCTGGAGTCTGAGCCTCTCCAGGAGGAACTTCTCTCCTGTTCCTTTCACCTGTCACTTTCCAGGAAGGGGGTCAGCGTCCTGCTGGGCTGGAGGCTCAGTGCCCCCAGGGCCCAGGAGGCTGAGCACAGGTCACCACAGGGAGGAGTAGTCTGACTGCAGTAGCACTGCTGGTGCAGGGACAGGGCTGTGGGGACAGGTTTGCTTGTTTGCTTGTTGTCTTGAGTAGACAATACAAACACATTAGAAAATCAAATAGTACAGAAAGGGCAGGAATGGAACAAGTCGTTCTCTTGTCCCCATGTCCCAGTCCCTTGCCCAAGGACACCACTGCTAATCATTTCTGGTGTGATACATGCCTGTGTAAATATTCTCTAGTTTTGGCCCTTGTTTTTCCCTCCTAAAAATGTAACTACAGATCTTCCCAAATTAGCCACATAGAACCTTTAACCCCACATGTCCCGCCTCCCAAGACGAGATCGTGGTGTGGCCAGAAAGCTGGCGCTGGGGATGCTGACCTCGGCCCCGCAGGGCCTGGGAAGGGTGGAAGCGCCGTGTCCATCTCTGTCGCTGGAGATCTGGGCAGAATTACCCGGGGCTGCGACGCAGAGCGCCCAGGAGGGGGTGCAGCTGTGAAGGGTCTCCGTCCACAGAGAGGCTTCCCCCGAGACCTGGGGCCCCGGGAGGAAGGAGGCTCACCCCGCGCGCC
This sequence comes from Rhinolophus hipposideros, assembly GCF_964194185.1. NCBI lineage: Eukaryota > Metazoa > Chordata > Mammalia > Chiroptera > Rhinolophidae > Rhinolophus > Rhinolophus hipposideros. Next base: position 2,503,106 of record NC_138070.1, on the reverse strand, counting down.
TCCTCCTGCGCTCCTGGCGCCCACATCCCATCCGGTGGGGGCAGGACGTGGGCCCAGGGGGGCGGGGCTGCTCGGAGATGGAAAGGGAAGCAGGTGGGGAAGGGGGTGCTGTCCGGAGGCGATGGGGATCGGGAGCCGGAGATGGAGAAGGAGGAGTCAGGACGGATCCGGGACACGGGCGAGGCTGGGGCGGAGTTCACGGGGGGGGGGGGGGGGGGGGCTGAATGGGGGCCGGCCGGGGCGGGGCGGGGCGGGGCCGCCCCACGAAGTGGTGGGAGGCCTTGTCCCCGCCCGAGGGCGGGTGGCTATGGAGCCGAGGCTCTGCTGGCAGGACCGGCAGGGGCCCGGCGCGGACACCGGACACGCAGACTCGGTACCGGGGTGGCCGGGCCTCGGGACAGCCGTGGGACTCGCGCTCCGAGGGCGCGGCGCGGGGCTGCGCGGACGCCGCGGGTCGCAGGTGAGGCGGGAGCCGGGGGCGGGGGCGCTCGGGAAGCCCCCCCGCCCCGCGCCCCCATCTCTGGTGCCTTCAGGCGGAGGGGCCTCAACCTGGGGTTTGTCCGGGATCTGGCGGGAGGGCGAGGCGCGTCCAGAGCGCGGGTGCGTTTCCTTCTGCGGGAGCCGCGGGCCACTTGGGGCTGTCCCACGAGTGGAAACGAAGGGAGAGGTTCCGTTGATTGTTTCCCGATTTCCAAGCCTCGGCTCAGCCAAACTGCAGCCCTGGGGGTGGGCGTACCCCAGCTCCTCGCGCATCTGCGCCCCAAACTCGGGGTCCTTACCCTGCCCCAGCTCAGCCCACCTGTGAGGATGGGCGACGGCGCGAATCTCTGCGTCTCCATCCTTACGACTGTGGGCTCCACTCCCACGCCCGTCTGTGGGGCTGCAAATCCAGGACTAGGGAACCCCGTTTGCTGCGCGCTCTTCTCCCCACCCGCTCGTGGCCCACGGAGGAAAGCACGTTCACTGCCCAAAACCTGGCGCCTCCCCTCGGGCACTGGAGGTTGAGTTCAAAGCATTTGGGGGAGCGGTGCGAGCGGAGATTGCGAGGCTCCGGGGGGCTGCTGCCTGGGGAGGGGCTCTCCGGAACAGGACTGGGCCTGCCCCTCCCCACAGCGGAACGGACGGTCCCTCGGAGTGGAGGGGAGTTAACGGGCGCTCTGGGCTCACAGCACAGTCTGCGGTTCCAGGGGAGACCGGCTGGTGTTGTGACGCTTGTTATTTTGTGCACGTGGGGTCGCGGTGGCCCCACACGTAGATTTGGGGGCACCAGGCGAGAGGATGAGGGAGGGGTTCAGCCTCTGGGTCCCGGAGCAGTGGGATAGGGCAGCCCCCGCCGCGCAGGACACGGGCGTCAGTCCTGGGTTTTGCTCTCCCCGTCCTCCCTGGTAATTCCCTGGTAACCCATCCTCCTGGAGGCTGCAGGTTCTCAGACAACCTGCCCAGACCCACTTTGTCACACACCTGCTCTCTGCCCTGTTAAAACGATGTCCCTTTCTGCCTGGCACTCCAGTTATGCAGGAATGGGGCGGGGGGGTGTGTTTTTTCTGTTACCTTGAAAAGGTAAGATCGATCTCCAGGACCAGGTGCACAGGAAGCCCAGTGAGTGCATGGGAAGGACCCAGGTGGTCAGGACGGGGTGGTGCTGGACGCCTTCTTGGGAAGGTGCACTTTGGGGCCCAGACATGATGAGGTGACAGAAGAGCTGTGGGTACTTGGGAGGCGCTGTCCAGCCCGCAGCAGGCACATGGAAATGGAACAGGCTTGGTGCGCTGGAGGGACAGCAAGAAGGACAGGTGGCTGGAGCAGAGGGAGAAGGAGGAGAGTCAGCGGACATGGGAGCAGGGAGGTGGGCAGTGGGGCCCAAGCTGGCCCTCATGGGCACCTGTGGCTGAGGCTGCAGTCTTCCCCCACTCTCTATTCTCATGTACCTTCCTCAGGCACAGAAACCTGGATGTCCGACTATATTCTCTAACTTTATTTTTTTTTTCAGGTAGGTGTGGCCCTTTGACTAACTTGTGGTACACATCAGAGGTCGTGGTGCTGGAAATTTCTTTGATATGCTTTTCATGGGAGGAGGTATGACTTCCTATCTGCTGGTGGATAGAATGTAGATGCGATGGCTGGAGCTCCAGCATCCGTGTTGGACCATGAGGTGACCCTGAAAGTGGAAGCTTTGCACAGTGGAGCGACAAGGGGAGAGTGTCGGGGCTTCTGTCCCTTAGCCTCTGGATTTCACTGTCATGACAGAGAAATAAATGTCTCTCTGTTTGAGGCACTGCATTTTGGGGTCCTTCTGTAACTTACAGCTCAACCGAATCCAGCTTGATATACCAAGGAGAGGACTTCAAATTTTATTCTTCTCTAGAGGAAATGTGCAGAGGGTTTTAAGCCGAGGAGTGACAAGGCTTGTTTTCTGTTTTTGAAAGGCTCACTCTGGCCCCTGCGAGAGATCAGCATGGAGGTTAGGCAGTAAGGCTCGGAGACGAGAAGCGGGGCAATCAGTTGAGGGCTTTCACAGTTCTCCAGGTAGAAGGTGATGGAGTGTTGGCGTAGACGATGGTGAAGGTACCGTGGAGAGGAGAAATGGTCATGTTTGAGATGGACTTACGTGCTGTGTAATTTTGATTTACCAAATGTATGGATTTTTTTTTAAAAATTAACTTTCTGGAAAAATATTTTATATGCAGTGAAGCACACTCACTTTCAATGCGTAGATTGATGCATTTTGACAAAAGTATATACCTAGGCAACAACTACCCTCACGGTCAAGTTACAAACACTGCCATCAAGGCCAGAAGTTCCCTCTTCCTCCTTCCTAGTCAGTACGCCCCTGAACTCTAGAGCTCGGCAAACACGCATGTCCTTTCCGTCACTGCCAACTGGATTTGTCCTTTCTGGACAATCATGTAAGTAGCATCAGGCCACACGCTGTGTCTAGCTTCTTTCTGACAGCCATGCCTGCCAAGGTGTAGATCTGTAGCTCAGCTCTCTGCCTCCCTGGGAAGCATTTCCCTGTTGGTAGCAGACATACCACCACCTGTGTGTCCTCTCATGTTGATGGACATCTGGATTGTTTCCAGGTATGGGCTGTCATGAACAAAGCTGCTACAAAACTTGCCCACTGTCCCCTCCGGAAGGCTTCCTCCTGGTGTTGGGCTGCAGATCAGGGGCCTTGGTCCCACGGAGGCCGGCAGGGACTGTACCACTGAAGTACGAGCAGAGGGGCTGGGGTCCCTCACGCATATGCACAAGCTCAGGGCTGGACGAGGAGCAGGGCGTCGGGGCCCAGGTGCTCAGGCAGCATCCTTGCCAACCCGTCTCATGTCTCTCCTCTGGGCTGGCATTGTCTCCAGCAGGCTCCTCCTTCCTGGGGGCATGTGGGCCACCAGCTCCCGCAGCGGCCATCCTGCTGGCTCGGGCACTCCAGGGAGAACGCCGCTTTCCCCCATCAGGTCAGCGCACGTTCTAGGGGTGCTGGTCACTGGCTCTGTTTGGCATAACTTGGATCATGGACCCACCCGAACCAGTCTGTGTAGCCAGCCCTGGAAGTGGGGGGCGATGGACCCACTGGGACTTAGAAAGCGCAGAAGGTTTCTAGTTGGAATAGATGCTGGGAAGGTAGGTACAACGGGTGGCCTGGCTGTCACCACAGTCTTACTGCCCCCAATATTGTGCCTGAAGAGTCCAGAGGTGCTTTTCCAACTCCACATCCTCGGAAAACACTGTCTCACTATGTACTAGGAATATCTGTGGGTTTTGCATGGGGCGTCTATTTTCTTAAGCTATTTGATCAAATAGTGATGTTCTCACACTCAAAGAACAACACAGATGGTGTTTATCACTTTTTTGAGAATAAATGTTGCATACTTTTTGGGAGAGATAAGAAAGATTGCATGAGCAGAAGTAATTCTATCGCCAGAGTTACATACATAGGAGAAGTTCTCCCATTTCATTCCTCTTTCTCCTTCCCTCCATCAGTTCCTTTTTCTGTCTGTCCCTGCAGAGCTAGAAATGCAGAATTGTTTGCTTTGGGATGACAGTATGGGCTTATCCAACACTCCTGTGCAGTCCGTTCCATAATATTAATAAATACTGCTTATTTTATCCTTTTATATTGAATCATGATATCAAATGAGATGTTAAATGCAGGCTCCTGGGGTGTGTTTGACAGCTAACAAAGTGAATATATGAATACATTCTTAACAAAACATCCTGCGGACGCTGTCACCTCCCAATTGTGACAACCTTGAGTGGAATCATTTTAATAGAATATAATATACAAACTGCCTGAAATCCTGTGATAAGAACTTAAAAAGCTGTTAAATGGAAAGATCCAATGCACTGGGTTAGAAAGCAGGCAGAAAAAGTCTGAATTGGAAACATTTTAATGTACACTCATTGTGAGGACGTGTGAAGATGAGAGCCAGGTGGCTAGAAAGGAGAAGCGATGACAAAAATAAGCGAATGTGAAAGGGTTCTACCAGCTTGTGCCAAGCCCACGGAAATGGAAGTCACCTTGCAGGGGAGCCAGATGCCCCCAGAGAGCTCGGCGGAGCGGAGGTCCTGCACTGAGCGCTGTCACAGGTGCACAGACCTGCAGCCTGAGGGGCTGCTCGGGCCCAGGTGGAGACCCGGGAGCCTGATGGACACATATTATTTATGTGCCTGTTGGGGGTGATTTGTTTTCGGCAGTAACTACCTGATACACCCACGTCGTGTCCGTCTCTTCAATCGCCCTACACCTCGCCATGTATCCAGAATGTTCTAGAAACAGTTTCCATGTTACCCACTAATAGGCTCCAGCTTCACCAAAGTATCGTTTAAGACTGCAAACCACACAAACCCAAGTAAAATGGGCTCAGCACACAGGAAATTCGTTAACTCACATGACAAGAAGTCACATGGATCAAAGGGTCGACGTAATGTTATCAGGATCTCTTTTTACTCCTCTTTCTGGGTTTATGATTGTTCTTGCAGTAGGAAGTTGAGCCCCCATGAAGCTCCAAGCTCCCATTCAACCTGGGTGCTCAGCAAAAACAAAGCTTTTCTTTTTCAGCAGGTAAATTAGTGTGCGGTTATCAGAACCAAGTAAAGGAGATGCCAGTTTGTCTAAAACTGTGGCTGTCTAGCCCCTTCAATCATCACCGAAATGAGTAACGCTAGGGTAAGTTCTATATACGACCAGTACATTCAATCAATCACTTTAAATGCCCAAACACATATGAAGTCATTTATTCTCTTGCTCATCATTTATTCAATTAAAAAAAACCTGAATCCTGACAGTTTGCCGGGCCCTGCCCTGAGTGCAATGTACACTGCTAAACAATCCAGGCTTGGTTTCTGTCTCCGAGGCAATGTAATTTTAGCAGCCAAGGCAGTTCTTCAAGACATAAATACTTAATGACAATTATGATAAGAAGACTTCTTCAAGCCAGGATGGAGCAACATGGAATGAACTGACCCTCTACAGGGAGCCTCCAAAACAAAATCTATAGGAAACCGTAGTTTTCAAGACACTGGATATCAGTCCATTGAGCACAGTGATCCCGGAGAAGAGAGAAATGCGTGAGGTGAGCCGTCCAGTTCCTCAGGTTGCTGCCTCGAGACGGTTTCAAGACCACAGCATGGGGGAGGGGAGCCAGAAAGAAACTGGTGGACACCTGAGTTGTAGAACTAGAGCTGGGAGTCTCGAGGGACCAAGGCAAGCACAGTTTTGGGAGCATGGGCGTCATGTGGGTCTCATGTGGGGTCTCTGGTCCCACTCCCCACATAAGAACGCAGGACATGGTGAGGCCAAAAAGGAACACCCACGGAGCCATAGGTAGGCGGAGTCACACCACTATAGTCTCGCTGGCAGCTGGGCTGGAGACACAGGAAGCGGGAGCCACACTATCCACAACCTGCCGTCCATTTCTCTCTGCCAACCAATCTCACTTGCTAGCTGTAATCTGCTCTTGCTAGCTCAGCCCCCATCTTCTTGCTAGCCCCCATTTCCTGCTAGCGTAGCCACAGCCGTTATATTAGTGGCCAATGACTCACTGATGGCCAACTAGCCACAGCTGATGGCCATCCAATCACAGTTGATGGCCATTTACTACCTGAGCCAGCACCTTTCCACGTGAGGCCGAGAGCCTGGAAACTGCTCTCCTGGCTCTGTCCCCACAATGGGAGACAAGAAAGAAGCACAGAAAAAAATTCCAGAGCTCTGCAGAAGGCCCCCTGAGGATTCAGAAGAGGAGTTATCAGCTCAAAGGTGTGAGAAAGCTACCTGTGGCGGAAGAAAGAACTACGAGAAAGGAGTAGTGGGGACTGTGGGGACACTCGTACCGGCCAGCCTGGAAAACCTCACGATTCGTGGGAATTGGGTATCGTATCCAGAAGAGTCTTACCCCAGTAGTGATGAGGAATGAGATTGAGCCCGGCGCCAAACAAATCAAAAGTGAGACCGAAAAGGACCAAGTAACTTAACTGTGTCCCAAAACAAACCTCAAGAATATTTACAGGAATACCAAAATATCCAACACTCAACAAGGCAAGATTCCCAATGTCTGGAACCGAATAAAACGTTACCAGGTGTGCGGATTATGTATTTGCCAGAAAGCAAGACACTGTAACCCAATGTGAGGAAACGCAAACAATCAATTCTAAGCCACGGACCTTAGAATTAGCAGGCACTGAGATGCGAGCAGTTAGAACCGTAGTTAGTCCGTACGTTCAAAAGTTAAAGACATGGACGGTATGAGAAATCTCAGATCAAACTTCGGAAGATGAAAACTACAAGGATGGAGATGGGGTTAACAGCTGAGTAGCTATGAGTGAACTTAAATGCATAGAAACTACCCAAAATAAAATAGAGAAAAAATATTTTACGTACAAAATATATAAAAGAAGAAGTTACACGCCTCCAGAGAACTCCGTGACTGCCACCAGTAAGGGCAATCGTGCTTTCTTTCTCTGCATGAAAAGCGTGGCTTGTGTGCTTCGAATGGGGCTTTCCACGATGGCGGTGATTTCTCTGTGGGGGAACCTACACCTATGGGCCTAAGACCAATGTCCCTTGATGGTGATAACCAGCCAAGGTTAAGAGTGGAATTTGTGTTTCAGGATTGGATTTTGTCCTCTATGAAGCTAACAGTTCCCTCTGGTGACCGAAATTTTAAACCTTGATCTCAGGACTGTCATGCTCCCCAGATTTTCAAGTTCGGTTCCAGACAAGACTGCTAGACGACTAGCCCAGGGCGCCCAGTTACCAACATGTCTCAAGGGCAGAGTGTAATTATTTATTTTCCTAAATAACACAGACGTGCTCTGACTGGATCACAACAGTTTCATTGTGACATAGAATTCCTAGTTAGTAGGGATTCGCCCTGGGCTAGTCGAATGCGCCCTGGGCTAGTCGAATGCGCCCTGGGCTAGTCGAATGCGCCCTGGGCTAGTCGAATGCGCCCTGGGCTAGTCGAATTCCTAGTTACTAGGTGCATTAATGAGATTTGCTAAGTCTTACTGGCATTGCTGTGAAATGACCATATGTTTCGCATCATTTTAAGTTGCCCATGTCACCTGTGGAACAAAAACATTTCAGTTTTCTTCTGGAGGTGAGATGTGTGTGCTTCAGAAAAGTCTCAGTGCTAAACTAACTTTCCTGCGTGAAAAGGCTTGACTGCACAAACCGAAGAAAGAAATATAATCTTTTCCATGTTTATGTATCTCCATAACATGAGCGTTCTGTTTAATATCCACCACTAAACATGCACGTATTAGGAATTTTTCACCTGGCATCTGGGAAGTGGAATCCACCATACAAGGTCTTACATTTGAGTCCCTGGGTATCACATGACCTCAGAGAAGTTATATAATGGTCCTTTTCTCCAACTTGCTCACTTGGGAAGTGGGGCTATGCATTTACTGAGGAAGTAGTATGTGCCAAGCACCGTTCTAGGCATTCAGAGAACGGTGGTAAAGTGGGTAGAGAAGATCATAATTTCTGGGACTTTATGTTCCCAGATAATTTGATGATAATTTGATGATGCAAATACAATCACATTTCTAACGTAACTCAGGTAGCTTGCGGGGGGGCGGGGGGAGTTGGGAGGGAGATCAGGGGAAGCTTCTCGGGGAAAGGTAACATTTGGGTGGCAATTTGAATCTTGAGAAGGAGTCAGCTATAGAAAATTTGGAGTGAGACCATCCAGGAAGACAGAAAAGCAGAGTTCTCTGATGTGGGAACTAACTGATTTCTTAAAATATCTTTAGCTACACATTTCATTGATTTCCGCTCTCGTCATTTCAAAATGGTATTTTACGTGGGGAACCTACGTTCTCAACAGGTCAGAGAATGGGGGCTAATTACGCAACCCCGTCAGCGTGCTATAAACAGAAAGGAATAGGGGCGTGGGGGGGGTGGGAGGGAGATGTCCACACCTGTCTAGTATGTACGGACGAAAGGTCCGTTAAATGAGAGAATGCAAAACACCCAGCACAATGTTTGAGCAATGAACAAATGTGAGTTCTTTTCATTTTGATAACTTCCAACCACCTAATGTATGTATTTAAATAGATGTTGGACCAAGAAGAACAACTGAGGAAATTTCTTAATTCTCCCCGTACCTTTCTTTGTGATGATGAAAAGAAAATTTTGTGTGTGTGCCAAGCATATGGTCGGAGTGAAATGTCTCCAAAGCCTTATGGTGTCATTTGCATCATTAATTAGGCCTTATTCAATACTGCTTTCATAAATCTTGAGTTTAAAATGCCTGAAAATTGACTTAGCTCTGATTTTTAGATGGGTGATGTAAAAGTGCCATGTATCTATACCTTCTTTTTCAACCATCACGCATTTGAGTTCGTATTTGGAGAGAGTGGTCATAAAAATGGCATATAAAATATGATAACATGAGCCTCTTTTGTTTTTTAAAAAGTAAAAGAAAAAAGAAAGGAATAATGTTTGAAAATAGTTGCAAAAATTGATAGCTTACTATACAGGTCTGGAGGCCAGTTGGAATACCCACCTCCCAGGATCCATTGCTGTTGAAAGCTTGTTTTTCTCACAAACACAGCCCGGTTCATTAGAAAGGATCTGAGAAGTCAGTCTAATAACAGGCACCATTTTAGGACTTGGAAATGATTCGTATGAAACGTAATAAAATGTAATCTTCCTCTTCACCCAAATTTTCAGTTGGTGAATGGGGCCTTATCCTACGCGGAGGGCTAAGTATAATTCAGGGGAGGATACCTGCCCACTTACAATCACGCTGAAGATGTCGTGTATCTCCTTCCGATTTACTGCCTGTTCTCTCAGAACCGGTCTCTCTTCAACCCCACTCAAGATAATTCACGTCCTAATGGTCGGAACTCCTTACTGCCCACTGAGTTTTGAATCAAACCTGAATTCCTACTCTTCTTTTTAGAATGATATAGACTTTACTATCATTTAGGAGCAGCTGAGTGTCTTAGGAAAGGTTTTAAATGCAAAAAATGATCTCCTAATTGAAAAGAAAATCATCAGGAGAAAATTGAACCAAGGTCATCGTGAAATAAGGCAATTATTGTCGTTCAGGGTGCATATTCTCTTTGTCACTCAGTCTACCCTCTTGCTTCTGAGAGAGAATTCTAAACATTTATTTAGCCAAAATAAGTAACTACTTCACTCGATCTATCCTTCTCAGTAAAATCCGTATGTTTTTCTACTAGGACCTGAATTTATTTCTTTTTTGAGGCAAAATTTATTTGGGCATCTTAAAAGTCCTCAGCTGAAGTTACTATTGGTCAGCTACCGAGCATGGGGTGAAAATTCACACATAATCAGCTGGGCATCTGGGTTTTCCACTTCTTCCCTTTGAAGTGACTATGACAATAATTTGTGCTATGGATTTCCTCGTATGTTGGCCGAGGACTCTGCTAAACGTTTACCCTGGTGTAGACCCTAGTGACCCCTTAGATGGTTTTTCTGAGCCATGGTGGGTGAAACAACCCAGAACTTCTAGCAGATGACATGGAAGGAGACACCAACCGTCCCCGAAATTCATAGGTTGGAGTCCTGACCTCCTATGTGATATGTGTGAAGGAGACACTGAAGGGTAGATGAAGTCACAGGGCGGGGCCCTAAGCTGAGAGAGGTGTGCCCTTGGAGAGGAGACACCAGGGCCCCTCCCTCATCCTTGTGGGAGCACAGCTAGAAGGCAGCGATCAGCAGGCCAGGCACTGAGTGCCAGCACCTCCACCTTGGACCTCCAGCCTCCAGAACTGTGAGGAATACGTTCCTGTTGTTTAAACGGCCCAGTCAGGGGTATTCCGTTATAGCAGCCTGAGCGGACGACGACACTCGGGAAATGTCTGCATGGATAGGCGAGGTGAAGCCTGCTCCCTTGAATGAATGGATAGGCGAAGCCTGCTCCCTTGAGAACGAGGCATGGCCTTTGGCCAATCAGTTTCATTCTCTAGGCCTGTTTCTCCATAGTTCACATGAAAGGGTCAGACCATTGGTTCATTCACCCATGCAATTCATTCATTCATTCTGCAGATTGCACTTCGTCCCCAGGATATGCTGTCCACAGAGTTAATTAGTGAGTATACTGAACATAGCATACTATGGATAGAGGAAAAGCTCAGCTGCTGAATCCATGATGTTTCTGCATAAACGAGAACGAGCAACACCCTCTGCAAATGCTACTGTTTGCAGTCACCACAGAGTGGGCAGCCCCCACCTAACACAAGTACCCACAGCTCAGAATCATCCCAGCACAGGGAACCCCGTGGGCAGCTCCGGCAAACTCATTACCACGCTGGCCACATAACAAGGCTTAGACGTTGTGTCCTTTCCGGGACATATTCAAAAATATAGAAACACCAAAGGATTGATCTCAGAGAACACACTGGAGTCAGCTAGACATAAAAGAGGGAAAATAAACTATAAAGGTATTTAGTTCATCCTTTCAGGAAACCTTAGGGTAGATTGGAAAAAGAGACCCAGGTCGACGAGTCAAGAGGGAAACTACTGTCTGTCCGCCAATAATAGAATCCTGAGTGTTTCTGTGGCAAGAATGGGACGTGACACACTTTGAAAGGCTCTGCCCATGCCTCTGATGTTTGTGACCCACTTCCAAGGCAGCTCCTGCAGCCACGCGCGTTGCAGGCCGGTTAACTGGAATCGCTCTGCGTTGTGAGTGATGGTGAATGACGAGAGAGGAAGGAGCTGACGGTGTTAGTGAAGCACCTGTGTCGTACCACCACCTTCCAGGTGCTCTCGCCAGGATGCTATGTTCTCAGACAATAATGTTCTCCGAAGAAATAAGCGCCTTCACTGTCTGTAGGTGACCAGGTTATTTATGACAACGTGGAGTCATGAAGACCAAGTTAGGTAGGGGGGACATGACTTTGCTCCAGAATTACTACCTCCATCTCCTCTAGAGTCTGAGACACCTGCTCTCAAATGCCCACGCCTACGCCATGCGTCTCTGCTCTGGGAACACAGAGGAAAATGGAGCCATGTGTTCATGTTGTAATTCCTCAGCTTCGTTAGAGGCATAATAATATGTTCGGGCTCCCTGAGTTCAAATCCCAGCTCTCCATCGATGATCAATGGGACCTGGAAAAGTCTGTTAGCGTTATATGGCCTTAGTATCTTTATCTACAAAAGGGTAAAATAATTCCTACCAGAAACACCTCATCAGGGTATTTTGAAGATTAAAATTGTATAAGTAGTAAAATGCTTAGTGCACAGTAAGAGAATGAAAATGAATAATTCCCCTCACTTTAAGCCTGTATGCTTTAAAAACACACAGACACACAGAGAGAGGAGAGAGAGAGAGAGAGAGAGAGAGAGGAAGAATTTAAGAGAACAAATAATAGTCAAAAGATTTAAGAGGGAAATGCCGTGAGAACTACCCCATCAGAACAGCCGCCAGTCATAAGCTCTGCCTCAGAGAGATGGCAGAGTTGGTTGCTACTCACATCTGTACTCAGCAGTTCCTGATGGTAGCATTTTAATGGTCTTTATTTCACCTCCTCTCAAGAGGACATTTTAAATTGCGTTTAAGTTCTTTTTCCCTATGACACACCTCTGACAGCTAAAGGGTGCCATAAACTCATGTAATTTATATATATGCTCAAACCTAGCTTTATTGAGGTATAATGCACAGACCGTGCAATTCACCATTGAAAGCACACAATTCAGTGGTTTCTCGTATATTCACAGAGTTGGGCAACCTTGACCACAGTCAAGTCTCCAACACGTCCATCATGCTGACAAGACCCCTCATGGCCATGAGCACTCACCCCCCAGCCCCAGGCCACCAGCAATGTGTTTTCTGTCTCTGATCACTTGCCCGATCTGGACATTTCATGTACATGAAATCATACACGTGTGGCCTTTGCGTGTGACCCTCCTCACTGAGCACGTGTTCACGATTGCCTGTGTTGTAGCCTGAGTCGGCAGTGCGTGCCTTTCCACATCTGAGTAATACTGCTGTGTGGTTAGACCACCTTTGCTCATCCGTCTGTGGGCTGATGGATGCCTGATGCTGTCAACCTGCTGGTGATTTTGCCCCACCCCCACGGTGTTTCTCAGGGGTTCACATGACTCACCCTTCTCTCGGGTTCCCTGCTGGGTCACACGCTTTACTCTCTCCTGCTCTCACTCACCTCCTTGGGGGGGTTGGACCCCTCCCCTGGCCCACTCCCGGAGTGTAAATAAATGAAAGCTCCTTCCAGAAGCTTGTGCCACGGTGGCTACCTGGCAGCTGGGAGCTGAAAGGGTGGCTCCGCCTCCATCAGCCAGCACCCCAGCCAGCCCCATGGACTGATGGGTGTCTCTGCATTCCGGTAGACTTCAGTTCTTATTTTAAAAAAACACTTATTATAGAAAAGTCAAAAAGCATAGACACATGAAAATAAAAACTCTCTTCAAATCATAAGCTCCTCCATTTCCATGTTTCATACCAGAGCACTGTCATTTCATTCCTCATGCTACAGGATAGACATAAATGGATCATCAAACGCGTGGGAGCCATCTGTTGTAACAGCACACTCGTATTCTCATGCCATTTCTGATTGAAATGTGTGAGATGTATTTTTACTTATACCGAGCAGGAGACCAGGGATCCAAGGAACACTGGTGGACTTCAAACCTCTCCTCCTTTGAAAGATGGAGTGGGTCTTTCATGATGAGACTTCAAAGGTCACATGGTGTAACTTCGCCAAGGCCACATGTCTGCCCACGATCAAGGGGAGGAAATGTAGACCTCTCCGTGGGCTAATGACAGTATCAGTGTCACAGTAAGGAAACATGGAACGCACCGTTCCAGACATTTCTGGTTGATGCAATCTACCCCGGGTTTTACCCCACAATCAAGGGCATGAGTAACAGACTGATACCCTGGAGGAAAGGAAGTACTCAAGATGAAATAAAAGAAGCTGTATGGTTCTTAACTGGGAGCAGAAAAGCCCCTGAAAAGGGGAGCTGTGGACCTCAGAGCCTACGTGGCCACTTCCCCGATCTCCCCAGAACCATCTCTGCCTCTGGAAAATATTTATCTTTGGCTGATGAGGCCGCGCATTCATGGGTGGTGTGGTGAGGTCCCGATCTCTGTCCTGGGGAGGACAGCTTGCCCACGGAAGCCGTGACTCTGCACAATGAGCTGCCTCACGCCACAGGGCGCACTCTGATTTTCTGAGAGCCCTGCGGCCACCCAGCGATTTCACATCCAATCAGAGCTCCCATCCGGGGCTCCCTTGTGGGCTGTTGAAAGCTCCCATTAAGAGACAGCTTTGTAAAGCAGCGCGCTCGGGCAGGGAGGTGGGCTGCCCCTGGGTCTGTCTGTATGGCTGCCTGTGTGACCTGCTTGTTCGATAACAGGGTGGCCCTGACTCTGCCATCGTGCTGACCTGCTGAGGAAGGAAAGTCCAGCGTGCCCGGTGTACATTTCTGCAGGAGGCCATGCTGGCTGCCACACAGAGAGGGGACGTGCATTTTCACAAACAAACCCACGACGTGGAAAGAATAACAACTTAACGAGCATGCGTTATTAACACGCAGCTTCAGAAATGAAGCGTCACCCACGTGAGGCTGATTGGTTTCTGCTACGCTGACTCTTCAGTACTCTTGGATTATTTCTTTTATTTTCTGCATACATTATCTACTGAATGGTTTGAGATGGGGAAAAAAAATCCCAAGAAGGGACAACATGATAATAGGATACATCCTTCAAAGCAAAAGCAAATCAAAAACCCAACAAAAATGTTACTTTCCCGATGACATGGGGACGGAAACATGACTTGAACTCGGGTATCTCCAGAACCAAGGTCCGCTCTGCCTCCCCTGCCTCTCACTGCATCTGTGAGGAGCCCACATGCCTTATTCTTGGCCAGTGGCTTTCCAAGCATCCTAGGTGGGTATCCTGCCATAGAAATGGCCCCAGAATTGGGCATCATCATGGACAGAGACTCTTGTCTGTGGCTGCCCAGGGTGCAGATGGACCAACCACTATTTCCACTCCTGACCCAGTCCATCCACTCGAGTCTAATTATCTCTCTCTCACACACACACACACACACACACACACACACACAGGTTATACAAAGCCCTGGGTTCTCAGAACACCAAGTAGCCTCCAACAGGTTGAGTGAACTCTCATGGGATTTGTTCCTATTGGGAAGGCTGACAAAGAAAGAAAATTGTAGCCTCGCAACCATTGGGAACATTCTGAGCCAGCTGCAGCGTTTCTAAACATAGCACATAGATATACACACACCAAAACGGCCCCCGCTGCAGGGGAGCAGCAGCTTAAGCAGGAGCGCTGCCAGCGTGAGCTGCCTGGGGCGGGACCTACTTCCTCGCTGGCTGTTTCCACACTCGGAGGCAGACAGAGGCCCAGGAGGAAAGCAGGGCCTCCTGCCTGGGGTGGTGTCTATAAGTCCCGCACCAGGCTGGTCAGCCCTGAGTGGAGACGTCTGGTCCAGTGTTAGTTTGGCCATCATCTGTCCCCAAGCGGGGGAGGTGGAAGAGTAGATATGCCACGGATAAAACCGGAGGAAGGTGCTAGAACAGCATGCATACTGTCCCTGGGCACTGTCCCTGGGACGGGCAGACCGAGGTTTAAATCGTGGCTTTGTCATTTCCTGGTCCTGTGACCTTGGCCAAATCTCTGAACCTCGCTGAGCCTCTATTTCCCCACCTGCCAAGTGGAGGTGGTTCTGCTGGGAGAACACAGAGGGAGTGGTGAGTAGAGTGCCCTGTATTTAGCTCATGCATGATGAGCAGTGGAGCAATAGTGGCAGGAACTGTGGTTACAGCTAGAGGATTAAAACTGCACGCTTACCTCATTCCACGTGACATGCGTAATTGCAGTCTGTAGGCGGGGCAAACAAAACATTTTGGCCCTCAAAATATTTTTACATTTTTGTACATTAAATATTTGAATTTAGAAATTGTACTTGAAGTCAAGATTTTTGGCTTATGTGGGGGGAGAAATGAAAATCTGTTGGTTGTTCTCAAAGCCAGGAGCCCCGTGCCGACAGGACAGTGCCCTCCAGTGGTCATAGCGGTAATCGCTCACCTCAGGAGCAGCTGCTCCTGTTGTCCCATTTTACAGATAGGAACGCTGAGGAACGCGCCAAGATCAGAAAGCAGGTAAGCAGACGTCTGCACCAGCACCCACAATCTAACCACCCACCACTTCGCTGTGACACTACACCCCGACGGGCCTCTCCTTGACATCAGAATGCCTACCCCTGCCTCCAACAGGTGTCAATCAAAGGCTGAGCGTTCACAGGCTGCGTCTGACTTGGGTGGACACTGTCTAATCAACTGTAACTTCAGGGTCCCAGGCCATCCATTATCTTGCTCTTTGCAAGGATCAGAGAGAAGAGCTGGTGATCACTCAGCCAGTCGGGAGCGACACAGCCAGATAATGTGCACCTTCCAGGGAGATGGGCATGACCTCTGTGAGGAGGCCTCTGCTGCCTTTAGTGTCTTGGGGCCATCAGTTGTCACCATCACAGGCAGGACACCTACCCCCACAGTAGTGGTAGGGCACACTAACAATCAGGGAGTCGTTTGGACAGAAGCCACCAGCATTTCTCACCAGAAAGTTCATTCTCATTTTACTGCCACTCTCACCAGCTCGTCCCCCAGGCAGTGGCCAGTGGCCGATTGCTCAGGCATTTTGATGTGAGTTCCGGTTCAAAGGGCATGGCTTGTCACTCGGTAACAAACGTCTCCTGGAGCTACGCGGGGGGGACAGCAAGTGGACACAGGCGTGTGAAAAGGCGCACCGTCATTTGTTATCAGGAAAAGGGAAATGCAAACTGCAAGGAGATGGTGTTACTCGCCCATTAGCATGGCTAAAATTTAAAAATATGTTGACCACCCCAAGTCCTGGTGAGGATGTGGAGGGAGTAGAACTTTCTGCTGGGGAGGTGACATGGTGCAGCCAGCCACGTGGGAAAACAGCTGGGCTGCTTTTTAGAAACAAGTTACACAAATGGCTTACCTCTGACCCAGCCATTCTACGCCCAGCTCCCTCCCCTCCCCTCCCCTCCCCTCCCCTCCCCTCCCCTCCCCTCTCCTCCCCTCCCCTCTCCTCTCCTCCCCTCTCCTCTCCTCTCCTCTCCTCCCCTCCCCTCTCCTCTCCTCTCCCCTCCCCTCCCCTCCTCTCCTCTTCTCTCCTCTCCTCTCTTTCCTTGCTTTTGCCCGAGATTCTGGAGAGATGACATCACCATCAGTTGAGATCAGCGAGATGGAGGGAGTTTATTGCACTGAATTATCATTATTTATGAACTAAGTGGTTTTAAATAAAAACGAGGGCCAGTTTGAAACCTCCAAAGCCCACTCGTTATGTGTGAAAATTTAAAACGGATGTAGGACGCCGTGAAAGGGAATGTGACCACCCCAGGCTGTGCTCACAGCTCTCAGGTCCCTGGAAGCCCAGCCTGTCCCCAGGGGGCGCGGGAGTTGGCAGCCCCAAGTCACTGACACAAGGCTCTGTACCTTGTCCCCTAGGAGGGCGAACTGTTCCTTTTGGGGTCTCTCCCCCAGTCTCCTCCATTCTCAGAGAAGAAATAACCTGTCATTTTTTCCCTCCCAGTTTCCTCTCCATAATAGTTTTTGTCACATTACATTATATACGAACACCCGAACTCATTTAAAACACCATCTGATGAAATAATCTATGCAATTTTCTCTTCAGATGGAAACGAGGGAAATGGATGATAACAGCAGTAGATGATATCTTTGCCCCATGACCTCCACCATCTCCTCCAGTAGATTGAATACAGCACACGGCACGGGTTTCCCACTGAGCTCACAGGAAGAAAGGGGGTGGCCCCTACAGGACAGTTCCTCTGAAATCGAGTGACTGCATGTGGCTGCTGTCTCTTCCCTTGCTGAATTCACAGACTTCAGTACAATTCCGAGCCGTAATCTTGGCCGTGGGGTTTGTCAGCCTCAGCACGCTGACGTTTGTGCTGGACCACTCTGCTGAGAGGGGCTGTTCTGTGAGTTGTGGGCATTTAGCAGTGTCCCTGGCCTGTACCCTCCCCTCCCCCCAAGTTGTGACAACCAAATTATCTGCAGATATTGCCAGTGCGCCCTGGATGACACAATCACCCCTGGTTGGGAATTCCAGTCTAGAATAAGCTGTGTCCCCGAGTCCCACAGAATTATGAGCTGCCGCTACCCCATCATGGAAGAACAAAAGGAAAACAGCGCCACGCTCATCACCTTGTTAGTCTCCCTCCCCTGTGCCCGAGACTTGAGACCCTGCAAAACGCTCTCTCTTTCCTTGCTGCTCCCCGTGCCCACAGAGGCGCTGGCTTCTGCCTCTGTGAGGTCTGGGTTGTGCCTACATTTGGACAACAGCATACTCTCAGGTTGTGGGTTAACTTAGACATCAGTAGGTTTGCTGTTTCCTTCTCTTTACTCCTTTATTTTCAATCCGCTATCGCCCTAGAATCTGGCATTTCTGTGGATATTGCAAAGGTCATGGTGGCGTTTCCATTCCACGAAGGTTAGAAAAGGGCTGCAGTTCCAGGCTGGCTGGAGCACAGAGTCAGCCTGGGGGGTCGGCTTTGATCTCCCCTTTTGCCCTGTGCTGCCCTGTGTAACTCAGGAGTCAGCACTGCTCTGTCCTCCTTTCAGGGGGGTTGACAGGGGCACGGAGAGTGGGAAAACGTGTCTAGAATCTGTGAAGTTGATAGATAAAACCAAAAAGCCACCCTGCGGCCAAACTGACATTCGGACACAGAACACAGCTCACGTTTTTACACTGGGACTGAGGTAACCAGGTGGAGAGCGGTGGTGGAGGGTAGCCCTCTGTGACCTGAACCCAGTGGCAGAAGTGGCAAGCCATTATCTGGGTCCGCGTCTGCAGAGGGGAAGACAGTGGTGCCTGCATCATACCCAGCAAACAGCAAAACCTGCTCATGTCCCACAGTTTAGATGGTGACCACCGATTTTATACAATTCCCGGAGCACAGACGGGTGTGTGTAGATTTTTTTTACAAGGATCCGTTGTTAGAAGGACCATTTTCTTCTTTCTAAAGATTGAGTAGATTAAGAGTATCATTTTCTAGGTCTCTTGCCAACTTGCACAGAAGACTGAAATATGTGCTGGCTCGATTAGTGAGCAGCCATCAAAAGAAACTTGGCATTCGTCAGTGAATCTGAGTTCTTCCACCTTCCCACTGGGGGTCCTTGGGGAAGTCACACAGCTTCTCTGAGCTTCCGCCATCTGCCACCTCCGTGCTTTCCAGGTGGAGCTAGCCTTCCTCCTCCAGAGAAAAGGAGCCACCTCCCTCTTCTGCTCTGTGGGTTTATGTAACCCTGTGTGGTTTAGCATTTTCAGCGTCAGCGTCGTAAGTCATTTCTAAATTCCACCATGACACATGCATGAGGAAATTAGATTAACCCTGGGCATCAGTGAGTTGTTGAAGCTCACGCAGTGTAAATTCCTGGGTTGGGGACCTCTCCCGCTGTCCGCTTTCCTGATAAAAGGAGCCACTCCTTAAACTGACCTATTAAGTGGAAGCATGGATTTTTTCTTCTGTCTCATAATAGCATCAGCTGGAATCAAATGTCCAAAGCCATGACCCCAGGGCCCGTCTTCCAAACGGAGTTTGGAGGTGTGTATGTCCGGGGGGATAAACTGACGGAACTGGCTGAGCTTCTGGTTTCCTGCCTGTGATGGTGACAACAGGTTTTTAAGGAAATCAAAGAGGGCCATCCATTCCCTCGGCAGCTCTGGTCGAAACTTCTGCTACAGTCGCTCTTTTTACAAACGTGGCCCTGATTTTGAGGTTTTATATCCATCAAACATGCTCTAAAAAGCAGTTATCACCTCTGCCAGTGTGACCTTTGCAGGGTGGTATAGTTTACATGGACGGTTATTTCGAAAATTGCAACAGAGATGGAACTATTGCACTGGACATACAAACAGCCAACAGAACGCCTGTCTCTGCTCCTGGCTGACGGTCCGCGGTGGTGGATGGCTGAACCAGGATGTGCTGGCTCTGGGGTCTCCAGGAGTGCAGTGCACAGAGTAGGGCGACACGCAGCCTGTGTTCCTCGGACGTTTTGCCCTATTGATGCATGTTTGCTAAGAAGGAGACTCAATTCTCTCCTCAGTAGCCCCTGCTAACATTCTTAAGAATCTATAATATATTTATATATAATTACATTTATAATATTAAAGAATCTATAATTACATATATAGTTAAAACAAACAAACATATATATATATATATATATATATATATATATATATATATATATATATACATATATATATTTGCATCTGGAAGTTACTATTTAAATACCTAATATTTTAAAGAGACTTAATTATGGCTTGTGGAATAGCAGTCAATTGGAAAATAAACAAATTAACACGTCAGAAGCTGACATGAATTATTTTGCTTTAGGGAACTCCTGCGATTATATCAGTTCTGAACATTTAATTGTTGCCTCTTATGACCCAAAATGAGGCAGCTTTAGCACTCCCCTCCTTGTAGTAACCTAGGTTACTAATACCTTTTATAAACCTGGGAAATGCTATCTCAATAGTGTTTGCTTTGCATGTTGTTTTTTTATTATTTTTTTAATAGAAATGAGATTATCTTTCATCGTGATTGAAAATGCAAAGCATTTCAATCCATGAAATGTTCCTTTACTGTTTTTGTCTTTAAATAAAAACCCAGTCGGAACCTTCATATTATTTTAGTAGATCTGAGTCTCAAAGGAGGTAGGACTAGAGAAGTAGAAAGTAAGAAATTGGGTCCTCCCAGCTCCTCATTTGGATGGAGGACCAAAGGTGTAGGACTAACCTACTGCGGGGACCAGATGGCTTCGGTACACCGATCGGTGTGAAAAGTACACACATGGGCAGAGACCAAAGTGAGCCTTGGGGCAGACGCCCTGCTCTTTGTTTCTGCCCGGAGCTCCACGTTGGTGCTATTCCGTCGTTTTGTTCTGTAGCTTTCCTTAATACTCATCATCAATAAACATTGGCTAGGTGTCTTCTATGTGCAGGGAGGTATTTTTTTTTGTCCCTGGGACAGACCAGTGACAACACAGACAAAAGTCCTACTTTAGTGAACAGATGGGACCCTCCTTGTGTGTTCGCTGGTTGGGAGCCTTCAGAGACAGACGTGTAGTCACGGTAGGTTTGTGGCTGTGGGGACCCTCGGAGTGGCCCAGAGCTGCTGTTGTTTGCAGAAGTGGCCAGGGAATCCCAAGCCAGCCTTGTCACTCTGCTGGGCCTCAGTGTCTGCAGATGAAAAATGAGATTGTGGGATCCATTTTTGCTTGAGGTTCTGGGGAGAACTTGGACTTGGTGTCTTTTTCATAAGAAGTTACTCTTGTGCACACATCTCCATCTATGTCCACGTGGGCTATTTTCTGAAGGCCTCGGAGGGAAAATCAGAGTGTCTCCTCTGCTCAACAGGAAGATGAGAAGTAAAATGGAGCCCTAAGTTATCTTATTCTCAGCCTGCTAATTAGCCATTTCTTTGGAAGGCAGAACACAAAGACTATAATGAAAGGCTACCCGTCCTTTCATTCTGCAAAATTACAGTTTACAGGAGTAAAAACACTTACATTCTTTTCTTCAAACCCTTTGTTGAGTACTCTGCCCAGTAGAATTCTAATCCGTCATAAAACCCTAGTATGTAATTTTTTTTTTAGAGAATCCTGCTCTGGTATTAGCACCTCACAGCCAACACTTATGCATTGTCCAAAACGGCCAAGCATAAAATTTGATTTATGGAAGAGTGAGTACATCTGGTAGGGAACACACACACACACACACACACACACACACACACACACAGAATAGATTATGTAATTCTATTAACTTTGAAATTTTGCTCATCATGGCTGATTGGGACACAGTGCTTTTTCTGGAATTTCTTTGTCATCCTTTGTAACTGTTGCACAAAAAGCATGTTAGATACAAGCCCTGTTAGTCTGGTTGTCTCGGTGTCTAGTCAATCAGACTGTGGCAGTTTTAGGAACTGTCATCACTGGGGCACAACGTGGAGGAAGCTGGAAGACAGTGAGCTAAGTGGAAGAAGCCAGTCACATAAGGATAAATGCTCTTTGAATCTACTTACAGGAGGTGTCAAATGACAAAAATGTTACAATTTAGTAAAGAGTTTGATGTCCTTTATTCAAGAGAAGACAATCCATGGATGGGGACGGGGTGTAGTGCCTTCCAAGCAGTGAAGAATTTGTTCCCAAAGAATTTGGGGCAACAGTGGGTTTTACAGAGAGTTGGAAGAGTCACCACAGAAACAGGGCGTGATTGGCTGGGAGGTCAGAATTTCCTTATAAGGTGGCAGGTCCCATTTTCTAGGGTCAGGTGAGCCAGCTAGAGCTGAATTGGGGGCTGTGACCGGTGGATGTCAGGTTTCCTTGACAGGTGTTTCCGTCAGTGCAGCCTGACTTAGGTTGAGATTTGTGGGGGGCTGGGCCACTGGAGCGGACCCCATATTGTGGGTCCCAATATATAAATGAACTTCACCAGAGGTCTATAAAATAGTCAAATTCATAGAATTACAGAGCAGGATGGTGGCTGCCAGGGACGGGGGAGGGGAAGATGGGACGTTATTACAACACTGTATTGCACGAAAGATTTGTTAAGGGGAAAGAACTCATGTTAGGTGTTCTTACAACAACAACAAAAAAGTAAGGCCACATTTTTGGCCTCTGCTGGTTGACAGATTGGGAGACTTGACATCCTGGGGCTGGAAAGGTAGGTAACGGGATAGGAGTGAGTGGAGCGCATGATTCTGAGCTTGTTATGCAGGCAGCTTTTAGAAACTGCTCTCCTGGGTTCACTTTGTCCAAACACTTGATCAAGAAACAAGGTGGCCCAGATTAGAGCCGTGTGCATACAGCTCGTTGGCTGGGAACATTGTCACAGAACAAATCCTAGCAACACAAATTTGCTTTGATAATATCTCTTCCGTAAGTGGTGTTGCAGTCTATGAAGAGAGACACAGTATAAACACCCTGGGGGGACAAAGAAGAAAAGAAAACGTGCCCAAATATAATCATACATAAGTGATTTTGTCGCTGTTGTCTTACTTGGACTAGAAATATCAGCTCAGGCATCAGGCATTAGTGAGGCAATGAATTCCCCAGCATGCGGGCATAATGAGACAGCCGATGGCTGCCTGGGGCTGAATATTTGATTTCTGAGGCACAAGAAAAGCTGAAGTGCGTGGATAAAGTGCCTATCCTGTTGTGTAAACAGAAAGTGAATTAGAGAGGGAGGCGTTTATGTCCCGTGGAGTCTAACAGCCCTGTAAGTGGATGGAGTTATTCAAGAAGACAGGGCTCACTGCTACTGGTCACAGCTCCCTCCCTACTTGGCACCTGGCAGATGTCAAAAGGTCGCTGAGAACAGAGTCCTGCATAGTGACAGGTTGTCCAGATGTCACTGGGGCTGGGGGCTCGGGTGCCCTCTGAGAGACCGTGGGCAACCAGACGTAGCCCTGTGGTTAGAAATCAGGTCTACGTAGGGAATACGAATGATGACAGCAGCCAGTGTTTTCCCAAGAGCTGGTGGCATGCTAGAGACGGCTTGCATCAGTGTGGTTTATCATAAATGCATGTTGGCTCTTTGTCCATAGCTCTGCTCACAGCTCCCCAAATTCTTGGAATTTCTTGAGTGTTCAGAGCAAGGGGGATGTCTTTTTATTAGAGTGTTTGGTCACTGGTTCTCAGTTCCTGAAATCAATTCAGAGCCACAAGGCGAAATGGGCATCTTGTTAGTCATAACAAGCCCCTACCCCCACAACTGGTTCTGTTTATGAGGAGACTTTTGGAAAGCACCTACGCATGGGGCCTGGTTGCCAGGGAAACCCACCAGGACTAGAGGGTGGGAACTTTCAGTCCATCCCCTGATTTCCAGGAAGGGGAGGGGGGCTGGCAGTTGAATCAGTCACCGATGGCCAATGATTTAATCAGTCGTGCTTGTGTAATAGAGCCTCCAGACAAACTCCAAAGCCTAAGGTTTGGAGAGCTTCTGGGTGGTGGACAATATCACAGCCACGCGCCAGCCCCCCAATCCACAGGGCCAGAATCCTGTGTTCCAGATCCTTCCAGACCTTGCCCTGTGTATCCTTCTTCTGGCTGTTCATTCATATCTTTAATATCCTCTGTAATACACCAGTAATCCAGAAAGTAAACTGGTTTCCTGAGTTCTGTGAGAAAGTTAATTGAACCCCAGGAGGGGGTCCTGGGAACCTCACTCAGCTGGTCGGTCAGAAGCTTAGGTGACAACTGGTCTTGCGATTGGCACCAGAAGTGGGGGCGGTCTTGTAGACTGAGCCCTTGCCCTGTGGGATCTGATGTGACCTCCGGGCAGATTGTCTCAGAACTGAGCTAAATCTGTGAGACACTCAGGTCAGTGTCTGCAGAGACTGGAGTTAATTGCTTGGTGGTGTGGGGGAAAAAACCCATCAGACTGCTTCAAGCAACATTTTGCATGAATCAACTCATGATTCTTACAATGACCCTAGAAGGCAAAAGTCATACTCCCGATCCCATTCTCCAGAGCAAGAATTCAAGACTTCCAGAATTATTTTCCCTGAGTAGTAAGAGGTTTCAGCCCAAGTAGTGTAACATCACAGCTTATTGTTAGTGAATTGTATTGGAAGAGGGCTAGAC
The DNA here is from genome assembly GCF_964194185.1 of Rhinolophus hipposideros. Taxonomy (NCBI): domain Eukaryota; kingdom Metazoa; phylum Chordata; class Mammalia; order Chiroptera; family Rhinolophidae; genus Rhinolophus; species Rhinolophus hipposideros. Next base: position 2,478,943 of record NC_138070.1, on the reverse strand, counting down.
AGTGAATATTTTAGACGTCGCTGGCCAAAGGTCCCTGCAACTGTCATTGTAGAATGAAAGCCACCACAGACGATATGTAGTATAATGAATGAAGCTGTGTGCCAACCACACTGTGGATGGACCCAGGGCCCTGCTTCTTGGGAACCCGAGTTCACAAGGATGGGGAACTTTGTGTTCAGAGACCACTCATGCAATCCTGCACTTGAGCTGGAAATCAGACTTCCTTCTCTGTGTCAAAGCGACTGAGATCCTTGGGGCAGCAAAGGGCTGTCCATTCCTCCTGATATGATTTCAAAGAACAAGCTCTTTTGATAATCTTGGATTTTAGGGAACAGTGTTTCTCGATGAGTGAAAAAGGTGGTAGTCACCCAAATAAGGGCTTTGTTGTGACACGACAGCGGGAGGAACAGTGTTTCCTGCTAATTTCGCAGGCGACTAACCCTGGATCTGTTACCGTGAGGTTTTGCTCTCTCGGTCTGAGGCTAGTTTGTATTTCCTCGAGGAATTCACCAGCAGCAAACGGAGAGCACATGGTAGGGGTTTAAACGGATCGTGGGAAAGTTCTAATTGAGAAGAGGACATCCATCTGACTACAAAGATCCACTTTCTTTTGTAGGCATTTTATCTTTTTCTTTCCTTAAACATTCTTTTTCTCACGAGGGCTGTGTGCAGCAGAGACTGGAGCTCTCTCGCTTCCTCTGAAGGTCCTCTCGCCGCTCTCTGACTCCATCCTGGCTGAGAAGACAGTGATCGTCCTGGATGATCGTGTCACCATTGCAGACCTGGGAGTACAGCTGGTGGCGGGTTTGTCCCTTTCCCTGCAGCCTCACAGGGTGGACAGAAGAGCCATCGTCTCAACAGTGGCGGCCCAGGACGTCCTTCAAACCCCACAGCAGGTAAGATGCCAGAGTGCTTTGTCCTGGGTCCACTGAGACCCCTTCTCTGTCTCTCACATCCCGCAAAGGAGGCCAGCAGAGCACTCATAGCTGGGACTGGGGATTCCCGAAGCTTCTTCCTGCTTCCTATCCAGAGTCTGTCTTGTCTCTGAGAAACGTGCTTCGTGGCTTGGATAAATTTTGCTCTTTTATGCTTTTACACACCAACCACGTGTCCACATGCCATTTTGCAGTGGGTCATCTGCGGAAGGAAGACTGCTGCTAGACCAAAGGATTACATTACACAAAGGTTCGTTTTACCCAGCCTGTGTACTGAAAACGTATTTTACTGGAAACCACATTTATGTACATGCCTACAAATTGGAAGGAAATGAATTATAACATAATGCTTTGCGTGTGTTTTTCTAAGTCCTTAGAATTTGTCCAGTGATGGTTTGGTAACATGCTTAGATGTTTATGGTCTTGAAGATTTTTCTGTTTCTGTCTCATCATTGGACGCAACGGTGGTATCTGTCCAGGCGAATTTTCAACCCAAATGGCCGGTTGTGGTTGCAGAGGGTGAAGGGCAAGGGCCCTTGATTAAATTAGAAATGATGATTAGTGAACCTTGTCAGAAGACCAAGAGGAAGAGTGTTCTTGCCGTAGGTAAAGGAAACGTCAAGGTCAAGTTTGAACCAAGCACTGATGGACACCGAGCAGGCACCAATGACATTGAGGGCATCAGTCGGGAATACAAAGGCCACCTCGGTAATTCCATAGAGCGTGAAGGAAACCAACAGAGAGCGGTTCAGGAATGGTTCCAACATGGCGCCTCTGTTGGCCAAGTGGAAAGTACCAATAAAAGCACAACCCCACAGTCTCCCATGGAGAGAAAGGAGAAGAAGTTAGTCAAGAGCGGTGGTCCAGACACCTTCACAAACTTCCCCACTCCAGGGAAGTTACCGGAAACCAATAATCCCAGCGACCTTACGGTGACCTCCAGGGGGTTAACCGACTTGGAGATCGGCATGTACGCTCTGCTCTGTGTCTTCTGCCTGGCCATTCTGGTCTTCTTAATCAACTGTGTGGCATTTGCTTGGAAATACAGACACAAAAGATTGGCTGTGAGTGAGCAAGGCAACATCCCCCATTCCCATGACTGGGTCTGGCTTGGGAATGAAGTGGAACTTCTGGAGAACCCCGTGGATATCACGCTCCCATCGGAGGAGTGCACAACCATGATGGACAGGGGCTGCAGTCTGAAAGATGCCTGCATGTAGGCACCTGATATGCAGTGAGAGCTGGTCTTGCTTTGGTGGGTCGGGCAGTGAGGCGGAGGGCTGGGCCTGAGGTGTGGCTGGTTGCTAGAGACGTGCACTGTGCAAGACAGAGTGAGTTTCCCATTTACTTTGGTGCCCTGGGCTCTTCGGTCCCCTCACCCTTGTCCCCTCCCTACATGTGCAACAACAGCTAATTTCTTTGGCTTCTGGAATCCTTTTGGAAACATGAATAAGAAAACAAGTCAGTCTTTTCTTCCAGATCGGTTTGATTGGCATGTAAGTGTTTTCCCCCGGATTTGTCATGTCATGTCATTTACTGCGTGTCCATGCTCGACGTTAGTTTTCTTGTCCTCACTTCAGTGCTTAGGGACAGAACCTAACTTCTTATCCCCACTTTATCTGTCTTAGTTTCCCTTATTGAAATATCTTGTGTCTGAATTGGACAGGGAGTTTTATTTAATATATGAGTGCCAATAAACAGTGCTGTTTAACAATTTATTTTTATATGAAACGTTCTTTTTTTTACATGAACATTTGGGGAAATGGTGAGAACCATACCATGTTTATTTTTCACCCCGGTAGTTTTCACTTCATGGGGACATGACGGAGTTAACTTCTGGGGTACAATCTCTCAATTGAACTCCTTTTAGTTATATTTATGTAAGCATTATATGAGCATCTTTTTTTTTTTTTACATCCAATCTGAAATCTAAAAATAGTATTGATATTCACAGAAAGAAAATTGCCTAGGAAACAGCTGCAGACGAGGCTTGCCATATGCCTGAATACAAGTAAAAAGAAGTAAATAGAATGATATTTCCATCTAACCGGAAGTAGACATCCATCCATACAATGACCAGTAAAATGTTCGCAAGTGCTTTTCTGGCAGAGACAAAACATTCACACAATGAGCTCTGAGGGACACACACACCATCATCGAAAACGGCTATGGCAACATCAAGAAACCACGAGGAAAACAGAGAGAATGTAAATCAAAGCGACAAAGAAGAAAGAAATTGCACGTTACACAGCTCTTTTATAACTTAGAAAATATAAAATGTTGCTGGATGAAGCACAGAAATGGTCTGAAGCAAAGCGAGGATTCCAGGCTAGGCGGATTTAATACAATTTTTATTGATGAAGATAGAATAGCTACTAAAACGGATTTGGGGCTAGAATGGCCCATCATAGCCTCTACTGAGCCATTTCACGTCTAAGAAATACATTTTTTTGAAAGTAAAATAAAAACTTTCATTTTTCTTATTCTTAATGGAGCAAACAGAAACAACTTGTTCAGAATCACAGTAGCGACAATGTCTTCCCTCATGCGCGCTCCTGTAGCGCTGTGAGGACCGCCAGTGACCCAAGGAACGGGAGGGAGGAATTATCATTGTTTTCTTATTTTATTTTTGAGCTGAATCTGTAACGTTTTACTTCTTTAAAAGAGACAGATCTTAGGAAAAAATGGCAATGCTAACATCCTAAATTTCTGCGGCCTGTGCACTGGCCTCTCATTATTGTGCTATAACTTCAAATTTTTTCATCATACACATTCTGATATGAAAGCTCGCGCTTAGCATGGCACCAGCCTCCCGTGATTCCTCCAAAAATGTTTGCTGTTATCATTCTGATACCCTTTCGATGCAACACTCTTTCCTTGACAATGATTCTCCCTTCCGGCTTTGTGCTCATATCCATGTGGGGATGTCTCATTCTCTTTGACTCAGTCCATGGAACCTTCCACGCTGGCTCTGCTCACGGCTAGCTCAATGTCACCTCAAGGGAGGAACTTGCGTGTCTTAGACCAGAGGCAAGAAAAGGAATTTTAAGGAGCTGGGTTGGAAGGTCCTACGTAGATGACTAGGCAGCCCGCGTCCTGTGATGTTCTACTTGGGTTGAGAAGTGAGGATAGCAAAGCTTGTTTTTCTTTTTCCCAATTTGATTGGAGAACAAAGCCAGGAGACCCAAGTCGTTTGATATCAAAATAAAATGCTGCAGTGAAGACACAGAATCAAGTCCTCCTACAAGAGCCTCTTACAGCGTCACCCTGAATGGGTGAGCATGGCCGCTTAGGCAAAAAAACAAAAATGAAACCAGACTGGTTTAACCCTGAATTTTTGTTAGGGGAGAGAGGGAAATTTATATTGCCTTTCTGAAACCACTACCTGTCATCTCCACTACACTTGGCCTTGTGGGTCCCCAAGAAAAAGGAAGAAGCTCTAATTTTGTTAAAGGAATCGGGTCCAGCAGAGACGGCGCAGGTCTGCCCTGGCTATGCCGCTATTATCGGTCGGCGTCACGGCCACTCCCAAAGGTGGGTGTTCACCGGGCACCTCGAGCACCCACACCCTGGACTCTGGGGTCCATTTCAAAGGCCTAGACCCTTTGCAGTATCCATCGTATTCATCATTCCCATAATTATAAAGGAAATGCGTGTTTTTTAAATAAAATATCTAGAAAACGCATGCATATATAAAGAAAAAAATGTAAATGGCCAGAAATAACCACTAATCACACTCATGACAGAAATAACCACCACTAACCACAATCATAACAAAAAGTTATTTTAAAAAGGTGTCTGTGGCTGGTAGAAGGAGCACGTTAGCCATGATGCGATTCGGTGTTCGGGGGAGCAGTGGCGCCGTGTTGTAGAGAGAAGTAGGTGCTAATTCAAACATAATTATTCCGACGAAGCCTGATGCTTCTCAGAGTTACTTTCCATGTTATCTCCATGTGGATACTTGACATTCATCCCAGGCCTCATGGGGATTCATTTCGGACACAGAAGAATCTAAATACCACTACAGGGCCCGTCTACACAGTCAGCCAGGCATCTCCCCATGGACAGGGACCCTCTGTGGCGTGTAGGGGGTGGGGAGGCAAGGACACGACCCTGGTGACGAGGACGTTGGTTAAAGCTCCTGAAAACACCCCCGTTCCCATGACAAGCGTGCTGGGCTTGGAGCAGGACACAAACTCAGAGCATTAAACGTGGCCAAGATTCAGTCAGAGCTGGAGAGCGAGGGTTTGGAAAAAAAGATGACCGAGAGTCACAGAGGGCTGGGGTCCCTTTTCCTCTCCTCCCCCCTTTTGTGTGTGTGTGTGTGTGTGTGCACACACACTATTTATCAAGAAGGAAAGAATCAACATTTTAGTGTGAAACAACCATGACACTAAATTTTTCTGAGCTTTGGTGCTGACCCTTGTCAACGTCACAAAATCCGGCTGGGGTGACATCTGCTGTGCGAGAGTCTTGTTGAGCTATGGTCACCCTCATTTGGCATCGGCGTGCCAGGCACGGCATCCTGGAAAACACACAGCAATGCACCAAAATGGACCCGGATTAGTCGTTCTGAAATGCAGCTCCCTGGGGGTCCCATGACATTGGCCTGAACTGAGCACGATCTTAGTGGGTGAGAGATCCCCATTGTTGGTCTGAAAAAAACAGTTCCATCCAAACTGTGGCTTGGGAGGGTCCCTGAACTGCTCCAGGATGAATAGCTAGAGGGGGTTACCGGAGCACTCTCACCCACACTCCGTCTGTGGGTGTTGTGAGGTGCAGAACGCACAGACGCTTAGTAAGAATGTTCGCGAATGTCCGGTGCTGGTCCCAGGGTCTAGAGTCACACCACAGGGATGGAGAATCAATGGCCCCAAGAAAGAAGTGGAGTTTGAATCCACAGGCGGAGTGAGTTGGGGAAAAGCAAGAAAAGAAGAGACTTGATGTTTTCCCTGGGCATAAAGCGCACCTAGCACAGCCCAGAAAACGCCGGGGATGCAGAGAGAAGGCGACACTGACTGCCTCGTTTCTATTTTGCAAACAGGAGGGATTAAATCCGCAGGTTGCTGTCATCCTTAAATGGACCCAGAACATTTGGGAAACGGAGACCATGGAAACAGGTGGCAATACGCGTCATTTGTTCCTCGGCCATAGCCTATTGTCATTTTGACAATATTAGGTGACTTCAAAGTCCCCTCTCAGTATAACAGCAAAACTGTTTTTTCCCTTCCACTCAGTAGCCCCAATTCTCCACTTCACTCTTTGTATAAAGGCAGCCTAAGCACCTTCTGAACTCAACAGCCATCTCCCAAATTAAAATTATACCTGACCAATGTAACACGTTTTCTCCATGTTATAAAGAACACTCATTTGAAAGGATGGTGGGAAGTTATGTCAAGATATTGCTGCAGAGCTTTATGCATGCAATGCAGACAAATTACTAAGAGGCACATGGGAACAAGTACATCTTAAAGGAAAAGCATGCAAAGTGTAGATGTTAATGTACAGCCGTCAGACTCTGAATCTTTAACCTAAAGGAAAACAGGCATTTGCAGAGAACAAGGTGGCATGCACTGAATTTTAAAACGTGGCCCATGTTTGGTGGTGCCCCTGGTGCAGTCTAGCCTCTATTCCTTTCGAACTTTCTTTTCCTGGATTGACACCTGAAATAAAATGACTTCATTTTCCAGCATAAAGAGAACCACAGAGTGTCACGTACTGAAATATGAATGTAAAGACTGACACGTTCTTCCAGTCGGCCCCAATGTTTCATACACACACACTTCGACCCTTCACATGTACACCCGGGACCAGTTAGGACTGAGAAGAAAGGGTTAGTGAAAAGAAGCTGTCCACTCTGCTGCGTGTCCTGGCTCCACACTAAGTTCCCTGCATTCTCCCAGACTTCTCTACAGGGCTGGACACACACTCGAGTCCCAACGCTTCCAGGTTTGGGCAAATAGATATGACAGCATTGACTGCATGCAGGTGTCCTGAGGCTCAAACAGCAGAAACGCACGTCTACTTATGCAGCTGGCTGGCATGGGGGCAAAGCAGACATCTCTGTGATTGAACAGCATTTCCTTCTAAAGAAACTGGTGCTTGTTAGCAAATCTGAAAAGATAGGTGCAAACTTAACGTGAAAGTCTTAAAAGCACTGGGAAATTTTACCTCCAAGAAACACTTTGTTTATTCTTGTAGCAGCCCAGACAAAGGTTGTTTGTACAGAGGACCCAGGCTGCTAAGTTTGGGAGTCAGACCTCAGTCCCCAGCCAGGGCTCAACCAAACTGACACTCAGACGAAGTGAGCACTCTGTGTTTATCTGATGGTTGTCTTTGTTCCTCTTCTGAGCTGTGTTTGCTAGTGGCTTAGATGTGTGCATGTGTGTGTGGTTATGTGCACATGTGTGTGTTTATGTGTGTTTGTGCATGTAGTTGTGTGACACGTATGTTTGTGTGCATGCATGTGTTATGTACACGTGTATATGTGTGTGGCTATGTTTGATGTGTATGGTGTACATGTGTGTACATGTATGTACATGGTCATGGTTGTGTGTTTGGCATGGGTGACGTGTATGTTTATGTGTATATGCATGTGTTTGTGTGTATACGTGTGTGTCTGTGTGTGCATGCACACATCTGTGTGCGTCCATATGTGTATGTGTTTGTCGTGGTGGCAGAGACCTATGTCGGTCCGAGACACCCCGGGTGCCAATGCCACAGAAAAGGCCGACATCTAAAGCATAAGGAAGAGCAGGATTCCTGTGGCTTCTGGTTGGATCTCTGAAGGCCTCTGCGGCTGTGTCAGTGGGAAGACTGGTGGCGCCTGTGCCAGGAGCCCCGCAGACGCTCGGTTGGCTGTGTGTCCACTTTTCGAAACTGCCAGCATCCTCTTTGCCACTTTGGCAAATGCCACACTTTGCTTTCAGGATGAAAAGAGAAATCTCCTTGGAAATTCAGGGTTTGAACAGCTTGACATGTCTTAATAACCCCCACGGCAAGCCTGCTCTGCCTCCGACCCACGGAAACCCGTGAGTAAACGGACACAGACGGAGAAGGGCTCTGTGGAGCCGCGTCTTGAAGCAGCACGCTCTCCTGCTTCAAAACAGTCGGCAGAATATGAACCAACACGCCCCCCACATTTCCAAGCCCATTCTTCCCCGCAGCGTTATTTCAGAGCCACAGAAAACGTTTTCTCACTAATGCTTCATCCAGTCCTTTCTCTAAGGGAAAACAGGAGAGCTGCGCCCCGACCACGAGAGTCCCCCCAGCTCTCAGTGTGTGTGGATGACTTCACGTATAATTGCATTCGAAAAGGGAAGATACAGAGAAAGTTGGAAATGAGATTCATAAAACAACAAACAGTTTTTATTCAGAGGTTTATGTGCAAAGTACAAATACTGCATTCAAGATTTTTTTTTTTAAATTGAAGTTCTTAGTACTGATGGAAGATTTCTTCCTGAACTTATTATAATTTATACACATTATGGTGGAGGGCTGGGCTATTCTTTGTTTGTCAAACCTTAAAATACATGGGAAAGTACAGAGAAGAGTTTAATATGAGCTCTGTCTTTGCTGGAGACCAGTGGGACGCTATTACTTTCTAGGTGGAAATAACAGTCTAAGGGTTTTAAGATCCACGAGGGAAATTTCCTGCTCACTCTACAAGGCTGGAATGTTATCAATAGATAAAACCAGCCGATGGTTTTGTTTTATGGGAAGCATGAAAATGACTCTGGCTCTAATTACGGATCTAGGTCGTTTGCTGAGACGAAGTGTGTTTATTTTATTTTAGGTTGAGCATTGCCTCTTTAGATAGAGCAGGGGTTGGGCGTAGGGACGACCTTTTGGTTCATTGAGGTAAATTGCACTTTACAATGAGACGGGTGTTTTGAAAACTGGGGTCTGTGTGAGGCTGACTTTTCTACCCATTTTAAAATGTTTTCATTGTTTAGGATGGCTTAGGTCACTCTTGACCTGTCCCTGTTCCCTTTATTTCTTTGGCCTGAAATCATGCAAGAAAAAGGGGGTCACTCCCCACTGTGATATTGTGTTGTTTCTTCCCACATCTGCACTCTTTTAACTATGTCTCCTCCACGAGGAGCCTCGTTTTTGACTTGTAGAGGTAACGTCACTGAAAATTACACCTTGAATCGCAAAAGCCAGTGAAAGGACTGATGCCCCTATGATGGGTGATATTCTAGATGAGCCTCGCGTACCCTTGACCGGTTAGGCAAACTGGAGACACCGTGAGGTGAGGGCAGGCGCTGGGCGTGGAGAATCAAGTAACAAAGAAATGATCAACCAGGGAAAAGATGTGATTCCAAACACTGAAAGGTACGCGCTTTCACACTACTTGTATGTACAGGCCATCCGTGCTCTCGGAGGGAAAGGGCGTTTATGCCAAGCTGACGGCACGTTACTGTAACAACACTGCTTACATACCATGGGTTTACACAACATGCTGTCTTTTCACACATTCGTGTATGTGCCGGGCTTAGTCCCCAGCTTATGGTCTCAGAGCAATGAATGGGTTCTGGGATCCTCGGGCCAGACGTGGGTTTGAGGGAGAACCAGGGCAAGTTCTTCCCTGGGATACAGGTGTGAACGCAGACCAATCTGCATGCAAATGCTCTAGGGCTTTCTACAGGTCAGTGAGGGAGGGGCAAGGGGCCAGCTGGACCAGTGATGGGCTCATCTTGGTCTGCAAACCACAGGCGAAGAGGTGAGCTCAGCAGAGAAGTTCGGAAGAGACCAGACAGTCACCATGTGCTGGCCCCAGGGAGCAGGGTGCTTTTACTAAGTCAAAGGCTCAGTAAGGCTTTCCCCAATCCCTTCCATGTCCTCAGGAGCCCCTGCTGGAGTGAGGGCTCGAGTCATCACCACGGCGTAGAGAAAACCCTGGGCTGACATGTTGGCAATGCGGCTCCAGTCAATATTCGGCCAGTGGCACCGTGTGTGGCATGGAGGTGAGAGCCGGAAGACAAAGCCTGGATCCTTGTGACCGCCAGCCGACTTGAGAAAGTTTGGGGCAAGTGCTTAAGTAATTAAGACTGCGTTGGAATAATGTGATGAACGTGCTTATTTATTTATTGTCACACTGCTTCCAGACACCCCAGGACACCGCCTCCTAGGACTGCCTGGTGGCAGTGGGACAGCTGATTGTCATTTGCAGGAAGAATTAGCCGTGCTATTTTTAACTCTCCATTATTAGAGGAAACAAACATCTGGAGCCTTGTGCAGAGTGATTATTAGCTGTTCAGCTGAGAAACAGCCTGGCGTCCATAATGCATCGTTTTCCAATTATTTTGATATTTTTCAATGCCCTGAAAGCTAGAGGCATATAGAATTCAGCTCATTTAATCTCTCTAAATTATAGTTTTTCCATCTGCCATGGTCTTACCGTTTAATAAAATCATTACTTTTATAAATCCGGTAAAATCACAGAAACGACTGAAGGGAGCTCAGCTTCAGCTTTCTTGGGTTGTTACTGTTGCTGGTTTTCAAAAGAATAAACATACCTGAACTGGAAAATAATTTTCATATTTTCAATCTGCTAAGGGAGTTGGGGATTCCTAGAGGGCCATGGATCACGCTGTTTAAAGGAAATATACTTTTATGTATTTCTTATGAGACATTCCAGAAGGCTGCGGAATTGGGCAATAGTGCTTTTCCCTGGAAATAAGGGAAAGCCAGCCCAATTCGCTGACCCCATTACTCAATTTCACATCCCTACGGTTTGGGCTGCATTTAGCAGCCTTTCTTTACTGGAACCATCTGCCTCCCACATCCAGGTCAGCGCCTGGAAGGGGAGAATAGAGGCGTGGAAAGCGTCAGAATATTCTGCTGAGTTTATGCCCTGAAGTCAATACTCACATATGCATGGAAAAGTGTTTGACATTTGCACAGGCAAAGATGGTGGCGGTGCCAAGGTCAATTTTATGCTAAAGCAATCGGAAATGTTCTACTTTGAAAAGAAAAAAAATTGGGGGGCTGTGGGAAAGCTGCACAGGAATCCAGAATACATTTTTCATGTACGTATTATAGTTTCTAGGTTTTCCCATTAGAAACTCAGGTTGGAACTCCTCCAGTGAGCTTTGGACCAGTGCCCCCTGACCAATACTCCAGGAGAAGGCTTTACGACATTGGGTGTTTTTCATACAACACGAGATCGAAAGCTGCGTGATCACCTGATTGGTTCAAAAGCTCTCAGATGTCCTCAGACAGCCAGGATTTTTCCATCCTTCCTCTCTAGTTTCTTCAGGCTATTGGCTTGCTTTTTATGTTTGTCACCTCGTGCCCCAAAACAGCTGCCAGAGCTCCTTGTATCACATACTGATACAAGCATAGTTAAAAGCCGGTCAAAGTCAGGTGTCTCTTTAATGAATGAAAAAATACCTTTATAGAGATCCCCAGTCAGACTTCCCCACAGGTGACTTTGGCAAGGGTAAAATTTCTTATTATATTATTCTCTTGTTAAAAGCTCTCTGGGCATCACCCACGGTCATGTTATACGTCATGAGCAGGGCAGTCCGCTCTTTGGAAAACACTATTAAAATATGTACTATCCAAAATCAATATATTTATTAACGTAAGCCGGTTTAAAACACATAGGGTGAGGTATATTTTTCTGGGTAGGAAATATTGATATTACTCACCCTGCTTTTTAAAGTAGTGTTTGCTTGTATGCACCAGAGATGAAGAAACACTGTTAAACATTGTGTGTATAGGTGTGTGTTATACCCACACATGCATGAGCTCATGAATTCTTCTGTCATTTTTGTTACTAATTGGAAAACAGCAAGCTAGTAATGGTTAATACTGACCTGGAATATATCAGGCTGTTTTCAGAAATAACAGTAATTGTGGCAGCGATTAATGACAAATACCATGGTTAGCTCAAATGAATTTTGAAACAACCCAATATTTTGATATTTAGACCCACAGCAATTTGTGTGTTTGGGATGTACTGTGGGGCGCCTAACTGCTGTCCAAAGGAACGATGACCTGGCACAGAGCGTATGTTTTAAGTGTCTTACTTTTTGCCTTAGAAATTAATCTACAGGCAGCTCTCAGGTTTTCCTTACGGGTTTACTTACATTGTAAGCCTGTTTCTCTTCCACTATTCTTTAAACAACATTTTCCAATTTCAGTCTTTTGTTGAACATTCTTACAATTTCCCCATAATTACAATAATATTTGTACTGTTATCCACGCAATATTTACTGTAAAGGTCTGATTTTACTGAAATAAATGTATTTTAAAAGGAGATTTTAAATAACAAAATAAAAAACAGGGAACTGCATCGGCACTAGGAATGGAAAACCATTGCAACCTGTCAAACGCAGCAGGTAATTACGGAAATGACCAGCACAGTCCCGATGCATCATGACCCAAATGCTGCTACCTGTGTTAGGCTTCAGCCTCAGTCCTGCTGTCTTTACATTAGAAAGGAAGATTCCAGAATATCAACAGGGATTGATACGCATCAAACAGGCAACTTCTGGATGAAGGAACAAGAACCCAAAGGGAATCACTTGGTCACCAAGTGATTTAATGTAATTTCAGCTCCACCTGTCTGTCACCCAGGATCCTGCCTGACCCCCTGGAGGAAAAGTCTCCCCCTTTCTGGCTGACCAGGCTGGGAACCCACAGCAACGGGCACTGCTAGCTCCTCCCCCATCCCAGGGGTTGGATCATGATTGGTCTAATCCAACAGAGCTAAGAAATGGGACATGTGACCCGACCAATCAGACATTAGGAGATATTTTAGGAGAGATATTTTCCTCTTGATAATAACTGTAATGCAAGAAAGCTCCTATTGACCCATGTCCTCCTGTCCTGTTGTAGAGTTCTGGAAAGAAGGATCAGAAAGACGGCAGGAGGGAATCTAAGCCCTTGATGGCATAACTGATTCTAAATTTTGCTCCAGACTTCTAAAGTCAAACAACAACAACAACATATTCTTATGGTTACGGGACCGTTGGCTGAGTGTTGTGTGTCTGGCACCTGATGCACTGGTCTCCTGTTACACCGACTTATGTCATGGTCATGCCCAGTGTCTGATTCTGTTCCCTGTCATGCTCTGCTCCCCACCAGAATAATCTTCTTCTCACCAACTTATGCAAATCCCAGCCATCCTTTCAGCTTCAAAAAGCAAGTGCAAGCAAGACTTCTATGCGTTAAAATATTTGGGGATGAGGCTCTGGTAAAAGCAAAAATATTACACAATGAATGCAAAAAAAAAGAAAAACAAAAACAAAAAAACCCCAAAACAGAAAAAAGCACATCCATTAGGATACTCTGTCCATCTGGATATTATAGCCATCTGAATCAAGAAAAGAGCCATCAGAATTGTTACAAGTACAAGAGGTTGAACAGGTTTAATAGTGGAATTAGGCTGTGGGTGGCCCTGGGAGAGAGAAGGACTGGAGGCGGCAGCTGGAGGCCGGAGGCAGCCACTGAGGACTTCAGCCTGATACGATGGGGCTCAGGGGAGTCCGACAAGGGGCTTTGACCTTGTCCAGAGAACTGTGAAGCCACCAGATCTGCCTGCCATGACCTCCCAGTAAGAATGGCTTTTGCTTAGTTGTTGCTTTCCAAATCTCGTTTGAGTTCCTCTCACTAGAAGAGATTTCTGGAAGAGCGTAGTGGTTAAATTGGCAATAATAAGAATCATCACCATCATCCAACACAGATTTGCATGTACCGAGGGAACAGAGAAAGTTATTTAAGTAAATAAAATAAACTATGATAGCATTATTTTCTATGTAGCTGAGCTAAGAACAGGGAGTAAAGGAGACAAGATCTTTATTATTATTATTTACAATTATCTGATGAAGTAGCTCTCACTGTTGTCACGGCACCTGGCCAGGCTCACAAGTCCCTTTTATTTCCCTGGAGAATAAACTGCACGGCCCTTTGATAGGTCTCCACTGTTCAGAAAGCTTATTCTGAACCCTTTAAATGCAAAATTCTATCTAATTCCTAGTTCGGGGGGAGCGTGGAAGGGGTGAGATAATTAAGACAAAAAAAGATGAAAGTAAAATAAAAGAAACCAAACAACATTTATTCTTTTTCCTTATTATTTTCCTAGAAATCAGATTTTTGTGGCATCGGTTTCTCCCTAGATTTTGGAAAGCCTCATCAAAATGGTAAGACAGGCACAGAGGCCACCGACAACTTCAGTTTTTGTGAGTTAAGTGCTATGGAATTTGGACATATCTCCTAGTGACTGAATTTCCTACAGTGTTGGTTCCCTAGGCCCTGAGCTAGCCATGTTGACGTAGCCCCAGATGCAGGCCGGGATGGCTACTAGCTGTGAGAACACGCATACTCCTTCTAGGAAGAAAGACGGTTACCAGATTTAGGTGTCCCTGCAAGGGCTACAGGAGAAGGAAAATGAACACAGTTCTCGAGCCGTGTTTCCGAGTTTGCTTTGACAGTTTTCCACGTCCACCCTAGTAACTCCTGCAGCAAATGCTGTATTTAGGTTCAGATTAAACCAAAGAGGGGAGGCGACTACAGCTCGCAATTCCTGCGCTGTAAATGGAGGACATACCCAAATGGATCTCAAGTTCTTTCAGGTTTGTGCCTTAGTGGATACACGACACAAATCGTGGGGGAATGAACACAGCAGAGGAGAAGCACATCCTAAATGAGAATTGCGGAGGGTGGGTGATTCCTGTCATTTATGTGATTAGTTATGGAACTTTACACAAGCCTGTAATATTTGTTTTGCTGCCATGGTGTGACTGGTGAAATGAAAAGGTATGCCAGGGGAGTACTCAGCAGACGTTCTTCGTATTTCCTTCGTCTTTTTTATAGTTCTGGGAGGATTCTGCCACTCAGAGTTAGAGATTAATATCACACTCATATAATGGGTGAAACAAAGGTAAAGCTATGAGATGGAAACCTTTTGGCCTCAGAACAATAACTCCATCGATTGAGTAAAATGTGTTGGACTCTGGCAGCAAGACATCCACCCGGGTGAAATCATCGTGGTTCCAGCAGCAAATGGGAGCCTCCGCCTTGCCTGAGCCAGAGGGAGAGATGCTGGTAGACCAGATGTCCCGAGCTCCCGGGCTGTGTATTCTAAGTGTCCCAGGATTATTTGTGGGTCTCGACGGACTGACATTCATAGAGACCTCCAGCTCACAGATATTGTGGGATGTTTCCAAAATCCCCAAGTTAATTTGTAGCTGAAGACAGAGTATCGGTCACTTCCTCTGTGTTGCTGGAAAGCCAGCGAGTGCATCTATGTATGTTCCTGGGGGGCACGTTTTGAAAACGTTTGCTGAGAATTACAAACACTTCCAATACGAATTGTCTCCACATCTGTGACAGCCCTAAGAGTTGGCATCTGGGACTCAGCTGTCTCACATCTGTCTTAACAACATTTACTCGAATGCGGTGTGTTCATGGCCTTCAAACAGAACTGCATAACCCCGGGTAGAATTTAAGTCACTATTCTGCCCCCGAGAGAGATGAAGATAAAAGTGCAGTCAGATTATTGACTTAAGTGACATATTCTGTATCACAAAGGATAGAAACGGAGACTTGTAAATTGAAGAAAAACAGAACGCAGGCCATGAGAACTGCACTCAGACAACAGAGAGGGGCCCCTCTGTTATTACCAAGGGCGGCCACACTTGCCCCCTCAATGTATCAGACAGTTCTCATTCTTTCCAACGTGCTCGGTTGGTTTGTGCGTCCAGTGGTTGCTGCTAAGAGAAGAATATATTCAGAGCCCACGGGAAACTGAAATAAACAATAGTTTCCTGGGTAACATCACAAATGCTCTCTTGGACTTTTAGTGATAAGAAGAAACATAACACACCTCTAGCTTTCTCTCCCATTTTAAGCTGGCTACTTCCTTCTACCTGTGCCAAATTATCCCATCGTAGTGGAGAGTGGAGATTTAGGTCAACTTTAGAACCAATGACTTAAGAGCTCTTCTGTAAGATTAAAAAACAAAACAAAATAAAACAAAAAACTTAGGGAAGATTGTCTTTCCTATTAAGTGTATGGTTTTGTTTTTGCCTTTCTTTTTATTTTTTATTTTTTTCTAGTTCTTAAGCGTCACGTTCGGATGGGAGCAGAGCACTTCCTCCGTGTAAGCTGACACTGCCTTAAGCCCCAGGAAAGAAGGACTTCGGCCCTGGTGTTATCTCAAGGCCTTGGAGACGATGCTGAGGGGTCCCAAGCTCTCCTGCGAGGCGTCACACGGGGTCTGGATCCTAGCCCTGCTTTCCCACCAGAGACAGGGTGCGGGGGGCACCCAGGTGAGCCAGTGAGGTGGCTATACCACCCCGCTCATCTTGGGAGCCTAGCTGCTCTTCACCGAGTCCAACCTTAGACAACAAACCCTGGGGACCTTCTAGACAGCTTCGATCGAGGGGTGGAAGGAATGTGTGCCTGCTTTCATGGGAGCTGACGTGCACACAGCCCTGCTCAACTGGAGGGGGTGAATGACACGGAAGGGATTTCACGACATGGGGTCACTTAAAATGGACCACCCTCCAGGGATGACAATCTATGCCTGCTGTTGGGTATTCCCATGCGTTGGTTCTTTCTCTGCTTGCTCCGAACCCCCGCCCCTCCTCTTCGACTCTGCTCTGTAGGGCAGGGCCTGACCTTGAAAATGGCTTCCCAGGCTCCCGTGCCCACTTCCGGGTAGGTTTGAGCAGTGGAGGTCTGTGATGGAGGATAAGGGTGGAGAAGGAGCCAAAGCCTTTCCTCCCACGTCTTCTCTCTACCTTGGGGTGATTTCTGGCATGAACTTTGTTCTCTCTGTGGTTTCGTCCCCACCGGGGAGACCGCCGCCCCATGGTCCCAGCTCCACTTTGGGGATTTTCTGTACTGGCTCCCATTCTGGGGGTGCCACCCTTCCTTCATGCTTTCCTCTCTGTCCTTGGGGTCCCGGATCCTTGGCCCCTCCAGCCCTCATGATTCTAGCAGTTTCCTGCGGCTGTTCATCTGTAGGCTGCCCCACTGTCCTGAGACGTGAGCTCTCATGGCACCTCTGTCACGAGTTCTCATGTAAATTTATCTCTGTTGAACTATGGGCACAGGCTCTGTTGCCCCAATGGGAGCCCATGAACACATCCACTGTCTGGGCCAGACGTCCGTTTCGTTCGTCACCCGACCAAAACGTAGCCTTTCCCACCTCGCCCTGTATCTGAAGCCCCTTACAATCCAAAGGGGATGATGCGAGACGCCCGCGTTGCAAGTTATCCGAGCACCACATACGACACATTGTAAGTCGTCACCTATAAAATGCTGACTCCGTGATATACATGGGTGCACACATGTTTATCTTATTTAACGTGTCACCACTGGGAAAAGCATACCGATTACGTTGCGTATTCCCAGACAGTGAGGCGGCCCTGGCTGTCCGCAGGAGAGGGTGCTCAGGGCCCCAGGTGTGTGACGGCGCTGGGGGTGGGAGCCAGACGGGGAAGGGTCTTCTGGTTATTGCGCCAGCGCTGGTCTGTAGTCAGTGGCTGCTGGGTGCTATGAAGGGGTTCTGAGCAGATGAGGGACAAACACATCAGTGATTGGAAAGGCCCGATTATGATGCGGAGTGAGGATGGAGGAAGGCGCAGAAACGCGGAGTTGTGTCCCCATCCCTGCGGCCCAGGCTGGGCGGCAAACACACCAGACCTGGTGTTTCTGACTGCGTGACCATGACGTTGGGCTGTCCCCCCGCCTCTGACCCCTGCCGGCTGCATGATGAGCCAACGCTTCCCACACGGCAGCGCCCTGGGTACCCCCCACGTGGGTGTGGACAGATCTGTGAACACCCTCTTCTAGTATTACTTCCTTAATCGTTTCTTTGTAATTTCCTTTCATTTTAAACTTTTTGTAAGTTTGTACAAAAAATGTGCACAGCTTGAACTTTACAAATCCTGCATGCCCAGATAAAAATCCATAACATTACTGGGTCTCCAGAAATCCCCCTGGGGCCCCTTCTAGCCACTATTCCCCCCGGCAAAGTAACAACCACTTCTAACATTCTAACGTTCCTACAACCCAGCAGGAAAGTGAGCAGCATATGGTTTGAACAAGCATCTCACCAAAGAGGCTAAATGGCCAAGAGACACATGAAACGTCCTCAACCTTCCCCAGGGAATTCAATGCAAGGCCGCTCACTCAAATGGCTCAAATGAAAGACAGAAATATGCGAAGTGTTGGCAGGCATGTGGAGCAGCCAGACCTCTTATATCCTGCAGGTGCAGGGGCAGGTACAGGCCTCTTGATAAACTCTCTGGAAAAATCTGTCAAGGCTGCACACATGCGTACCCCAGACTCCAGGGCATACATACACCCTAGAAATGCATATACGCCCCCAAGAGAAATGCATATACAGCTAGAAAAATGCATAAACAGCCTCCCAAGAAAAATGGAAATACACCCCCAAGAGAAATGCACATACAGCCCCCCAAGAGACATGCCCTAGCGTGTCCACGGCAGCTCTACTTGTCCTAGTCCCAAGTGGGGAAGTATCCAAAAGCACACAGACAGCAGAGCCGATGACCCACTGTGGTCTGCACTCAGTGGGAAATGCACATTCAGCCCTGAGAAGGACCACACCTGCCCTGTGTGATAACAGGTGGATCACTGGGGACGGCTGCGTGAAGGAGGCTGGCACCAGAGAAAAGGAAACTTTATACACAAAGGTAGGACAGTCAAGTTCGTGAACTTTCCACCGTGCACTTACACGGTGGAAGGTTTGCGAACTTAATTGTCATACCTTTCGTATGTACCAGAAATGGAAATATGCATCACTTGCCACCAAAAAAGTATCCTTTCTCGCCAAATACGTAATGGATGAAAAGTAACGGCACTAAATTCTAGTAGTTTCTGTTGGCTGACAAAGATTCCGAGCCGACAAAGGTTCCAAGCCGAGACCAGTTTTCTCTTTATTCAAAAAGATTTGCTGGTGTTAGAGAGGCGCTCAGGATGTATTCGTATCAAACTGAGAATTTGTTTTAATGTAACGAAGGGACTGGAAAGATCACTGAAAATCAGACGAACCGCAGGGCTCTTCCCTAAGCCTCGGGTGGTGACAGCGGTTAAAACCATCTCCTGGTAGAGCTGTGCTGTGAGTGCCTGCTGGGTGGGCCTGGTCCTCGGGGGATTCGATTCGCTGCCAGCACCTTCTGGGGATAAAAGTGACCGGGACCAGGATCCACTCAGATAAGGATGGACGTTCCTGACGAAAGGCAAAGGAGGCCATTTCAAATGCTCAGGCATGAGTGTGGCTGATCACGTGACCCTACCATACAGCGACATTTCTGAAAACACACGTCAAAAGGCTTTTCAAACCAGTGAGAATAACACCCTACCTTTGGGTAAAGTAAATAAGTTATGCAGTTCACAGCCAATCCTTTGTGAAGTTTCTTTCTGATATTTAATTTTCCAGAAACTCTTTCCCAAATGAGCTCTCTCTGTGTGCAGGAGCTGCAGAGGTGGTGTGGTTTACACGGCATTGCCAGAGGCCCCAGGTGTCCTTTGGAGGGGGTGTGGGGCAGTGTAGTCAGAATTGCCACTTTGGCCCTTCCTTAGAGCTGCTCTGCAGTGTTATATTAGTGTTTCAATTCTTCATGTTTCCAATAAAGTGAAAAATGAGTAATTTTAATGGAATTCTCACCCTTTCTCTTTCAGTTCTCAGTTTACCTTTTTTCTTCCTTGTATTGCTTTTCTCATATTTGGACTCTTAGCATAAGCCTAGGGAAATTGAGATATTTTAATTCAAAGGCATTTCTAAAAATGAAGCTTTTTAAAGTTCTGTCTGATTAGTAGCAGCAATTTCCATAAGTGCCCCTTTCCCTTTATCCATGATGATGGGGTAGGGTGGGGCTCTCCTCAGGTACGGCCCTTTTTAATGTTATACTGAGAGTTGATCATGGCAGGAGGAACTGAAAGGTGCAATTTTCAGCTTAAGTAACAGGGCAGAGAGAAGAGCAACCTTCATTTTAATAAAACATGTTAGGAATATATAATTTGGTAGAGGAAACTGTTACCCCGTCAAATAGCAAATCTCAACCCACAGTCAAACAGACTTGGCTCCACTACTTAAAAATAACAAGTAATTCTCTTACCCTCAGGGGCTGTAGCATGGTGGGTGGATGGCTTAGTGTAGGCGTCTGAATAAATTAATACGTGAAAGAAAGTATCAGGAGAAGAAAAACCTGGAGATGACGATAGTGAGACCTCCCATGGAGACCTCCCATTAAACAATGACCTTCCCTGGCTGCCTGAGACCCTCCAACAGGCTCTGCGGCACCCTGGGTTCACCCCTGAACCCTGAACCCCACCTCCTCCTGCCCACGGGATGAGGGGAAAAGGCTCTCCAGGGGACCAGCCTGGTCCTCAGGGGTTTCAGTTGCTTCCCTCCTGTTTGCACATCTCATCAACCCCTGTTGATGGTTGGGGACAGAAGGACCATGGAGGACATTCTCCCCGAACATGGTTGGGTTGGTGAAGAAGCAGAAATGCGGTAACACAGACAGTCCTGAAAGCGCCACAGGCTGGGTCAGTGAATGGTTCCTGACATTCTCTCCACTAATGACGACTTTGGTAGCTTCCCTGCACCTTATTCACCATGTGAACGGTCCTACTCATCTTGGCGGATTAACAGGACTCACCAGCATTCTTCACGGAGCCAGGAACTCTTCTTAGAGCTTTATGTGTATTAATGTGTTTAAACTTCACAACAACCCAAGGAGCGTTCTGTTCTCATCACTGATGCTCTGAGTGCAATGGCTTCTCATGTCCCCTGGCCAGCGGGCAGCAGAGGTCGCACTCTGCAGCCCTGACTACCTGGTTGCAGACTCAGGGCCTTATCCGTTCTCTACGGCATTGTATGGAAGACACAGGGACACTGCTTCAGAGCATGGATGCCGGAGCAGGACTGCCTGGGCAACACCTGCCATGCAGCTTATTGCCTGTGACACTTGGGCAAGCTCCTGATTGTTTGCGTCTCAGTTTCCTCATGTACAAAACGAAGACTCAGTCAGGTAAGCTGTAATGACAGTGCCTGGCGCATAGTAAAGGCTTTAGAAGTGTTGTTAATTGTTATTGCTATCATTTTATTATTCTGCCTTTCAGGTGCCACCCTGAGTTGTTCCAATGGGATCACCTTCTCAGGGAGGAATTCCTAACCATTTTCCTAAAATTCTCCCCCGCCTACCAATCCAACTCTCCCTCTTCCCCGCTTTTCTCTTGTCAATGGCCCTTACATGTCTCTGATACACTATGACTTTCACTAACACACTTGTTTCTTATCAGCCTTCCAGTAGAATTAAGTGCACGAGAGCAGGAATTTTCGTCTTTTTCCATGTTTTATACCCAGGCTCTAGGCAGGGTCCAACAGGGCAGATGCTCACTGAAGAGTCATTGTCCCTTTAATCAAAGT
Source organism: Rhinolophus hipposideros (assembly GCF_964194185.1). Lineage (NCBI taxonomy): Eukaryota > Metazoa > Chordata > Mammalia > Chiroptera > Rhinolophidae > Rhinolophus > Rhinolophus hipposideros. The sequence goes on along the minus strand of NC_138070.1, from coordinate 2,457,586 downwards.
AGCTAACTGTCATCTTCAGAGCAAACAACTCCTCATTGCTGAGAGCTAAGGAGGGTTTGGACGGAGCCTTGCTCTTCCTAAGAAATCCATCCTTCTTCTTAGAAAAAGCTCCCCGGTGGACCATTGTACATCCCTTTATTATATCAGACCACCTGCAACACGATCCCTTTATCACCACCTATGAATCACGCTGTCTGCGTTTGGGGGCAGCTGTTATAAATTTCACCCACATTCCCACCCCGGATTCCTCTGCATTAGAGACTCCAAGGTCACGGTCAATGCAAGTGATAACTTGTGAAATGTTTGCCTGGGAGGACATTTCTTCCATTTCTGGACAGGCAGTTGGTGATGCAAATGTCCTGGAGAAATAAACTGTGTGTCCATTGAAGATTCAAGCGAGGAGGCTTGAGAAACATGATGAGAATGACACCCCAGCAATGCCTGGTAAACATAAACTGTGCCTGATGCCTGGCTGGGAGCAGGGAAGTCTGCTGCCAATCAACCAAGGGCATCACAAGCCCGGATGGCAGGGGGTAGGGGCCAGGGGTGTGGCCTCCTCATCCTGATGGGAGTTTCCATGGGGGCCCAGATGACCCTTGTCCTCCATAAGAGTCTATCTCACTCCAGCTTGTGCGATCAGCAGCTGGTCTCTCAGCCCCTGTCTCTGGTGCTGAAAGAGGTCTCCTGCCTTCTCTGTGGTCCTCCTACATTTTAAAAGGGCCTCAGTTCCCTCATTTGTAAAGTAGGGATAATAATAGCACCTGTTATTAAATGTCTTAGTGCCTCATACTTAGATTAAGGTTTGGCTTATAATTAAGTAGATTAGTGTAAGCTACTATTTTATGGTTTGTTTCTAGCTTCTCCCTCTGTTGGCCCTTTCCTGCATCTGCTCTGGTTTCTTTCCGTGTTACAGCTTTGGGGTCTCACGCACAATCTCTGACCCCATGTCCACCTGGTTTGGGATCTCAGCTCCCTACAACTGACATGCAGGGGCTCCAGAGGAGAAGGAATCTGCTTGTCCCTCCTCGGTCCCACCTAAGACTCAAATGAGATTCATCTTAATAGTCAGTCATGTGTTTTAGACAAAAAGTTTGTGTGCATGTTGGGTGTCACACTGCGTACTTCCAGTAATCCAGAATTTTAACCACCAGGAAGATCAGATAGATTGGTTTCCCATGTCCCTGGAAGGTCAATCCTGGCCCAAGAGACTGGGTGCTCGGCCGCTGTTGCAAGCCCAGCCGCCCGTGACCACTGCAGCCACATCCTCTGGGGGGAACCCTGCTTGCTGGCCTCACTGCCCCCCAGTGAGAGCTCTTAGAAGGCAGGGATGTTGTCCTAGCACAGGGCTGGTGAAAATCATAGCCCTGCAAAAATCTGTTAAATAAATGGGGGAATTGATAAATGAACAAATGTGTGAATGAAATCTACTTCTCCGATAAAGAACTCATCAAGGAAACAAGCCCTCCTCGGGAGTGGGAGTAAGTCCATTACAGGTATGTTGGTGGCTGCTGTGCAAATGTGCCACCTGGATTTCTGTAGGTGGACATTGAGCTGCAAGTGGTCATTAGCTGACAGGCTCCATCTGTTGTGCTGGACCTGCCTTGGTTTTCAGTCTCCTTGGGCAGCCAGGCAGTGGCTGAGCAAACAACCATGGGGATACAGCGTCCGGCCAATCCCGTCCAAGGCAGGGCTCCTCTGATGGGCCTCGGACCTCCCCATACTGAAACTGTGTCGGTCCACTTCCCAAATCCCCTCTGCCCTGTCTGTTATCTTCCATTCCAGGGGGGTTGCCCCCAGGAAACTGCCTGGGCTCCTAACTTTTCTGACCATCTGCTTCCCAGAGGACCAAACTAATAACATGTTCTTACCCATCGATACAGCAGAGATTCCAAACTATTCAGGAAGTTTTGAAAAATTGAAATATTTGACAACACATAGAAATTGGAAGAACAGAAGCTCAGCAGTCTCCAGGGAGCCAGCAGTGCGCTCCGGCCATGGGCACTGGCCACACGCCCACCGCCTGCAGCCCTCAGTGTGCAGGTAATTCCATAAAACAAGACTGGGAGCATGTCGGAGCTGTGCTGAATTTCTGCCCTTGGCGATAAGGGAAATTTACAAGCTCTGGGAAGGATGGATATAGCAACCCTTTGGTCCAACCTGTCACAATACCAAATTCACCATTTTTGCCTTCAAAGTGCGCTCCTTGGATTCATGTGTTGGCCTCTCTGATGAGTTGGGGAAACTCTACACCCTTGCTGAGAGCCTAAGAAAGAGAATGACCTAGAACTGGTGGAAGTGAGGAACAATACAGAAGGGAAGGGTCAGGAGACCCTCCTGGCCAATGGAGTTGAGTTAACATCCTTTGTGAGCACTTTCCCTGAGCACAGTGACCAGGCACAGACATGGCGGTGGACACAAGGTCAGGTCAAGGTCAGTGCTGTGTCTTGTTTGCTCTTCTAACCCCGGATGAAAGTGTTTCACTTGAATACCATTTTGGAAGGTCAGATAATCTCAGAACAAATGGAAGCCGTCTCCTTGTCCAGAGTCTGGCCAAGCTGGTGTGTCCTTTGTCTCAACTCTACAGAGTTCCTCGTGTCTGGAAACTTTCAAAATTCGATTATTTGACTGAGGCCTTTATCACAGCCAGTGATGAGCATTAAGGAAGAAATTTAAGTTGAGAAAAAATGAAAGCCCTTCTTTTGCTAATGAGAGACATCTGTTTCTTCCCTTCTTTTTTTTTTTTTCCTTGTAAATGTGCATTTGCTTAATAGGCACTTTTTTTTTTTTTAATGCCAAGCAAGGGTGCCATGACTTTGAGAAATTTATCAGCGTCACAGCCATTTTTTGTCATGAAATGTGCATTTAGTAAACTGCTGCTGTTCACTAGAAGGAGGAAGATTAGAAAGAAGGAACAGGTTTAGCAGAAAAGGGAGAAATTAAGGGCTTAGAAAGAGATGTCTCTGTGATAGGAAGAATGGCGTCCCCCTGAAGATGGCCACACACTAATCCCCAAAACCTGTGAATTTGGTACCTTCCATGAGAAACGGGACTTGGCAGATGTGATTAAACTAAGAATCTTGAGAGGAGGTGATTGCCCTGGTTTGTCCAGGTGGCCCAACATAATCATACAAGTCATTGTTACAGGGAGACAGGGGCCAGATGCCTGAGTCAGAGCAGATGGGACGATGGAGGCAGAACAAGAGCCAACGTCGCCAGCCTCCAGAAGCTGGAAAAGGCACAGAAATGGACTCTCCCTCAGAGCCTCTGGAAGGAAGCGGCCCTGCTGGCACCATGATTTTAGGCCTTTGGATGCCCAGCACAAGAAGGTGATAAATTAGGGGGTTCTGAAGCTGCTGCGTTTATGGTGGTTAATTCTAACGGCGATAGGACACGGATACGGCGCCTCAGCACGCGGCTCCCTGGATGCCACAGGGCACATTCAATGCCAGTGTGTCTCTGGGCACCAGGCCCAGTACAGCCACGGACAGCATTGCTGTGGAGCAGAATTATCAGAAAAAGAAAGCTCATTTTCGCACGGTGCCCCCGGGTCTAGGGCTGTCACAGTGCTTTACTCACAGTGCTCATTTCATCCTCACAACACATGTGAGGCAGGAGGTGTCATCATCCCCCAAATAACCAAACTCAGGCTTGAGACTCAGAGCCTGTGGCTCCAGGGTGCACAGCCTGCAGGAGAGAGAGACACAGGGATACAGCTTGTCTGGCTCCAGACGCCGTGAGGTTAACCACCACCCTGGACAGCCTGTTCTAGAAGACTCGGTTTTGAGTAGAAAAGGTAGGCCAGTAGAATCAAAAGGTCCATTTCAGTGAATAAAATGTCCGAGTTATGGGGACCATACAAAAAGTGTCCATTACGCATTGTCAACATCTGCTCTGAACTTGCATTAAGGCTTGGTAATATCCAAGAAGATGCTTTTGGGAGAAAGACAAGCAGAACCATTTGTTCTTGCAGTTATTGTTATCATTACTTATATACAGATAATATGCCGTTTAAAAAAATGCTTCCATCTTAGTTTTACTTAAATATCCATGACCCTCTTTATTTCCTGGCCCAGCAAGCCCTTTCATCTCAGACACAACAAAGGTACTATTCATCCTGAATGAGGTTTGTTGTTCACAGATTCTGCATAAATACTGGATTCCAAATTCATGGAGGAGGTTAGGCAAACACGCCACCTTCCCTCGTCACCCCTCTGCTGATCTTACAAATAACTAAGCACATTTGCTGGATGTCATCCTTTGAGTTTTCAAAGGGAAGTAACATCCTATCAGACAGAGCTTTGTTCTCAGCTTCACAAGAAGAGTCGTTTCCTACTTGCGCTACCCCAATTCTGAAGCAGGCATGAACTCTGGGAAATTTGGTTTTACAAGCCATCTGTGCTGTGGCTACCACAGCCCTCCCAATGCCTCACCATCATGGAAGCATCTGGGCTAAATAAACAGGCACTGGGAGTTTGGGATAATTTCTTTCCACTCAGGATTAAGGGATATTGGCTTTCTGTTATTTTTATATAATCTGATTATCGTCTGTTTGACTCAGGTCAATTCAAATAATTACATAAAGATGATTAATTAACGCCTACCCGGTGCCTAGCTTCGTGTTTGGAGGTGGGATACAGGGATGAGGCTCGTGCTCTCTCCCCCCACCCATCACAGTCCGGTGAGCAGATGACCATGTGTTGGGGGGAGGCCCCTCAAACTTGCAAAATCCACTCTGTTTGGGATTATCCCTGTCTTTTCACTTCACTGGGATAAACTTCCCTGAAGTTGTTCTATATTTCTAGTAATTTCTCCTTGGAGGCTCCATTGGGTAAGAGTGAATGTCTAGCAAACCAGCCAGCCTTAATGTGACAGCATGTCTGCATATCACAATAGGCTGTCAAACACCAGGACCATGGCCACTGGCTTCTCCTTGACCACTTGTCATCGCTCATAATTAATTACAGCTCTTAAAACCAAGGCATCCATTATAGAGATAATAAGTAATAAAAGCCTTTTGTGTTGGATTCCTATTTATTTTATTGAAAATTTCCTTCCCTTCCCTTTCACCAGAGAGCTCCTGGAATGGGTCTTTGTGTGCAAATCCTAATTATCCTTCTCAGATCTTGCAAGCCTCTTTCCCCTCCTGCTCCAGGAAAAAATGCTCATTTCCTGTTTATTGTCTATGATTCCAACACAAAAGGAGCCCATTAGGTGAATGATGACCTTGGCAGGGGATGACATTAATTACCACTGGGATACATGCCAGAGTGCCCTCAGGGGCCATCAAAAATACAGTTGTTTTAATTTCAAGTGCAAAGTTGTGCCTGAGAAGTGAGAAGAAGAAAAAAGGTGGCCACTGTCAGTCATGCAGCCGGAACAGGACCAGCTCTGGGGAATGGCTGTCTTAGGGTGTCCGCGAAGGACTGAGAGCCTCGTCCCAACTTTCTTGTGAACTGTGGTCTCCATGCAACAGCAAACCAATGTGAAGGTGGTTCCTCTTGAAAGGTCACTGTTTCTGACCTTGAAGTGAACCACTAAGACTGCGAAATACAATAAAACATAATGGATTTAAGTGAATGTCAAATATGCATGAAATGGGGCCCTGGACAAACCCGAGCGCTTCCACAGTAGTGCTGGGGGACCATGCAAACTATGTCTTAGAGTTTCATGATCTGTAATAAAATATTGACGATTCTGAAAAGTCCTGCAATAAAAGAGCCTGTTTAAATTTGCCTGATTCTTCATTCATTCATCCACTTCTTCCTCAAATATTTGCTCACCATATATACAGAGGAAAAAAATGTATACACGTTTTTAAGAAAAGAAAAAACTGGATTAAAATTGTAATACTCAATAGATACCGATAACAATAGACAAATACAAGTCATGTGTATACTTTTCTTAGCACCCACAGTACACACACACACACACACACACACACACACACAAGGTCAGACAATTAAGTTCTCGAACTTGTTGCAACGATGTTGCTAACCTTTTTTGATATCAGAGGGATTATTCATTATGAGTTTGTACCAACTGGACAAACAGTTAATCAAGTTTACTATTTGGAAGTGCTGAAAAGGCTGCGTGAAAAAGTTAGACGACCTGAACTTTCCGCCAACAATTCATGGCTCTTGCATCACGACAATGCACCAGCTCACAGGGCACTGTCTGTGAGGGAGTTTTTAGCCAGGAAACAAATAACTGTATTGGAACACCCTCTCTACTCACCTGATCTGGCCCCCAAATGACTTCTTTCTTTACCCAAAGATAAAGGAAATATTGAAAGGAAGACATTTTGATGACATTCAGGACATCAAGGGTAATACGATGACAGCTCTGATGGCCATTCCAGAAAAAGTTCCAAAATTGCTTTGAAGGGTGGACTAGGCGCTGGCGTGGGTGCATAGCTTCCCAGGGGGAGTCCTTTGAAAGTGACTGTAGTGACATTCAGCAATGAGGTGTGTAGCACTTTTTCTAGCATGAGTTCATGAACTTAATTGTCTGACTGCGCGCGTGCGCGCGCGCGCGCGCGCGTGTGTGTGTGTGTGTGTGTGTGTGTGTGTGTGTGTGTGTAAAAGGAGGAGTCAAATCAGTTGAATACCTGAGCTTCTCATGCTTGTCTGAGCAGAAGTGTCACAACTTTGGGGTGGCCCCTATCACCAACGCTAACTCTAAACAGGAGGCCTTGCCTGCAAGTCCTGGGGGTAAATAGGGTTGGGTGGAGAGAGGACTGAACGCAGACATTCTTTCTGCAGAAATTATTAGAAGGCTTTTCATCCATGAACAACTTAATCACCTAAAGTGGACGAAAGAACCACTCTTACTAGTTGGAGAATACGAGACATTTTTTTCTAATAATTACCATTCCCGTAAATGAAGAAAAAATTTGAAAAAAATATATAGCAATAAAAACTTGGAACCAAAAATGACAAATTTAAATTATTTAAAAAGAATCATTCTCTGGCAATATCTCTGGACACTAACAACCTTTTCAATCATTGTTTTCCATCTTTGAGATCTGAAAAAAGAATGTGTCTGCATCCCATTCTGGCCCTTTAATGACCATGCCCTTTGTAGGATGAAATCCTAATTTTCAACGTCTCCACCATAGTGGGGTACTCTGTTAACTTCAAAATGGCACCAGAATGAATCCTTCCTTCTGCCTTCCTGCGTCTTCTCTCTCATTCATCCCTTGGGGACATATGTTGTTAATCCTTCAGGGGTGACTTAGTGGGGTGTAGAATACAAAATATTTGGGCTCTAGGCGCTGGAACATTTCTTTTCCTGGTGCTGTCCTCTCTAGAGAAAACCAATAACAAGTGTGTCCTTAGAACGTCCAGTTCTAGAGGACTATTCAGAGAGGCTGACCGAGTGGACAGCAGCCCAGCTGTCCTGCCCCAGGAGAAGTACATGTACCCACTCCATGCTCGACCGTTGAGGCTGAACAGAAAGTCGTAACCGGTCCCGGCTGCACTGTGTAAGCACATAGGTGCGTCTTTACGGGTTTCTCATGAATGATTTCAACTTCAACAGGGCACCCATTCATGGGGAGAGTGGGATGGGTGCTCAGTAAGCGCGACTGAGTTATAGCACCTGGTCCATTCCATGGTGTGATCGGAGATGAATTCCCAGGCACACCCACGGCGTGTACCGAGGGACGATGCTTCGGTCATAAGCTTGGGAAACTCCTTCAACGCTCTAACTATTCCTAGATCTTGTCCATTGGGGAATCAGGAAAGTGTGGGTAGCAGAGAAGCGGCCAAATCCCTGTCCTGGCATTAAGAAATCCCCTGCAAAGGGTGCCTGTTCCGTTAGGAGGAGAGTTTCACTCGTGGGCCTCTCCTGGAGGGGCTGCCTCGTACAGCAGTTCTGGTTGTTCACTGAGTAGAAGCATCCAGGTGAGGCGGCACATGGGGGCTGAGATTTGGTCCTCGTTCCATGTGATGACGAAAGGAGGTTTCCTGTTCCTCCTACCCGTCCTATTGAGAAGCGGGGTCTACGTGTCCTGGTCACAAGTCGAGGCTGACTCTGGCTCTTGGACCCGGAGTCATCGTGGGAATGACTGTAGCACCTTCCTGGCCTAGGCATCTTCAGGCACCATCATAGCTTTTTCCTGTGACCCAATGGGCAGAGGCAAAAACCAGAGCGTGTTTAAAATGCACATGACCCCTCTTGAATTTGCATTGATTGGAGGGATTCAGGGCCAATCTAATAATGATTAATCCCTGGGTCTCAAAATGCTAGCATCTCGTAATGATGGATGACCCCAAAGGGGTAAAATTTGCATTTTCTGTACAGAATCAACTCAGCAGGGAAGTACAAGACAGCACTGGACATGTGGCGAAGCAGAAACTACTTTTTACCTTGACATTTCCAGTGATGACCATGTTCTGTGATCCCCTCTGTCTTTTTTCTATGTCTTACCATTTCTATTACTGTTTTACTATATTCCTATTAGCTGCCACTCAGTTCATGTAAAATGATACATACTCTGCAAGATAGTCAATTTCTGGTATAATTTGAAAGCTTAACTGCTAAATGAACAGTTTTTCTATTGACAAGCTATCAAGAGCGACATTATAGGAAATATTTCTTTGTTGCATTTTTTAAAATGTACTCTTTAGTTGTTTGCGTCTTTTATAAAAAGATTAGGAGAGACAAAGAAAAGGTAACAAAGCAGGGAACATTTACCATTAGCTGTAGATAATTCACCTTTGTGAATTACACAGTAGACATTTTACATTTTACATTCAGTATTTGATTTTCCTAAAGACATGCATTGTCTCACTCCATCAACTTTACTCTTTCCCTAATGCCATACCCTTAACTTAATTTTTTTTCTAAGAATTACCTTTTGTATTTTACTAGAAAGCCAAAGTTTTGTCTTAATTTTACAGCGATTGCACACTTGGAGATGAAAAACATACAGTAACTAAGAGGAGTTAATAAAATCACACAGAAAGCAGACCTGTTGTCGCCAATCTGGAGGACATGGGGCACGTGGAAAAAGGAGCCATGCTGAGAACGCAGGGGCCTCCAGAGTTACCTATGTTTGTGAGGTCACTCACTTGCGTGGTGTTTGCAAGTACCCTCACACCGGGACTGGGCAACTGACCAACCATCTGGTTGTTCGGGTGAAACCTCACACTCTTCATATGGTTCATATTTTCAGTGTCGAAGACATTTTCCAGCCCGGCTCGCTTTTCTGGTTTTTAGAAGCAGCAAGAAACGATACAATCAGATGGTCTTCTGAAAACTGCAGTGGTGGGTCTCTCTCTAACCATCGTTGCTTGTGGTTTGTAATCCCAGAACTGGTTTCTGAATTTCAGCTTCGGCATTTCATGCACCCCTTCAGTGTTTCTCTGAAGTTCTCATGCAATAAATGAACGGCTCTTTTTTTATATTTTTACAACTATAGCTAGGATCTTTAAGTTCTGCTTTGGGTTTCTTTGTTCTGGACTTTTAATAAAGTTCCATTTTCTCATTCTTTGGGAGTCTGTTCCTGGAAACAATCACTTCAGTTTCTGGAAAATGTTTTCCATTCATAAGCGTGCTCGGAGATGCCATCATATACCTTAGGGAGAGGACCCTTCCAACCACATCCTCCTCTGGTTTCAAGAAGTGGGTAGGGGAGGTAGGGGTCCCAATGCCATGGCTGATGGGCATTGAGATGGGTTGGGGCCCATTGCTTCTACAGCCAGAACCGCTGGTGTTTGCCTCAGGATATTTGGTTCGTATGCGGATGAAGACAGGATTTACCTCTTCATCCCGACCCTCGGGAACTAAATATCACTTTGTGTTCACAACTGTTAGTATCCACACTGCACCTTCTTTCTGGTTTTCCAACCAGGCTTTGAACGCATGGAGAATCTGTCTGATGTCTTTGCACACCCCGGCCATGGGCCAAGTTGGATGGGGAAGGAAGTCACCTCTGGGTTAAAAACAAAGCAAAACAAAACAAGAAGCCCGAGAATGACAGCCAGGTGTGGAAAGCTGCAGCATCTGAACAAGCAAAGGATCGTCAGTTAGTATTAGATGAGTATATGGCCTCACTGTGGAAAACGGGTGATTCTTTTATTCAACTAAATGGCGTTATGGTCCCTTTGGGCACCACCTCTTTGTCTCCTCCCAAATGACTTCTGTGGTTTTAGTATCTGAAACAGAGATCAATGAAGATATGCTTGTGTGCGTGTGTACATGTGTGTGTGCAAGTCATGGGAACACTGGTTATGTTATTTATTTAAAAATATTTGGGGGCACCATGTTGGTCTGTGGAGCTACTCTTTAAACCTGGTTGTTCCCTTTTTACAGGACTTCCTACTGACATGCTTTAAATTTTTTTAAAAACAACAACATGGATGGACCTAGAGAACATAATGCTAAGTGAAATAAGTCAGACTCAGAAAGACAAATACTATATGATCTCGCTTATATGTGGAATCTAAAGAACAGAATAAATGAGCGAAGTAATCAGAAACAGTCTCAGAGACATAGAGGAAAAACTGAGGGTTGCTAGATGGGAGGGGGTGGGGATGAGGGGGAAGGTGAGGGGATTAGAAAGCACAATCGGTAACCACAAGACGGCCATGGGGATACGAAAGACAGTTTGGGGAATGTAATCAATAATGTACAGATTTTATAGGGTGTCAGATGGGCACTTGACGTATTTGAGAGACCACTTCATGGACAGTGTAGGTACCTGACCACTGCTTTGTACACCTGAAGCTGAATAATAATGAATGTCAACTATAATGTGTTTTATATATATATATCTAGCTATTACATTATTTTGTACACCTGAGACTAATTTAAAAACAAAAAACTCTTTCCTGGTCATTCTTTCTACCAGGTGCTGTCACTGTCTCAGCAGCTTCCTTTGGCAGGTCCCAGGCCATCGGATTTGGTCCTATGCAGCTCTTGCCGAGGAAAACAGGCTCTTCTCGAAGGAGGGAGGGGTCTTGTCACCCTGTGTCCAGCACACAGCTGTGCCTTGGCAACTGCTGCTCATTCAATACTTGTCTCGTGCAGAAGTAAAGCTATTGCCGTGAGCAGGTGGTAGGAGGAAATCGTTTGTAGGATCTGAAGGACTTCCGTTTCCCTGAAGTGCATGAACATAATGCGTAGACTCAGTGGGTCTGTTACTTCTTCCAAGAAGCTTCAGGAAAAGCCTCCTAATTGTGGGCAGTGTCATCTGGGAGTGCAAGGCTGCATGGCAGAGACATGTTTCATTTGCTCAGGAATCCTTATCCATTTACTCCAGGCAACTCTCCAGCCCTCTTTCTCTGCACAGGTCTTTGCTGACCGACCTTTAGGACATGGCCGGTCATGCATGGCCTGGGGTGTGCAGTGTGGCCACGACGCTGACAAAGCCTGCTCACATTCTGACCACCTGAGTTCGCACTGACTCTCTGCAGTATACCCTTGGTTACCTCCCTCCCCTGGAATTCTGTGTGTGGGCTCCGGCCTCCTCGGCCACCATTTGCATTCACTGTCATCTCCAAACCAAGAGAGGCCACCTGTGACTTCAGTGGTTGCTGCCTGACACACTGTCTGAGGTCTATTTGAGAGCGAAGGGCAGCCGTTCCTGCTCCTGTGTCCTCCACATCATTTCTTCCCGAGAGAAAGGACTCACATGACAAGGGGGAAGCCTCCACGCCATTGCACCTGCTGGAATAATCACCCGTCCATACAACTAACTATTCCGGAAAACAGACCCAAGTGACCCACAGCCCACTGCAGTGGTGAAACACTACGGGGCAGCAATCTGCGTGGCGAAAAGGCACACTCTTTTCGTATATTTTTTCCCTAACAAAATTCTAATGATTTATTTTCTTTAATTTTGCAACCTCCAGAAATCTGAATTACACGGAAGACTCCCAAATGCCCTCATGCCACCCCAAAGTCTTTGCCTCTGGAAACGTACAGTGAGCGTGTTGAGAGCTTTTACTTAAAAGGGAGTGCTAGTAATAAGTGTTTTCCACCGCTTAGTTCCCCAAAGTATGCCACTTTATTTACAGCCTACAAGGTATTTATTTGAAACATTTGAAAGTATAAAACCCTTCATAGGAATATCAGACTATTTCTATGACCTCCTTATAAATTCCAGTTTCCAAAACTGCATTTATTAAATACCCTAAATATGATTTCACGTTGCGGTTTGGATTATGCATAAGCTTCGTGTTTATTTTTCTTTGCGATTAAAGGTGACAGATGACAGTTATGAGAGGGTGTTATTTAAAATATCTTCTCTCTGCAGCTCATTCACTGCAGACTGACATCTCTAAGAAACTAAGAACATACAGGAAAAAGGGATGATTATGCAGACGCTGTGAGAAAGAGGCAGGAGAGACGTGCGGTTAGGAGGGGGCTGAGGGAGACGGTGCAGGGACAGGAAAGAAATGATCAGAAATACTGGACACATACAGAGCACCTTTGGCTCTGTCACGTGCGTCAGGCTAATCCTATGAAAGATGACAGGGAAATTGTGATTTTCATGTAGGGTCGGGGGAAAAGGAGAGAAAGTTAATATTTATTGCTGTGTTTTTATTACTGAGTTACTTTGGCTGCTCTGGAGTCCCTGATGTATCTCCCGTCTGGTTTAAGATCATGAGGTCCTGTCTGGGCCCGTGGGTCTGCTCTGGGCTTGGGGAACGCTGTGTGCGGCAGGGTAAAGGTGGGGGACATAGAATCTCTGGGGTGTGGTCCCACTTTAGTCACTCCTAGACTTGAGATCCTTACAGAAACGCTGTGGGAAACGATGAGTTAACTGAGGGAACTAGAAATAGCCAATGGTAATGGTTAACAGTGAAAATAACGCGGACTATTAGAGTGTTACATCATGGGAGGGTGCTGTGTTCCTAGGGTTAGATCTGATTTTCCCCATAGCTCACTTGTCTTCTACACAGCTCCTAGCAAATGGCCAGTAAATACTTTGCTGAGGAAATAAACACAAGTATGTGTATGTCTGTGTGCAGCCATATAGATAAGTAGATCCTCAGACTTTCCTGCTCCTATGGGATACAGAAATGTCCTCCGTGTGTGAGAGACAAGATGACACTGGCTACCATTACAAACAAACCCAGAACCACATAATGGCTCTAACATGACAAAAGAGTGTTTCTTGCTTCGATAAAACACAGTCAGTCATTCCTGATGGCCAGGTGACTGTCGTCTAAGGGGCGTGTGCTCAGCCATCTCTGACCTGTGGTGCTCACGCTCACTGTTGTCACGGCCGACAGAGGGACAAGCAGACCCGTTACACTCACATGCAAAGGGCCCTGACATGCCTGCCTAGGCTCCCAATGCGTTACTGACATCAAGATAAGCTGCACAGCCCTGACCTGAGGGCTGCTTCCAGTAACAACAGTGGGCTATGGAGGGGGCGACGCAGTATTTGGGGGACAACCCTCCATCTTGGCCACCATGTGGCATGTTTATTGAGCCCTGGGCCAGGGCCAGTCCTCTGGTTAAGTGCTGAGTGGTGTGTGTGTGTGTGTGTGTGTGTGTGTGTGTGTGTGTGTGTGTGTGTGTGAGAGAGAGAGAGATGCAATCGGATCCTTCTTTTTCCTGAAGCTTAAAAACATACAGTTAGCCTGGTAGTTTCCTTCCTAGGGTACAAAATTACTTCTTTTTCTTCTTCACTGAAATGGTCACAATCCACATTCAGTCTCTGAATATACAGAACGTTCATATACAGCAGTTGATTGTGTTTCTGATTTATAAATTTTTTTTGGTATGCATTATATTTTTTAAAAAACAAAATTTATTAAAGTAGTCATGCTAAATAGTATTTGGGGAGAGAAATTCTTGAGGATTTTGATGAAAACTTTTCCTTAAGATCCCCAACCAAATTCCAGGCAACTAACTGGTACTCAAGAGTTATGTTTATTAAATTGAGTGCATTTTAAATGTATACTATTGGTTGGGATTCTCAGGTATGTTGAGCAGATAAAGGGGGGGTCACAGGATTGGAAGGAAGTGGGGTGTGTTGGATGAGGCATGTGCAGAACAGGGCTGCCCTGGAACCTGGCACCTGACAGAGATCCCACTGCTGGAACCATCCAGAAAGGGAACTACATGGTACATGCAACAGAACAACGCTCTCCTGGTCTGCCCCAGTCCCAAAGGTGCTCCTCTCTGGGTCACGTGCCCCCCCTCGCGCCTTTGAGCACCACGGAAGTTCCGCTGACAATATCCATCATTAGTTCCAGGATACGAAATGGAAGGACTGTTGGAAAAGAGTTGTACTGAGGCATCACAGGGAAAACAGAGCGGGAGCCTACACACCCTGCTCCTGTTTTCTGTTCTCAACTCAGAGCACCAGAGGTCCCCTCAGGGTGAGCTCTGTTTGCATAAGAAGTGTCACCTCTACCACCGTGCAGAACTGGCCTAAGGAATTTGCTACTTAGTTATTTAGGATTAGCTTTGCCCATCATCATGCAAAGGAGCTCCAACACCACAGTATTAGTTCATAGGAAGAAAGCAACTAATTTGCCTGTACCACTGATTCGCAATCCGTTGTTTTTCTTCATGAATCAAAGTGGAAGCCCATCAGGTTAAGGCAATTACTAGTACGAGGGAAAGGTTTTGGTTTCATGTACTAAAAACATGATCGTTTTAAATGTAATAAAAACAAAACCTGAGTGAAGCCTCTGTTTTTCTGCTCTTTTGGAAATTCCAGTTTCAGTAGAAAGGCCCGTGGTGCAAACAAGAGCCTAGGGATATAGGAGCATTTCATGCTTAATCCTTCCCAAGTTTCTTTGGCACATTTAGCTGGATGTGTGAGCTGGGAAATGTATCTGATTGTATTGCATAGGTTTGGATTATGTAAGAAACACCAAAGGCCTGAGAAACTTTCACGCGTCACGTTCCCAGATTAGAATCAGTTTACCTCGGTATCTGCTTTCCTGCTTCGATGAGAAACCAAGTCCCCAACGCTTACTTAAAAATACGTCCTCTGTGGACTCCTCCTGCCAGGTAAACTGTTTATGTATTTTAAGCTCGTTATCATTCTCAGGGATCTCATCCCACTTCACCTACCCTGGGGGATAGAATGCTCCTTCTTGATACCACCTCACTCTTGTCAGATGGCCATATCAATAAATCAGCAAACAAGTTCTGGCGAGAATGTGGAGAGAAGGGAACCCTCGTGCAGTGTTGTTGGGATTGCAAATGGGTGCAGCCACTGTGGAAAACAGTATGGAGTTTCCTCAAAACATTAAAAAAGCGACTGCTTTATGACCCACAATTCTCCTTCTGGGTATTTATCCAAAAAAAAATCTAAAACACTAATTAGAAAAGATATATGCACCCCTATGTTTACTGCAACCTTATTTGTAATACATAGCCAAAAAGATATGGAAGCAACCTAGATGTCCATTGATAGACGACTGAATAAAGAAGTCGTAGTTGTATATAATGGAGTATTACTCTGGCACAAAAAAGGATGAAATCTTGCCATCTGCAACAACATGGATGGAACTGGAGGGTATAATACTAAGTGAAATAAGGCAGATACAGAAAGACAAATGCCATATGATCTCATTTATATGTGGAATCTAAAAAATAAAATAAATGAATGAAAAAATAGAAACCAACTCACAGACACAGAGAAAAAAATTAATGGATGCCAGATGGGATGGGTGGGGGATAGGGGAAAAAAGTGAAGGGATTAAGAAATACAAATTGCCAGTTACAAAAAATAGTATCGCACAGGGAATATAGTCAATATATGAGAATAACTATGTATGGAGTCAGATGGGGACTAGATTCATTCGGGGGTCACTTTGTAAGTTCTATAAATGTCTAATCACTATGCTGTACACCTGAGACTAATATAATATTGTATGTCAAGTGTAATTGAAAAATATTTAATAAATATAAATACATAATACAAGACTGTTCCTCCTCATTCAATCTCTCTCCAGATTTGAACTGAACCTGGTCCTTCCTTTCCTTCTGCGATGCTTTACCACCACCTGGACCCTGGGCAGCTATGACGGTTCCTCCCTGCTCCTCTGACTTCAACTATCGTTCATTTGCTCTCATTCATCCTCTGCTCACCACCAACTTAATTCTCCTCTACAGAGCAGACACACGTGGGACGCCTACTTGTTATTTACTCGCGTAAAATAACTAGTGTGCAAAGCAGAAGAATGAATATGAAAACAATGATAGATGTCATTTCTTTGAAACCACACTGAATGCAGTGTAAAACTGGATAGGAAAAAATATTTTGGCCAATTAGCTACACCTAGAGAGGACCATAAATGTTTTTAAAATCAAAAGTAGGCAGATGGCATCTTTATTCAGATGGGTTCACAAAGTTCTATTTCTCGCCCCTTTAAAGAAAGTGAAGTTGAGAACAATCGGAGTTGGGAGGGGTCTGTGTTGAAAATGGCACGAGGTCTCGGATCAGCGCCTGTGTCCCTGTTAGGAGAAAAGCTTTCACTCTTGCTGGACTGTTCCCAGGAGGCAGGGCCTGAGAAAGGCCTTGGGCACATGTCACTTTTCTGGAAGGTGGTTTCAGGAAGTAGAAGTCAGGGAAGGAAGAAAGGACTAATCAGAGACGACTGCCTGAGTTGGTTACTGCAGTGGACGCTGGGGTCAGTCCCAGGGGGACCCCAGGAAAAGCCCTAGAATGGTGCCCGTGGGAAACAAGGGGCTGGAATCCGTTTTTAACGACTTCCTCTTGGCTGGGTCTTACTCCTGGGACATTAACTCCTCGCAGACCCACATGTCTGTCTTAAAACCAAATGTGAAAAGCGGTTTCAAAGTTTAGCGTTGTTTGATTCAAACAGTGAATCAAAGAGAAGACGTTTTCTGTCTCTCAATTCCTGGAAAACGGTGCTTCTCCCAAGAAACCCTCCTAACAGTCCACATTCTGTTTTAAGAACCCTGGCTTTAGTTTCAAACACATTATAAAGGAAAGGTTGCGAACCTTCTCTGAGGATGAAGTAAATGCTTCCCTCTGAGCTGGTGTGACAGCCAAACGGAAAGGTATTTACATAACCGTCAAAGAATTGCAGCGCCCCTTAGTGGGACACCAGACACTTTGCGCCCGCTCAGAACCATCCCTGACGTTTTGGTTCATCTCCCCTGCAGCCGTTGGAACAAGGATCACAGGCCATCCATTCCAAAGACGCACCCCAAACTCCGACTATGGTACCCAGCGTTTCCAATTCACTTTCCTAGATATGAAACCAAGGGAAAGGGTTTACCAAAATGTTACTGCATGAGGCTCATGCCACTTGAAATCAAACGAACATATGTGGTGCTGAATTAAGCCATGCAAATTCTCCCTGCAGCTTTCTGCCCGTCCAACGAGCGTGAGTCCTCCGGACGCTGCGCATTTCTCTATAATATCTGTAACCATTTGATCATACGGACAGTGCTGAGGGGGGTGCTGTGCCAGTGAATGAAGTCAGGATTATCCAAACCAGTGACAGAAACAAATTCGTTCTTATGTGTTTGGCAAACCTTGCGATCTGATAGAATTAAATGCCTTGTCTCATCTGGAATCCATGATAATGCTAAAGGATGAATTATTTGCAAGAAGACAACATAAAAGTTGTATCGCTTTGTCGGGAGAAAATAAATTACATAAAAGCACCTGGAAGGAGGTAACTAAATGGCTTAGCCGCCATGCAGAAGTGACAAAACATGTAAAATCAAAAGTATTGCTTTCCCGAAGCAGTTCCCTTAGGAACCCACCAGATTCAAATCTTTGATAGGCTTTGCACGCTGCTTAAAGGAAAACAAAGTCAGGATTAATCACGTAATTTTTAGCTTAGGGTTGAGCTGATGAGTGTAATTTCCCAATTTATTTTCTGGAAACAAGATTTGCATAGATGAATACATGTGGCGTGGCCTCCTTGATATTGTCTTTAGAGTTATTTATACGGAGATAATAAGGGACTCGTCACTCACTCGGAACACACCCTTTAGTCTCGGTGCTAACAGCCCTGCTTTCTGGTGACGGTGGTGGCACAAGTGTCAACTGTTAGACTGAGGGTGGGGAGAATTTTAGAGTAGAAGGAGAGTCTCATTGCTGGCTTTGTATGAATTCTGGTAACATGGAGTGTTTCTGAGAAACAACAATTATTTAGGTTTACTCTTACAACATCAGGAAAGACGCTTCCTCACGACTGCCGTACCACAGTGTGTTGTAAATGGGGGAGGTGACATGCGTGAGAAGCATGTCTACCCTTCTGCATTCACAGCAGACATTGATAATCAATCGTGACACTTTGACACTAAGCTTTGCTCTCTGAATCCCTCTCGTCACATTACCTAAGACAATCCCCACCGATGGGGAGAGGGTGCACAGGACCCCAATTTGCCATCTCAGCTCTAGAGAATTCTGCAGACATCAAGTGCTCTGCTCATGTGCCATTGGGTGTGAAATGTGTATCATTTGCCCAATAATTAAGAAACTTACTAAGAGTGACAATGACAATGCATTTCCTTTCATATAAACTCCTTTTTTAGTACAAATGTAGCACATGCTCACTAGAGAACACTTGAAAAGGCATCAAAATTTAAAGAGAAAATAACTGTTGTTTCTAATCCCACCACCAAGATAAAAACACAAATGCCATCTTGAAATAATTTTTTGAGATGTCTTAGAATTCAGATAAAGACAGTAATAATATTATGCAAACGAGTCCCTGTAGCCCGAATATTGCACATTTCTTCCAAACTCAGTGGTGACTTAGAAGGCTACTTGTAAATGACTCAAGTAATAAAGTTTTATTGGAACACAGCTATTCTCACCGGCTTCCTGTCTGTGATGGTTTTCACATTCCAAGAGCAAAGTTGATCAGGTTTAGCAGAGGCCATCTGGCCTAAACGTCTAAATATTTATTTAGTATCTGGCCTTATAGAGAAATATCTATCTATCTATCTATCTATCTATCTATCTATCTATCTACCTACCTTTTCTAGAGGTTTAGTCTTTCTTTCCACATCTCTTCTTAGACACACAATTCCCAGTACCTTGTGGGTCACATGCAGTATATTTATAATAGCCATTTTAATAACCTTGTTCTATTTCCGTCATCTGTGTCATTCCTCTGTCTACTACTATTGCTCTAGTTTCTCCTCCTCACGGATCATATGTTCCCATGTCTTTGTGTCATGAGAGACACGTGGGTGTGGCCAATTGTCAGCCGACCATGAACGCGTAAATGACAACAGTGCACATCAGATGAAGCACAGATCAGTTGTCCCAGGTGAGCTCGGCCCAGATCACCAGCCCACAGACTGCTGAGCAAGCTGATGATGGTCTTTTACGCAACGTAGGGTTCGGTTGGTTATCAAAAGCTAATTGACACATCTAGTACATAGTCAAGGAAACAGGGACTTAATCTCTCAGAATATCTCATAGCTTTAAGAGAAAGTTTATACACACAGAAAGTGGTATAGCTTTTTACATATCTAACTCCCTGCATGCCAGCTAAAGAAACACAATTCTTCCTGTTAAGACTGCCATGGAGTTGTCTGGTTATTAATAAATATTGCCTTATTAATATTCTGAGTATAGATATTCCTAGCCGGAAAAAACCTACAGTATCATCTACTCCAGAGTCCTGAATGTAGACCCGAGCCACGAGGCTGTGTGTGTGGGTAGGGGCTCTTCTCTGATGGCTGAGGAAGGCTTGGCCCCCACAGTACCATGAGAAGTCAAGTTCACACACCTGCTTGGGGGCTTGTATTGGTGTTGGAGGCAGTGCTGCTTCTGTAGGCACAGTGGCTTAGGGAGACTGGGGGAAACCTGAGACAAACAGCAGTGGTGGTGATTGTGACAGTGGTGGGAACGTGGCTTACGGTGATGGTGACAGTAGACATCATGGTGGCAGTGACTGCCTGTGTTCATTCAAGCCCTGGCCTTGAGAGTAAATAATAGTGTAAATCTATCAGGAGCAACAAGAGGGGTGTTATGGGACCCCCACAGCCATGGGAAGAGCCATGTGGACGTCTCCAGAGCTGCAGGGACAGCGGCCCATTCCCTTCCGCTCCTTGGATGTCACGACAAAATGTCCACGTCCCACCTCACTGCCAGAAACACTTCTGTGCTTCTATTCAAGCAAAAAAAGAGGAACAAAGGAAAAACGAAAGCTTTTGGTTACAGGAAAATAAGCATATTTCTTCACTAATATCCTCACTTGGTTTTCACAACTTATCTAGTTTTGCCTTAACATCAGATACTCTCTGTCTTAATTTTGCTTTCTTTAGTCGTAAATGTCATCTCCTTTTTTTTTTTTTTAAGGAGAAAGAATTTTTATTTTAATGAAGCACAAAGATGAGCAGAAGAAAATTACAAAAGCCAATCATTTTAGGAAAACAAAAAGTAGAAAATGTAAATAAGAATAAATAAGGAATAACTGACATTTTGTCCACAGCCATGATTTCCACACGTGCTGTATGGGTGTGAGTGTGTGTGTGTGTGCAAACTAAGTTCACATTTTTGCTCATCAGTTTTCCTGTAAATAGTCAGAAAACGGTTACATTTCTCATTAAAACTTTCCACAACAGAAGATGGACATCAAAAACCCAAGCAGCGAAAATGATCGTACATCAGCATTTTTGTTAAAAAGATATCATTAAGGAAGAAAAAAAAAAAAGGAAGTTCCAGAAACAGGCTCACAATTTAATTGATAAAAAATTGCAGCCACCTGCTTTCGCATTTCCAAGGAAAAGGATTTTATATGTGTGATGAATTAATTTCTTTGGGGGAACAACAACTGCAGTCTTACTCGTTTAGGCTTTGATCAAAACGTGCTCCAGCCGGACCCCTGGGCTTGTTATTATGTGAACAGCAGGTGGACATCTAGGGCCGGCCAGGAGTCACGGGCAAAAGACACCCAGCTGAAACCGTTTAAAATGACAAGACACACTTCAGATTCAGAGGAGCCAAAGAATTCAATAGACTAATGGATTATCGATTTCAATAGAGGAGACATATTTGAAAGGTGTGGGTTTGGCCGGTAAAAGATTCCAAAATGGCTGGTAAAACTGAGAATAGCACTGAGATGACGCGTACTTTTCAAAATGGCTTCAGTGGGGTGCACTTCAGCTCAGGCATGGAAGACGTTAGCAGGCCCGGGTCTGTAAGACATCGGTGCATCATACGTATTTGGGCCCAATACCCACAGAGCAGAGAAATGCAGTATGTTCCTTCATGTTTTCATGTCAGAATTGGTTTGGAATTGTGCCTTTTGTATGTGTGACCGTCGTATCAGAACTGTTACTTGAAACCAAAATTATTTCACAATTTAAGGCATCATTATTGTAACTCTTCAATCCTAGTGATTTTGTATGGAAAATATGACCAAAATATTGAAACCTTTTGTTCTTGAATGGCATAGAGTTGGAGCACTCTTCGTTATCCCTTATTTATAATTAGTTACATTTTCTACTTTTCTTTTTCCTCCGATGATTGCCTATTGTGATTTTAAATACGTTTTCACATTCAGTATTTTGCAAAGGAGTGTGCAGCTGCTATGGAACCGCATGGTTCACATTTTCCCCTTCCAGAAAGCTGCTGCCAGTGGCCTGGGGGCCTGGGGCAGCCAGGTCCCCCCAGGGGGAGACTTGTGTCAGGCGGTCTCATCACAGGAGCTGCTCCCTCCACTGGCCATGCTTCTCCAGTGCTGCACGCAGCCTGGGGATCTATCTGAGTAATCTTCCTTCCTTCGAGCTTTCCTCTTGCATATGTCAGACCTGCATCGTGGGACAGCATCCCCTTCCCATTCGGGACCCCTTTCCATCATCCCCCAATGTCGTGTGCTTCTTACTGTACTATGGCACCTATTTCCCAGAGGAAGTGACACAGAGACTGACCGCATTCATGTGAAAAGGAGACACGGAGCCTTGCTGTCTAGAACCGCTGAGGTCTCATATCTATCTTCTTTGTTGTCATTCGGTCTGAAGGAAAAAGCAATGGACTTCATTGCAGTGGCCATTGATACCCATCTCCCTGGGACCGTCACTCGCTTGGTCTCACATTCTCTTATTTCCACAAAAGTCCAGAAAACATGAATTGCTTCTGAGAAACTCTGCAATTGAAGGATGTGTTTGTCGCCGAAATACCCGGTGGAGAGTGTGATCCCTTGGTCAGCGATAAACCCACTCCGATAAGTTCACCCAGTGTCTACCTTGGATGCCCATGGTACAGAGACGTGTTCCCTACAATGTAGGACCGTCACAAGTATGGATTTCGTGCACGTACTCGTGAGGATGACACACCTGGCTCTGAGGCAGCTGCCTGGGACTTTGCAGTAACAAGTCACAGGGAAAAAGCAACAGGAAGTGGAAAGCAGAATGAAAGGAGGGAGAGAGTCTGGGTTCCTGATAATATCATGGAGCTGCGAAATCAACCCTGAGAAGAACCCCCACTGATATGAAGGCAAGAGGAAACACCTGATGTTACAAGTCTCCGTGTTAATTCCAGCTGAACATGACCTGGAAGATGTACCTTCTCTTCTGTATGTTGTGTGCTTTTTCTGTAACATTATTCTCGCCCTGTGACTGGAACCTAAACAAAAAAACGGTCAGGGAATTGGGGCTTCCCACTTTCTACTGCCCATCAGTGCTCTTCCTCTGACCTTCCGTATCTCCTCACTTTCATCCTCAATGGACCATCATATAGAACAGAAATTACATATTTATTTGTTGTTATTGAACAGTTTCATAGTTCTTATCCTTACATATATAAATAGATAAGTGGAATATTTTGTATTTCTCTAAGCCTACTGTGCTAATTTAATTTGCTCTTTACTCATGAGACCTGTCTATTCCTCTCTCATAGTTAATGATCCTAGAAGAACAGGGAAAATATAGATTTTTGTGTGTCATCACTAAGTATTCCATCCAGACACTTTCTTGCAAAAATCACAGGCACTGTTACCACCAGCCACATATACGATGAATTACCAAGTTAAACATCACAGGAATTTTACACCAAGCTCTGGAGACTGACTTCCTTTGTTTCCCCAAACCAGACACACAGTGGATTTTATCAAATGTTTACTTAATTTTAGGTCAATACATGAATTTGTCTTCACTGAACCACTTATTGGAGGAAAATGCCAAAGCTCCACGCTGAGCTTCACTAGTGAAATGTGCAAGTAATTGTTTAATGACATGCGATGTCATCAGGCAATTTAGTCAAAAGATTGGAGGTGGGGTGGCAACATTATAATCCCAGAAATTAGCTGCTTTGAAAAACAGAGCATCCCTATTTTAAAAATATGTCAGCAATTTGGGAAGGTGAATGTGAATTCCTTTTTTGGTTATGGATATCGAAAAAGTGAAAATACGGAAGGAG
This sequence comes from Rhinolophus hipposideros, assembly GCF_964194185.1. Taxonomy (NCBI): domain Eukaryota; kingdom Metazoa; phylum Chordata; class Mammalia; order Chiroptera; family Rhinolophidae; genus Rhinolophus; species Rhinolophus hipposideros. The sequence goes on along the minus strand of NC_138070.1, from coordinate 2,434,251 downwards.
TCCAAGGTACTTAAGCTCCAGTAAAAATTTTCCTCCTGGAAATTATCCTAAACTTATAGCCCAATTTTCCTTGATACAACCTTTAAAACACTAGAGAGTTAAGTTAATGAGTCATAAAAATGTGTACATGAGACCGCAGTCCAGAACCTGTTGGAAACGGGAAGGACTGAGAGTGCAGTGGGGAAGCAGGCAGATCGTGGATGGGTCGCACAGGGTTTGAGACATGGGGACGTAGTCATGTGTCTATGTGTAACTAACCTCCCTCAGCCTCCAGTTCCCAATCTGTGAAGTGTGGCTACTTAATATGCCCCTGCTTTGGGGGAATGTCATGAAGATTGAACAAAGCAACATATAAGTCCTGAGTATAATGCCTGGCACAGAAGAAAGAAATGTTTTGTAACATAAATGCTGCTGTTGTTATTATATAAACAGGGAACAATGAAATAATCAGTGTTTATGAGATAAAAAAAACCACATTACAATGTCTGTGATAAAAATAGAGTAGCAGGGAGCATCATGGGTAAAATTATATTTTAGAATTGTCTTTACCTTATCTCACAACCTCCCTGTTTTGGTCTCCACAGATAGTCACTGCTGAATCGTGTGTGTGTGTGTGTGTGTGTGTGTGTGTGTGTGTGTGTGTGTGTGTGTTTCCAGAGTTATCCAGTGCACATCCCAGCATACACCACCATGGAAGCAGACCGTACCCTGAGTTCCGATCCTCTCTTTCTCTTGCTCAATTATATTTCTAAAGATGGTTGCAATCAGCACATACAGGCCTACTCCCACGGCCTTTTCTGAATCTTGCTCACCACCTTTTCCCCCAAGGACAGGGAAAGTCCCTTCCACCTTGACCCCACAGGTCATGCTTTCTCCTTCCTGCTAGTGACATGACGGTTTACGGGGACACTGACAGGTAAGGCATTTTGACGTTCAGATCAGCAGTCTCGACAGTTATTCTGGCTGGGCCCACAAAGACCAGATAAGGGTAGGCATCCGGCCTCCCGAGGTTCTAACAGAAAGAAAAATAATATTTTAAATCAAACTGTTGTGAAATCTCTGTTTGAAACGTGCTTCCTTTTGCAGAGCTGTGGGAAAGCCAATTACCTTCCTGAGCTCTCATGCTATTTACTAGAGCTAAAGTGATGATTTCCGAAAGGCGGTTGGAGAGACTGAATTTGCTGTATCCGGTGGGTTTTCTCAACTCCTCACCCTGTAACTTAGTCTCTTGTACGTATCTTATAGAGTCAGAGAATCACAAGTCTGGCCAATATCATCTGGCCTTCACATTCAAACTTTGCTGTAATAAAGAAAGTGTGAAGTCTATTTCAAACCAGCTCTTATATGTGTTCTGAACTCCCTTCACCCATCCACGGGGCAATTACAAGTGTGGATAGCGGGCAGTGGGGTGTCTGCGTTTGGACCTAACCGACCCAGGCTGAGTAGCACCTCTTTGCACATCACACCTACATGGCTGCTTTCTTCAATCCTCACGAGGCCTATTTTTGTGCACACCAGCAGTCTCCCTATTTTACAGTGAGGAGACTGAGGAAACAAATGTTTCTTAATGCATCTAAGGCCAAACAGCAGTAGGAGTGAAACCCGGGTCTCCCTTATTGTAGAATTGTCCCATTATATATATATATAACCTAATAATGCTTCCTGACAGGGGTGGATGGGGGCAGAATTCTCAGAAATGTCTCCTGTTTAACTGTTCTTCCCCATGTGTGGATCCTTTCTAAGCACAAAGTGGAGATTTAGGGCACATATTTTCAATTTCTAAAAAGAAGAGACACTGATGGGCCGTACTATGACCCACAGCAATTTTTAAAGAGAATAGAATGAAAATTCATATTGGAAATATGTGCGATTTCCAAGATTGCCGGAAACAAACTAGTGTGAAAGGAGCTAAAGAGGAAAAGATGGATTGAACACTTTTCAATTCTAACGGTATCAGCCAAAAAGAAGCAGCAGATGGTTCCAGGGCACCTCTAGCTATTTCCCTGCTTTGCATTAACAAACGCAACCCCTGAAAACACCAGGGTCTCCACTCATTCACTTATAAATGAATGCACCTGCTGAATCCACTCACAATATTATCAGGAGACTCGGACCTAAGAGAAGAGATACGAATGTACTCATCCTCATTCGTTAGGAAAAAGTTGGATAGGAAAATCCACACACAGAATTTTAGCACGCTTTGACACAGGGGCTCATGAAGACAGAGAAGCAATTCCAGGGCTTCCATGGCAGGAAAAGACAACAGAGCCAGTTTCCACTTAGTAAAAGCTTTTGCCTCTACTTCGCCCCAATCAAACTAGCCATGTACGCAGAGAAGAGCAGTAGAAAGTAAATGTTGGAGCTTGGCCAGGATTGGAATCCTAACTTGGGCACAAAAGATACCTGCTTGTTCAGAAGACTTGACGGCCAGATGTCTAGCACAACTGGGATTTCTGATCCTAGATCCAGACTCAGAAAAGTGGGAGGCAGACCCGGAGTCTGCTGAGATGGAGTTCCCACCATGCATAATGAACGGGGGCTCAGAAAAGAAACCAAGGTGAGATGGAAAACAAAAGAAGTTATTATTTTGGAAAACTCCCCCAAACCTGAGTCTATAAGATTCAAACCCACCCCAGCAGTGAGGTCTTGAAATGGCCCATGTTCCCGGTAGGCTTTTGTGGTACAGACGCTCCCAAGTCCCCAAAATAAGCTCTGCTTTGCATCTGTGCTGTGAGAAGCTCTAGAATCCATGGCAGAGCTGGGTGTTTGCTAGGAGACCAAATGTGGCTGTCAACGAAATGAAAAAGAAGTTCATCATGGAACTAAACCCTTCCTTTCTCTGTGACCACGGGGCCATTTGGTAAGAACCTGGCTGATTACCTTAAGCCCCAGTCTCCCACCACCTCTTTCGATAACACACTCTCAGGTGGGGTGGAACGAAGCCAGGATAACCGTGGTTTTATTGTTTTGATTTCTGCTCCCATAATGCCAGCCACGTACCCTGTGCATTACAATTACAGTCTGGTCATAATGGAGACTCTTAAGTGACCCAAGCACTATCACCCATCTAAGCTCAGATGGAACTTTATTAGGAAACGGTGCCACCTGTGTTTATGTTAAATCAAGCTGTAGGAGAGCCAGACGTTCAAAGACTAAATCCAAACACTGACAGTTGCAGAAGTCTTTGTTCTTTCTGAAAAAATACTGCTATTTTTCCACCCCTCGTCCCACCCCTGTGATAGGCCTGAAAATGCTCACATTTTCATTAAAATGGTCCTCTCAAAAGTCAGGCAGGTGAGACCCTACTAGCCCAACTCAGTGGTTCAGTAGGTGTCCCCACAGGGACCAGCATTCAGGACATTAGACTGACATCTTCTCACACCGGAATTCTGAGGATCAGGGCTTTAAATGGCTGTGACCACGCACACAGGTACCCAAGAGTGACATATGTGCATGTTCTACATATGACTACATGCATACGAATGCGTGTGTGTGTGTGTGCGTGTGTAAACCTAGGATACGCACTTGCTCAGAGAGAGGTAAAACTACAGATGTGGATGGAAGTGGTGCTGGACCACAGGTAGGTGGATGGCTATGCAGAAAGGTATCTAGGGAGAGAGAGATGCCTCGCCCAGTCTGCACCCTCAGGTCCCATCCACATGGCTCACCCCCACTGGCCCTCAGGACGTCCTTATAGAACGAGCCACGTACTGAGCTCCCAGGAAGGAGAGCTGCTTCTGCGAGGCAGGAAAGGGATGTATTCTTGTCCCTCTTCCCTGGCATATGGCTTGCTGCCCTCGGAAACTTACTTGTGTTTGATGAATATTTATGAAAACCGCCACTTGAATTAAAATATAAAAGCCTCATGCTAAATTAATTGGGCTGTGGAGAAAAAACAGCCCACAACCCACTTGCACGTTGGAAGATAACAAATGAGGGGCAGAGGTTGGCTCTGTTCAGAGCCACAGAAAATAATTCTGGAGTTAGAGATTCAGGGGAGGGACAGAGGGTGAAAGCGTTTCGAAACCAACAGATGCTGGAAACAAATTTCCCATCACGTTTGCTGGCCGGAACCACCAGGGACTAGCCCTGGGTATTAAATGAATATCCTCACGGGCCCTCGCTATGCAGGCTGCCATGTCACCCAATGCCAAGTGGCCCCTTCCCATGGGCACCATCTAAATGGTGCTTTCATCCAATCCCCTGACCCCACAGTATTAAATCCTTTCAATCTCAGTGCAGACCACGCCGCTTACCAGGAACCTGCCTCTCCACACACACATCTGCTGGTGGGGAAATGGGGAACAAGCACTCATAAAGGATTGATGAAAACGTGATTTGGGGAGTGCTGTTTTGCTCCAGTTCCTCGTGGTTGTGATGTTGATTTTCTTACATCTTATTCTCTCACCAGAGTCCTTGACCGAATCGCCCCCCACCAGGAGCAGCACGCCTGGGTGACGAGGTAGGGGGCCAGCCACACAGAGCTTTCCAGATTGTCCATCCTGGACACAGCTCTGAGGCCAAAAGGAACTGGGGTCCCCTCTACTTCCTGCCCAGATCTACATGTCAAGACAGGGGTTGGGTCCTCAGCAACTTCTGACCTGGGGAAAGCAAATCCATCCTCAGACCAACCACCCGCTCCCCTGCTTTGCAAAGCCCCACCCCTTCCTGCAGCCTCTCAGTGGGCGGTGGTAACTGGACTGGGCTTCTTGTGTCTGGCTTCCTGCATTTGCCCCTGCAACATCCTACCCCGCTGGAAAGGTCTCATCTCTCCTTTCACTGAAGAAGAGCCTCATATTTTCTGGCTCAATTATTTCTCTTTATTGAGTTTGAGGCTTCCCGTTCATAGAAAATTCACCCTTTTGTTGCAACGTTTGAAGATAATGAGAAGGCACTAAACCCAATGAATGAATCATCACAATATTTTTAATTAAATATTACCAGCAGGACACACTCAAGAGGATTTTCATTATTTAGACACACAAACGGGCACAGAGATTTCAATTATGTCGAACAATAGCTCCCACTTTCGACATTAAAAAGTGCCATTGAGATAAAATTGAAATTCACCTATTGACGCGATGTTGAGAACAATTCATCCACTTTTCATCCACTTTATTGTAATCAATGGAACTTTATTGTGGGCAATTCAAAGTATGAAAAGACTAAAACTTAAAAGTAAGAAAATCTAATCATGGTGGATAAATACCATTATTCCAATCATCAGAGGAAAAAAGGCACTTGAAACCCGAACAGAGAGATAAATGAAAATATACGTCCACACAAAATACGGTAAGGGAATATTCAGAGCAGCATTCGTCACAATAGCCAAAAAGTGGGAACGACACAAACATCCATCAAGTGATAAACAGCAAAGGGTCACATGTCCACACCGGGGAATCGTATTTGTTACTAAAAAGGGGTGAGGTACTGGCATGCTACCGCACAGATGGACCTTGAAAACATCATGCGGAGTGAAAGCAGCCCGTCACAAAAGATGACACCGTGCATGATCCCATTAACATGAAATGTCCAGAGTCAGCCAATCCACAGCCAGGAAATGGGGGAAGGCGTTCAGGAGCGAAGGCTAATGGCTCTGAGCTTTTCTCTGGGGGTGATGGTGAAACTGCTCTAAAGTCAGACTGTAGTCTGGGCTGCACAGCTTTGTAACTAGACTATACAACATTGAATTGTGTGCTTTAATTTGGTGGATTGTGTAGTATGTGCATTATACCTCAATAAAGACATTTAAAAAAATGAATGGAAGAGGATAATTACTGACCCCTAAAACATCATACAGAACTTTAGAAAGACTCACTTACCTTACTTTTTGGGGAAAAACAAACAAAACCAAATTCAATATGTTTATATTAAAAATTAAATAAAGCCTTACTTGTGTTTCGTATTGCATTTTACATATATACGTATGTGTATATATTGGTATGTATATATATTCATATCAGCGTATATACCGGGCTGCCAAAAAATGTGTACAAGTGGACACTTTGGTCAGCGTTGCTGAAGCAGTAGTTTGCTGTCATCAGAAGTGCCCGGACGCTGATGGGAACCACTTTGAGCACCTCTTGTAATTGCAGAAGTCAGACGTGACTTGTGTTCCTCTTTTGTTATTGGTATATATTGAGTGTTACAATTTTAATAGTTTTTCCTAAAATGTGTGTACATTTTTTTGGCACCCTCTGTATATATACATATAGGTGCATATATATTTACATATTTATCTAAACTTATACGTATATATATTTTTATATATACTTATGTATGTATATATGTGTGTAAATGTGTATTATATATATGTATATGAGAGTCATGGATATATATATGTGTGTGTGTATCGTGTTTCCCCGAAAATAAGACCTAACCGGAAAATAAGCCCTCGCATGACTTTTCAGGATGTCATCCCCTGAACATAAGCCCTAATGCGTCTTTTGGAGCAAACCTTAATATAAGAGCCGGTCTTATTTTTGGGGAAACATGGTTTCAGCACTGCTACGGCCATGGGTTGGAAGTAACGGAGGCAGGTTTCTACAGACACTGATGCCTGAGTGATAGGGTCACAGCTTTGCTAAGCTACTTTTTTCTAGATTCTGGAAATAATCCAGGCTTTTTAGAACTCATCAGGTTTAAGGACAACTTCTGCACTTTACAACAAACTTAAAATTATTAATAATAATGAGAATCTACACTTATACAGCGCCTTAACATAAACCATAGGCAGTTGTATAAATACTCGTTTAATTCTGAAAATATTCGCTTGATCCTATTACTATACCTAGTTGAGATAATTTGGTTTAAATTAATTTCTGAAAATTAAAACTATCAAATGTAATTGCCCTATTAACATGATGAAAAATTTTAAAAATATAATTCATTGTTTTTAACACTGCTTATTAACTCAGTTAAATTGGGGATTATATCAGTGGGTTTTCTTAATCAAATTTTCTTTAAGGACACGTCTTACAAATTATAGGTTTTAGCACACAGATGTTGTTGTTTTTTATTATTTTAAACCAAGTGACCTATCTACTTATTCAATCCGATAAGAGTTTGTGTTTTCATCTCCAAGTCTGAATTTTCCATTGACTATTCTTTTCTTTGAAGAATGCATCCTAGCCTGCCTCATAAACAGCCAAACGAAAAGATCTGCATAATTCTTTTCCCCCTACTGTCATATACGGTGAATTAAACATGTTTGGGTATCAATCATTGTCGGAGATTTTGGGACAAAAGCTAAATTAATTGGCTACTCGCCCTATTTTCTACATGCTTTTTCTGGAATGAAGGAATAATTGACTTGTGATATTTTTAAAAAGCAAACATCATTTTGCTAGTGTCTTCTCATAAAAGGTGTCATCTGCCCCGTCAATCAACACAACGAGTGGAGGCGGCTGGATGGATAGATAGTTCACAGGCTTTTCCTCGGGTTGAGATGGTCAATGACCTGGAAATGTAGGCACCAGGAGACACATTTAATAAACGTTTCTCTAGTGATTGAACACCTTTAAAAGGAGGACACGTCTTTGGTTGGCTGTGATTTCAGCCCTGCTTTTCCTGATGTCAATAAGGCATAAATAATTTCAAACTGATGTACTTCTCTGTATAGGAACTAAACTTTGTGTCTTGTGTTAGAAACGTTGTATTGTCTCATCAAATCGTCAAGACACCACTGGTAGGTTGTAATCACTCCCATTTTAAGGTTGAGGACACGACGTTTTCAGTGTGTCTTAGGAGCCCCAGAGCTGGCACTGGCACCCAAGTCTCTCTGAAGGTGAATCCTTACACTTTCTCCCTGTCACTGCCATCACTAATTCCTGCAGAGGTTCTGGGTCTCGGGGGTGCTAGAAAATGCACAAGGTACATTCATCTGTCACGGACATCTGGGTGGCTTCTGTATCTTGGCTACTGGTATATCCACGCAATAGAATATTATTCAGCCTTAAAAAGAAGAAATCCTACCATCATGACAATATGGGAGGACCTGGAATACGTTTTGCTTCATACGTGAAATAAGCTTTTTTTCTAAACAAATGCCATTGCCACAGGATTTGATTTTGAAAGTCATGTCAAGGACACTGAGCAATGGAGGTGACGTAACACTCAATGAAGGTAGATTCCAGATTCATGTTCTTTCCAAACAAGTAGTGGTCTTTGCCGTGACAAATAGTTGCTTCCTTTGCTCATGAGCTTCCTGGAGAAGGGACTTTTTTCCATAAGCCAGCTTCATTTCTTTTGTATAGTAGAGCTTTATTTCCAGGAAACAGCGTGTTAGTGTGAGATGGGTGTTTAAAAAAAAAAAAATCAAGGTAGAGCTAATATGTTTAACAAAATTAGGGTGTTTGACCCTGGGGTGAAGAGCAAAGGTTCTCTAGTATTTGCTTATCATCTTGCTGCAACCAGAAATCCACATGTAGAGACGATACCCAGGAATGTGGTCTCTCAGAGAGAGAGGGAGGGAGAGAGAGAGACAGAGAGAACGAGATGGGGAGAGGAGAGAGAACGAGAGAGACAGAGACAGAGTCAGGAGTGCCGCTTTTAGGAGAAATGGAGCAACCAGCACCCATCACACCACACACAACCTTTCTGTCAACATTTGGCCCCCTGTGGGCCGGTTATTCTCAAAGCACAGCTGGCCTCCATACTGGGGAGGAACAAAGAAACTAGAGCAGTACCTAGAGCAGGGGCTTTCTCTGAATAGAGAGGCGCTGCTGCCCAGTGGTCAGGGCCCTGTTGCTGCTGTTTAAAATCAGGAAATCCCCTTTGAGCTTGCCTTCGCTGGAGCCCAGGCTGGGGGACAGGATGTCACGGGCCGAGGATTGTGCCTGGAGGACCTCCAGGAGGAGGTGGCAGGGCCTTCCTGAGCCTGGCAGGCTGGGCTTGGCTTTCTCTCTAATTCTGGGAGGTTTCACAGTCCTAAAAGATTAATGGGCTTTGCCTCACTATGCAGAATCCCTTGTGTTTGTGGTAATAAAATCGGTGAGCACCACGGACTTGAGTGTAAAGACAGAACCACACAGCATACCTGTAAACTGAATCCACGTACCCCTGGAGTTTCTGTCCTTTGTTTTTCCTGATTTGGTCTGTTCAGTGCTCACCACCCCGGCTCCCTCTCTACAGAAGGCCAGGCACCTCCCCCAGGAGCACAGACTCACACTCTCTGGAATGAGACCCAGCATGGATACAGCAACGCTCACTAACATAAACGCAGGTCCTTCCGAGCAAGGCCAGGCATGTGAGTCACGGATGAACTGGGGAAAGATCTGCAGTGCCCGACGTTTGGTTTGGATGAGAATGGATGTCAGGACAGTCTCGGTGTCCCCACCAGGCTGGCAAGGATTTCTCCCGTGGTAAAGTGCGATGACAGTGACAGAAATCTTTCGGAAGGAAGTAAACAAATATCAAGGTACACCGTGAGGACGTCATTCGTTACAGCCATCAGCCGACATCCCGCCTGGGTTATGATAAGTGGCTTTTGCTGTGCAAGTTCTCATGTCCTTCGGAGCTGGGATCTGGGGGTTTATAGTCCTGATGATAAAGAATGGTTCTGAGACATTTCCATGGCATCAGCGTGTGAGTTATAGCCCTGGGGTAAGTTTAACTATGAAAAAACTAAGGCGGATAAACCAGCAAGAGTTGACCTGCAGCGGCCAACAGGCCCAAATTATCTGGAAATGAAAGCTCTCTCAGAATGCAGGATTTTCAATCCTAAAACCATGCCATTCACAGCCACATAGGACCGCGGGTCACCCTAACACCGCAAATCACTGACTGGAGTGGACAGCCCCACGGATGTACCTGGGTTACCCCACACGACGTGTGTTCATGGCACACAGCCTGAGTCAGAACCCAGAGGACGGAAGCTTGCCCAAAGCATTCTCCAGTTGTCCGATTAGTGCCAAATGCACCTCCCGCCCTCCACTCTCCTCTTTTACAGGGTGGACCCCTCAATGAATCCTTTCAGAACCTACTCAGAGCAAAAGGACCTGTTCTGCGTGTTTGAAACTGACCAGGAAGGGCTGCTGTAGTGTTCAGGGATGGCATTCAGAGGCTGCTGGTCTACGATAAGTTCTGGTGACGACATCACAAACACATTTCCCGGTACTTTGATTGGACAGATGAAGAGAGAGCTTTGGTCAGAAGTGTTCACCTGTGGTCTCTTGTTCCGTACCTTGGAGCTTCTGTGTAGGAAGCAAACTTTGTGAGAGAAGCACTAGAGAAACCTACTGACCAGTGAGGCTAAGCCGCTCAGCATCACATCCATTGTACGTGGTTCTACCCGCGGTCACAGCCCTGGAGGTCACCATTCAACAGTCTAGTGGTGCAGAAGGGAAAACTCAAGGGATCATGTTTTAGGGTCCTATGGCCTGTGCTCGATGCTTTTAAGGTGAGTCTTTACAAGGCAGGAAAGTGGCCCAGATAAGTTTTGGATTAGTGAGCACAGAGGGATAGTAAAGGTCTTGACGGAGGTCTTGATAAGAAAACTGTAAATCGTGATAAGGCAGCTATTTCAGTCGCTTTAGAGCTTTACCTTTCTGAACCAAGTATGTCCTGGAGCAAGCAGACTAATCATCTGTGGATGCTCTGAGTACATTTAAGATAGGAACGAGAAAATGTGCCCAGCTTTGTTTAAACAGGTCAGGAGGTGATGCCGCCTTTAGTTCTGAGGTATTTTAATACTGGGATCACCTAGTGATTTGGGGTGTGGGTGTGGTAAGACTTCTGCTTTTCTCTGGAGGGTAACCTCCCCCCCAAACATTGGTGGGACCATTAATATAGACAATCCCCCACTCACGTATGAGACTCTGTCAAACTCTTCCTGGAATTTGATTCGTAAGCAGAAGGAGGCAAGAATATAAAACGGTTGTAGTTGATTTTTCCAGCTGTATTAACTTGAAACAACTATTCATTCGTTCAATGTGTCAGTTGCAGTGAGTACACTGGAAGACGGCCCGGAGACGTGCTTATCTAAACTGCCTAGCACGCTCCCTCTCAGAGGAAGGGACAAGGTCCTTTTTATTCTTTTTCTTTATTCAACACCAATCTGAATTCCTGCCACATGCCAGGCAGGCCCTGTTCTAGGCACTGTGGACACCACAGTAAAGAGACCCTGCCTTTATGGAATGTGTGCTCTAGCGTCAGTAGATAGCCAGGAATGAGGAAATGTATGTCAAAGAGCAAGAAGTAATTTAAAGGAAACTAAAGCTTAAGTGTGATAAAGAGTGCTGGTGAAAGTAAAGGAAAGTTGCTATTCTATCAAGGTGGGGCCACGAAAATCCTCATTGCAAAGCAACATTTGAACAAAAACTTGAAGGTGGTGAGGGGGTACAGAGCTCTCTGGGGGTGAAGGCAGAGGGAGTGGTGTGTGCAAAGGCCCTGGGGCAAGGGTCTGGAGAGTTTGGCGGACCAGCAGGGCCAGTACGACTGATGCCCAGAGAACACACGGGGGCAATAAGAATGGAGCTCAGAGGTAACACACAGGACTTCCAACCTGGCAGGCCGTTGTAGGGACTCTGCCTTTACTCACAGTAAAATTGTAGCCACTGCAGGATTTTAAGTAGATAAGTAACATGGTTGGCTTCCATTTTAAAAACATTAATCTGGTTGGTACATTAATAAATGGCTGACACAGAAGCAAGGGTTTTTAAAAATGGAAACCAGATATGAGACTTTGTCATAAGCCAGATGAGAGAACATGGTGCTGAGGACAGGAGATGGTAATTGAGGTGTTTAGAAGTTGTTTAGGTTCTGAGTATACTTTGGAAGAAAGACCCAGTAAGATTTGCTCACAGATGGGATATGAAATGGGAGAGAGAGAGAGAGAGAGAGAGAGAGAGAGAGAGAGGTGCCAAGGATGAGCTTAAAGTTTTTGCCTAGAGTCACAAGAAAAATAGAGCTAACACATGGGAAAAATCACTTGGGTGGTTTAGGGGAGTCTAGAACTCAATTTTGGACGTTAAATGTGAGATGTCTACTAGTATACAAAATGAGATGTCCAGTGAACAATCAGACATAAGAGTTTGGAATGTAGGGTAAAGATATTAGTTGGAAATCATTTATCCGTCACCAGCCAACGTAGGTTATTTGAAGCCTTGAGACCAGAAGGGATGAGCCAGGAAATGAGCATAGGTAAAAACGAGGTTCAAGGGTGGAGACAGAGACCTTCCAATATGTAAAGGAATGGGGGGGGCGGAGGGGTAGAAGAACAAATGCAAGAGAGTGAAAAGAAGTGGGCAGTGAATTAGATTAAGAAGAAACTCATGGAGGTTTTCCAAGGAGGAGCCATCGCCTGAGGTTAATGCTGTTGAGAAGTCAAGTAAGAGGCCATGTTGACCCTTTTAGCCACGTGGCCACCCAAGCAGCCGCCATGCCCCTCACCATATACAGAAAAATTATACCCATGCAAAAATTAATGGGGGCATATCCCTGCCTCCCCAACAATTAGCCAGGACCAATGCATATAACTAGGTCTCCAGAATCTCAATGTCATCAGCATTATGTGTTGCCTAAAACAGTTATTTATCTTCAGAAAAGGGCTTATAAAAACAGATTGCTGAGCATAGCCTTGAATCTCTGGGTGGGTGGGTGGGTGGGGGGGGCAAGGTTCTCTGGACAAGACTGACAACCTTAATTAGGAAACATCAATGTTTGGTGTTTTGCTCCTTCTAACAACCCTTGGTTTACCAAATCCGTTTCAGTCACGTTTGTGATGTTGATATATTAGGTAATATCACTTGTTACAACAAAGTGCCAACATTCTGTGCTTGTGATAAAGAAAATGAAGAAAAATGGCAGCATCTGGAAGGCAAGTCATACCTCTGGCTCCCAACTCAGCCTCAGAAAACCCTTAGGCCCCCAGAGGCTACAATTTGAAAACCAACCCATTTTCAAATATGAACAATAAAACTGCTTTAACCTTAGGAGGTGTGTCTCACTCACAGATGCAGCTGAGTTAGTTCTGAGGCTGCAGAAAGTGGATTTTAACAGGAAATGCCCGGTATATGCAAACTTCAGAGGATTTTTCTGTAATCACAGAACCGCCTCTAAAAATGAGTTCTAAAAGGCTTTAGCCAACACATGTAAATATGCTGAAACTTATATAAATTATCTCATAGCAAACAAAACACACACATCATCATTGTCATAACCACCATCACCACCACCATCATAAATGATTTACTCTTTGGCATACAGAGGACTCACCTGGGGGATAAGAAAAGCCAAATACCAAAATACCAAAAACAAACAAACAAAAAAAAAAACCCCAGAAAACAAAACCCCTAATAGCTGGGCTTGTGTCTCTCCAAACACAATGACTTTAATCAATTCCTTATAAGTACTTTCCACGAATGCCTCTCTTTAAATAGCGTTAAAGGTGAGCTCTGCCTAGCAAACTTTCAAAGAATTCTAAAGTTTATTTTACTGTTTATGAAATTAAACTGAAAGATCCAAAAAGATGAAATGAATACAAGCCATTTTATCCTGGGGGAAGGAGGACCCCAGAAAGAAGGATGAGGCCACCGGACCAGCCACCGGTGCAGAACGCATTTTCCATTTAAGGGAGCAGGGTGTGCAGTACAAGCGATGACTTGAGGGAAAGTTTCCGACCCTCTCAAACCTTCTCTCGTCATATAGGACACCTTTCTGGAGACCACGCAGACCTCTGAGCAAGAACACGCAGATATAAGTAAAGCAAACCCCACCTCAGCCCCATGCCTCTCGTTAAGCCCTGGATCCTAGGGCCCCTGCCGGCCAGGGCTCCTTCTACCAAGACCAGTTGCAGGAGCTCAGTATTTCATCCTGGGAATAAACCTAATTGATAGAGTCTTCCAGTGTGTCGCTTTTATCCTGCAGGAACCCATGGAACTAAATTAAAACCTGTGTTGCACATTTTGGATGAGCAGGTAGTCGTGTCTGTATTAAAATTAATGAGAGCAGCAGCCCATGCCACAGACTCCAATTTCTTCAAGGCAGCGTGAACGTCCTGTCCAGAGCGCCGGGGGACAAAGTGCTATCTGAGTCCACGACAACGTTTTAAACTTTAATAACGTTTGACCTGAAAATGAATAATACAGGTCCTATATGATTTGAATTTTTATAGCACATTACTTTCTCTCATTTTTGAAGATGATCGTATAATAGCTTCCCTCACATGGCGCTTACTCTTGGCCACGCACTGCTCAAAGGCCCTACAATTCCCTCCTTGTTTAATTCTCCAACCGACCTGATGAGGAAGGTGCTACAGTGATCCTTCTTTTACAGACAGGAAAACTGAGGCACCAAGATGGTAAAGAACTTGCCCAATTTTACAGGCAATAAGGGGCGTAGCTAGGATGCCAACTGAAGCAGGCCAGCTCACTGTTCCCTTTTTCTGTTTTTCTTCTTAGCCTGGGCCATCACCTGATATGTTACCTAGTTAATTATTTCATTATTTACTACCCGTCGCTCCCCGCTAAAAAGTCTAAGGTGCATAAAGGCAGGAATTTTGCCTATATCTTGGGTTTTGAATTTTCAGCTGTCTCTTTCCATCACTTGGCACGTAGAAAACACTCTGTAAATATTTGTTGGAGGATGAATGAATAAAACCAAGGATGATGCAGCCTCATGTGACCTGGGAAGAGCATATTGGCTTAAAAAAAGAAAGTACAGCATGAGCAGGTCAAATCAAATATGTTGACGGGCTGATGCCTGACAGGGGCTGCCAGTTCTCAGTGTTTCCATCACCATTTCATTGCATTGTCAACACTGTCATTGGGCCACAGGCCAGGCTCTATCCTGGGTAGCAGCAGTAGGGGCCAGGATGAAAAGAAAAGAAGGTGAGGCGTTAAGGAGCTCGTCGCCTGCTTAGATACAACACAAAGAATCGCCAAACACTTTCTAACTCAAAGATGGCCACAGAGATGTCAACTCAGAAACCTCCAATGAAAACAGAAGAGAGAAGAAATCAGTCATTGTTAAAGCGAAGCTGTAGTGTCTTCACCTTCATCTGGAAATACACTTCACCTGCACAATACACACTTCCCCTTTAAATACCCATCTCAGGTTCATCTGTAGATGGATTCAAAAGAGGCCGAGCTGCCTCTTCTTTATAACCTGCAAGGGTCCATGGGAATAAATATCCACACCATTATCACTTTCCATTGCACATCAGCCTGTCAGGCAGCCGGGCAGTGTCAGGGGTGACCCTGGAATCAATTAACAGTGAATTATTTATATTAGCAACTGCTGCAAAGTGTTTCCCAGCTGTTGTTTCATGAAAGACATCTTGTTCTGTTCAGCTTTCGCCCCAGGCATAGATGTAAGTGACCGAATTTATCATCACAATGAAAGGGGATTTCTTTTCCTTTTCCTTTTCCAAATATAAAGACATGCCCACACACAGCATCCCTCAGCTCGCTTTGGGAAAGTGGAGATATCAATCACCGCTGTGTAATTTTAGCTGCAGCCTTACTAGATGGAACTCTCAACTCCCGCTGTGCTGGACCTAGTTAAATGCAGAATCACATGAGGTCGGTTCTTTCTACCACCAAATGGAGACATTTTGAGAGTCAGTCGTAGATGAGAATTCACTACCCATGGGAAGTTACAGGATGACACTCTTCCCTTCCATTCTAAAATGCTCCTTAGAAACATAATTCCTTGTCCAAACAGCCAAAGGAAAAGGTCATCAACAAGGCAAAATCACAACACCTTCCAAAGAAATTAGTTGAAACTGTCTGGACTGTTCTCGCGCCTTCTGTCAAAACAAACTGATTCAGTGTCTCAGTTCCCCTAGGAAGTTATTATCTTCCCATGGATGCAGCCAGCTAATAGATAAATTAATTTGGGGAAATACATGCGGTAAGTATTAATGTGCTGACTAAATGCAGAAGGCAGGTTTTCATTTCTTTAGGAGTCTTGTGAGAATTTAAAGAGGGATTCTGATATGCGAATTTCTTGAACAGCCAGAAAAACACCTAAAATTGAAATCTGCATGACATTAATTTAGGGTTCTTCATTGTGTGTTACACCTTCTTTTTGAGGCAACAAGGAGAGAGATGTTGGGGAAAATTCCCCTTCACAGTCCAACGTTTGACCCTGTTAAACACGATCGTTGAGGTTTTCTTGCTCTCCCTCATCCCGTGTTATTTTGGTGAGTAGAGAGAAGAGAGGGAGCACCGAGGCCACAGATAATACTTTCCCAATGGCTGGGTTTGTTTTCAGATCTGAGAACCAATGTACATCTGTCTGGGAAAGGCACACTCACCCTCACCCCATGTGCACACACTCACACACACCTATAGGCAGAACCATGCAGACATCAGTGGAGAGGTGGAAAAGCATGGAGACCCCGTATGAAACTCCACATGTGATCATGATAAACTGCGTTGGGTTGGAGGGTTGGGTCATGGCTGGTCTTCTAGCTACATTTTTTTTTCAGTGCTGTAGGTAGGTAAGCCCATGGAGAAATATTCTACAAGTCGGTAATATACGTGCTTAATGCTGCCGTTGTCCTTGCCCCATTTTTACAAGAGTTGCCTTATTCTCTTCTTCAGAAAGTTTCCTAGAAGAGCCAAGCAGTAGGACCAGCAATCAGCCTCACCATCCCCAAGGCATACACAGTCCATCTACGATGTCCCAGGCGCCAGTACTGGATGACGTCAGCTCCAGGTGTCAATCAATTCCTTCTAATCCACTCCCCCTGCAGCTTTAATGAGCTGAGCCGTCTCCCCCAGACCTGTCCGCCAGCACTGCACATTGGGGAGCACCTTCGGGGGTTAAGCTGGTTACTGCGGGCTCCCCAGAGAAATCCCTCCTGGAAAAGTACCTAAAATCTAAAAGATTGGCCCACTTACGTATATCAGCTCTCACAGACCCTAAAGAGGTTCAACTTCTTAGAGACGTTCTGCTCCTTAGTGGCTCTGAAATGACTCTACCCTCAGATGCAGGATCCAGGGAGCCTCCACGGAAAGGCAGAATTTGGTAGCAGTTCTGCATTCTTAGCAGCTGCTCAATTTCTTTCTTTTTGATTCTTGCTCTCCGCTAAACAAGATGGTTTATAAATGCATGATTGGAAATTCAAAGAATGCTGATTTTGTTTGCTGAATTTCTAGCCGTATAGCAGGGGGGAAAATCATGGGCTAAAAATAAGGAAATCTCAGTTAAAAACCCCAGATTTGGTATCTACTTACCATGTGATCATTGCCAACAATAATAATAGTTGTAGAAGTAAGAGTAATTATATTCATTATTATCATTATTTACTTAAGGTCTACCATGTACCAGACAAGATGCAAAGACATTTGTGATCATTATTTCATTCAATCCTTCCAACATTCTATGAGGAATGTCACCCATTGTACAGATGAGGAAACTGAGGCTCAGACCAAAAAGCCATGGGCCCAGGGACATGCATTGAGAAAGGGATGGAGCTAAGATCTTAAATTCAGGTGTGCTCTCTGCTTCTTACCACTGGGTCATATTCTGACTGGCCTGTGCCTATCGTGTGTCTCTTGTATCAACCCCAATAAAAGCCATTAGAAATATTCCACTTGCCACACTCCCCCTACGGGTCCAATAAAACTCTATTAATTCTTATTTAACATGGTGCAGCATGCAGCCAAATTCTAGTTCTATGTTCCAATTCTTTTGGTCTCAGAGAAATGACGACAAAGCTCAAATGTTTCCCTGTCTTTATTATCGTCTGGGAGGTCAGCCAAACGATGTCCTCGGGGCTGAGAAAGAAGGGAAGGCAGCTGTCCTTGTTTCTTTGTTTATTTAGAAGACAGAGGATGTGGCCATCTCTTCAAGGAATATGTGCACCCTTGGGGGAGGGAGGGAGGGGAAGGGGAGGGGAGGGTGAGAGAGAGAGAGATAATGGGGGGGAGGAGGACGGGGGAAGAAGCTTCCTGGCAGAGGTGGCAGTGAGTGCAACGGCTGAGGTGGGGAGGGTGGGAGGCACGTGATGGAGTCAGGACCATGTGACTGGAAATCAGGGAGTGGAGGAAGAGCAGTGGGAAATGAGTTTGGAGAGGCAGATGGGACCACAGCGTCCAGGGTCCTGTGGAAAGGATGTCAGATTTGGTGCTCAGAGGAATGAGAAGCCATTGCAAGATGGTGAACAACAGAGCAACGATTCCTGAGTTGCGTTTTAGAGAACGGCTCCAGCTCTTCTGTAGGGAAGTCATTAGAGGAGCACGGCGGAGATCAGGATGTCACCATAGGGGACTGTGGCAATCACTCTGAGGCAGGTGACGCTGCTCCAGGGTGCAGAGGGGACATGATGACAAGTTTTCAGAGTAGGGATGTGTTTTGAAGGGAGAGCTGAGGACAGATGAAGGGAGCTGTGATTTACAGAGATGACACACCGGGGAAATCCCTTCTAGGAGCAAATGACCTGGGTGACCTTAGGTTTGGATACAACAACAAAGGCACGATCCATGAAAGAAAGAATTGATAAGCTGGACATCATTAAAATTAAAAAATTCTGTCCCACAAAAGATACTTAAAAGATTCTGTCCTGCAAGAGAATGAAGAAACAAGCCACAAACTAGGAGAAAATATTAGCAAAAGACACATCTGGTAAAGGAATGTTACCTCAGATATACAAAGAACTCTCAAAACTCAACAATAAGAAAACAACCCAATTTGAAAAATGAAAGAAAAATATTAACAGACACCTCACCAAAAAAGATATACACATGACAAATAAGCCCATGAAAAGAGGCTCCACCTTCCGTGTTTCCCTGAAAATAAGACCTAGCTGGACCATCAGCAAAAATTAATATAAGATCCGCCTTATTTTACTATAAGACTGGGTCTTTCATATAATGTAATATGATATAATATAATATAAATCAGGTCTTATATTAAATTTTGCTCCAAAAGACGCATTAGAGCTGATTGTCTGGCTAGGTCTTATTTTCAGGGAAACAGTGTTGTATGTCAGTGGGGAAATGCAAATTAAAGCAACAATAAGATACACACCGATTAGAGCGCACGATCCAAAACACTGACATCACCAAATGCTGGTGAAGACGTGGAGTCACAGGAACCCACACCCATGGCTGGTGGGAGTGCAAATGGTGCAGCCACTTTGGAAGACAGTTTGGTGGTTTCTTATAAAACTAAACATACTCTCACTATACAACCGAGCAATTCTTCTCCTCGTTATTTACCCAAAAGAGTTGAAAACTTACGTTCACACAAAAACGTGCACACCGATGTTTACAGCAGCTTTATTCATAATTGCCAAACATGGAAGCCACCGAGATGAACTTCAGTAGGTGGTGGATGAGTAAACTGGGGACTATTCCTAGATGAGATGAGCTATCAGCCATGAAAAGACGTGGAAGAACCTTAGATGCAGATCACTAAGGGAAGGCAGCCAACCTGAAAAGGCCACATACTGTGTGATTCCAAGTCTGTGACTGTGGAAAAGGCACAACTATGGAGACAAGTCAGTGTTAAGGGGGACGAGGGGTGAAATGGAAGAGCTCAGAGAGTTTACAGCAGTGAAAGGACTCTGCATGACGTCACAATGATGGCCGCGTCACGTCATAATGATGGCCGCGTGACGTCGTGATGGCTACGTGACGTCATAATGATGGCCACGTGATGTCATAATGATGGCCACGTGACGTCATAAGCCCACAGGCTGTACAACACCAAGAGTGAACCCTCACGTCAGCTGTGCACTCTGGGTGACGATGACGCGTCCACGTAGGTTCATCCGTGGTAGTAAGTGTCCCATCTGGTGTGGGGGAGGGGTGTAAATGGGGAAAGCTGGGCATGTGTGGGGGTGGGGAGATATGGGAACTCTTCATATCTTCCTGGAAAGTTTGTTGTGAACCTAAAACTTCTCCAAAAAACTGAGGTCTTAAAAAAACAAATGCCAAGAGTGACCACTGAGGCGCTGCGTGACCCACCCGTGTACCGCCTTCACCCCGTGTCCCCTCCCTCTCTGCACTGTGCACAGACACTGGGGTTTTTATCAAGGCCAAGCGACATCCGGCCCCCAAGAACGGGGGCCTTGTTTTCAGACACCTTCAGGAAACGAGGTCCAAGGTCCTAGCTGAGCACACACTGGGTGGACACCGCTGATGGACTCCGAGAAGAAAGCAACTGTGGGGAGAAGCTGCTTTGGCTGTTTCAGGAAGACGCGCGTGGGTCACAGGTGGGAGGGTGGTGGCAGCTGCCAGCGCATGCGGAGCCCAGAGCCCGCACGTTCTGAGCAACCCATCCATCTTGGCAGCGAGGCCCTGGTGCTGATTAAGTAGCAGCCCAGCGGAGATGAAAGATGCTCTCGGGCCTTGGCCCCGGCGTTCGTCAGCCACCTGGGCAGGGGACAGACAGGGGCCTCCGCAGGTGACAGGGACGCTGCCCCTCGGATGGACTGTAAACAGATGGAGGGAACTCACCGTGTGGCCGTGCTCGTCCTCACCCCCACCCATGACATGAAATTCACACGAGGAGGAATAAAGCCAGTCTCTGGTGACAGGAAGCAGGAAAGGAGCCTTGGAAAGGACTTGCCTCTGGGAGGGGCCGTGGCTTCCGTGGAGCCAGTTCCTGAACCTGAGCGCTCACCTGGGCGCGGGACAGGAGCGCCTGGCAGGGCCCAGGGGCCCAGGGGCCACCTTGGGGAATGACAGGACCCAGACGGCGCGCGTCCAGGCCTTGCCTGTCCTCCGCGACTCCTCGCCCCACTGCCAAGGCCGACAGCACAAGGGCTGTTGGGACAGAAAGTCCGAAGTCACACAGGACCGCGCAGGGGCTGGTCTCTCTCTGCCGGGAGGTCCCCTCTCAGAAGCCCGGGCTCACTGCCTGCGTCCTTTAGTCCTTTTTCCACACCACAGGTCAGCTCCTCAGAGCAGCCCGCGCTGACTTACTGAACACCAGACACTGCACCAGCAGCCCTCCTAATCGCCTGTATCTTGCTAGGTATGTTTTCTTGGCATTGACCACGTCTTACCCTATTAGCTTCCCACCACGACACACACACATGCGATGAGAGGGTTATTGCTCAACTCCTGACAGAAAATTCCAGCACTGCGCCCGCCCGCCTCACCACAGCTTTCCCTTTCAAGTTCATCCCAGTCCAAGGAAATCTGAGTATTCAGCTCCTTTACAGAAGATGTCTTTCTTAATTTTCTTTTTTTGTTTTACATTTATTTTTCCTCCCTCCCTCTCCTCTTTTCCTTCTTCTCTCTCCCCCTCTCAATAGATAGATACATAGATAGATGATACTGATACCTTTATGTATAAAAGATCTTTATACATCACTACACACACACACACACACACACACACACACACACTGCCAAAAAATGGATACACATTTTAAGAAAGGAAAAAACTATTAAAATTGTAATACTCAATAGATACCGATAACAAAAGATGGATACAAGTCACGTCTGACTTCTGCAATTACAAGAGGTGCTCAAAGTGGTTCCCATCAGTGTCCAGACACTTCTGATTACGGCGAACTACTGCTTGAGCAACGCTGACCAAAGTGTCCACTTGTCTACATGTTTTGGCACATACATATACACACATACACACACACACACACACACACACACACACACACACACACCAGGGGTGCCAAATAAATCTACACACATTTTAAGAGATGTTATCTATGTATGACGTTTTGCAGTTGAATTGAATTACGGTAGCAATGTGTAGTATGACGTTTGCTCAAGCGTTGGCATTAATCAGGTGAATGCCAGCGTAGTTCATTGTATTACAATTTTAATAGTTTTTCCTTTCTTAAAATGTATATATACTTTTTGGTTCTCTCTCTCTCTCCTCTTTCTCTCTCTCTCTCTCTCCCCGTCTCTCCATATACACACACACACACACATATACTTTTCTCTCTTTTTGTGAAATTCAGGCTGAGAAGAAAGAATGGAAACTCTTACACCAGCTACAGATACGGTACCAAGCGTGACACACTCTCCCTACACAATATTGAAATGAGCTCCATTGTGGAGTACCGTTTGAAAGGTGTGGTGGCTTCTAGAACATGGGGTTGGATATAAAAACATATTGTGTTGTGATTATTGGCGCTCCTGACACGTCCAGCAGACCCTCCGGTCGGTCGGCAACAGCAGATAAGTTTTGTTTTCCTTTCCTTCTCACACAGCTGTGAGAATCTCACTTTCCCGCTCTGTCATGGTTGGAGAAGGGCAATGAAAAATACAGAGAACTCCCAGTTGTCAGGGCATCCCACCTCAGTGGGGGCTGGCAGTGCCAGGGGGCAACACATTTTGCTTTCAGCGAACCTCCCCAGACAAACAATCCGCAGAATGGGCATGGAGTGATGTCCAGGGTGCCATCTAAGCTTCTCTCTCACGCAACCATCTGTGTCCTTAACCAGCTCCCCAGCCTCCCGGGTAGGTCCTGCTGCCAGTGAAGCCCAGTTTACCATACTTTCATTCTTGGAAGTAAAGAAAAAACAATGACAGGCTCCATCTTGAGAGCTAAGCGAGAAACGTCTTCTGCCCAGCAAACCACCAAGTTCAGCACAGACTCTTGTTGGTTCCCAGGGGTGGGGCGAAGAGAAGTGCAAATCTTTTAAAGCCAAAAAACCAATGTCGGTCCGTATTGGGGAAGTGAAGTCTCTGAGTGGGGCTGCTGGCACGGCTGGGGCAAGCCACGCCTGGAGGGGGTGACTTGTGCAGCAGGGCTGCCCCTCGCACCAAGACTGGCATCTGGACGCACTGTGACATGTCTGAGTTGGCCTCTTAGCTTCGCCATGTTTGCACAGGTGCCTGCAGGCTGGGTGGCCAGGTCAGAATTCATCGATCGACAGTGACAGGACTTCATGGAGCACAGTATCCGGTGGTGACTTTTCCAGACAATGCAGTCTGATCTCAGGAAGTGTGTGCTTATGGCAGGCACATGGCAGGCCACAGTGGCGGGCTTCTGTACACACCCTCAGGCTTCCCAGTGGGTGGAAAGGTAAAAAGAAACGGCCCCGGCGGGTCAATACTGACCATTCCAGGACCAAGAGCTTGCCCACAGGGATGGATTTCTGACTCAGTAGCTAAGGGCTCAGTAGCTAATAGCTCATGCCTGAGCTCTTCAGAGCCGTGCGGTTTGCTTCAGGAGCAAGATTATGAAACAGGCTATGAATTTATGCTTTTGTTGCTATGGTAATTTATATTTCCACTGTTTTAATAACCTCATCAAATGCAGGCTATCAGAAGCAGCATGGCCCCTCTACATAATTTAAACCATTCATAACAACTAGCGATACCATGGAAACATTGCATGAGGAAATTAAAAGCAAATAAAAATAAGTCATCTCAAGCCTGAAAGCTATAAATATTTGAGGTGGGAGCATAAACAGTTCAGGAATGATCTTGATGGTTGGAACAGATATACCTAGTAAATGGTGCAGGAAAATGATATATTGTAAATGAAATATCTTCGAGACATTTTTTGCTCTCATCAAAGGAAGAAAAATACTACATACTGCTTTCTAATTATTAAGACGCAGAACATAACGGAATTTTCCACAGGCTCCAGTAACACATTTATAATACTTGACCACTAGGCTATGAATATTAGCTCATGCCAGAATATTGGTATTTAAAAGGAATAATTACTACAGACTCAGCTTGCGTGCAAAATATTTACAATGAGTTAAACGCTGAAGTGCGATGGTTCTTAGCATATGATCAAACTGTGTGTATTCTTACACACACACACACAGACACACACAGACACACACCTCCATTCAAATGCATATTAAGAAATTTCATCAGTATTGTTTGTGTCTGGTTCATCCTTATTGTGGGTTTAGTGGACGAGGTGTGTTTGCCATTATCCAGGAGTAATTCCCAGTGCTGTCGGTGTTACTCTGGGTCAGGGAGAGCTGTATTTATGTCACCGTGGGAAGCCTTTTTAGAAGGTACTTTGAAGTGGGCATGTGGGGCTGGAATGGATTTCAAAGTTCAGGCAGAATCCAGCCCTTCACTATTCTGGAAACAGGCCATTCCTCCTCTCCAGACAGTGAGCCATGGGAATTCGAGTATGAATGACCTTGAACCCTCTGTGCCATATATAACATTTTCAAGAGAAATTTTTGTTTCGTTTGTTTTCATATTTTTTTTCCGGATCTACGACTATGATCCCTCTTTCACTGCATCTCCAAATTCTCTGTGGGTTTAGAAGCTCACGTCATATGGGGCTGTACCTGTGAAGCCATCTCTGATTTGCATCTAGAACGAATACTTGATGTGTTCCTGTGACAATTTTCCTCTATATGTCTTCTATGTCTACAACCAATTTTTAAGTCCCAGGATGTGTACTGGTGTCTTTCCCACTGCACTGTTTGCTGTTTGAGGTCATTCACGGTGTCTGCCTGATCTTTTAAATCCTTGGAGTTCTGTGAAAGGAAGAGGCTGCCACTGAAATGAAAGCTCATGTGTGGATTCTTAGCACCAGAAAGCTGAGCTTGTGAGACACGGGCTCTGGGCAGAGTGGAGGGACAGCCTGGCAGGGTCAGGCAGGCACAGACCGCAGGACCGGGGACTTTCGGAGGTCATAGCATCATCGGCTGCCATGCACATAACTGGGGATCCAGGAGCCGAAACAAGATCCCGTCCAGCCACGGCTGAGGAATGTTTGCATGGGATCGTCCAGGTGCCAATGTGAAGGAAGACTTATCTTCTCTGAGGGAGGGAAAAAGGAAGGCGACACGCAGAAAGCCGGCAAGGAGAGAGACCTTCACCGTATGATGGAGGAGATGCATGCTTCCCATAAAGTCTCCCCAGAAGAAACATGCATCATACATTTTAGACAGCACCTGCTCTGGGCCCACCAATAAGGCTGGTCTACTGTGCAGAAATGAGAATCATGACTCCTGTCGCTGAAGCAGCCATCCCGATTAGCTGTAAATACCGCCTCTGGCTGTCATGGATTTTAGCAAACTCAGGGGGTTCGGCAGAGGAAACTGGGACAAAGTAGGAGAGACAGGCCCAGAGAGCTTAGAGACCACCCTTCATTTCTCTGCTTCTCCTGGGTCTTAACTAAGCCGTGGTGAGAAGTGGTTGGAAGCACCCAGGTGGCCCGCCCTCCCTCGCCAGCCCTGCGGCTCACCAGCAAGCTTGCTACCTGCAGGCCCTCAGTCAAGACCGATTCTCCCCCATCAAGTGCAGGGCATAGGGTAGCCAGCTAAGGCAATCTATAAATTGATATATCTGGAACACACTAAATTTTAGTATACGTAGGTCCCCTTTATATGGGGTACAGAAATACATACAAATATATTTTTGAATATATAAATATATGCATATTTACTTATTTATACAAAATTTAGTATTGATAGAAGGTATTGATATAATTAATTATAATATGATATAATTTATAATATAATTAACATAATTATTAATAGATGAATAATTATTAAACTCATACATTTAATATAATGGCATAGGATAGAGTACATATGCTAAGTTCAGTATTTATATATACCATATTTACTGTATATTTATTTATTACATAAAACAATTACGTATAAATATGTAGACTACATATATACTGTATTTATACATATTTAGTATCAGGAGGTCCCATGAAACTCTGGAACCTCCTCATACTAAATTTTTTTCTACTGTTTATATGAAATTCAAATTTAACTGTTTGTCCTGTATTTAGGGTTTAAGATCTTGGAGGGGGGGAGGTAGGCAGCGTGGTGTGTGTCTCATTCAGGAATCCCACTGTCACAAAGGACCAGGGACACACGAGGGGGATGGAAATCAAACTGGAGACGCCCCAACTGCTGCAGCAACTGTTTAGAACCTTAATCAGGGGAAGATCCCACCAGCTGAGTCTGGAGTCGAGGAGGCTTTTTCTCCCTTTCCTCTGAATTGTGCCTGTTATTCCAGGGAAGCAACTGAAAACATAATTTTTCTTGAGGGTGGTGAAAGCCAAAGGAAAAATCTGTACTGTAGCTCCTGGCCTGCACATCTAATACCAGCAGCAAATAAAGATTTACTTATTAATATTGCCATAAATATTTAGGACTCTGCAGCCGACCACCAGCGAGGACGCCAAAACAAACACCCATGGCACCCAACCCAACTCCGAGACTTTCCCCACCAACATGGTTTATTTTGCCATCACTGGGGAAATTAAACAAACGTTTGAAATGAGCTGTAAGATCAGATCTAGGTATAAATAATTCACACGGAGATTAATGGGTTGCAGACAGTATTTTCTGTTCGTGGGGATGCTGCTCCCTGCACTTTTCCTCTCTCCTCTCCAGCAGCTACGAAGACCCACAGAATCAAGGACCAAGTCACTTCCTCATGCTTTATACTTTAAAAACACACCGTCTGCTGCTTTGACATGCGACTTAATTTTGAGGCAAACTCCCCCCACCGTCCTGATCATCTAAAAGCCCCTGCCTCGCTGGAATGTGAGTGCAGACGCTGGTCCTGCACAGGTAGGGGGCCAGCGTCTGCCTCACCTGTGCCCCTGGCTCCCATGTCACCGTCCTACACGGCCCTTTGTCTCCACCCCAGCGGGCACCCCACTTCATATTGAATATCCATATATGCGTTTGGATTTTTGAAATAGGAAGGCCAAATGGCGTGAAACACTCAAAAATAAGTCTAAAACCCACGCACGGAAGGCCGCCTCCTATGCTCTTTGCTATGTAGGTTGTGCCTTAGTCCACGGAGCTCTGAGTGGGTCCCCAGAGAACCAATCACGATTCTGTGGCAAGAGGCTGGGATGGCCCTCCTGAGATGCGGGAGCTCATCCCAGCAGGTGACCAAAGACCAAGGAGGAAGAAGGCCTCCAGGCCCCGCCCCTGTGACACCTGCCACTCAGGACAAAGCGGGAGGGGCAGCACTGCAGAGCTTCACCTCCGGGGGTGGCTGGGGCTGCGGTGACCCCACCCTGGTGGGGCCTGTCATGATTTCACGTGACATGTGAAACCAGGGAGACACCGAGAGGACGTGGCTTCTCCAGGGTCACCAAGAGGGTGGCACAGAGGACGCTGGCGATGTACTCCACGCTCAGAAACATTTTGTTTCACCAGGCTTCCTCTTGGCCTGAGTAGAAAACTATGTTTACAGCGCACGGTAAAATGAAAAGAAAAAAAAAAAGAATCATCTGCTCTTTTCACTTTTTTTCTACGATAAAAAGTCTCGCTGCCTTGCTGTTTAGAAGATTTCTATTCAGATTCCTCATTGCAGAAATAACAGAAGCAAATGCATATACACACTGTATGATGCCATGGACTCGTTTAATACCTTCACGCATGAGAACTAATTCCATCGTTACAGCAACTTACAAGGTAAGAGCTATCGTTGTCTCCCCTTCAGAGATCAAAACTGTGGCACAGAGAGGCTAAGTAACTGGCCCAACGTCACACAGCTAGTACAAGTCAGTCAGAATCTGAACCCAGGCACTTTGCTCCAAATAGGCATCTCGCGAAAGACGTTAAATTTCTGTTAAGAACGGAATTCAATGCCCAATGGGATACAAAAAAAAAAAAAAAAAAAAAAAAATTAAAAAAAAGGAAAGAAAGAAAAAAGAACCAAAACTATATTTCAGAAAAATCTGTATACCCCAAACAAAGTAATACAATCTAATAGGCAATCAGTTTATACAAGCAAATGATTAAAAAAAGAAAATTAAAAAGATGAATTGAAACTGATACGACCACTTTATAAAATTATTCAGTACTATCCATTAAAGCTAGGGTCTAGCAGAGCTAAACATAGGCGTACCCCATTTTCCAGCAGTCCCACCCTCAACCATATGCCCAAAAGAATTGTGTGCTCATTTTTGCCAAAACTTACATATTAGAAAGTTCAAAACAGCAATATTTGTGATAGCCAGAAACTAGAAACTAATGAAATACTCTAGTTAGGTAAATTGTGGTACATTCATATAATATACAAATAACTATTGTATAAAGTATGATGCATATTATATAAAATAACGTAGTATTTATGTGATGTAAAAATAAACTATTGAGCAATGAGAATGGACAATCCAAAATTACATGTAAACATATGGATGAAAGGAACAGAGACAACACTGAGTGAAAGGAGCCACTACATGAATCCTTCCAGAAGGTACCGCCGGGGGAGTCAGGGGACTTAGTTGGAGGAGGGGTGCACAGGAAGGGACTCTGCGGGCTGGGTCCCATCTGTTTCTGGAGACAGGCGCACGTTACACAGGGGAGCTTAACTGTGGAAGTTTGTCCAGTGCAGCGGTGACTGGGAACTCGCCCATGTGTACACCACACTTTAACATGGTTTTAGGGGGTTAAGTGATTTGGTCTTTGCTCACTGGGGCCGGCCTGTCTTCACCTCTGCATACTTTATCCCATGACCTTGTGGTAAACCTGTGACATCTAACGTCTATGCTTTGTTTTTTAAGGTTCTTCTTTACAAAGACCTTAGCCTCTTGGAATGACTAGATCCCTCTCCTTCAGTTGAACTTGGGTGGGGTGGGGTGCAAAGAAAACACTGCATGGAATGGAAGGGAGTGGAATTCGTTCACGTTCTCGGGTTCTTCTGGTGGACTGGGTCTCACTGACTCCCGCGCAGCCTGGGAGGAGCCCAGCCGCCTGGCCCGCCCAGGAGGCTGACCTCAGACTTGCACACCCAGGGTTCCTTCTCAAGAAGACTTCCTGGGCCGCGATCAGGGCTGAGAGCCGGGGGAATTACAGGTATTGCTCATAAGCAACCAGGAGGTAGCTAAGAATGGAGAGAGGCTTCTGCCCAGGGAAGTCCTGCAGGGGTGGGCAAAGAGGCCTGCTGTCTGGATAGCCAATGAGAGCAGGCAGCCTCCGTGAGAAAAATGGTCCAAATGTGTGAAAAACCTTAACGATTGTGCAACTCAGAAATTCCACTTGTAAGAAATTATTCTAGGTAACAACGGGGCACTCATATTTCTTTTTTACTGGTGCTTGGGATAAATATGATTGTAACCTAATCAATATCTGTAAGATACGAGCTAGAGTAACTTAACATGGCACTCTAAATCATTACAAAAATAAGGGCTGTTTTGAGACCTATAATTTTATGGCTGGCAGGTGAAGCAAAAGTCATTTTCTCAGGGAATTTTGGAGATGCGCTTTTTGAAGAAATGTGTTGATATCCATCCTGGAATTCAGAGACCAAGTGTGGATTTATTGTAGCTTCCAGGAACCAGTTAACCCCCAGAGACACGTATCTTATTTCTGGTCAGGCAACTGGCACTCAATATTTTAATGTATTTTCTCCACAAATGAAAAATAAATTTGTCACACTTTATTACATTGCATACCCCCTAGTGAAAATGCCGTGAAACAGATATATTTTTTCTTGCTGGAATGAGCATAATTAGGTCATGGATAGAGCACATTTGCCAATAACCCTTCTTTGGAATCCTGAGGCATCACACGATTGTTCAAATATGTTGAGTGATATGTCCAGAGCTTAACGGTTCTGTGTTTTTCATTATAGAACTACATGAACATCTCAGCTAACCTGAGGTTTCTATTCAAAGGATGTTGTCAAATGTAGGTTTTATTAGTATTCAGGGTTGGTAGAGGCCAGTGTGTCTGCTGCTGAAAAGGCAGTTTGGCCCCAAGAGGAAGGGGCGTGCCACACCACGAGGGGCCTCCTACAGAAGCTCGGGGGTCTGCCAGGCTCAGGGGTCCGCCAGGAGGCAGAGGGATTGGCAGATAAACGAGCACAAGAGCCTATGATGTGGTTTCTGCAGGAGGAACAGGCCACCCCAGGAAAGAGGTTTAGGATTGGCTAGTTGGAATCATTTCAGCGGGCTCTGGGACATAGGGGCTGTCTCCCGTTTTCTGGCACCTGACCCTGGGGTGATTAGGGCAGAGACAGTGGCCTGGAGTGAGAGCCCGTAGGGGAGGTGGTCGGGTGTGGGCTCTGGTTTCCTTAGTTTACATAAAAGGTGTGAAGCCCTTTGATCCCTCCAGGAATCAGCTAAGCCTGAGAGGAGCAGTCTCTCCCTTATCAGCAAGACCCCAGGTGTCAAAGCATCAGAAAACAGAAATTAAACATGTATGCTGATACAAAAGGTCACCTCACCCATGCCATCTGGGGAGGCAGGAGGTGCTGACCCTCTGTCCCGCAGCATCTTGTCACTGCTTCCCGCCCTTCTAGTAAATGCTTATCGCTCCCCTGCCCACCCACTCCCCCGAATCACATGAACACAACTGTGCACGTCAATGGAGACCCCTCAATGAGAACAAGCATTGACTCGGAGCTGGCTCCTGCAGGGGGTCAGCCACACCCTGTGCTCTGCAGAGTCTCCAAGGTGGGCAGACGAGTGGGGAAGTTGAATGATGGGAACTAGGGGAGCCTTCAGGTGCGTCCTGGTGGGAGACGGGCCCTGGGGAAGCCGGAGGCAGGCCCAGGAGAAGAAGGGCATCCAATGAGATTGGTTAAGGGTGCAAACCTAGCTTTCTCCAGGTGAGCCTACATTAGGAGGGAGGGAAAAACTATTATCAAATTCTGGCTGCTCTGGGCCAGCTGTTACAGAGATGCTGTTTGGCTCCCTGGATGGAGCTGCAGCAAACAAGGTCCTGGAAGGGCCTCTGGGCGGTGGCCTAAGGACATTACCCTCTAAGAGGGAGGGTGCAAAAGAGCCAAGCTGGATGCAGAGCTCCAAGCAGAGGACAAGGGAGGGCAAAGGCTGAGGCAGGAACAAGCCTGATTGTTCTAGAAACAGGAACGGACCGGGCGTGTGAATCCTGACCGCGTGCCAACAAGACCCTTTATAAGGCAGGTTTGAAACGCCTCAGTTCCAAAACAGTCAAAGAATATAAGGAGTGTGTGAAGGTGCTGTCGTGTTTGTTTCTAATATGCTTTCGTGTGGATCAAGGTAGGAGTGGAAGACTGTTGACCGAAGCCACAGATGGGCCACTGCCATCACAAAAGCAGGTCAGGTCATTACTCTGCCAAGAGTTTCCCCAAGTGCGACTTTGGGTTGACAGTTGTTCCCCATCGAAAGCTGGTATGTGGCAGGGGTACTGGAGATGGGTGGCTGCGTCTGTGAGCCTATGAGGCAGTAGCTCGATGTAAAGCGAGCCCATGTTGCCTCGGAAATGCCATAGGGTGAGAAGATGGGAATGGCCGCTTTCTCACCTCAGTGGCTGTGATTCCGTCTCTGTGAGGGTTGCTAGAGGCTTAATGTTCACTTTCATTCTCTAAAAAGCTGATTTCATTCCGTGCAATTCAATGCTGGAGCTTTCGACTAGGCTGGCAACGTAATTCATTTTGAAACCAAGTTGAGCCTGGTTTTGTCTCGACAATTTAGTTATGTCGCTTGGCTCCTACCAGAAAACCAAGCTCCGCTGTCATGATGGAACGAGCAGCAGTGGACAGTACGGCAGAGATGAATGTAATTATGAGATCTGCTCAGCTTGGTGGAAAGGAAGTGGATTGAAAGGCTGCCGCGATTATCTATGGAAAGAAGAAATGTAACATCCACTCATGATATATTAGAGGTTTTAATACAGGCTCCGGCATGCAGGGAATTGGAACAGTGATTAGGTGGTTCATAATTTTAAGGACATATTTCTTATCATATTTAAGAATGATCATGTTATTATAGTCATATTTTTTAAAAGAAACCTTACTTTTTCGTTGTGCATAAAGAAATAGTTATGAAGATCTGTAACCCAACAAAACCAAAGGAAAATAACTCACAAGCCATCCACCCCTTGCAAAAATTTCTGATCACCTTTTCTTTCTGAGTTTTGTTTTGTTTATCTTTTTATGAGTGCGCTGACCTGACCACCGTGCTATTTGGAACCCGCCTCAATACCTGCACAAACAGACGCCGTGGCCCGCATGCTAGTCCTAAAACCGCGAGCATCCCTCCTTCGAAAGTTTGCCCATCTGTAGACACGCGGTGCATACTTTCCTCCAGAATCTATGAGGATGATGGACCCTTTACACTTAGTTTGAATCCCATGTATAACAGAAGCTTCTAAATGGACTATTTGGCACAATGAGAAATCCTTCAACAAAAACCCTCTGAATGCAACAATTAGGTAGACAGAATTACAAGGCTCCATGCGACGTAAAATCATAAAAAGCACTGAAAATATACTTTATGTTCATTGATGGTACAGTAGCTCATTATGGCTCCATTTCTATCCTCATCGGTTTCTCGGGTAGAAAGTCCTCTTGTTTTAGCTCCAGTCCTTTGTCCCTGGCTCTACCTGGGGAAGGAGGGGAAGCTTCGGATTCCAGGTTGGGGAGCAGGCAGGCGGAGAGGGCTGTGACAGGGCTGGGATTCCACAACGTCAGATCACCTTGGCCAAGTGACAATGTGTTTCCAATATTTCCAAGTCATCCAGTGCCCCCCCCCCACACACACACACAGAAATTGAGACTTTTCTATGAGTTTTAAAACGTTTTACACATTGTCTATCAAGTAAGCATTTTTATGTATTCTGTGTGCCAGGCATAGTGTTTGCAGAATGAACTGGGCTGATGGCCACCCATTCGCAACCTCCGTTCTAAAAGAACAGGGCCTGTCCCCATGGGCTCTCAGTGTTGTCAAAAGGTTCAGAGGCAAATGAATGCCAAGGGTGTTGCTTTCCCTTTTGTCACCAAATGTGAAAATGGGATTGTGGTGTAATGTGTGGAATATGGTGGAATAAATAAGAGTATCAATAGAAAGATTAAGAGCCCAGAATTTGGAGTGGACATGCTTCCACTGTATTCTGGCTTCCGTGCCTACATTCAGTTGTGAATTTACCTCCTAAGCCTCAGCATTTTGTCTGTACAAAAGGGATAATACAACCCCCCCACCAGCATGCACGCACGCACCTGGCTCTCAATTAAAATCCTTAATTCGCCTGAAGAAAACATCCTTTGTTTAACTGAGACTGCATTGTGAGCGATACTACTCTTGACAGCCAATTAAGTCGTGTTTACTGCTCGGGAATGCAGGCTTCTAGGAGTCCAGTGGGACACAGGTTTTTATGCGTGTGATGTGCCTTCCCTGGTGGGTCCCTGGAAAGGACACACGTGTCGGTGGGTTTTCAAGATGTACTTACTTTCAAGTTACAATTGCAGAGCCCGTTGTAGCTTCAGGACTGGTGGGAACGGGCTCACTTAGGAAAATACATGGTGAGTGGCGTTCCCCTCTGTCTGCGTCCCTAACTTCATAGCCTGAGTCCATTACCTATTTCCTCCATCCATTCTGCTCATTGGAACAAAGGTGTCAGCCGCACTAGGAGGAAAATGCACTCATGGGAACGAGAGCAGGGTTCGCTTCTTTCTTCCCCCCAAGCTTTTCCATTTTCTTGATAATAGTTTCTCCTTTCCCATTGCAAATGCTTACTTCAGCTATTATTCTGATGCACTTCCCTCCAAAACCCTTTCATCGGTATAATTATGGAATCCTTAATTTCATGACTGGGAACTGATGGAGATATTTTGTCACTGGCTCTCCAGGGAGACAACTTGTGCCATTCCCCCCCAGTCCTAACGGGCTGCCTGACCACTGGGACTGGGGTGTCAGCAGGGAGCACTTGTATGGAGCTCGTTTAATGAGCGGGTTTCCTCTGGACCCCACACACAGCGGGCTGGGGGTCTTTACAGCGCGGGCTGTGCTTTCCCAGTAGAGATAACAGACAGTAATTGAAATTTAAGGCAGGGTATGTCTTTTGTAAAGTATGAAACCCCTTTGTTATAATATTATAAAACAAAGCTGACAGAAGAAGTTTAAAGATACAGCAAAAACAGCAAGTAAAAGAAAGTACTCAGCCCATAGTATCGACTGTGAACGTATTGGTCCACTTCCTTCATGTTTCCCTCTGCCCTTTAATTGCACTGTGTTCATTCTGACGTATATTTTGAATCCTGCTCCCTTCACTCAATATGAAATATAAATATTTTCTACGTTGTTCCAAGGTCTTCCCAAATCTATTATCAATGCCCACAAATATTTCGTCTAGCGTTTTGACATAATTACGCTGTCTCCTACTTTGGATCCTTAGAGAGTTTGATAGTTTGCTCTTACACACGAGCCTGGGCATTTCCCTGTGCCGGGCACTGTTTTCACTATTCAGGTTGTCTCATCATCTCCGTGGACATATGAGGACACTGGGGCTTCGAGAATACAATTCCTCGTAGGCCCAAGGGCAAACGCTCACGTGTGTTAGAAGCAGGAGCTGACAGCTGGTTGGAGTATGCAGTATAGTCTGTGTTTGAATTCACAACCAGAAAAATAAGGCAGAGCCCAGTTCTGGTTCTG